>NC_054371.1:118932234-119619734 GCF_017654675.1 Xenopus laevis | reverse complement strand
CACCTTAGAACTCAAAATCTATTATGGACTTGTGCTTAAATTTCTGTCAGTTGCCTAATTGTTTAGCATGCTCATGAACTTGAAAGGGTTTTTAGAAATGCATATGGGTCCTTTCTCCATTTTGAGAACTTTGTACAACAATGTCTGCAGTAGATATTTGTTAACCAACAATCTCCAAGTTGGTGCTGTCTTCAGCCATAAAATCAGTGTGTGCATAGTATGTCAATTCACCCTCATGATCATCTTCATCAGGATAATGTGACAAGACAATAGGTTCTTGTTCCTTGAAATAAAAAAACAATATGTTTTATAATATAAAAAATATACCGCATCATTTATGTGCCAGTGCTTCATGCTCCATATTCCCATCCAGCGACATGCCTTTATTGTCATGGAGTACGCAGTGAGGACCATGGAAGTCAGTGTATGTATGGAGGACGTATGGAGATGGACTCAATAACGTAAGTGCCAAGTGTGTGAAAACTCAGGAATAACACAGGCAGAGCAGGGAGTAATGTCGAGTACCAGTTGTTTATAGTTCATATAAAAAAGGGCAAAGTTCACCATTTTATATTTTGAGCTATATGTCTTTCATCTAAAGGAAATATTAACCACCCTCTGTAGTCTATATGACAGCACTAGCCATAAACACCAAAATTTCTCTCACAAATTTAAATGAGAGTATTTAAATGGCATGCAGTTTTATGTAGATGTCTAATGGTCTGATATTTGCATAAAACCTTACCATTTGTATGTACATTTGAAACTGTGCAGGCAGAATCAGACCTGGATACAGTTGTATCTTTGCCATTAAAGTCCACATATAGCATGTAAACTGTGGTGTTAACTGCTTAATTTAAGAATTAGGTGGTAAGTACAGTGGCCACTGGTGCTTTCTAGCCTGCATAAAGCATGAATGTAGTTCCCACCCCCTATATACTGTAATGTATATATATATATATATATATATATATATATATATATATATATATATATATATATATATAATAAACATCTCCATTGTGGACAGCACTCCCATAATCAAATGAACTGAATAAAGCATTAGATCATTGAAAAGGTTTATTTTGGTGGACCAACGTTTCAATTTCCGCACATGAAGGAATCTTCGTCAGGTGAGAAAAGATTTTTTTTGTGGCACTGCAAATGCTTTACTTATAGCTTAGTACAAGAGAGTAGAGTAAGTAAAATATATTCATTATATTGATTAATAGTGATTTTTAAAACCTCAAAGTATATTTTGTATTTTCTAAAGATTCTCGCGCAGCTGAAAAATGGTGTGTGCCCATCCACAGTTTCTCCACTGTAATGGGAATTTATCCACCGGTATGTATTTCTTTCTATATTTTTTATTTCAATTTCAAGGGGTTTGTTCACACTTTGAGTTAACTTTTAGTAGATGTAGAGGGTGATATTCTGAGACAGATTTCCCAATTGGTTTAAATTTTTTAATTATGTTTTTTAGTTATTTTAGCTGTTCATTCAGCAATTTGGCAAATTTTCAGCAATACACTGCGTTTGCTATGGTCAAGATTACCATGAATAGGCAACCCATGCATTTGATTTGAAATATGAACTGGAATAATGAATAGGAGAGGGTCTGAATAGAAAGACAAGTAATAAACACAAACGAGGCAAATAATATAAATTTGTAGTTTTTACAGAGCATTTGTTTTGAGATGGGGTAAGGTGAAACCCCATTTAAAGCTGGGAAGATTCAGAAGAAAAGATTCAGAAGAAGAAGGCAAATAATTAAAAAACTATAAAAACAATAATAAAGAACCAATTAAGTTGCTTAGAATTGGCATTATTATATACACTAAATGTGGATTATGCATTTTCTATATCACTTATACTGGCACATCTTGGGTTCATAAGCAAATTGTCTCCATTTTCTCTATTGTCTCCTATTTATTTAGTAATTATACTGCCATGTCTTAGGTTAGTATGCGGATTATCCATTTTCTGTAGCAATTATACAGGCACATCTTGGGTTAATTTGCTGATTATCGATTTTCTGTACAAATTATACTGGCATGCCTGGGGGTTAAATTGTCTATTATCTATTTTATCCCTAGGGGCCCTGGGTGGCAACCCTAGTGGTGAGTGACTTTGCTACCACATTGATTTCCTACAAACTTGCCAACTAGATCATTTACAGTATATAGACGTAGTCTTAGAAAAACAAAATATTCATGTGCAGGTTTTCTGGAAAAAAAAGTTGCATACCAGTATGAATCACATTGTTCCATTCATTTTCAATGAGGCTGAAAATCTTGATTGTTTTTAATAAACTTGGAAATAAAGTTGCTAAATAATTTTCCCATTGACTTATCTAAAACCTCACCAGCTGTTACTTGCCAGTTTTTTTCTGGTGCCTTTTTGTGTTCTTTTTTTCCTTAAAAAAAAAAATACAGACTAATCAAGGTTTTAGAAAATACCCACACTTTTTTCATGGTTTTTTTTCTCGACTCAAGAAAAAAAAAAAACACCAACTCGATTTTTTGCTAAATCCACCCCCTTTAAAAAAATATGGAAACTAGTTTAAAATATAGGTGAAATGGAAAATTAAGTGCTTTTTAAAAAAAATATATTTAAAGGAGAAGGAGAGGCATCCTGTACTTGGGGGTGCCAAATGTTAGACACACAAAAAGGTGCATAGATGCAATAGTTTAATTGTTTTTTCTTGTGTTTTTTGTTTTCCAGAGCAAATCTTTTCTTCCTGTCCAGCAGCATTCTTAAGATGACAATTGTCCTTTGTTAGTAAATAATAAATGTCTAAATCTATGGGCAAACAAGTGTTTTCTCTGCTTGTGTAGAAGGCAGCCAGAGGAAAGGCTAACCACTTTCATTTCTGAATGCACTGACAGGAGCGAAATCAGTCTTGCATTGAACACACAGGGGCTTATTTATCATGCAGTAAAAAAAAAACTGCAAAAAAAATACACCAGGCATCACTGTGTAAAAAAATGTATTCAGATGTGTACTGTTTAAAAATCGGGTGAAAACAGAAGCAGAATTATTTGCCCCAGAACTTGTGCTTGAATTTTTCCCATTGACTTATTAACAAGGTCTGAAGTGGTATTGTGTTGGCTTGGGTATAAGCAAACACGGCTCATTGCAGACACAAAAACATGAGCTTAAATTCTCAAAAATCCTCCTATTGTGCCTGCACACGGGCCAACACGACTGTTTCGGATGCAGGCAGAACAGGAGGCTAAGGCCAGCATAGGGGCTGATTCTCTGCCTCAGTATTTCAGCAGGCTGATTTTCAGCCCATGTGGCATTAGCCTGAAATCTGCTCTGGTGGTCTGCTGACAGGCTAATGCCGTTTTTTTCTGGCTGCGTTCTACACAGGCAGAGAAAATGCCTTGCATGATCAGCTATTTAAAAATCTGATGGGTTGCTATGGATTACTAGATGGGGCAAAGGTTAAAATGTTTTATAACATTACCCAGTATGCTTCCTTCCAAGGATATGACACTGCAATTACATTTGGAGCTTTAGTAGACAAAGTGGCATTTACTAGTTCAGAATAATTATGATTGCCATAAACTGGCTGACCAGTGAGCCAAATGGAAATTACTGTGTGATTTTTGCAATCCAAGAGAATGCAAAATAGTACAGTTCTGTCTGAATTTTGGGCTGAACAAGAGTAAGATAAGGCATTATCCTCTTGCCAAAAAGGGGCATCAGCTTTTTAGTTAGAATGGGACAACTGTAAGTCCATGGTCTGTTTAAAATGGTCGTTAAAAACTCAGTTTGGTTCAAAACAACCAGACCGGCATGACGATATTAGATTACAGAATACAAAAAAAGAGAAGTCACAAACTTAAGTGCTCATCCAGACTTTGAGCTGGTCACTGTTCAGTGACACTCCCGACTTCATGAGTAGTGGGATCTAGTATATCATGTCTCATTCCACCTACACTAATGACACTGGCTAATTTCAGATTGTGCTGGATCAAATGTGGGGCTCACTTCAGTAGTAAATGAAACATTGTTTAGTTTACAAAAGAAAAAAACACCAAGACAAATTATATTTAAAATCACAAAGTCTTTTATTAAGAAATAACTTCCCTCCTCTTCAGAAAAGGTGACAAGGGGCGAAAATCCATCCTGCGGCATCATTTCTCCTCCTGGCTATTCTCCTGACAGCATGCAGCTGGGAAGCCCCTGGATACTGCTCCCACAGGCCCAGGCATGAGCTTCTTCCTTGTGAGAAGATGGCTAGCGACGGCTCTGGCTCAGCCTGGTCCTCTCAACCTTCAAGAGCAGCATCCCAGCCGTGCTAGGACAGGTTCTGTGAAAGTCTGTGCATCCCCTTGTCAAGCAGTTGGCTTCTTGGGACTCCGCAGGATGGACATGGTGATCAGCGCGAAGTACGAGTAGGGGGCTTCACCAACTGCTCCTGCCGACCCCCGCCTCCTTATGCGGGTCTTTAGTGGAGGAGCAGCACAGGGAGCAGGCATCAGCAGGTCCCCATCCTCTTCTTCCTCTGCCGTGGCTCGTCGTCTTCGCCCACCACATCAGCAAAAGGCAAACATAAGGCTGCTGGGGCTGCGGAGAGAGACCTGTACGCTCCCCCACCCTTCTAACTGGTGCCAACCCCCCACACTGGGCAGCAAAGCTATGGGCACACGGGTAATATCGACTCCCTGCGCTGTCTCCCTGATCTCTCCCCAGTGACAGCACTGGGCATTGACTCCGGGCAAAATTTGTTTGATGTTACTGGTCTTTTAATGTTTATATGTCTGTGTTTGTGAAGATTCTCATTTATCCAAGGTCATGGTATATCTTGTAGAAATAAGTCAAATCAACTGGACTTGATGTGTTTTTTTTACCCTTGAAGTCACCAGTCATCCCAACTGGCTTTCTCAATTCAGAATAATTCTGAATTGAAAAAGCCAGTTGGATGACTGGTGTCTCCAAGGAAAAAAAACAGCAAGTCCAGTTGATTTGACTTATTTTACAGATATGTTTCTATGTCTGGGGTAAATGCAAAGCAAAAGTCCCTTTCCCAAGACTTGATGTTTGTCTTGGGATTCAGTATTCAACATGAGGGATTGTATTACATTACCCCACCATCACAATCCTCAGTGGACAATGAAAAAAGCCACAAACATATATGTACAACATATTATCTTCCTGGTACGGTATTACTTTTAAGCAGCTATTAAGGATGACCCGTGTGCAGAAAGCTGCTTACACACTGGACCATCACCAGAGGAGGATGAAAAATAAAGGCATTTTTAACATCAAGGATGAAAAAACTTCCTCTGGTACTGGTTACCGATATGGGCTACCTTTTCTGTGAAGTAAGTCTCGGGACTTACTACTAATATTTGTAACACAAGTTACATTTGTTTTTTTATAATAAACAAGTGCCTGTGAGTCATGTGACAAATGAAATCCCATCCATTATAATTATTTATACAAAATATTCATGGCCTTTGTTGTCTTATAAGTGCACACTGTCCAGGTTCTTTACACAGCTTGTGTAGCACAGGTTTATGAGGAGTCACCAAGCGGTTCCATAGCCATATAAATGTGCCAAGTGAGTGTTTTACATGGCAAGGAAGGTCATATTACTGATATCTTGATGTTTAAGATAGAGGTCCAGGCCTCCAGCATTGCTATAATACTCGACGCCACATCAAGCAAGTGGACAGTGTGACTACTGGGTGTGTCCGGTGGGGTGTGGCTCTACCTCCATGGCTCAGTCGTGTTATCTCCCGCTCTCGCGGCAGTCTCCCGCACCGGTCACTTCAATGAGGCACAGGGAATGACGTCACCGGCGGATGCGGGGTTTATTTAGCTCCTTCCGCCTTTTGCAGTGGCCAAAGAGAGTTGCAACCTATGTAGCAGGCACCGTGTTAAAGTGTAATTGACGCCTTTCCGCCCCTCACTCGGTGACTGGTCTCATTTCGTGAGGAAACGAAGGAGACATTTCACTGATGTGGAGGTTTAGCAAGAAAAAAACACGAGCCACTTCACTAGTTTCATATTCCTTTGTGATTGTGTTCCCTGCCCTGTACACAGTGTCACCTGTACTGCCCATGCATAGAATGGCTAGAGAAAATGGCATCCCCAGATATAATAATAGGCACAAAGTTTCCCCACATAAGGAATGCTCATTGGCTATTTCTACAGTCATTATACTGGCTTGTCTCAAGTTTAATATGCAAATTATCCATTTTCAATCACAATTATACAGGTACATCATGGGTTAATTATCGATTTTCTGTACAATTATACTGGCACGCCTGGGTTAAAATGGCCATTTTCTATTTTACTTAGTGATTAAACTGGCTTGTCTGGGGTTAGAAAGCTTGTTACCCATTTTCTGTAGTGATTATACTGGTATGTCTGGGGTATGTTTTGGTAAAAGTGGTGTGGTATTTAGAGGTATGCAGCATTGTGTCAGCAGATTTTCATGATTTATACTCTACTTAAACAGCCCCCTTAAATACATAATTGTGTAATTTGTGAGCGACTTTATGGGCTTTGCCAACACATTTCCTACAAACATAGGCATCCAGTTATGTAATAAATACTTAGTCTTAGAAAAACTCCCGGTGGGCCAAAGTGTCAGTGGGCCCTCATGCTGCTAAACTTTTGGCCTATTTCATGACCATTCCCTATTCTATGAGAACAAAGAGGCTTAATAGATGGAATAATAGATTATAGTATGTAAAGAAAACAAACTAGGAGAATAGAGGTTGATTGAGGAGATGAAGAATATTAGTACTGAGAGTGGGCCCCTGGTCTAAGGTTTTATGGTGGGCCCCTGGTGTAAGGTTTTTGGGTGGGCCCCTGGTGTCCCAGTCCGACACTGGATTCATATTTTATTAGCTACCTTGCAACATTTGCACTACCTTTGTTTTTTAAAAAACACTGACAATGCAGTTGTTGAAGGGATAACTCCTGAATATACCTTCCCTTTCTCTAACAATCGGATCGCAGTATGTAAAAATGCCTTTCAGTTTCGAGTGGCTAAACAGAATTTTCGACAAGGGGAAGGTATTTTTAGGAAACCCTATGGCCGGAGGGAAGTGCAGAGTTTCCTGTGGGTGAAAAATCTCCTCATTTGCTGTTGAATTTATTAGGACTAGTTCCTTTTTGACCATGGGATTAAACCAAATGGCTCTGTTACACAGTAGTAATGCATAAAAATACTAAGTGGATTAAGGTTAGAGTAGGTACCTGCTGAAAGAAATCTACCTTGGCGTGGTGGCAGGTTTAATAATCTTCTGGTCAAAGGTTTTATCATCAACTGTTTTATCATTTATATCTGTGTAAACCTTTGGTAATGTGGCGGGGGCCTGGGAGTGGGCAGGTCTGGCCGGTTGCAGGAGGGAATGGGCCCATGATTTCTGATGGCAGCCCTGGTTATGAGGAGATTGTTGGGTTGAGCATTTTGAATAAAACGAGTACCTCAAAGAGAGTACATTGTCACTAGAAAGTACTGGTGGATACTCAGACATTATGATGTTGCTCCTGAGTAACTTTTTAAGCAAAATCTAACCTCTTTATTTGTTTCAAAGGGGGACTCCATTATTGTATGTAGTGAGGGGAAATCACATGAAATGTGTGGAGGTTTTGCTAGATACAGCACATCTGTGTATAGTTTGTTTCATCATGCACTTGTGTTTTTGCATCAATGTGATAACAGCATTATCAGAACCAAATGACCCAGAACTAATATTTTATAAAACTATTAGATTAAAACATGTTGAATCAGGGCTTTAGTGTCCCTTTAAAATAATAATGGATGACCAATATTCTGCCTTCCTGGGATAATAGTAAGTGGAAACTGTATTTGATTCAATGTTAGAATTGGAATGCAGACATATTACGGAAGGGCTCGTGGATTAATGCTAAAAAAAAAAAAATATTCTTGCTGTATCCTTTGCAGGGGAACTATCATCTTTTCTCAATCAAATTCTAATGGGTGTAAAAAAAACTTGTTTCCCTGTTAATTTTATTTCTTGTTGCTGCTGAAATGTTTTTACTGGCCGCATATTTGGTCTGACCTGGGTCTGCACATGCCACCTTATCATGCACATGCCACAGTGACTGTTGGTCACAGCTCTTGTGACAGTTGGTCTCAGTACCTTGGTTTAACTGACCAGCGTGCATCTCAGAGCGACTGCACAGCGTCTTCTAAGATTTTTTTTCTAGTGAATTCCCCAATTATGGGGTGACAAAGTGCCTCCAGCTATGGAGAAGAGTACTCCTCCAATAAGGAGTGAGGAAAAGAACCAGCTTATTGCTGAAAAGAAAAAGAAGAAGGATACCATCAGGATGAAGAGAAAGAAGGACAACAGTGCTGAGAGAGAAAGTGGGAAGAAAAGGAAGAAAAGGTGAAGAATGAAGAAGAAGAAAAAAGAAAACAAAAGACCCAGAGACAAGGATTCCATCAAAGAAGGTAAGTAAAAAGAAGTTATTCGGAATAAAGTTACAGTTGAGATTCTGTCAATCTGTATTTTATGAGTAAACAGCACAGTTTGCAATGTGGATTTTACTGAAAGTCGTGGGGGCGGGTTAACCCTATGAGAATGAAAAAACTATATAGATCATCCTAATCTGTCTGTCTATCAATGAAGCTAGATGTCTTTCTATCTATGTGGGTACTTAGTTGTATAACTGTCTTTGGACCTACCAGTTTGTCTGGTCAATATACCTGTCTGTTTATATATCAATAGCTGCTTGTCTGCAGTTTTCCAGTTCTAACTCACAGGGATTCTGACCCATCTCAACAGATCATTTTGGTTGCTGTGTGTCTTTTCTTCTAGTCAACAGACTTCTTCCCATAACATAATATATTGAACATTGCACAGTTCCACCAATAATTTGATTTCTTTCTAGGACCAAAGCATTGGTACAGCTGGTAATAATGTAATAAATATGCAATAAATACTGTTTGAAGGCCATATTATTTTTAGATATGAAATAGTTGGTATAAGCATATTTTCACTGCCCTCCCTGTCGCTGCTCTTTCTTCACTATGGCACCCTGCTAGTGGTGTTGTCCAGTATGGCGGTTGGTGAAGTAAACTGTGGGTGGGGTAGATGAAGCAAAAAATATTAAATCTCAAATTGAATCTCGTCCATGACTTTTCACATTATAAACCCTTTTCTCGTTCAATTGAATCTGGCCCTTTATTATATATACATTTATATATATGTAGTATTCATCGGCACTCACCAATCACGAAGTCACTTGCCGGGTGCTGACCAAAATAATCTATAACAGTCCATGAAAGCACTCACAGCAGCCGCCATTAAGCATGAATCACTATATCTTTATTTGTGCATGGTGCATACACACATGTACTTATATACCTGCGGATAAATAATATATTTCTATAAAATATCCCTCATAAGCTAATGTGTATATTTTGTAATATGTACTAAAATGGACTAATGTTGAAGTCTAATTACAATCTCATATTAAATTAATGGAAATATGCAGAAGGACAAAGTTTCTTATTGTTTTGTATGTTATCCAGTAACTAGTTTTATTCTGTTTACATTTCTGTCCTTTCTCCCAGAAGCAGGAAGTGAGCAGAAGAGAATCCGCCAAGAAGATGAGATTCCTCTCCCCGTAGCAGTGAGCATGTGTCAGATCCATGCAGAGCTTGGGAGTGGTTCATTTGGCAAAGTAAGTGATGGGCATCTGGGAACTGTTTGTCAGAATCCAGTTGGATGATGTGTCCCTAACAGACCTGGGATATAAAATAAAGAAAAAAACAGAAATTTTGGGAGGCAGCAGGTGGGATCGTTTAAAAATAATTATTTGTTTTTTGCTTTTGTGCTCATAAACTTTGATCGCAAAACACTTGTCAGTTTATCTCTCATTTATGTTTATCTTATAGAGGAAGGATGAAGTGTGGGTTCAGTATCACAAAAGTGGCCTAGGGTGACATTAAAGGTAAATCCAGCCCTGTACTCTGGAAATAACCTTCTAATCATTTATGTTTTTTCTGCATTTTTTAGGTGCTGTTGGCATCTCTGCCCAGCAGCCAGCACGTAGCCATAAAAGTCATACAGAAGAGTGACGAGTACCAACTTGCTGATCTCATCACAGAGGCTCGTGTGCTGAAGGTGGCTGCTGGATGCCCACACCTTTGCCATGCGTATGGATCATTCCAAACTCAGGTACAACATAGTGTCAAATCTATCTATCTATCTATCCATCCATTATCTATCTATCTATCTATCTATCTATCTATCTATCCATCCATTATCTATCTATCTATCTATCTATCTATCTATCTATCTATCTATCTATCTCTCTCTCTCTCTCTCTCTCTCTCTCTCTCTCTCTCTCTCTCTCTCTCTCTCTCTCTCTCTATCATCTATCTATCTATCTATCTATCTATCTATCTATCTATCATCTATCTATCTATCTATCTATCCATCCATCCATTATCTATCTATCTATCTATCTATCTACAGTATCTATCTATCTATCTATCTATCTATCTATCTATCTATCTATCTATCTATCTCTCTCTCTCTCTCTCTCTCTCTCTCTCTCTCTCTCTCTCTCTCTCTCTCTCTCTCTCTCTCTCTCTCTCTCTCTCTCTCTCTCTCTATCTATCTATCTATCTTGTCTTCCTGTATCAATTTGACTTTCAGTTTCTCTATGTCTGCATCTATATATCTGTACAACATAGTGTCAAATCTATCTATCTATCTATCTATCTATCTATCTATCTATCCATCCATTATCTATCTATCTATCTATCTATCTATCTATCTATCCATCCATTATCTATCTATCTATCTATCTATCTATCTATCTATCTATCTATCTATCTATCTATCATCTATCTCTCTCTCTCTCTCTCTCTCTCTCTCTCTCTCTCTCTCTATCTATCTTGTCTTCCTGTATCAATTTGACTTTCAGTTTCTCTATGTCTGCATCTATATATCTGTATGTATTTAATCTGAATATATTTCCCTACCTATCTCTATATCTACAGTATATCTGACTATTTATCTGACTATACATGATGTTTCTTTTAGTCTTGTGTTTCCCACCTTAGACTCAAAATCTATTATGGACCTTGTGCTTAAATTTCTTGTCAGTTGCCTAATTTTTTAGCATCTCATGAGCTTGAAAGGGTTTTTAGAAATGCATATGGGTCCTTCTCCATTTTGAGAACTTTGTACCAACAATGTCTGCAGTAGATATGTTTAACCAACAATCTCCAAGTTGGTGCTGTCTTCAGCCATAAAATCAGTGTGTGCATAGTAATGTCAATTCACCCTCATGATCATCTTCATCAGGATAATGTGACAAGACAATAGGTCATCTTGTTCCTTGAAAATAAAAAAACAATAGTTTTATAAAAAAAAAACCCGCAGTCATTTATGTTTTTGTGTGCAAGTGCTTCATGTTGTTCCCATACTTTTTTCCATCCAGCGACATGCCTTTATTGTCATGGAGTACGTCAGTGGAGGGACCATGGAAGATCAGATGTACAATGGAGGACGTATGGAGATGGACTCAATAACGTAAGTGGCCAAGTGTGTGAATAACTCAGGAATAACACAGGCAGAGCAGGGAGTAATGTCGAGTACCCAGTTGTTTATAGTTCATATAAAAAAGGGAAAGTTCACCATTTTATATTTTGAGCTATATGTCTTTCATCTAAAGGAAATATTAACCACCTCTGTAGTCTATGACAGCACTAGCCATAAACACCAAAATTTCTCTCACAAATTTAAATGAGAGTATTTAAATGGCATGCAGTTTATGTAGATGTCTAATGGTCTGATATTTGCATAAAACCTTACCATTTGTATGTACATTTGAAACTGTGCAGGCAGAATCAGACTGGATACAGTTGTATCTTTGCCATTAAAGTCACATATAGCATGTAACTGTGTGTTAACTGCTTAATTTAAGAATTAGGTGGTAAGTACAGTGGCCACTGGTGCTTTCTAGCCTGCATAAAGCATGAATGTATGTCTACACCCCCCTATATACTGTATATATATATATATATATATATATATATATATATATATATATATATATATATATATATATATATAAAATAAAAAGATTTTTTTGTGGCACTGCAATGCTTACTATAGCTTAGTAAAGAGAGTAGAGTAAGTAAATATTCATTATAGTGATTATAGTGATTTTAAACAAAGTATATTTGTATTTTCTAAAGATTCTACGCAGCTGAAATGGTGTGTGCCCTCCAGTTTCTCCACTGTAATGGGATTATCCACCGGTATGTATTTCTTTCTATATTTTTTATTTCAATTTACAGGGGTTGTTCACCTTTGAGTTAACTTTTAGTATGATGTAGAGGGTTTAATTTTTTATTTCTGTTTTTTGAGTTATTTAGCTGTTCATTCAGCCAATTTGCAATTTCAGCAATCTGGTTGCTATGGTCCAAATTACCATAGCAACCATGCATTGATTTGAATATGATACTGGAATATGAATAGGAGAGGGGCTGAATAGAAAGACAAGTAATAAAAACGAGCAATAATATTAAATTTGTAGTCTTACAGAGCATTTGTTTTGAGATGGGGGTAAGTGACCCCATTTGAAAGCTGGGAAGATTCAGAAGAAGATTCAGAAGAAGAAGGCAAATAATTAAAAAACTATAAAAAAATAATAAAGACCAATTAAAAAGTTGCTTAGAATTGGCTATTATATACACCCTTAGGGCTTAAATTTCAAAAATATGGCAAAGAAGAGCTTTAAAAAAGAATTTATTGTGAATTCAAGGGGTTCTGGCACAAGCTTTTTTGCATCAGCTTTTTTGCATCAGCTTTTTTGCCTGTTGTCCTACATTATTATTTTTCCATTATTCAATTTTTTTTTAACTTAAACCATTTTAAAACGATTTCATATTTGTTGGCCTTTTATAACTTTACAACATCACTGGCCTGCTTTCCATTTTAGTTTTTGAACCCTAATCTGTCTCTGTAGGGATGTCAAACCAGCTAATGTCCTAGTGACCAGCGAGGGACATGTAAAGGTTTGCGACTTTGGACTGGCGGTTGAGGGCATATTTGAAAATGTGAAAGCCAGAGGAATTGCAGGAACGGTTCGCTACATGGCCCCAGAGGTAAGAGACTCAAAGCAAATGGAATGTTAGGGTACTAATCTATGAAGCAAATGTATTCACTGTTTCTAATGTCCGTAAGTGCTTTCTTATGCTTGTTTTTGTGCATTCATTTACTTGACAAAAAAAGGAAAAAATTCTCTTTGCAAGTACAGGTAATATACAGTATATATATTATATAGTACCGTCATTAAGGGGGATTATTTATGAAATTCGAAAATATCTCCTTAAAAAAACTTCTTTTTCTAAGTCTTTACACATCGAATAAAAATTGTTTGAACGTACGCTAAAATCGTTCAACTTTTATTAGACCGCAGGATTGCCAAATTTGCTGTAAAAACTTTGCATTCGATATTCGAAGTTTTTTAATTCGATGGTCGAATTTTTGAAGTTTTTTGTACTTCGGAATTCGACCCTTGATAAATCTGCCCCTAAATGTTCTGATTATTGCACGAAACCCAGCGAGATCAGGATATCTTTGGGACTTCTCCCATTGACTTATATACAACCTCGGCAGGTCTGAGATGCTGGATTTTCAGATTCTGTCTTTTTCCATCCTCGGGCTATAATAATTCTTGAAAAATTCTAGGGTTTTTTTCACTAAAAAAGTGGATTTTATAGTAAATAAAAACACAAATTTTTTGAGTTTTTGGCATTCCTAAGTCTATGCAGTTCTTTGTAAGCATAGTTTAAATATGCTGCATGACAACTTTGCATCAATTATTTTTAGGGCTTTTGTAGCACTGGCCTTGTACACTAAAAAAATAAATAAATTCCTCTTAAATTTGTCCAAAACAAATGATATGGAGGCACCACAACAATACATTAGGTAAAAACACAGGGTCGTTAAAGTGCTCTACATGTTTTTTCTTCCCCAGGTCATTTTAGAAGAGCAATATGATGCAGGAATAGACTGGTGGTCACTAGGCATCATACTATATGAGATGGCCACCAAATGCTATCCTTTCTATGAAAGCAGTGACGAATTTGAATGCATGGAAGCCATTCTCTGTGAGGATCCCTACATTCCAGAATGGCTCAGTGAAGATCTGCAAAATCTCCTGCAACAAGTAAGTATAGGAACTTAAACAGGGGATGTCATTAGCTCTGCTATAATATATCTGTTTCTGTTCATACAGATCTAGCAATAGCCCTAACTGGATGCATATGATGTACACAACTAAATAATCACATCTTATAGGTCAAGAAGTGCAGGTTCTCTGTTAGAATCATATAAATACATATTTGCCAAAGCACAGATAATATGTAGATACATTTTGTATTATTATACTATTGCAAAGTCCCAGTGTGTATCTCCATATTGCTATGTCATGTATAAATACTCTATGTCTGCATTTGTTTTTGTATTTATTTAATTTTCTATGAATGAGTCATATGATATTGTATTTACTAGTAAGATGTGGGATTAAAAAACCTGGGCACCACCCCAGATGTTGCTGGGTGGATCTAGAACTGATGTATTTTTTATAGAACATGGAGGTGATGTAGATGTGTAAAACCCACTCCTGATGTTTCATTGCCTTTTGAGTCCTTGGAGTTTTTGGGTTGGTGCACATATAATGAATAGTATATGTATACTATATACATATAAATATTGATCATTATCAGTTTCTTACTTGCAAAAGCTTTGGGTATATATGTTGTTGTACTGCACCAACATCTTGTTTTGGTGAATTTTGTAAAACTTTGTGATTAGTATTTATATGGATAATATTGGTTGATGTTTATTTTGAATGTATTTATTATGGGGTATCTAGTTTTAATGTCTGTTGTTAATTGCTACATATTGAGTATTGCAGACTGGGCAGCCACTCTTTTTAAGAAGAAATAAAAGGATTGGGTTGATCTGTTTAATGTGAGACCAGATTTTTTTATTGTTTAGGCGTTTTTCTTTTTGAGGAGAAGACTCCTCAGTTGTTGTAGAGTTTCTCTGGACCTGTTTCCAGTTTATACAATGTTGGTTAACCGTGGTATTGGTATAGCTTACAGGCAAGTGGATTGGCTCTTTGTGATATGCAGGTTTTTAACTTAACTCCAGCTATATATATATATAAATAAATAACTGATCATTTTATCTTATACTTCAGCTTCTCGAGAAAGATCCTGAGAAGAGACTTGGCTGCAATGGCAACATTCGGGAGCACCCATTTTTTTCATTCAATCGATTGGGTGCAACTAGAAAAGCAGAATGTGCCACCCCCTTCTGTCCCAGTAAGTACATGTATACAGTATGAATGAAAAAACACTGATTTATCTTTGAACGTTATATTTTTGCTCACCTACCAGTGCTCTACTACAATGCTAAGTATAGGGTCTATTATCCAGACTGCCCATAAAACGGGTAAAGATTTTCACTGAAGTGTTTTATATAATTGAACTTTTTTTTGCCTTACTTTTTTGTAATGATAAAACAATGCCTTGTATAAGAATTGTATCAACCTCACATTCTGGAAATTCTACAAAAAGAATAACTGGGGAACTAGACAGCTCTATTTGTATGTAAATGCTAGCTACCCTACACCGTGCTGTATTTACAGCTGCATAAACCCCTCTGCCTAAAAGTTCATGTGTCCCTGTACTTGCTAACAAAGTGCACAAGGGGTTTGTGCAGCCTCTCACTAGACCTGTAAGGCAGTGGGGTTGATGCAGTCGAGGCAGGGGGAGTTTATAGCCAAAAATGGATGGGGTTTAATTCCTATCTTAGGCAAATCTTTATGATTTGTTTTGTTAGATTTGAAATTTGGTGCCCTTAATTAGAAAATAGCCACTTATCTGGATAACCCTAGTTCACATCCATTCTGTAGAATAAATCCTCTACCTTTGCTACTCTGCACCAGTCCGATCCACTACAATTCCAGGGAACCACTGTAGGATGTAATGTTTCCTAATTCTGTGTAACCCCAGTAAAAAAATTACATTTTTTTATGGAAACTTGAAAGTAAGCAGCTGGATGGCTATAGACATCCTGCAATTGTTGTGTGAAAGACTAGAAAACCTAGGTGCTGATTTACTAAGATCAGTGCCAATTTGCAGTTGTCCATAGACAAAAGAAAAACACCAATCATATTAAAGAAAAAAAACCCAAGTATTTAATTCAATAATGTACACTAACTAGCATACCCACTGACATCTACCACAATGTAAATGTATCTTTTATTTGCTGGTCATGCACAAAAGATCAGAGTGTTCTTTGCCATTTGGCACTGGAATCAACCACTGGATTATAATAGGGGCCTATATGTCAGGACCACATAATCTTTAGAATTGAAGTTGAGACTTGGGAGGACGCTACAACATTAGAAATTTCAATTTAAAGCCAATATACAGTCTATGCACCAGCTTTTATAATTATTTTCCCATCTTGCTGGCATAACACAAGACCTAACCTTTGTTAAATCTTTATTTTTTTCTGTTTGTCTATGTGTGTGTGTGTGTCTGTCAGTGTGTTTGTGTCTGTCAGTGTGTGTGTTTGTGTCTGTGTGTGTGTGTGTGCCTGTGTGTGTGTGTCTGTCAATGTTTGTGTCTGTCAGTGTGTGTGTGTCTGTCAATGTGTATGTAGTGACTGTAAGCTCCACTAGGACAAGGGCTGATCTTTATTAGAAAGAAATGAATGATGATAATGCACAACATTTAGCATGCTTCTTCATCAGTTGGTGCACCTTCAACTCCAGAGAGAACTGTTAAATGTGTAAAAGGCATATGGTTTCTTTCCATACTATACACCTGTATAAGCAGACAATATGGACAGGGCTAGGCCTAGGCTAGAACTCACCCTGTGCAAAACTCAATTATGCTGCTCCAACAATAAGTAAAGCAGTATTATTGATTTCACCGATTGGAATAGATATTTAATATTTTGTATTAGAATCATACTAGCAGTGTCCAGTTTACTGCAGGTGTGTTACTGGAACTTTTCACTTCTGCAGCCTCTGCAGTATTATGAAGTCATTTTATTATGAATAAAGAAAAACTCATAAATGTATATTTTGCTTTACTGCAGATGCCATCAGTGGATTTCGACGAGACATATGAAAAGCCTCTGTCGTTTTTGCAGTCCATAAAACACAACATCTCTTCAAGAAACGACATACTGGAATCCCAACTGGAGCAACCAAGCCATTTCGCTATCCAGCCTTACCCTGCATATTGGCCTAATTTCAGCCACTACCAACACCCGTTACCATCAGTTCCTGTTTCTTCTCTTTATCACCATTTAAGTCCTGTCATCAGTCCCCCACCAGTTCCTGCCTTATTCCCATCATCCCATCACCACCATGACCTGCCTTTTAATTTTTATTAACACCCCTTGGACTTTTCCATCACCCCTGCCTCTGGCTAGTTATATTGATCCACACTTCTGCCCCCTTTTTTAAGTAGTTTTTTTCCCTTTGGCCCCCTCAATCCAGCAATGCTTTTGGCTCTATCATCGGCCACTAATTTGATGCATTAACATCTCTTGCTGTCTCTGACCCTCGATACCGGCCCCAACACTGGCCCACTTCATCGGCCTTTACCTCCAGCCCACGCCATCAGCCTTTACCTCTGGCCCCAACACTGGCCCACACCATCGGCCTTTACCTCAGGCCTATGCGACCAGCCCCAACACTGGCCCACTCCATCGGCCTTTACCTCCGGCCTATGCCACTGGCCCACTCCATTGGCCTTTACCTCAGACCCACGCCACCAGCCCCAAAACTGGCCCACTCCATCGGCCTTTACCTCCGGCCCATGCCACCGGCCCCAACACTGCCCCACACCATCGGCCTTTACCTCAGGCCCACGCCACCGGCCGCAACACTGGCCCACTCCATCGGCCTTTACCTCCGGCCCACACCACCGGCCCCAACACTGGCCCACTCCATCGGCCTTTACCTCCGGCCCATGCCATCGGCCCCAATACTGGCCCACTCCACCGGCCTTTACCTCCAGCCCATGCCACCGGCCCCTACACTGGCCCACTCCATCGGCCTTTACCTCCGGCCCATGCCATCGGCCCCAACACTTGCCCACACCATCGGCCTTTACCTCAGGCCCACACCACCGGCCCCAAAACTGGACCTCCTCCCATGCCACCAGCCCCAACACTGGCCCAAACCATCGGCCTTTACCTCAGGCCCACGCCACCGGCCCCAAAACTGGCCCACTCCATCGGCCTTTACCTCCAGCCCATACCATCGGCCCCAACACTGGCCCACTCCACCGGCCTTTACCTCCAGCCCATGCCACCGGCCCCTACACTGGCCCACTCCATCGGCCTTTACCTCCGGCCCCAACACTTGCCTACACCATCGGTCTTTACCTCAGGCCCACGCCACCGGCCCCAAAACTGGACCTCCTCCCATGCCACCAGCCCCAACACTGGCCCAAACCATCGGCCTTTACCTCAGGCCCACGCCACCGGCCCCAAAACTGGCCCACTCCATCGGCCTTTACCTCCAGCCCATACCATCGGCCCCAACACTGGCCCACTCCACCGGCCTTTACCTCCAGCCCATACCATCGGCCCCAACACTGGCCCACTCCACCGGCCTTTACCTCCAGCCCATGCCACCGGCCCCTACACTGGCCCACTCCATCGGCCTTTACCTCCGGCCCATGCCATCGGCCCCAACACTTGCCCACACCATCGGCCTTTACCTCAGGCCCACGCCACCGGCCCCAAAACTGGACCTCCTCCCATGCCACCAGCCCCAACACTGGCCCAAACCATCGGCCTTTACCTCAGGCCCACGCCACCGGCCCCAAAACTGGCCCACTCCATCGGCCTTTACCTCCAGCCCATACCATCGGCCCCAACACTGGCCCACTCCACCGGCCTTTACCTCCAGCCCATAACATCGGCCCCAACACTGGCCCACTCCACCGGCCTTTACCTCCAGCCCATGCCACCGGCCCCTACACTGGCCCACTCCATCGGCCTTTACCTCCGGCCCATGCCATCGGCCCCAACACTTGCCCACACCATCGGCCTTTACCTCAGGCCCACGCCACCGGCCCCAAAACTGGACCTCCTCCCATGCCACCAGCCCCAACACTGGCCCAAACCATCGGCCTTTACCTCAGGCCCACGCCACCGGCCCCAAAACTGGCCCACTCCATCGGCCTTTACCTCCGGCCCTAACACTGGCCCACACCATCGGCCTTTACCTCAGGCCCATGCCACCAGCCCCAAAACTGGCCCACTCCATCGGCCTTTAGCTCTAGCCCATGCCATCGGCCCCAACACTGGCCCACTCCACCGGCCTTTACCTCTGGCCCATGCCACCGGCCCCAACACTGGCCCACACCATCGGCCTTTACCTCAGGCCTACGCCACCGGCCGCAACACTGGCCCACTCCATCGGCCTTTACCTCCAGCCCATACCATCGGCCCCAACACTGGCCCAGTCCACCGGCCTTTACCTCCAGCCCATACCATCGGCCCCAACACTGGCCCACTCCACCGGCCTTTACCTCCAGCCCATGCCACCGGCCCCTACACTGGCCCACTCCATCGGCCTTTACCTCCGGCCCATGCCATCGGCCCCAACACTTGCCCACACCATCGGCCTTTACCTCAGGCCCACGCCACCGGCCCCAAAACTGGACCTCCTCCCATGCCACCAGCCCCAACACTGGCCCAAACCATCGGCCTTTACCTCAGGCCCACGCCACCGGCCGCAACACTGGCCCACTCCATCGGCCTTTACCTCCAGCCCATACCATCGGCCCCAACACTGGCCCACTCCACCGGCCTTTACCTCCAGCCCATACCATCGGCCCCAACACTGGCCCACTCCACCGGCCTTTACCTCCAGCCCATGCCACCGGCCCCTACACTGGCCCACTCCATCGGCCTTTACCTCCGGCCCATGCCATCGGCCCCAACACTTGCCCACACCATCGGCCTTTACCTCAGGCCCACGCCACCGGCCCCAAAACTGGACCTCCTCCCATGCCACCAGCCCCAACACTGGCCCAAACCATCGGCCTTTACCTCAGGCCCACGCCACCGGCCCCAAAACTGGCCCACTCCATCGGCCTTTACCTCCGGCCCTAACACTGGCCCACACCATCGGCCTTTACCTCAGGCCCATGCCACCAGCCCCAAAACTGGCCCACTCCATCGGCCTTTACCTCTAGCCCATGCCATCGGCCCCAACACTGGCCCACTCCACCGGCCTTTACCTCTGGCCCATGCCACCGGCCCCAACACTGGCCCACACCATCGGCCTTTACCTCAGGCCCACGCCACCGGCCGCAACACTGGCCCACTCCATCGGCCTTTACCTCAGGCCCACGCCACCGGCCCCAAAACTGGCCCACTCCATCTGCCTTTGCCTTCAGCCCATGCCGCCGGCCCCAACACTGGCCCACACCATCGGCCTTTACCTCAGGCCCACGCCACCTGCCCCAAAACTGGCCCACTCCATCGGCCTTTACCTCCGACCCCAACACTGGCCCACACCATCGGCCTTTACCTCAGGCCCACGCCACCAGCCCCAAAACTGGCCCACTCCATCGGCCTTTACCACCGGCCCCAACACTGGCCCACTCCACCGGCCTTTACCTCTGGCCCATGCCACCGGCGGCAACACTGGCCCACTCCATCGGCCTTTACCTCCAGCCCATACCATCGGCCCCAACACTGGCCCACTCCACCGGCCTTTACCTCCAGCCCATACCATCGGCCCCAACACTGGCCCACTCCACCGGCCTTTACCTCCAGCCCATGCCACCGGCCCCTACACTGGCCCACTCCATCGGCCCCAACACTTGCCCACACCATCGGCCTTTACCTCAGGCCCACGCCACCGGCCCCAAAACTGGACCTCCTCCCATGCCACCAGCCCCAACACTGGCCCAAACCATCGGCCTTTACCTCAGGCCCACGCCACCGGCCCCAAAACTGGCCCACTCCATCGGCCTTTACCTCCGGCCCTAACACTGGCCCACACCATCGGCCTTTACCTCAGGCCCATGCCACCAGCCCCAAAACTGGCCCACTCCATCGGCCTTTACCTCTAGCCCATGCCATCGGCCCCAACACTGGCCCACTCCACCGGCCTTTACCTCTGGCCCATGCCACCGGCCCCAACACTGGCCCACACCATCGGCCTTTACCTCAGGCCCACGCCACCGGCCGCAACACTGGCCCACTCCATCGGCCTTTACCTCAGGCCCACGCCACCGGCCCCAAAACTGGCCCACTCCATCTGCCTTTGCCTTCAGCCCATGCCGCCGGCCCCAACACTGGCCCACACCATCGGCCTTTACCTCAGGCCCACGCCACCTGCCCCAAAACTGGCCCACTCCATCGGCCTTTACCTCCGACCCCAACACTGGCCCACACCATCGGCCTTTACCTCAGGCCCACGCCACCAGCCCCAAAACTGGCCCACTCCATCGGCCTTTACCACCGGCCCCAACACTGGCCCACTCCACCGGCCTTTACCTCTGGCCCATGCCACCGGCCCCAACACTGGCCCACACCACCGGCCCCAACACTGGCCCACTCCATCGGCCTTTACCTCCGGCCCATGCCACCGGCCCCAACACTGGCCCACACCATCGGCCTTTACCTCAGGCCCACGCCACCGGCCCCAAAACTGGCCCACTCCACCGGCCTTTACCTCCGGCCCATGCCACCGGCCCCAACACTGGCCCACACCATCGGCCTTTACCTCAGGCCCACGCCACCGGCCCCAAAACTGGCCCACTCCACCGGCCTTTACCTCCGGCCCATGCCACAAGCCCCAACACTGGCCCACACCATCGGCCTTTACCTCAGGCCCACGCCACCGGCCCCAAAACTGGCCCACTCCATTGGCCTTTACATCCGGCCCACGCCACCACCCCCAACACTGGCCCACACCATTGGCCTTTACCTCAGGCCCACACCACTGGCCTCAAAACTGACCCACTCCATCGGCCTTTACCTCCGGCCCTCGCCACCGGCCCATTAAATTGACCTTTTACTTATATTTTCACCAGCCCCATAATCTATCACTTACACTCCAAACCCAAATGGTAACACACCAAACCTATTCTTTTAAAAGAGATGTTTCGAATAGCATAAGAAAGTTAGATATTTAAAAGATAAATACAGTTACACATAATACATTAGTGATCCAGGGACTAGTCCGACTGCCATCTTGGAGTCAGGAAGGACTTTTTTCCCCTTCCGAGGCACATTGGACACAGCCTCACAGGGGTTTTTTTCACCTTCCTCTGGATCAACTTTCAAATAAATAGGAATTTCTTCTTCTTTTATTAAGCAAATATTTATTTTGGGGTTGATTTGCCCTTTAAGAACCTAAAACCATAGTATTAATACGTTAATATTAATAAATTAAAAAAGTTTCCTGAAAATAATGTTTTAACTCCCGTAAAGTACCAGAATAATCATTGTGTTCCTTATTTGGTTTTAATTCAATTCTTCATTTATAAAAATAATAAAGACTGCGTGTAAAATCTATAAGTGTTTGGTTGTTATTTACTGTTATTTAGTGTTTGGTTGTTATAACATGTCATGGACTTTTGTGTCCAAAAACTCATTTCTAAGGCAAAAAAGTGTAAAATGAACATCATATTTCTGAAGGTGCATTAGGCTAAATACTGGTGAGATCAGCTTTGTGCATACATTTTATATATAGAATTATTGCCATTATACACTACAATAGTCTTTGTGATGTATGTAGAAGTCAGTGGTATGAAAAGTCCATGTTTAGAAAAGTGACATTTAGTAAAATGGACACAGGCAGACCCATATGCATTTTTGTACAATAATAAACAGCAATTGGGCAACAGAGGGTACAACTGGCACTTATCAGATTTACAAAGAAGCCTGACAAATAAAGAAGGCCTTCCAGTTTAAGAGGTATGACTGACAAGGGGTTGTCAGACTTTAAGCAAACTTTTAGTACGATGCAGACAATGCTATTCTCAGATTTTTTGCAGTTGGTCTTCATTTTTGTAGTTTATGAATTATAGAGCTTATTGTTCAGGAATTTGGAATTTGAGCGGCTATCTGGTCGCTAGGGTTTAAATTTCCATAGCAACCAGACAATGGTTTGAATAAGAGACTGGAATATGAATAGTAGGGGTGCTGAATAGAAAGAGAATAGTAACAGTCAGTACCAGAGAACAGGATGGCATCAAATAATAATGTAGTTATATATTTACAAAACCACTATAATTCCATTAAAAAAGGTGTAATGAATGTATATTAGAAAGTTGCTTAGAATTACTATGTCTTTCATCATGCAAAAATCAGTATTTGGGTGGAGGATGCCTTTGAACATTTTGTTAAGCTGTTACATTAATACAAAATACGCTCACTTGCGCCCAGCATATTTTTTGAAATACACTAAATGTAATTTAGAGTATCCCAACTATATTATTTCAAAAACGTTGGACGAGGGTGAGTTGAGAAGCTGGTAAGTTAAAGAATCTAATTTCTGGCTCTTCTAGTGCAGAGAAAACTGTTGTGTTGAGGCCTCTCCTCTCCCAGCTCTCCTCGGTCCTGTAAGAGAAGAACTTGTGTATGAGTGTGTGTTAATAGAAGGATATTTGTGTGTGTGTGTGTGTTAGTGTAAGGATGTTGTGTGTCTGTGTGTGTGTGTTGTTCGCATGTGAAGTGAAGGTTCTTTAGGAACTATCTAGAGTGGGTGTCAGAGTATAAATTACATGTGGGTGACAGAGCAGTCCTGTACTATCATCACATACATTATACCAATGCCAAATCAGGTCTCTTGCAACCAGTTACAGTCCCAAGCAGGAGTTTTTGTTTGTTATAGGGACAATGACACAAATTGTAGCCACTATAATATTTTAGCCTTGTCTTCCCCAGGATTCAATATCCCAAGATATTGCAGTTTTTTCTAAGTTATATTTTAGTGCTGTCTGGAAATAGAAGCCTATTGTCTGTAAAGCCATTTAGGCAGTTGAGTTACTGAAGCTCCCATAAAGATCAACAAATAACAGCCTGACTACAATGGGGTGATATTGTGGCCTTTAACTCCAGGGGGCTGCAGAAACACTGCAATGGACTTGAACTTGTAATTCATATTTAATTCATGTGAAGTGTAACATGTCTTTTGAGAACTATATGGTAGAGTAGCTCTCAGCTATTATTTGGGAATTCTATCATTTTTCACCTGGGAGAGAGATGGGGAGCATGGATATATCTTTAGAAATTTCCTCAGCCCAGTGTGGGGTTTCCCCAAAAAGAAGCAATGTCCCAAGGAGAACACATATTATTGTAAGGATAAATGGAAAGAGGGACAGGATTACTCAGTAGTCGTAAATGACTTCTCTGGATCTAGATAATCACTGAGGGTTTTGTTTAATTATAATTGCAGTGAGAACAAGACAACCCTCTACTTGTGATTCCACATTGATTATACGGTTTAAGCTGCTGATGCTTAGAAAGTATAAGGAATCAAATTCCTTATTGTTTCTCCAAAAAGTGCTCAACAAAGTGTAATTTCATAAAATAAATGTATTAAATATATGAAATTACATTAGGAAATACAACCTAGCTGCATTAATGAGGATACTGATGGACTGGCTACACGAATCCTCCCTTTACAAGATGTGACCTTGACATTCAATTCTTGTACCCGGTCCATCCAATATATTTTTTCCATATGAACAAATAAGAACTCCTAGGGACAAATTTACTAAAGGGTGAAGTGACGTAATTTCGGAACTTCGCCAATTTACTAACGGTCGGCAGCATAACTTTACTAGCGAAGGAGATAGACTAGCAGCACTTCGCTCCCTAACGCCAGGCGAATGGACATAACTAATCAAATTCACTAAGATGCGGATTTTACTGACCGTTACCTCTTGCGCCAGACTTGCTTCGCCACCTCAGACAGGGCGAAGTGCAATAGAGTAGATAGGAGTTCCTAAAAAAATAGTTGAAAATTTTTCTAAGTCCCAAAAACGCTAGCGTCTTCCTTTTTTATCTATTTTATTTTATTAAGGTTTCCCGGGCTTGTGTAATGTATTTGCTGCAACATATACTTCCATTCAACTTTAACTTCCCGCCGTATGCAAATTAGCCAATGCTAGCACAACTTTACTTCACTTGGCGCAGTAACGCTTGCGCAACTTCACCAGCATTAGGCGCCATGGACGCATCTTCGAGTCAGGAAAAGGGTCTCTAACATTTATGCAAGCCAAGGAAAATACCCAGTGCTTTCTACTGAACCACTTCCCTTTCTCCAATCCCAAAGCTATACTAGCAAAATTCTAAGGTTATTATTGGACACGGACTGGGAGAACCCTTTGGATTTAAGCTTAAATCACCCCCTCCCCCAAAGAGGGCCATATCTGTGGGTTATAGGATACTATCTGAATTTATTTCACACTTCACTGAGAAAAGGACGAAACAAATGGCTTATAACCCACAGGTACAAATCTGATATTCTTAAGGCTATGGAATATGCAAACAAATATCTCCCAATGCTCACAGAGCTTACTTTTCACCAAACCATCAATACCTCAGCAAAATGACAGAAAGACAACACTGTCTTAAAGGAGAAGTAGACCCCTTATTACAAAAAACCCTACCCCCTACCCTATATAGACCCCCCCAGCCTAGCTGCTAGCACTTACTTCGAAGACTGAAGAGAAGATGATGCCTGAATCTGCACCGAGGGTAGGGTTGCTGTTGCCCAGCTGGAAAAACAGGTCTCAAGGCCGGTGCTGGTATTAAGAAAATACCGTCAATTACACGGCCGGTAACATTCTGAGGGGAGAAACCGCCATTTCGTTTTAAGGGCACATTTCCTGCGGCCGTTCAATGCATGGATTTCTATGTGGCAGCTGCTTATCGGCCGAATTGGGGCTGTGTTCTGTAGCCTTATCCCCACCCTCTCCTTGTCCCACATGCACTCCAACAACTGCAGCTACCCAGGGTAGCAGCTAGGCTGGGGGGAGGAGTCAGGGGGGGGTCTTTGTAGGGTAGGGTTTTTTAAATAATGGGGTTACTTCTCCTTTAAATGCGAGGCCCCATGAAGCAGACCTGTTTCACTGCTTTTGGTCATGCCCCTACATCAAAAAAAAAAATTGGGGGTATCAATTACTCCATATGTAACAGAAAACTTTCTCAATTAGGTACCCCTATCACCTAAATTGCCAATTTTTGGTATCCCCAAGCTAACAAATACTAGATTCACTTGGGGGAGTAGAAAACTCCTGTTTATTTTGTTGGCAGTGGCCCGCAAAACCATCCTACAGATGTGGGTGCAGAGACAACCCCCCTCACTGAAGAAAACAACTTTCATTTGAAGCAACGTAGGTGGTTCTTCACAGTCAGGACAGTGAGGTTGTGGAATGCACTGCCGGGTGATGTTGTGATGGCTGATTCAGTTAATGCCTTTAAGAGTGACTTGGATGATTTTTTGGACAGACATAATATCAAAGGCTATTGTGATACTAAACTCTATAGTTAGTATAGGTATGGTTATATAGAATTTGTGTGAAAGTAGGGAGGGGTGTGTGTATGGATGCTGGGTTTTCACTCGGAGGGGTTGAACTTGATGGACTTTGTCTTTTTTCAACCCAATTTAACTATGTAACTAACTGTCCCTTTTCAAAAACAAGCGATTCAAAGTGTTCCATATGGACTGGTGAGAGGCCTCACTACAATAAGAAAGACACACAAAACGATTGAGTTATGGAAAAGCTTTATTTAAAGCATCAATAAAAACAAAAAAATATATGAAATTAAGGCTGCACTCTCTAATGTTACATGCCCTAAACTGAATTGTTTGGAGAACCTAATTAGCCTTATACCCCCCAAAACCAAGGGCTTTTGGAAAATAGTCTGCATGAGCCAAAACCTGCTCTGTGTGTTCATTGGCTGATCCCATACCTGTCAGTAAACATGTAAATGGTGTAACATTGGCCTAAGTGCTAAAACCATTGTATTTTACTCAGCATATCTGTTATCTAACAGACTGAACTGTCTTACAGTGATACCAAGACCAAAAAAAGTTCTTATAAAAATATAAATCTACATCCAAACCTACCTATAGGTCATGTTGACATTTTTTCGCTGAAAGTTCTGTTTCTCTAAGCAAATCTTATTGAAGATCGTGGACCCGACTGTCTGGCAACCCGACTGTAGATTGTCAAGCTGTCTCTCAAAAAAGACGTCATAAACTTTCCTTACATTGAACCAACCTAAGAAAACCTGACCTTTTTTTCCCCACTCTCTGGACCTTCCTAATACAGTTGATGTTTTCCATCCCAGTCCTGCTGTCAGTATTTTATTTCAGCTTGTTGTTTTCTCTCCTCTTGGCCTGCTTCAATGGACTCTCCCTCCATCTCTCTCTTCCCCCACCCCGCACAGATAACTTGACAGCAGACACATACCTCCCAACTGTTCCGTTTTCAGTGGGACAGTCCCGCTTTTGACAGTTCAATCCGCAGTCCCTTGTTTGTACTGAAAAGTCCTGATTTTCTCTGCACTGGACAGCTAAAAAATTGTAGTTAGGGGCCCCTAAAGTGTTTAATCATGTGCTGGGTGGTACTGTATTATCCACAGAGGAAGATGTGGCATATGGATTTAAGCGCATGTCTTAATATGATTTAATACATTTGTTTCACAAATGAGTGATAGTAATATCCCTGCAGTGAGCACCAACCATTGGTTTTTTGGTGTGCTACCACAATCAATGTGGACATACCCTCAAAGGTTCTTGTGTTAATATCTGTGTGGTTCAAAGTGGGTGTGGTTTAAAACAGGAAGTGGTCAACACTGGTTTCATATATCGGCCCTCCACCATGTAGACCAGAAAATTTCCGGCCCTTGGTACCACAGAAGTTGGACAGCACTGGTGTAGGATATTCAAATACACAAGTAAGTAGAGTCAGTTTGTAAGAACCTACAGATAGTCAGGGGTTATTTTGCCCCTGCCACTGCCCTTAGGCAGCCTTTTCAATGCCACCTCAGCTCTAGCAACTAAAGTTCCCACAGAGGGGAGTGTCCATGTTGCTAATGCAACAGATGCGATTGCACTCTCCGATCGTACATCGATTCGTATGATCGGATCTCTGCGTCTATGGTCAGCTTTAGACTGTGGCAATTAGGGGCTTATTTACTAAACCTCAATTTTTTCTGGTTGGGCTTTTGGGTCAAAAACTCAAATTCTTTGTAGAAAAAAAACTCAAGTTTTTTGAGATTTATTATACCCTGATGCTGCAAAAATCTACCATCTCAGACCTGCCAAGGGCATGTTCTTTCAGGTAGTTGGTAGCTCCGGAAGTTGTAGCTATTCAGAAATTAAACTGGTTTTAGTTGCATTACCTTGCAACATGTTTACATCATGTATCTGTGACAATGGGTTCATGTGACATCAGGGTCAGACTGGCCCCAGATTTATTCCCCCCTCCTGCCTGAAGCTCCCTGACCTCTCCCCTCCCTGACCAATAGAAGAAAGTATCATGTACAAAATGGTATTTTAATATTATTCGCTGTGGTCTTCACTGCACAGTTTTGGAATTATTCAGCATTTTGTTCTGTGGTTCTCCAGCTTTTGGTTCTTATGTTTTGGGTAGCCGAGGATGAGTATAACAGTGCTTTATTAGCAGAGTCAGACAGCCATTTCACAACAGTAACTTTCACTTTTAAGCTGTATGAAGTATGCACAGTATAAGTCTGGGCACAGTGACATCTACAGGCCATTTGTATAAACACCACATATTCCCCCTATAGTAGGAAAGCATTTGGGCAAATGTAATAAACAACAACAATGCATCTTAAAGTAATAATATACATTATTCACATCACATAGTCCTGGGTTCAGCCTATGTAGCCTTTGGGGGGTAAGATAAACACGGTGTAAGTAGTTTTAACTGTGTCATTTTTAGGGATGCACCGAATCCAGGATTCGGTTCGGGATTTGGCTAGGATTCGGCAGGATTTGGATTCGGCAGAATCCTTGTGTCAGGCCGAACCGAATCCTAATTTGCATATGTAAATTTTGGGCAGGTAGGGAAATCACGTGACTTTTCGTCACAAATGAAGAATTTTTTCCACTTTTTCCCTTTCCTACCCCTAATTTGCATATGCAAATTAGGGTTCGGATTCGGTTCTGTATTCACCCGAATCTTTCATGAAGGATTCGGCTGAATCCCAAATAGTGGATTCGGTGCATTTTATCTTTTGTGCTTTTTATACCCTCAAATAGCTCCTCCAAAACCTCTTCCCATTTCTTATTTGTTAGGTCAGGAATATGCTGTTGCCATTTCATTGTCAATTTGGCCAGGGTTGAGCTGCACTTTTGTATCATTTGTTTATAGAAGCATGATAGAGGTTTGCTCAACTCTTCACTATGCACCCCCTGTTCTACAATGTTTGGAGTGATCTCGATATGTTGGGCCTTAAATTGGGTAGCCACTGCATGCCTAACCTGTAGAAACCTAAAAAACATCTTATTAGGTAGGGAGAATTTTTCCTTTAGTTCCTGGAAAGTTAACAGTTTACCTTCAACTATTATGACTGCTATGTACTTGATATTGTGATGGGCCCATATCTGTGGATCTGGGATTTGCCTAAGATGGGTCAACTGAGGATTACACCATAGAGGGGTATACTTTGAACAGTGATGTTCTGCTTTTGGGTAATATTGTAGGGCTGCTTTCCACACTTTAACCGTGGGGTTATCTTAGTGGAGTAAGTAGTACCCCTATAGAGTAAATTCCTAAATTCTTCATAGGATCCTACGACCTGTGCCTCTAAAGTTACCGCTGCATTTGTTTGGGAAGCAAGGGCCCATTGTCTCGCTACCGCTAACTGAGCTGCCACATAATATAAAAAGGGGGCTGGAGCCGCTAGTCCCCCTTGAGTAGTAGGGAGCTGCAGTGTTGTGAGAGCTAGTCTTGGGGAGGCTTTGTTCCAAAAAATGGAGATCATTAAGGATTTTATTTTTGCAAAAATAGGTTGCTGTCTAAAAATGTATGTTAATTTTGGAATTATCACCATTTTGACCAAGTTTATTCTTCCTATTAATGATAATGGTAGATTTTCCCACAATTCTCTTTTAGTCTCTATGAGTTTTATAAGTGGCTGCATATTCAGTTCACAGTACTGTGTTAGGTTTGCACTTATCCATATTCCTAAATATTTAAACTTGTCTACCCACTTTAGACCTAGCGTCTGTGTTGAAGAATTTTCTGGACGTTATCTATGGGAAACAAAACCGACTTAGCCCAATTTATTTTTAGACCTGAATAGTCGGTATGTTTGTCAATAATCTTTAGAGCGTAGGTGAGGGCCTGCTGGGAATTGGGTAAATATAATAATGTGTCATCGGCATACATTGAAATAATTTCTCTCAGGGCCCCAATTTTTAGTCCCCCTACCTCTGGTGAATCTCTAACCCAGCATGCCAATGGTTGCTATTGCAAATATCAGGGGTGAGAGAGGGCAACCCTGTCTAGTACCCCTTTTTATTGGGATTGATTTGGATATATTTATATTAGTTCTAATTCTGGATTAAAATATAATGCCCTTACCCAGTTGATGTATGCCAGGCGTATCCCTACTCTTTCCATAGTGGCCCACAGGTATTCCCACTCCACTGAGTCAAACGCTTTTTCATTATCCAGGGAAGCTATCACTCTGGTTCCTGAATTTTCATGCTGTACTGCAATATTAGTAAATAGTCATCTTATATTTATATCAGTAGTGCGACCAGGCATAAATCCAGTTTGGTCTAGAGAGATAACATCTAATAGGTGTGGTGCCAATCTCATTGCCAACACTTTTGCCAGTATCTTGGCATCTGTGTTAATCAACAAGATTGGTCTGTAGGAGGGGCATTCTAAAGGGTCCTTACCGGGTTATGGGATCAAGATCATCAGTGTTTCTCTCATGGAGTTTGGGAGGGATTTCCCTCTTTTTACCTCATTATACAGTCATTAAAAAAGGGGCTATGAATTTGACATGTTTATACCATTCTATTGGTAGGCCGTCTGTCCCTGGTGTTTTTCCAGCAGGAAAGGCCGCAATGGCCGTTTCAACCTCTAATTGTGTAATGTCAGCTTCCAATTCTGTGGCCCCTTGGTCATCTATCATTGGTAAATCTGTTTCTGATATTTTTTAATCTCCTCCAGAGAGGCTTCCAGTTTTGAGGTATATAATTCGGTATAGTAATCTAGGAATCTATTATTTATCTCCTCCGGGGAAGTTACTGTCTCCCCCTGTTGTAGTTTCACTGCTGGGATGGCTATAGTGGTCGTGTTATCTTTTGACATAATTGCAAACAATTTCCCATTTTTATCCCCAGATTCAAAAATGTTAGCTCTTTGGTAAAGCACGTTTTGTTAGTTCCACCTGTGCTAGCGTGAGAGCACTTTGGCTATCCATTGTTGGTGTGTTAGGTTGTTTGGCTGGGCAACAAAGGCAGCCTCCATTTCTTGGGCTCTTTGGGGTTTTTTTTTTTTTCTATATCAGCCTGCACTATAGTCGTAATTGCTTTAATATTACTGATAAACTCTCCTCTTATATATGCCTTAAAGGCATCCCAGGTTGTGGCTAAGGGGTATCCACTTTATTAAAGGCTAAAAAGGTCTGAATGCTATTGTGTATTGATTCATTGAGTTGTTCATGTTTGGCCCAATATGGACTCAGTCTCCAAAGTCTATCCGTTGGTGTGAGTGATGTTGATAAGGATAATAAAATTGGAGAATGATCGAATATACTGCACGGGTTTAACCCGCTGTACGGCGCTGACCGAGGAAATCACGGGAGACGTGTATTGCTCAATAATCTTGCGGCTTTATTGTGCACATCTGGTGAACTTATGGCAGTGGGTTGGTGAGGAAACCTATGCGTTTCGTGCCTTAACTCACCTGGCACTTCATCAGGGTCCCTGACGCGTAGGTGATTCGAATTCTCAGAAAATTAGTGCAGAACCTAACAGGCCTTCAAGGTATAACAACTTATTTAGAATGTTTTGTACTTCCATGTTGCACTGTGTCATCTCAGAAGAATTGTTGACCAATTTAATGGGGGAGACATCAGCCCAAAATACACACAAACCTTGTCCAACACCAGGGTGTCTAAAAGTGTCCTGGATTGGTTCAATCTTATGTCCTATGGGTTTATGGTTGGACGGTGTCCTTGCCATATTCATACAGCAATGTGCATCACATAAAGACAGTAATAATTTTACTTGATAAACTATATTCAGAGCAGGTAGGGAAATAAGATGGAATAGTATTGGGCATACTAGATGTACTCTCATAATATGCATTATTTTGTCCGTTATGATGGAGTGGGAATGTATGCTTGCCTGTTGAGGAACAGATATGTACACATTCACAGACTAACATTTGGCAGCCCTAGTGACCATATTTGCACACGATATGCTGATCAGGATTAAAAGATGAAAGCTAGGACACAAAACATTACTACAAAATGTAAGTATACATCATACATTTATTACTGAACAACCCTCTCAACTCCAAAACTGGGCACAGGGATTAAAAAAAAAAAATAAAACAAAAAAAAAAATAATCATTGCACTACTTAGTAAAGCATTACTAGTTACTCTCATAAAAAATTTACAAATTTTGTTAAAAATTCATCAAGCCTTCGAATGATTTGGTTACAGATATTTATAATACATTTAAAACTACATCATGTTAAATGATACATAGATGCGGAACGAAAATATGACTCCAATAAAATATTTATGTTTTCATCAGGAAAAAAAACCCATAAATAGCAATGAGGTAACTGTAAATGTACCGAGTGGGAAAACACAGGCAAAGGCTTCTTCCTGTAAGGCCTGAAGAGGATTCAGTTGAACATTTTCTGCAGGGAGAATACTGAAACAGTGACAGAACTTAAGTGGGAAATATAGACGTAATCCTGAAAAGAGCAGGGGCCTTGATTAATCACTTTTAGACACCAAAACCACTAAATTGTAAAAAAAGAAGAAATCATGCAAATAATGATAAAAGTAAAGCAATGGGTGGGTCTTAGATGGGGCAAGAGAAGAAATCAGTCATTGATTTTTCTCTACAGGTTAGGAACTAATGCAAACTAGGGCAAAAAAAAATGCTACAGGCATTGTAGCAGATAATGTGATATGGCAGTGACGTGTCCTTCTGTTCATCTACTTGTTGGCTTTTCCATAGTGGCGTGAGCTGGTTCAGAACACATGCATGTGTGCTTTTTATAGATTTCTCTTTATATTACACTAACCATAGGAAGCAAGTCAGCACATGTCCTCGTGTCCCATGCAAAACCAGAAACATTCTAGAAGTACCAGCCTCCAGAGTGCAACTACAGTACAAACAATGAAACTGCATCCTATTCAAACAGCTGTAGTATTTAGGGCAGAAAAAAAGAAAACTTGGAAGTTTTGCAATTTGTTGGGAAAGCAAGGGGGGGCAAAACCCTAGAATTTGTGGGAGCCTCAAACTTTTTTTTCAATCTTTGCCTTTAGCTCAGTCTAAGCTTGAAAAAGTGCAATGCTTGCATGCTTCAATAAAGTGAATATTGAGTGTAGTAGTGTTTAATTCTATACTAAAGGAAAAAAAAAAAAACTTTCCACATGAATAAAAAAAGTTATGTAGAATTTTAAGAGGAGTGTGCTAAAATGGGGTTTCTCCAAAAACGACATGATTTTATGTCTAATGAAAACAAGTGAGATATGAATATCCAGTGGCTGGTCAGTTTGACTATGAATCTAAGAAACCATAAGCATCAGCGCTCTGTTTGCAGGGAAGTTTACAAAGAAAAAAAAAAAAAAAAAAAAAAGGTGTGGAGCAAATAAAGAGTAAAACTGTAGACAGATTGTGCTTTTGTTTCCACCGACGCCCAAGTATGGAAGAGAGTGGCACAGGAAGGGCAAGCAGCATGAAGTAATAGAACAACACTGTTTGGGGCAGCAGGAAAAGATTAGATGGGTGACAAGGAGGGGATCATTCAAGCACCACAAGTTATGACACAGAAAAGAAAAAACAAAAAGCAGAGCTTGGCAGCTACATGGAGCATTGCTGTTGTGCACTGCTTGTGCTATTGCAACCAACATGAACACGAAGATGTGAATCAACTCACTGCAAGGAAAGATAAAAAGGTGCATCTGTCCTTATATTGAATGAAAACGTATATACTGCTTGATCCACTAAGATGGAGGAAGGCAACTTCCATTCTTACTAAACTAGCAGAATCCTGACCAGATGAGCTGGTGGGTTTAATGGTGGGGAGTTCCAGTCCAGCAACTGGAACAAGGGATCATTGCTAAAATTCTTCACCTGTATATGCTCATGTAGAAACTCTGCAAAATCATGACCAATCTCAGTCAGCAAGTCTGTTATTTTGGCTCCAAGTCAGAAGTGACAATTTCAGCAAAGAATGTTGACCTGTGTATGACCTGCTTTGGACACTGGGCAACATATGGACCTGGGCAATAACCTACAGTAACCAAAATAATTTTGTTCTACCTAAAGCTGGCTGTTGATTAATGAGCTCCAGTGTAAGGCTCAATGCATAGAATGTTGCAAGGAGACCGCAATGTATTACACACACTATTAATTTATGATTTCCAAGTCAGAGGGGAAGGGTCTACCAGCAGTTCAGCACTTCGAATGCAGTTTTGTAGCAATCAAAATGTCATAGCCCTTATTGCTTCTGGCATGGAGCGCTCTGTAATGTACACAAAGACTGAAGTAACGTATAAGTAAGGTATAAAGTCATTAGAACGTACATTGGCATCCGTTATTATAGGAGAAGGAAAGTTCCATCTACTGGGGTGTACAACTATAAGGAACGCCCTTTGATAATAAACACTTAACTAGTACCTCTGGCCGGTGCTCCTGTTTTCTGAAACATGCACTGGCCTGGGGTATTTCTGTAAAACACCTCGGAGCAATTCTCTTCTGCTTCTTCATACTCAACTCCTGGAACATGAACGCACAGCAGAGTGAAATGCCAACCTTAAAGCTTGCACGAACCGTCCTGGGTCCAAAGAATAAGATAAAAATAAAGTGGTGCTCCTACTGAAATACCTGGCCCAGTACAGTTTTCAGCAAATAGGAGGACCAGCCCTGAGTATCAGGTAAGTGATTAATGAGCAGTATAAAAGTAACTCAATCTACGGACTTTTTAATAAAGGATGGCTTTACACTCTTCCCTAATACAAATGAACTAGAACTCACCGACAGATTTGCTCTTTGATTGGTATAGGACACTTTACTGGGGTAATAACCATTAATCATTCTCCTGTAAATAGAATATTCAACATGAATATCCAATATTGGTTGCACCGTTGCAAAAACTTCCATGGCTACTAAATAAGCCTCACATTGATCACATCTATTCCTACCATAGCTTTAGGAGCAACAATGAAGCAGTTTCTAGTAGCTTAAACCATTTACAGGTGTATTGTATTAGCGGTGTCATTTTAAACTAAACCTCACTCAATGATAAAATGATTACAAAACCGTGTGAGAAGAGTGAAAAGTAACCGAATGCTCAGATACAGTCATGAAAGGGAAACAACATCCCAGCTTTATGATAAATTTATTGAAGAGACACAAATGGTACACCTACATCCCAAAGGAAGATCTCATTAAACACATGAACTATGGAAGAACAGGAGGATGTGACAATTGCCGACTGAAATGCCCCAGAAGAGAGCAGACAGTTAAAGGGGAACTATCACCAAAATTAAATATAAGATTCAGCATACTGAAATAAGAAACTTCATAAATATAATCAAATAAAAATTCTGTACTGTTTCTGGAATAATCAAGTTCATCTTCACTATTCCCCTCTCAGCATCTGTTTCTCTTCATTCAGGAGTTGGGCGTTAGATAATCATTGACAGTTAGATCCAATATATCTTTATAGGGGGCTCCTTTTGCCTAGAAGATGTATTAGAGTGCAGTCTATTAAAATCACAAGAAATCTTGTCTCTCTACATGCAGAATTTGTGCAAAAGGCAGTTATTTTGTTAGATTTTGTTTGTACTGGAATCAGTTATTTGAGTGAGCTCTAATACATCTGCTAGGAAAGGAAGCCTCCCCTATAAGATATATCGGATCATTTATCTGACACCCAACTGCTGCAAGAAGACAGAATGAAGAGAAACAGATGCTAAACTTGGATTTTTGATTGTATTTAGAAAATTTCTTACTTTAGTATGAGGAAGCTTATATTCAATTTTCATTTTCGTGATAGTTCCACTTTAATAAGATCTATGCAGTAAACATTTTTGTTCTGAAACTTCCTTAAGAATTGTGAAATCTGAACAAGACAAATGCACCTTTTTTCTTTTTCCTGCAGTGAGAAGCAAATCAGAACTGGTCCACAATACAGAATATGTTCAGTTTAAGAAGGGAAGGCTGGTTTCTAATCAATGAATACCTGATTAAGTGGAGGGGATATTAAAAGAAAAAAAAATAATTATGAAATGCCAATTATTTGCTACACCCATAGCATTCAGTGTGCAACTGCAAACACAACAAAAGTAACCAGTGTACAGTACTAGTACTGTTTAAATAACACACAAGATTATACATTGCAGCATATGTAATACTACACCCGCACACTTCTCAGGACATGCTGGTATATTGTTTCTCAAGCACACAGACTCACGCTCGTGCCCAACAAACGCACAAAGCCACATTGTAACACATACACACTCCATCCGTCCACACTCACAGTATCTGAAGGCTCTATAATAAGGTAGATTGCTAAATTGTTTGGAGCTACCACTGCATTTGATTTTTCTTTTTTTTCCTTTTAAATATAAAAGCACATGCTAAAAGATCACTGACCTCTGTAATCTTGCAGCAAAACACTCGGAATGATCACACAAAAACCAGGGAATGTTAGTGCACACACAAAATAAGCTAAGGTATATAAAAAAATAATAATAATCTTTGGAGTCCCAATCACACTGTTAGTAGAACAATCCCATAATTGTGAAGACTAATCAGAAGCTTTATAATTGATTAAATCACACAGTGCAAAAAGAGGTCCATTGACCCTTTTGTGAAAAGAGTAGGCCGGAAGCCACGTGGGTTCAGTTCAATGGATAGTTGGTGTGTGAGCATACACAAACACACGCACGTGACTAGGAACACCCAAGCTTTAATTGTGCTCTGAGATTGGTCATTCGGAATCACGGTGCACTTCTGAAGCATCTGCCCGACAAATAGGACAAGTACGATTTGCCTGCAAAACACAGAGAAACATGATTAACTATAAGCAGAACAACCTAATACAGACACGACAGTTCCTAAGAAGGGATGGGTGAATTTTTTCACCTTGTTTGCTGCTTAAATGACGCCCATAGACCTGAATGGCGTTGCGCGTCATTCATTTTTTTTACTGTAATGGGTGTCGGTGGCAAATGTTTTGCCAAACTCAATGGGTCAAATTCCTGAGAGAAAAGGCACATACTTGCAACTACACATTTGTAAAAAGATACTCTCCTAAACTTGACTGCAATTTGTGTGTACAAAATATAGTGGGGTCTTGTTTTGAGTTGAGAGTGCCCATCATTAAACTATTTCATAATAAGGGGCAAGTCAATGTGAGCTGATCACATGAGTGGCAGTGCATTCAGCCGTGGCGGAAGAATATGGATTTTGAATATAAAATATAGGAAAGCTCTATTTGCCTTATGTTAAACATCAGTATATATTATACCTTATAGCTCATGTAGGCTACAAAAAATTGCACCTCTGGAAAATTCCTGAAACCTTTATACTTATTATTTTTACCTTTAAATTTAAGAAGTAATTAAGAAGTAATCTCACCTTAAGCCATTTGTCGACACACTTGGCATGAAATTCATGGTTGCACGGCAGGACTCTAAGAAGTTGTCTTGACTCAAAATCACACATGCATACTACACATCTGAAAGAGCCAAAGATAATGGTCAGTGCTGTAATACAGTCATGCCTTGCACCCGCAAGATATGCAAAGTCTATTAATACTTGCCATCATTCACATAATTTACCCCCATATGTAATAAAAGGCACTTAGTTTGCCCAAGAGCAGTGGCCAATATCAACCAATAAGATGTTTGCTTTCAAACAGGTATCTATTTAGACTCTAAATTATTTGGAAATAGACGCAAGTATATATTTATTGGCATGCTGGAGTCCTCTAGTGATCAAATAGAGGTATAGCCTCAAAAATTTCCAGAAACATGCTTTTAATCTCAGAGATTGCCTATGACTAAGTGCTAGGTAAGCATGAAACGCGTTAGGCTCCATGAGGGGATTGTTTGATATTTTAAAAGATGTAATTAAATTGTATTTTTTATCTTAAAAGCATGTTTCTGGAAACATGATAATTTCAAACAGGTGACCAGTAAATTCTACCTGCTGATTGGTTGCTGCTCCTGGGCAAATTTAGTCCCTTTTATTACATATCCCCCTTAGTATTTTATCTCCTTTTTTTATTTTAAACTATGTTCAAGGGCAATCCTATTTAAAGGAACAGTTCAGTGTGAAAATAAAAACTGTGTAAATAGATAGGCTGTGCAAAATAAAAAATGTTTCTAATATAGTTAGTTAGCCAAAAATGTAATGTATAAAGGCTGGAGTGACTGGATGTCTAATTTAATAGCCAGAATCCAACTTCCTGCTTTTCAGCTCTATAACCGAGTTAGTCAGCGACTTGAAGGGGGGCCACATGGTACATAACTGTTTAGTGAGTTTGTAATTGACCCTCAGCATTCAGCTCAGATTCAAAAGCAACAGATATGACCCATGTGGCCTCCCCTCAAGTCCCTTATTGGTTACTGATCTGGTAGCCAGGGTAGCACAAGTCCCTTGCTAATATGTTTAATGTAGGTGCATACGAAAAGGTAATGTGGCCTAATTGATCTTATATGCAGTGTTGCTTTAACATCAAGAGTGTCATGTGGCAACATGTCATTGGTTTTAAGATTTGAGGGAGGGATCTCCATGGGTTTAAATGTTGGAGTCAAATGTAGCATTACTAGTGCCTATGATTAAGTACCACTGGGTATGAAATGCGTAAGGCGGAGCATAAATGGGTCTGTATGCGTACTTTTTTAAATCTGTACTGAATAAATATTGATTTTTAACATTGAATAGAACATAGTATAATTTTTGAAACTTGACATTTGGGCCCTTTTGGACTGGCGGCTATATTCCAAGAAACTTTGGCCCTTAGGACTGGCCTTATAGACTTCAGCTTTTAGCTTTATTAGTATTGGATCCAGTCACTCCAGCATCTTTACATTTTTGCCTAACTAACTAGCCTATTTAATCAGTTTTTATTTTTACACTGAACAATTCCTTTAAGTTGCATTGTGACCCAGATATATACCTTGCTTTACTTTTTGCACTATTTTTTTTTTTTTGCTATGTTTTACTGTAGAAAGGTATTTCATATAAACATATGAGGCCTGTTCCAAATAAATCAATCCCTGTTATAAATAAAGGATACCAGTTAATAAAAGTAAACATCTTGCTGGTTGTGGGGCCAGGGCAAGCTTGGTTAATCTGCATTTTCTGGTTTGAGAAGAATAGCCACTAGAGGGCTCATTTATTTATGGGCAGACAATTATTGAACTTGTAAGAGCAACATAAACTGATCAATTACGTTAACCTGAAAGCATGGAATTGGTTTTCAGATGCAACTTTTTTTTTTTTTTTAATCTATATTTGTCAAAATCAATGATTATAAAGCTTGTATTGCTGTATAGTAGCACAGGTTTGCTCACATGTATTGAGAAGTTATCAAGTAAAACCAAGTAAACATTTTTCATGACATATTTGCCCGTGGATTGGATATTACAAGATTCTCTTTTAGGAACCACTATGGCAGATCTGACTGCCAAAGACATATATTTGTACCAAAACAAATTTAAAAGCTGTGTATACCTTTTAACCAAAAGTGACCTTTACTGAATGCTAGACAAGATCAACATCAACATCTTATTCAGCTCCTTTATGGTCAGTGAAGCATCAGAATCATTACAGTGACAAGATGTATCAGATAAGTGGGTGGGGAAAAGTCACAAGGGCCATGGCTATAAAACACTCAACACAGATAGAGTGCGTAAAAGAGAATCCTTGTATTCTAGAACTTGGGGAACAAAACTGTAGGTAACCAATTTTAAGGGAAAATAGATCAGCCTTTTTTTGACACAAGCTAATTTATCACAAACATTCCTGATTCCACAGGTTCAAAAGAAGCATTGACACACTGATGAACCATTTTCTTGGTGCCATTGTGAAGTTATGGATTCTTGTCCCTCTGCTGCCCATTGCGGGTGGTGTAGATTCTTTGGAAAGCAGAGGGACTCCGTAACCCATAATGGAACAAGGCGAGGGAGGGATTGGACTTTTTCTACCAAATCCCAATAATATATTCATGTTAGAAAGAGGGGTTATATTTTCCCTTTAAAACAAATATATCATTTGTTGCTAGGAGTTATTAGAGCTGGAGTGTATTTTTCAACATAAGAGTAAAAATTTAAATTTTTGGTGTATAGCGTAACATAGCATACAACAAAACGTATTGTTTTATCAAATACCCATATAAAGCATGATCGTTTATAATACGTACAATGTCTGCTCAGACTGGTGATTGTTTGGGTTAAACCTATAGGATGGAAGTTGTTCAATGTCTGCTTTTGTTAGTCCCCGTGGTTTGGCTTCACCCAGTCTTTCTGCAAGATTCAGCAATGCCTGCAATGAAACAGCACCCAGGTTAGAAATCATACTATGTACTAATTATGCTCATACTACAGGACTGTTCTAAACAAATCTTTGTAGAATAGGAATAATAATTATAATTATTATTAAGAGTTATGTTCACTACTGGCCCTCTGTTTTGGCAGTACTGTAAAATGTAATTATGGAGACAAAAGTAACACAACAACACATATTAGATTGATCAAATATTCTTTACAGGACATAATAAGATTCCCAGTAAAATGTCAGCATGCATCCCTTAAAATAGCAAAATGACTTGAGTACATACACCAACCTCATAGTTTTCCACCTCCCCATCTTCAACATCCAACTCAAAGCTAAAGGCAGGTCCAACGGTAGGAGGCACTGGAAGCATTGACCTAAGTGAAGAGAAGAAAAAGTCTTAACGGTTGCATCCTTTAAATAAGTGCAATGCAAAATCATGGAACACACAACTATTTTACCAGATGTCGGCATTTTGAGGCAGTCATTTTTTGCTTACCAAAAGATCAGCATGCCCTAATGAATTAAGTGGAAAATAAAAAGGCAGCAAAATTGTGGCATTTGCAAAAAACATAAAAGATTTTCTACATATAAATACCCAGTTTCTACTGTTCCCCAGCATGTGTTAGACAACATGCATCTGAAATCTACAATTCTCCCAGATATGTGCTACACAGTCATCGCTAAGTCTTACAATTTATGGCAGGTAGGTTGTTAAAAGAAGACTATAGCCACATTTTCTGCTTTTGCACATGGGCCTATATTTACATTCAACTTACAAGACATTAGTGCTATCTTATCAGAGACTGTGGTCTGAACTTTCTATGTTGTGTTGGGCTTGGGCCTGAAGAGATAACATTGTTAGAGCTAATGATTGTTTTTTTCTTTTGAGAAGAAACCATGTTGAGTTCCCCTCAAATAATATTAGTTTCCCTGATTGTTATTAAAATATTTATCCAACTTTACATATGGTCATGCGGAAATCAGATTCCATAACACACCACTGCCAGTGTTGCTTGACTGAGTTTAAGTGTTCTGTGTTTAGGTATAGAGCAAACAACAACAACAACAACAACCACCTACTTAAGCTCAATAGAGCTATGGAGGCATTTGCATTAATAAAATATTGCAGGTCTGTATTGATGCAAATAGTCAAAGAATAAATGGTGCCTGCACACAATCAGCTATACAATAAAAGCTTTTAGGGAAAATATTTAAAATATAAATTCTACTATAAATGATAATATAGTAAAAGGAAACATACAACCCTGTATACGTTTAGTTGGTATATAGAGACGCCATTTCTGAGTGTTATTTTTAATGGGTTTTTTTTTCGTTCTTTACATTTTCCCCAATAAATACACTGGTAATGGCATTTTCATTTCACTTCAACTTGAAATAAGCAGTATGGCAATTCCAGTTTACATGAGTAAATGCACAAAAACAGGTATGGGACCAGTTATCTAGAATCCTGGGGTTTTCTGGATCTTCCTGTAATTTGGATACCCATACCTTAAGTCTACTAAAAAAAATTTAAACATTGTATGAACCCAAAAGGACTTATGCCTCCAATAACTTAGTTTGGATCAAGTACAAGGTACTGTTTTATTACTAGAGAATTCGGAGCATTCTGCATGAAGATTTCCAGATACCTGTACACGCACTGCAGTAAAAACCCAAGCAATGAAAACAAAATTAAACCTTTTATATATCACAGTATCCTTTTAGATATTTTTAGCTAAACCATTACGCAGTGGAGGAAACTAGAGAGCCATCAGAAGAAATATTTACTGTTGTCACTTACAGTACATAGGGTAAAAGACTTGGATGATAAGGTGGTGGTGGCATTGGTTGTTGTGATCGGTATCGGTTTCGTCCAGTTATTCTTCGAGGCATAAATTGGGGATAAGGCTGCAAATAAATAATTCACCTTTTAGTATCATGTAGATTAAGGTTTCTTAACCAATTTTTCAGGAGACCTAATTTAAGTGAGTGGATCAGTTTCACAAGTTAAAACTCAATTTAGAATTGTAATGCCCTCCATTTTAGCACAAACATAGGGTGAAGCTTCCTATTAATTAAGGGGATTGTGGGGGACCCACACAATATTCCCTCAAATTTAGACAGGCTTTTTTTTTAAATCTGAGCATGCATAGAAGTGGGTGAGTGATAATTACAAAATCATGTTATTTCACACAGAATTCTTTGTTCACAACACCATTTATTGTGCGCACTGGACTCAGTTTGTTTGCACACCGCTTAGAGGGCACATTGCACCCTAAACATGCAGGGACCCAATGTTAAATCTGTTCTCTTATTTGAATTTTCAAGTACATCTCCAGCCTGCATCTTAATCTGCCATCTAGTGGTGTTGGTAATCAAAGCATCTTTTCTTTTTTTTTTTAACTGATTTTAAGGCTGTATTTTTAAAAAAAAAAAAAAAAATACTTTGTTTAAATGACATTTATTTGTCTGTTATTCAAGTCAATAACTAGTGCTACAGATTAAGATACGTTTTCATTCAAAATAATGTTTGTGTAGCTTTTAAATTTTATGTGCAGGCAATGATTTTTATTTTAGTATTCTTTATCTGTACAAAGAGAGTCTCAAAGTCTCTCAAAACGAGAGATGGAAACCTCTTTGGATATTTTGTGGACCCTGCTTTGGGAGGGCCCACACATTCAAAACCATAAACGTTTTCTATTGTACAAGCTCTGTGGTGTGTCATAAATCCATGATAATAAAATTAATGGTATGTCTTAGGCAAAGTGGAGGTTTTAGGAAGAAAATAATTAAGCACGGATTTGTGGTCCAGCCATGCAGAGAGGGTTAGACCACTATTCTTTAACCTTGCAGAGACCATAAAAGGCATGCTCACAGCTTCTTTAGAATAAAACAAAGTTTTGGTGCAAATAATAAAACATGTTTAATTAGATAATGCTTCATATATCTCTCGGGCTATTAAAAGGTAAGGCCCCCCCCAACCCCCCAATAATTGCTCAAGGTTCGGAGTACTTTTACCCATTTTTTATGCTTTGGCAGCTACCATTTACACACATAAGATAAATAACAAATGGAGTAATAATATACCAGCATGCAAAGGAGACAAAAACATACTTACAACACCAAATGAAACTTCCTGGTGCAAAGGATCATGAGTTATGAACTGTAGTGGGGCAGACGGTTGCAGTGTTGCAGCATGGGCAGATGGAGGGTACGTAAACCCACCTACAGGTAGATGCTCTCCAAGCAACTCCACTTCATTCTCTATCCTTTGCAGAGGCTGCAGGGGAGAGTTGTGCAAATTACTTTCCTTCATTCAGAAAAAAAAAAAAAACAAACAAAAATATAAAGGGGGATTCTTTAGTATCAGTAGAAATTTTTAGATAATGTGAAACTATATTATTCATATTCAGACATATTTGTAGTAATGTATAAAACTGTAAAATGCTGTTTATTAAAATTCCATTTAACTGCTTAATAAGTTTAGATAAAGACTACAAAATTAGTATCTACGGTTTGGAGAACCAAATCAACATACAAATACAGTCCCAGCACATAAGGATTTTCTAAATTACCTAATATTAGCCAGGCAGGCGTTTGGAGTCCCCATGAAGTTATAGACTCATTGTGGGAGGGGGGAGTAATCTGCTTTTAGAAGCCTGTGTTTAGCCGGATTTGGTTGAACTTATTCAATATTGTTGAATTGCCTCTATTTGTATATGATCTGTCAGTGACTACGTGGAGTCCAAACACTTTAAAACCTTTTACAGCCTGGTGAAAATCAATAACTGTTTTTCAGAGGCCCTCAGAAATTTCCTTTGTTGTTCAAGCCATGACACTTCCACAAACCTGTGGATAGTGAAGACCCAGATTTGTGTTCTTTAAAGAAGGAGGAGGCACCTAATTATCCTGCCATTCATCAAAACACCCGATTCTTAAAGGGGTGGTTCAAATTTATGTTCAATTTTAATATGTTATAGAATGACCAGTTCTAAGCAACGTTTCAATTGATCTTTCTTATTCTTTTTAATTATTTGCCTTCTTCTACTCTTTCCAGCTTTCAAATGGGGGTCACTAACCCCATCTAAAAACAAATGCTCTGTAAGGCTACACATGATGTATTGCTACTTTTTATTACTAATTTCTATGCAGGCCCTCTCCTACTCCTAAATGAAATGCAAAATGCAGTGAAATGCAGAAGATAATTCACACAACAAAAGTTTTTGGGGTTGTGCAGCTTTTAGTATGACGTAGAGACAATTTGCAATTTGATTTAATTTTTTATTTGTTGTATTTGTTATTGAGCATTTCATTCAGCAGCCACAGATATGTAATTTTTCCTCAATAAATAAACAAGAAAAATTATTTTGTTTAATTAGGGTCTCGTTAGGACTTGCATGAAATGCAGGTCTCCGTTTAGGTCTTATTTGTGCAGATATAGTGAAAAACTCAATAAGAATTCACCAACTTGCCACTGTAGTTATTCTGAGAGCAAGGATTGACATTTATAGGTCCACATGTTTTAAACAGAATCTGAAGGCTGACAGTGTGAATTGGATCCAACACCTTTTGTAAAGCACAAAGAGATAGAGCTTTGCTTACCGAACGTGACTGCTGTGTCTGAAAGGGAACAAACTGACCAGGAGGCGGAAGGTGAGCGTGGTGATGTGGGGAAAGGTGGGGTGGATGCAAAAGAAACGGATCACTTGAAATGAGGGGTGGGAAAGCAGCATAGGGTACTGGTAAATGCTGAACTGAACAGGCCTGAATCATCTGTAAAGAAAGAAAAAAAAATACCACAATAAATACTCTAAACAGACACCAGTGCTGACGGCAAGCTGATTTTTGCTGTAACAATCTATGACAATTTCATGCAATAACACACAAGAACTTAGGGGTCCAGTTTGAAATAGTGGATAAATAAGGGTATGGACATCTCTCATCTTAATTTAGAAGCAATATAATAATTATATATAAGAGGTGTCTGTGGTACATGTTCAACTATTTTTTTATGTCCAGCATGCCCTGTCACACATACAAACACCAACACACGCACAACACAAAGTTTGCCTACTCTACACACACATTTTACATCTCCTGATTTTAAAGTGGTTTTGCCTTACAGCACTTTTACCAGTTCAGTTGTTTTCAGACAGTTCACCAGAAATACTTTTTTTCAAATACATTATATTCTCTATTTATGACCATTTTTTCTAATATTGAAGTTTCACCTTCTTATGTCTTTCTAATGCAGTGCTGGGGGGTGTCACCAATTCTATAAACTGTTCTAAATTGATATACAAGTTGATATATTTCTTATCTTTGGCTCTGCTGAGCAGAATCAGAGTTTCATTAAATGCAGCTGTTATAATGGATACCATTGTTGTTAATATTGCACAGATATACATAGCTATATATATATATATATAATTTAAAGTTTATGCATGGCTCTTATGCAATATAAGAAATATATTAAATATCCCTTGTGTTTTAACCAAAATATGTTTTCAAGATATAGCTTATGGAAAATGAGTCGTCTTATTTTACTATTTATCTGCTTACAGGTGGAGGCACACTGCAGACTGGTAAGTGCTGGCCACTAAAGACCACTGAACACCCAGGAACTTGCTGTGTACTACAAGCAGGGATGTGCTGTCCTGTACAAAGTGGAATCCCATGTGGTGCAACTGTTGTGACTGTGTAGGAGACCGGTACTGTGCCCTGGTGAATCTGGAGAGAGTTGGAATAAGAAAAAAAAAAAAAAAAAAAGTTAAGCTACAATTAAATACTGACCAGTAAAAAGAACAAAAAAAAAAAACAAAAAACCATGAGACAATGTTTTATACCTGCTCATGAATGTCTACCATTACAGCATTTTGCTGTGGAGGATGTGCAGCTGGATGGAGCATGCGAGGGGATACATTCGGTGGGTGGAAGGCTCGAGGCTCTTCTACTGCTTGCTGTTGCCCATAAGAGAGATGGTGATAATTTTCATCTTGGCTAATGGAGTTGTGACGAGCCAGTCTGTCCCTTCTCCCTCTCTGACGCCTCACAGGTGGGCTGAAGGAAAAAAAATATGAACATGGATATATAGGGGTCCCAATTGTACAATGCATTTTTTGATGACTTGCAATCTAACCAATAACATTCATATCATCGGGAATCCACTTCACTTCTTACCCAATATCTCCACCACGGCTAGTCAGTTACATGTTCAATATTCATCACTAAGAAAAACTGTAAACTTCCACCTGTATATTAAACATTTAGACACATTAGTCTTGCATTTAATTCTAATATTTGATATGTCTACGGCAATTATCTCAAGTAATTGATTTGTCTGACCAACATATTGTTTGCCAATTGCCACATGGTTGTGTTTAAAAACGGTAGAACCTTCCCAAAGGTCTTCCCTATAAATAAATGCTAGGTACAGCACAAAAAATTAAGAATGAGCTTATGCTGCAAGGGATGCGTTGAATCCTGGATTTGATTTGGCAGAATTAAAGCCTTTTTCAACAGGACCCGTTCGAATTTAAGAGCCTGGCCAAACCGAATCCTTAAAATCATGTGATTAAGGGGATAAAAATTTTCTCTGTGTGCGGATGCATGTGGATGGGGTTTTTTCCTCCTTTCGTAAGCAAATTAGAGTTTGGATTCGGTTTGGACGAATCCCTCATAAAAGAATAGGGGTCTGGACAATCCCAAAGTCTGGATGTGGACTGATATCCATTCCACTTTCCACACACAGTTTATCAACAGGGCAGTGCACCTGGACCCTCCACTTAACTGGTGGGTTTACTCTACTTCACATCTGTTCCACAGGACTGTGATCGATTAGCTGGAGTATGGCAAAATAATGAATTCACCTTCTTCTGTTCCGTGCGGGAGTGTTGCATCTTTCCCCTGAGAAGTGGTGCTGGTTAGGCCGAGCCGAAGGAGGCCGCCTATTTGATGTCATCTCCCATGGTCGCATTGGGGGAGATGGGGTAGGCGATGCTGCAGCGTATTCAAAAACTGAATTAGATAGCCGCTGTCGCTTGGGGCTGGGACTGTCTTCGTTCTGCAACACAAAAAATAAATTTAAACAAACACAAAATATATACAATGCTATATATCCCATTATAAGAAATTATTAATGATTCAAATAAAAGCCATAATCAATGCACCGACCAGGTCTGCAGATACCAAAAAGCCTATATTTGGGATTAAAACCTTTATGGAAGCTGAAAACAGTAGCAGTATTTGTGTATAATATATTAAATACAACTCTGAGGTTCTCTGGGGAGTCCAACAACCACATTTGCTGGTGGCCGAGGGCCACAAGGTATAAAGAGCACAAATATTCATTTTTTTCAACATTTCTTAGAACATTTTTTTGAAGAAAAACACCGGGCTGATATTTTTGATATAAAACAGATTTTTCAAGGGAGACAATTAGAATAACAAAAAATTGTTAGGCCCATGTAATATGTTGGCAGATACGTAGCTGTGAGTTTTCCAAAAATCGATATATATATATATATATATATTTTTTTTTTTTACATCCGGTCTTACTGGTAATCAACAAATTTAATCAAACAACTTAGCAATCGTTTCCCATTGTTTCCAATAGTTTAGTTCTCATGAACCATTTATCATGAAGCAGAGTAACAAGAGTAAGCAAATTATTGCTGCAAAAACATTTCATGTAAAATCTGCTACAGTTTACAAAAACAATCCTTTGTTTTTTTTCTCTTTAGGACCACATTTTACAAGTACATCGGATTTAAATCTGACAGCTACTCTGGAAATGCAAGGGCAAGCCTAAAGAATTAATGGCGAGCACAGCAATCTCATCAAAGTTACTCAAATTCAATTTCAACACCATTTGCATGTCAAAGCTGGAACACTGCACAAGTGCCTTTTAAATACAAATTGTGCTATGCAAACACCAATAGCATCTCTTTGAAATATATATATATATATATATAAAAAGGGAAAAAAGTTGTTTGATTTGCCTGGAAAAGATGCATCAAGCTAATTTAAAATTCAGCTACTTCCGAAGATGAGTCAAATCCAGTCATTTTATTATGGTTTCATTAAATGCAGCCCTGTGCTAATCACATACCTCTGTTTTACTTTGAAAAGATGACAGTACCGCCATAATGCCTGTAGACTGCCAGAGTTTGCAGGGTTTCCAAGAGACGTGTCTCATTAAAGTAAGAGACTGCCTGCATGGGCTGTTGGAGGTTGTAGTGGTGTTCTCTCGGCCACAATAAATAAAAAAAATCATGTGTATGCTTGTTGTCTGACTCCAGACCTGCAAGACTACGCGTTGACTACCAAAATACAATCTGCAGTACTTGTATGTGGCTTACTTTAATAGTAAATCCAAATAACGGAAAGACTCCGTATCCAGAAACCCCCCAGGCCCCAATCATTCTGGATAACAGGTCCCATACCTGTAGAATAAAATATCACCCCGGAAAGATCTCAATAGACAAAAACAAGGAAAGCCTCACAGAAGTTAAAAAATAAAAAGAAGGAAAATACTTCAGTATTCAATTAATACCCGGAAGTCAATAGGAAAAACCTGCCAGACCTCTCTCAGGAAACACAGTGAGGTGAGTGGAAGAAATCGTAATGTGAGCCTACTTTACACCGTATACTTGTAATTTATCCAAGTGATTCAAGACACATGTATAAACAATGAGCTGAAGTAATTTATACTTTTAGTAGAGTACTTCTGGGACAAAAATAAAAGTTCAGTAGTTTTCACTTTAACTGGGCAAACAAGTAAAAAAATAAATAAATAACTGAAAACCATAACCTTGATGGGACTAAGGAACTATCCTTATGATCCCTCACATGCCCCATAGCATTTCACACGTTTGATTTCAGTATTCTAACTGTTCTCTGCCATTAACTATAAAATTGAGATGTATATCATGTACTTATGCAATCATTTTTTTTCCTTTTGTATGGATTTTATTATCAGGGATGCTTGTGTTTCCAGTGAAGGGGTTTTTCTGTAATTCGGATTATATATCTATATATTAAACAGAAAATAATCCCAATAGGATCAAAAACAAGATACTGTTATACAGAAAAGGAAAATAATTACAAAAATGGTTTGCTTGAAATAGAAACTATGGGAAATGACTGACCTTTTGGATATTAAGTTTCCAGATAAGAGATCCCATACCTGTACAAGTTTCTTGCTGCTTTCAGAATAAAACTCCCAAATTTATTGGCCACAGTGGGATCACCTGACTATAGCTGGAAAGGGAGGGAGCTGGCCATACCCTGAGTGTAGGACTGGCCATACCGGGGATGACTTTGACGTAGTTGGCCAGCTTAAAGGGGAACTCTAGCTTCCAAACCAAAATTTGATAAAGAGGCCCACATAACATAGAAACCCATTATATATTCATCACAGTTACCAATTGCTTCAAAAAGTTTTAATAAATGCCATTTTCTATGCTGAAATCCAGCTGGTTAACAGTTCTTCTCTTTCTGCATCATTTGAAATCCTGGCAAATTGTAACAACTTCTCCACAGCTTACAGACAGCATGCAGGAACTACATAACCCACAATCCATTGCACTGTGATGTTCCTTTCTTTATTGAAATCACATATGCATTGAATTGTGGGGTTTGGAGGATGCAGGCTGAGGACAGCTGGCTGTTGATACAAAATAACAGTAGTCAGCCAGCTCAGAAAAGTTGTCAGAAATCAGCAGGAGAGCATAGGTAGTTGGATTTAGTAGAATACTGTATTTTTGGCTACAGATTTTGCATACACTTAAATCTTCACAAAACACACGTTCATTTACACGTGTAATATGAAAAAAAAAATGTGGTTCAAGCTTTTGCTGCAGATTAGACTGTTCAGTTATAACGGATACAATAATTGATAAAGTCTGCACCATGTTTTGAGCTAATTGGAATGAACAGATAAAGCAACTAAAGGCTAGTATAGGACAGACAAGGTCATAGCATCCAAGCAAATGATGTAAAAGTTTACTGTGGGGGTTCCATTTAGCAGATTTATCAGATTTTTACACTTAGGATGACTTTACTAGCATAGGGTATACATTGCAGCAGTGGAGATCCATATAGTATTAAGTAGCAATTATTTATAATTAGTCTAGTTGATAAAGGTAACTAAACTGATGCAATACAGCATCTGTACTAGTAAATTGTCCAAGGTTAAGCATGCATTATAGACAGCCTTGTACAGGGATGGTATACCTACAGATTAGAGAAAAACCTTTATGTGTAATATGAACACTCCCACATATTTCAAGAGTCTTAAACTGGCCATAGTTGTACAGATTATAGCCTACATCGGACAAACAAACATCCATTCCAATCTTCCAACCAGCAACTAACCATTCAGGTTAATATAAAGTAGTAAACAGAACAAATCACACAATGCTCAGGCAATTAAACAGCAATCGTAGGATAGTTAAATGTCCGACAACCACTAGTGAGTCTCCCATTGATATCGTCAGGCATGGTATGAAAAGTGACGGGAGACAGCACACACGGTCCAAAAATCATATGAACCATTTTTTATCTTTGTGTCTATGGACAGCTTTAAGGACTTTTACACTGGGCTTGGGAGGAGAAACACAAGTCTTACGCTGGCCATAGACGCAAAGATCCGATCGTACGAATCAATGTACGATCGGACTTTCCCATCTCCCGACCCTCCACAAACCATTCAGATCAAAGTCTTACCATTCCGACCAAATAAAGTAGTTAAAGAACAGATCAGGCGATGTTCTGCCCCTGACAGCAATCGTACGATAGACAAAGCTAGTGATAGTCTCCCACTGAAAATCGTACAATCGGCAATACACGCAGATATTATCGGCAGCCGACAGAAATTTTCGAACCTGTCCGATCGACCGATCTCCGCCGGACAAAAAATGTCTGGGCTCTCGATTGGTACAATGAGATCTTTGCGTCTATGGCCATCTTAAGAAATAACAGAGCATTGCCAGGAAACCCACCCCCGAAAGGTTAACGTGTCTTCAGATCTAAAATGGGTACGGTCATTCCTTTGAGGAGAGAGACAGACCAGAAGGCAAACTACTCAGTAGTGTGGGCTACACAATGGCAAGTAAATGCAGCTGTACTGGTTGCACTGGTTGTTTCCATTTGTGCTACTGATGAAGGGATACCCTCTCTTTAATAATACACTAACAAAGGATATTACACTTACCATGTACGGATTCTAAAAATAAAATACATTGCTGTCTGAAACATCCAACAGTTTTCAATTCTTTAATGTTAAGCTTATCAGGAAGGATCAGGCTTTTTAGTACAGTATAGTAGGTTTTTAGTTTATTAGTATAGACATAACACAGTTTCACTGCTATGCCTATTTATTTGAATTGTGTTGAACATAATTTTTGCTTAGAGTGGCAATATATACTTCGTATTTGATTTCTACGGGCCACACAGTTAGAAATAGGTTTTATATTTCTAAATGGCAGTTAAAACAGAATAATATAGGCTTGCTGTGCATAGAAAGCCTCATTTATATGTATATGTGTTGATTCACACAAAGAGGAGCTGCCATTATTGCTAGAACGATGAAACCTCGTGCAAATTTAATTTCTCCTACAGTGGCCTAATTATAATGGGAAACCTTGAACCAAAGCGCACATATGTTAGAAGCCTTGTTGTAAGTATATTTAAACTCATATGGCATTATGATACAGAGCCTTGAACACTCACAGTTCATTGTGCAAAACTGCTATGGACAGTAAACCTTGAAAAAAAGGGGCTGGTTGCCATGAGTTACTACACTAGTGAATATTTGTCCACTGTTGGTAAATGAGCCCCCAGCCAGGAAGTTTGCAGTCAAAATGCAATGGATTGCTACACACATACAAAAGGAAGTTTATGCAGCAGATTACAAGGCTAATAGGCACAGACCTTGAATATTTGGTACAGATTTTGGATTCATAAATAAGAAACAGTGGGTGAAATATGCAAACACACTTAAAGGAACAGTAAATCAACATGTTTTAAAGGAGTGACAATATAATATACTGTTCCCTGCACTGATAAAACTGGTGTGTTTGGTTCAGAAACACTACTAACGTTTACATAAATAAGCTGCTGTGGAGCAATGAGGACAGCCATTCAAGCACAGGATACATAGTAGATAACAGATAAATGCAAAATAATCCCACTGTATACTACAGAGCTTACTGGTTATCTGCGGGGTATCCTGTGCCTTTTCAGCTTTGAATGGCTGCACAGATGCTTGTTTACATAAGCTATTGTAGTGTTTCTGAAGGAAACACATGTTTTGCCACTGCAGTGCAAGAATACATTAGATTGTCATTCCTTTAAAACACCTTTAATTTTTTGATGTTACCGTTTCTTTAGAATACCACTGTGGGCTTTGAGAGAGAATTACCCACTGCTGGCACTGCCGAAAATCAGAATTTAGCTGCAGATAGGAGTTGTTCCAGCTCACAAGTTAATGCACCCCAACCTGCAATGGATGCTGTTTCCAATGGGCTGATATAACTCATGCAATCTCTTTACATTATTTGTTTTAAATCGGGTTTGCATGTGGCCCATCCTTAAAATACAGCTATATTTATTTTACACTTAATTCCACATTCCATTTCATTGAAGTTTGACTAGCATGTGTTAAAGGCAATGGTACACGTGATCTTTTTCTCACTGCTACGTACAGAGGCATTTAAAACACTGCTACCTTCAATGGACGACTTTCATAAAGAACCCTGGCATATATGTAGATTGGTACCGGCCAAATATTCCATTTACGCAAAATTGTGCGGTGTAGTGGCTGCATGTGATATAGCCCAAAATCGAAAATGCATACATTTATTCTTGTTGCAGCTTTGTCTTGTTATTTTAAAGATCTAAACAACTATATCCCTGTCAAAATATTCTCTCTGACCATAAATTGTGTTTCTCCTTTTGCATTTGAAATATATGCATATGCTAGTTATACGATAGAAATATTTATATAATCTAGAGCTGCAATTAAACCTATAGCAAAACGGGAAGAAATTGTGGACACAAGAACCGAACCTGCCATGACAATATAACGAAGAATGTAATTCAAAATTCTAACATCACAGTTATGCTCCACCCTACCTATCCTGAGATCTCAAAGTACCAGCTACCTCTCTGCTCCAATAATCTAATGCTGACCTCCTAACAGTACTTATTCGCTGTGGCACGACTTCTGCTGCTGCAATTAGCAGTACCCTTTCCACAGACAATCCCTCTAAGATTTTCATCATACGAATCCCAATACCAAGACATTTTCCTAGAAGCTTACTCCTTGACTTTAAGTAATCCCAGCCTTTATTTTCCCCCTCTTCTTTCAATGCTCTGGAAAAAGCTTTCAGCTTTATAAAAACAAGTGCAAACTATTAAATTTTTTTTTTTTAAACTAATAAGGAAAAAAAAAACACCAAACAAGTAAACGTATTCATATTTATCTCTTCCTTATAATTTATCTTGCTTATTCATTCACTGTGTCAGAGAGCTCCTTGTACACATGAACACTATCCCAGGGAAATGTCTGAACTTGCATGTAAGCCACAGGGTAAATTAGAAGCAATGGCAGACCTCGTTTCAGATGCATACAGCTGCAATGTGCGGGTAAAAATGACATGCTATTTAAAAAACAGAGGTGCTCTTGCAAGGACTGATGTACAATAAAGAAACAAAACCAAACACATGCCAGGTGGTTTGAGCTTAATATCTATGAAATGTGCACTATTCACAGAAAATATGAAACACCCAGTTTATCTTATGTTAATCAAAATAAAAGGGAAAAAGACTAAAAACATTTTTCTAAAGTTGCAAAGAAAACGTGTGCCACTTATTTCAACAAAGTGAATATGGCAGCGCTATATAAATAATGATAAATGTTATTACTACTTGTATTATAATACTAAGTGCTTTTTTCAGATGTTGAGTTGTCTCATAAGATCTCTGGCATCCTTAAGCTCTACAAAGTATACATAATGTATGTATGTATGATGAGCATTGCTAGGTTGTAGACAGCACCGCAATGTATGTAATTAAAGGGGAAGAAAGCCAAAATAAAAAGTGCTGCATAATTAGAGCAAATAAAATAATGATCGATGTGATTTTGAAGTTATTTGTTAAAGCAATTGCTATGGAAAGCAGAATCTGTCTAGCTTTTGCTATTCTCACTTCACCGATGACTACATGCATCACACAAAGTAGCAGAGCCAACTACCCTCGACCAAGACACCAATCACTATAATGCCTTTCATGTTTTGCTATATGGACATGCATGTGAAAGAAAAACTACACACAAAGTCATAGTGGGCAATGTTCCCTCTAATTCCTTTGTGTGCAAAAATATGATTTTGTGTGCACATTTTTAAATTTGTGTGCGCAGGTCAGAATAAATGCAAATTTTGTGTTTTTATGCAAATTTGTTGCACGAGCTGGCATCACAATTTGTGTGTGCACATGAGCACACAGCTTAGAGAGAACATAACAGCTAAGAGAGGGACAGCTAAATGCTGCTATATCATTTTAGTGGTATTTACAATGTAGTGCAGGAGCCCCCGACCCTTTTTACTGGTGAGCAACAAGAGTCCTGGGAGATGCTAAATAAGTGCTACGAGCCACTGGGAGCAACATCCAAGGGGTTGGTAAGCAACATGTTGCTCACAAGTCTATGGTTGGGGATCACTGGTGTAGAGGATACAGATTTTGCTTGCCTTTATTATTCAAAGTTATATATAGGTTTATTTCCCCTTTGGTATATGAATGGTGCATACAGTGAAGATAATAAGATTCTACTTTTAAAAGCAATTACATTTACAAATAACATTAAAGAGGCAATATACCCCTTGTTCAAAACAAGTTCAACAAACAAGTGTTGAACATACTATTTGCCATTGTCTTCATCAGGATAAAAAAAATCTATGATATTCTTGTTATGTTCACTCCATGTTTGATTCCTGTTAGTAGATAATTAGATTACCAGTACTCTGGTAACAACCCCCCCCACATAATAGACTTCTGCCAACAAAACAAAGTCAAAACAAAGGGGGAAGGGAGGCCATTTGTACTAGTAATCTCCCTACCTTGCAAGGACTAAACATGGAGTAGCTTCAAATCCCCCATTAGCTCAAGAATCAATGAGAACCATAGCTAGTCCTTTATTAAAGCAATAAGAAAACGTATCTTTATTATAAGCATTATTCATTTAACTATTGTTTAACTAGAGGGTATACTGCCCATTTAAAACCCCTGAACAAATAAATGTTAGACATGTTCCTAGGATTAAATTTGCTTTTACTATTCAAAATATGATATATTTTAAATGTAGCGGTTTTCCAGTTTTAGAAGATGCATGAAAGATCACTAGCACTGTAGCTCAGCCAGTCAGCTGGTGCCACAAAGCTGCCTCCCAAAGGACTGCAGGGTTACCGTTTCAAATGACAGGAGTCTGTGGTTATTGGGTAACACAGAGTTTCTACCCAGCCTGGGCTTACATACTGCTGTCCTAAATATATGCATGGTATTCTCCATTAAAAATCTGGATGGTTTGCCTGAAGCCAGGCAGCCTTTATTTCAAAACGTTTCCAAAGCAATCTGTAAAATATTAACACCATTTAGCAAACATGATTACTGGAGACGGTGTAGACATATATTTAATAAATAAATGAGAAAAATTGGAACATTACAGAGCCAAACATTATAGCACACAAGATAAAAACACCAGGCTGCTGAAGGACTCCAGTGCACAAATACCACACACATTGGAAGACACTACCCAGGATGCCAGAAAGAAATACCTAGCCAGGACTCTGAAGTTCAATCCTGCTGCAAATACACTGAATTAGCATAACCTGAAGTACAGGTTCTTAATTCTTTCTTTACCATATTGAGCAAACGGTTTGTTTTGGAAAAAAAAAAAAAAATAGACCACCAAAAATCAGAAGCATACTGCTAAGGTAAAGCAAATGCTATGGAGTATTGACAATCATTCCTAAAAGAAGAGAGCATTGTTGACTGCCCCTCCTATGACTCATTTCATGAATATACTCAGCCTCTGCTTTATATGTGTGAATTAAATAAACACAGGCCCAAAACACCTTAAAACCACAGCAACTACTCAGAGTAGGGAGGTACTTCTACTTGTATATACCCATACAATGTCCTGCAGGCATGCTGCACTCATTTCACCATATCCATAGAGATTAAACACACTAGAAATCCAGCATTTTATGTATGATATACTGCAATACACAATTGATTACACATTTTTTTTATCCTTGGATTTTCAAGTTGAACCTTGGTCATAGATGGAAATATTTTATAAATACGACAGCCAAAAACCACGGACTTCTTCACTGTCTCTCAGCAGAATTCTGTAGTCACAGGAGAATGGAAATTTGTGTATGTATAATATCAATATATACAGAGACAAAACCATATCAGGACTACCAGAAGTAACTTGCTTTCTTTTGGGGCCCAGTACAGGTGCAACCTTTGGGAAACCTTGTGACATACTGAATCATATCAATTAGTTCATAGGGCCCAAAAAAAATAAAAAAAATCATAGGACTCGCTAAAGTTGCGCCAACAATGGCTACCCTACACATTACATATAATAAAAAAAATACTACAATATTAAAATACAATACTGTAGGTATGTCATTCCCAGCAGCTTCATTGTGATTTGCTTGCTGCAATGCACACACATCAAGTTAGCCAATCACTTCTGGTTGCCACAAAGTGGCCTGTGTTTACATCTTTATCACACCAGTCAAAGAACCATTATTTCAAAATTATAGTTTTCCAATCAACATCTGAACCAAGTCTCTTTTTTGTGATATGACTCAAGCAGTTTTGGACACAATGTCCCTTTTGTTGAATACTACAAAATTAAATCTAAAAAAAAAAAAAAAACGTTGATATCTCAAAAACCACAAGTTTAAAGGGACAGTAACATCAAAAAATTACAGTGTTTTAAAGAAATAAAAATATAATGCAAATACTACTATAATATATATAAATAAGCTGCTGTGTAGCAATGGGGTCAGCCATTCAAAGGAGAAAAGGCTCAGGTTACACAGCAGATAAGCTCTGTAGAACATAATGGTGTTATCGGTTATCCACTACTTAACCTGTGCCATATAGCTTTTTTCAATTTCCACCATTGCTACACACCAGTTTTTTTACACATTAAGTATACATTTGTGATGTGCAGGTCGGGATTTCCCTGACCTGCACCAGCCCGACTTCCTTTTACAGACCCGCCCGCTGATGACATCACAAAAGGGGCGGGGTGAGCAGTTGCAGCAACTAAAAAAGAACCCAGAAGCCTGCATTTGACGATGGCAGGCAGAGAGAGCAAGAGCTCAACCCGCATCCGCGAAGAAGTGTGTGAGGTCGGCCCAAACCCGCGGGTATCGGCCCAGCCCGCACATCCCTAGTATACATGAAAGGCTCTTTGTATTTTGACATAGGCAATGAAACTTGTGCTTAGATGTGAATATAAATGATTTGTGATAACTTAATGAGGACGGTAACACCAAAATGTATTGTTGGATTAAAGAAATAAGATTTAAGTCTAGGAAATTCAATGTTCATTAAATAACCATATGAAATGGTTTTAAAGATATTTGTAAACAAAGATTAGTTCCAGTCCGTTTACATCCTCTGCACTTCTGGAAACAATGTAGCAGAACCCAGCTAACACACCTGAAAGGGAACTGAATCCTGTTACAATTGTATCAGAAGTCAGAGAATGGAGAGAGATAAACACTACTTTCAATTGCAGTTGAAAAAAATAGCAAATCTGTAATGGATGCGTATTAGAAAGCTGCTTAGAAATGCACATTTTTGGGTGGAGGACCTCTTTAAAAATATTAAACATTACTGAGGAGTTTAATGATTATTTTACGCAGAACTGTTAAATTTATAGCGGACATGATGAAGGAAACTACAAGTATAGTTTGTTGGCTAAAAACGTAACATTAAAAGCCAAATTACTAAAGACTATTTGAATGATGATCTATAAAAGCACTACCTAAATGTGTTGGCATTAGATAAATAACAGATTACAACGAAACAAAAAATAAACCCTAGAAACTCATACATGAACAGGTTTTCTACTCTCAGCCAAACGAGTTTTTCAAAAGGCAGATATACTTTGTCAGTGTTCTTTGCGCCTCCTCCCCTTCTCACTGGCAGGTGTGCGGTACTTGATATCGGCTCAGTTATCGACTACCCCTCTCTCTATTACACCACCTGCTTTATAAAGGCGGTCCTTATTGCAAACAGTAGAGTAGAATAAAAGTGTAGTCGGCTGTCAGTGGGTTTCACTTGGACTAAAAGGTTGAAACCTTCTTTCGACCTGAACTACTATGTAATTACATTATGTAAGCACATTACAATCTTTTTTTTTTTTTTTTAGATACCCAGACGTGCTGCTTGCCAATTGATCGTATGAGGCCCTCAATGAGTTTTATAGCTTCCAGCTGACCCAAGGCTTCTGCTGATTTTATATAGAAATATTATTATTATGATGATGAGGATGGGGTCATCAAACATACATGATTGGAAATCAGACCACTACATGGAAAAAGTCTAAACTTTAAAAATGCAGTCTTTTTCCTGTTATATGCAAATGCTCTGTATATCCAGGACATCTGCTCTACACACACACAGCCTACAGCCCTGAGCTCAATAGTGGGCAACGTGCAAATGCCCCAGCTCCATCTCCAGAACGCACAAAGCGTAAGAGGCCCACAAGCCGCACTACAACTCCCAGCACAGACAGGGATCACGCAGCCCAAACAGACCGGAGGGCCGCAGCTTGTCCATGTGTGAGATAAAACAAGAGAGGAAGCAGCAGGGGGAGGATGAGACAAAGGGGCGGCAGTAGCTGGAGTAGAAAGGCCACGCACAGCTCATCTCTTTAAAGTCAGGCAGCCGAACGCTGTCGCTAACCTCTTGCAATGGCATCGCCATAAATGAACATTGAATATAGGAGATGATATGTGTATTAATATATAACTACAGAGAGATACGGCTACCCCCCAGCCCCCCCACTAGGAACACACACAGCCGCCCTCCCCCACCTCCCATAAGACAGACACAGTACACGGGGATATACATACACAGTACATAATGCTATATACACAGTCACCTCTCCCGAATAACCTGGACTGAGCTCCGCCGGCGGGTGAGAGTAGGCGCTGATGTGGCTGGACCTAACGCTCGAACTGCGCCCCTTGCTGTTGTATGTTGGGCCGCCCACCCCTCTCCATTCTCTTTATTTATCTCTCTCCCTTCTTCCGTCTACTGTGTGCTCGCTTAGGCCTCTGGGGGGGATAAAACACGCCCAGCTCGTTGGCTACAGTCGTGTGACGTCACCAGGAAGCTCCGCCTTCTCTGCCGTCCCGTCCCTGACCCTCACTGAAAGGGCTTGAGGGGAGCAGATTGCTCGAATAAGTCAGCCCAATACAGTGTTGCTGGGTGATGGTGTTAGCTAAATAAAACTATATTTTCGGTGTCTTTGCCTCGGGGTTGTCGCTTTTACGTCACTAGCCCAAAATGGGAAGTGGGAAAGGCGCAGGTCGATGTTACCAGAGCCTTGAAATGTTTCAATGCCACAGGGCTCGTGTGCGACAAATATTACCTTTATTAGGTTTGTGTACATAAATATGCTTCTACCTATGAGTGGAGGCTGCCATTAAAGCTCCAGCTGCCTGTACGGCCCACATCATGTGCCTAGCATGCAACAGAAAGAGAAAAAAAAGGAGCCGTATGCCAGTTGTGGCTGTCTATACACCTACATGAACAAAATGCTATCGCCGCTGACTTGAAATATTATATTTATTAGTGCCAGAGAGATAGGTGCAAACTTTAACTGGAACGAACATATTTTGCCTTAGGGGTGTAACTGCTGGCCCTTTAAGTCAATGTTTCCTTACACGGACGGGAAAGGTAGGAGGGGTAAGTAGAAGAAACAGGATGTGGCAGCCATCTTTGTTTTGGGCTGAAAGTCAAACGTTGACAATGAAATTGTGTTCTGAAAAACTGTTGTGAAAAATATTGCTGTTGGCTTTAGAAATGTTTAATTCTTTCGACCTATTGTTACAGGTACAATATGGCATTGTACTGGCTAGTGCAGGTGGGGGCCTTCCTATATATTTATCTTTTTGCCCTATTAATAACATTGGGATCAACCATTATTTTGACCGGCCAAGTGGCAACCGTAATTATGCACAATGCTTTAAAGGAGAATTAAATTGTTTTAAAAAAAAACCAAAACCCTACCCCCACCCCCATGTAGACCCTCCTCCCCCCCAGGATAGCTACCCCCAGGGTAATGCCCCTAACTTTATACTTACCCCTCGGCGCAAATTCAGGCATCGGAATTTCACACAACCATCTTCCGGGTCTTTTTTTGAATTCTCCTTTAAGACTACTAATAGCATTTAAAAATTAAAAGTACCTATTGGATAGTATTGCCACCAATATGGATTTATGATAGCTTAGTTATCATCAGGTATTGTTTATTACAGGGAAAACATATTTTAGTTGTTTTATCAAATATGTGGAATATCTTGTTTAAATAGAACACTATGGGAAATTACATTTCCATATTTGGAAGCTTTCTGGATAATGGTGCTGTATAATAATAGTACAGGTATGGAACCTGTTATTCAGAATGTTTGGGACCGGGGGGGTTTCCGGATAACTGATCTCTCTCCGTAATTTGGATCTATCATACCTCCCAACATTAAAAAATTGGAAAGAGGAGCAAAAAGTTGTAGCACATAGCGTGGCAAAAAGAAAGAAAAAAGAACACATTTCTTGGATTTTTCGTGCAATGTTAAAACTAAGTAAGCCTTATCATAAAGCTCCACCTAAATATACCAGTAAACCTTTAAAATAGTGCTGCTCTGATTCCTCTGTCAAAATAAACACATTTCTGTTCTATTATGTATACATGGGCTTCTGTATCAGATTTCCTGCCTTCAGCTCGAACCTCCTTGCCCCGGGCATGGGCATGCTTAGTTTGCTCCTCTTTCCCCCCCCCTTCTCTGCTGTAATATGAGCCCAGAGCTATAAGTGAGCAGGGAGAGACACAGGCAGGAAGTGATGTCACACCAAGCTAATACTGCAGCTACTATCCTAAACAAACAGAGCATGTAGAGCTTTTTACTCAGGTATGGTCAAACATTCTACAGAATAAATAAAGCATTCTAGCTTGCATTAATGCAGCTAATCTATTGGCAATAAAATGCCTCCATAGCTTTTCTTCTCCTTAAAGCTGCTAGACTCCAAAAAGACGTCCAAAAGAATTGCTTATCTTCAATAGTTACAGTTGTACACTGCCTTGCATATGTATTCACCCCTTGGCTTTTTATTTTGTTACATTCCAACCAATTTAAATGTTTCTTATTCTTATTTTATGTGATGGATCTGCACAAAATAGTCTACCGGTATGTTGGTGAAGTGAAATGATAAAAATATAAATAAAAAAGAATTTAAAAAAATAAAAAACTGAAAATTGGCAAGTGCATATGTATTAACCCCCTTTGCCATGAAGCCCCTTAAAATCCTGTCCCAGGAAATTGGTCCCAGTCGAGGGAAAGATGGATGGTGCTAAATACAGGGATATTCTTGAACAAAACCTGTGTCAGTCTGCTTGTGATTTGAGACTGGGACGGAGGTTCCCCTTCCAGCAGGACAATGAGCCGAAGCAAGCTGCAAAAATAACACTTGAGTGGTTTAAGGGGAAACATTTAAATGTGTTGGAATGGCCTAGTCAAAGCCCAGACCATCCAACACGAAGGAGGTGGAGCAGTTTTGCATTGAGAAATGGGCAAAAATCCCAGTGGCAAGATGTGGCAAGCTCATAGATTCTTATCCAAAGCCACTTGCAGCTGTAATTGACGCAAAAGGTGGCTCTACAAAGTACTGACTTTAGGGGGGTGAACAGTTATGCACGCTGAAGATTTCTGTTATTTTGTCCTATTTGTTGTTCTCTTCACAATAAAAAAACATCTTCAAAAGTTGTAGGAATGTTCTGTAAATGAAATGGTGGAAACTCTCAAACAACCCATTTTAATTCCAGGTTGTGAAGCAACAAAACATGAAAAAGGCCAAGGGGGGTGACGACTTTTGCAAGTTTGAGTTTTCAGAAACTTCTTTTTCTGGCGTCAGTGCAGGAGATCAAAGAGAAAGTCGGGACACTTCAGTAAGAAACTCAGGACTGCGGGCTGGGCTATAAAAATTGGGACTGTCCCGCAGAAAACAGAACAGTTGGTAGGTATGATATCTTAAGTCTACTAGAAAATCATGTAAACATCCAATAAACGCAATAGGATTGTTTTGCCTCCAATAAGAATGAATAATATCTTATTATTATAAGTACGTTTTATTATTACAGAGAAAAAGGAAATCATTTTTAAAAATTTGGATCAAATGGAGTCTATGGGGTTCCAGATAACGGATCCCATAACTGTACAGAACTTGTGCCTGTTTATAATTGCTACAGGAGATGAACTAGCACCATCATGGGAATATTACAATACTTTTACTTGTGTATGATTTTGCAAGCACAAGAGAAAGCACACACACAGATGAACTACCAAAAGAGAGTCCTGTATCCTGCTGCCATCATAGCCCCAACCCAATATGGACATCACCCTGCCCATGATGTCACTGCTCGACCACGGCATCAATGATCCACCCCCATGACATCACTGGTCTGCCCCTGCCCTGATTCCCTGCTAGTAAAAGGTGGGAACCCTAGCCCTAGGTGCAAGGAAACAAGTACAAGCATACTATGTATAGCTTTTCAGTCCTGCACAACTTTGCACCTAATAATAAATTAACTCCCCACACAAGGTTAAAAAAAGCAACAAAATAATTTGCGTATTTTGGCATAGGCGTCAGGTCCAGGGGATTTTCCACCACAAATCCAAAAGTTGAAACTGAGAGGCGCCTGGGAGGGCCGAACGCACTAAAAGTTGCATGCTGCAGCTAAACTTGTAATAAAATATACAAATAAGTGGGATAATTAATTAGGAAGTGCAGAACACATCATTGTTTTAAGTTGCCACTTAGAGTTTATCATTAGGTTCAGATTCTTAGAACTTTGCCCAAGTAACATAAGCTATGTTTACATTTCTTGTTGCATTTAAGTGCTACTGGAAAATCTGAAACTAGTGTTTGTAAGAGATGAGCAGTGCAAGCTAGCGTAGGCAAAAGAAGTGTCCTGCAGTTCCAGCTAGATGTTTTGCTACATCCACTGTGCAAAGAATAAAATGACTTTATTTGAAAAATTGATCATTTGTTTTATGTTTTGTGTTAAAGGCAGCACATACCCGATTAGTGGGTCAAGAACTGTCATCCATGAAGCAGACTGGAAGCAACACAGCAGTGTAAGCTTCCACTACTAGTTAGCTGCCAATATGATTGATTGAGTTAGTCTTTTTGAATTATAATTTCGAAGTTTTTCAAATTCGAAATTCAACCCTGATAAATCTGCCCCTAAGTGTGAGTTATTTAAGTGAACAACTCTAGCAGGTATACGGTCCCGCTGGGCAAGGTGGACATACAAGGTAGACATACATTTATGTACAGTATTTCAGAGGTTTTTGCAGTTCCTTATGAATATATTTAGTTCAGTCCTTGGGAGCTGAGATGCCTGATGGCTTATGGAAAAAGCGCCTGAATACTGTGGTATCTTTTAACGGATGGCAGGAGGGTAAGGAGATCATGTGCAGGTTGGGTGCCATCCTTGACAATGCTGGTAGCCTTCTGGAGACAGCGGGTGAGGTAAATACCCATAATGGCGGGAAGCGAGACCCCAATGATCTGTCCACACCACCTGCTGCAGGATTTCGATACAAAGCAGTTTCCATACCAGGTAGTGATGCAGCTGCATAAAAGGCTTTCAATAGAACCTCTGTAAAAGATACTGAGGATAGATGGTGGAAGGTGGGCTTCTTTCAGCTGGGGGCAGGCACTCGGATCGCTTCGTTTTCCATAGTCGCCAATAATTGCCTCACGAGGAAACTTCTGGCGACTTTGGAAAACTACCCCGACCCTTAAGCAACCACTAAGACATTAGCTTTTATTATTATATATATAGGGGGAAATGTAAACAGAAAAAAACATGAATAGATAAGAACAAAAATGTGAATTTAGCAATTTAATATTATGTATTAGTCAGGTTATAATTGCATGTATTGTGTTTTTGAAAGCTGTTTGGCTCAAGCACTCGGACAAAACCCAGTCATATACACAGCGCAGCATATCCAAAATCCTTGCAGACAGTGCCTTGGTTGGACTTAAACACCTTGCGCAGTGGTGTAACTATCTAGGCCTGCCCCTCCCCCCAAAATTTCTGGGTCACCCACAAAAACTCCCCCTCACTGCCCCCCCGCAAGGTCTGCTTCCTCTATAGTTACACCACTGGCCTTTGTCTTATTTCAGATATACAGAGGCTCAAACAGCCCCCCATAGGCCAAATAAATAGTGACTGTCTATGGCATCTTACAGCAGTCCCTATTGCATTTGCCAGACTCTACAGATTGCTGGTCCAAGACTAATGTATACTGATTGTAGTTGGAGTGCTTACAATATATTCAGATGTGGTACAACAGAAACCCACTCCATTAATTCTGGTTAAAGCTCAAAACAGCAAAAATAATAAGAACCCTGCACATCCCATTGGTGTGTTAGTGGCCCCCACTGCTGCCCCAGCTCCTCCTCCTCTCCGTGCCCTCTCCTTTCACCCCCCTTCTCCCTGTCACCACCCCCACCCCTTGCAGCCACATTAACCATCCCTCCAGTCACTGCAGTTCTTTCCATGGATGACTTCCCCCCCACACACAGGCAGGCATGGTAAGGGGAAGGGGGTGGAAAGTCAGACTGTGTAAATTCAGGAAAAGTAGGCAGCAGAGCCAGAACTAGGGGTAGGCAGAATAGGCACCTGCCTAGGGTGCAACGATCGTAGGGGCGCTGTGTAGGTACCTTTTTAACAGTTGTCTGGCTACCCCTAGTCCAGGCCCGCCTCTGGAAGTCAGTAACTCTCTCTGAAAGATTCAGAGGAATACAAAAATGCCAAAATTGTACAGGAACTCATCACTAAAGCAAAGGAACCTATAGCTCTATTTGATGTGAGGGATTTACTGCAGCTCACGTCGAGTGATGCATTTTTTTTTACCTTGAAAGAACTCGAACAACTATTACTGACGCGAAAACTCGAATCGTGTATTCCTCTGAAAAAAACCTGGACTTTTTTTTTCTCCCAATGGAGTCTTTGGGGCATAATTTTTGCTGTGAAACTTGGAAAAAATGTGGCTCAACACTACTTAACATCTTCAGATTCAAAGGCCCTCTGCCATTGACTTTTACATGACCTCAACAGGTTTTAGGTGGTGTATTTTCAGATTCCAGCTATTTCCAGGGTTGAGGTAAAATGAGTTTTGCCCCCAAATAATTTTTTCGAGTTAAAATACAACTCAAACTTTAATAAGTCTGCCCCAAGTCTTACAAACACCTTATCATTCAGTGAGACCATGATCCTTCTTACTGGTCCTGGGGGAATAGATAAGGGTAAGTTGGTAGGAACTGGACGATTCTGTGCAAAACTGGACTGGTGACTGAAGCATCCATAAATAACGGTGCCATTGATTATAGCTTGTGCCGCCCTGATGGTTCAGTATGATTAGCTTTGTGTTTGCTAAGACCATCAAGAAGACTAATTATTCCATAGTCCCCTGCCTCTTCTTTGACAACAGGGCCATTTACTTTCAGGGGTCCCTGGTCTGTAGTTTTCCTCCAGGTCCAGGTTCCTGGAAGCTGAACTGTGACCTGTTGGGGCAGGAGGAGGTTATGGGGTAACTAAGAGATGCCAATCGCACGTGGAGAAATGTCATCTACTGGTGGGAATTTGTCAAGCTCAAATTGTGTATCTTTCAATTTTAATTGAAATTAATTACATGTACATGAGGCATAAACAAAACTTCAAGACCAACAAGACTCACTGATGTTTGTATAGTATAAAAATAATGTGCCCACTTGTTAAATGTTCTCATATTATGCCACCTTGTTTTGACATGGTCAATATAATTGAATTTATATGGCCATAACTCCTTCATGACTACTAATATCCATATAATACACAAAAGCCACGAATATCTTGTAAATTATATCCTTAAAAATGGTGACTAGTGATGTCATCAGATATAAACAGTGAGCAGTGATGTCATTTTTGTCACATGACTCACTAAAACTTGTGTATTATAATAAATAAAGTTCCCCTTGGAAAATATGAGGATATTAGAAGTAACCTCGGACTGTATAAAAAGCACTCGGCCTTGTGCTTTTATATGGTCATGGAACTCCTCTGTGACTTTATTCACTATATATTTTATGATGGGGTGCATTATTTCCTGTATTTACTTCTGCTTATTTCCATTAGACAACCATAAAGGGAAATGTAAAAATAACTTCTTATATAGTTGTCCTTTAAATGTAACAGATGAGAAATATTTTACCATAGCAACACTTATACAAAGAATACAAAAAAACCCTAAAGAATTCAACTGCAGTAGTACAGGAACTTTGCTAAAAGTAAAATGCCGGCTGTTCCATTGGAACGCTTATTATAAAATCAATGGGACTGCACCAGGAGACGTGGTTTTGGCTGCAGAACACATAAGCAATGGCACATAAGAAAATAAGAAATCAATCTAAGCCAACTGCTCTTGCAAATGTTCTGCTACGTAAACGCTAAGAACAGCTATCAATCCAACTTGTCGTAGAAACAATTCTGCTAACTGGAAAATAAACCCACGACTCTTCCTTCTAACTTTATTTGTGCATAGTAAAAACCAATGCTGCGTCACAAAACAGATTCATCAGCCCACCCTTATCATAAATTCAAAAAAAAGCAGGCCAGTTTTTAAGCCAGCATATGTCCAGCCAGATGGATAATCACATTCCCATATTTTTGAGGTCAGAAAAGAATGTTCAAACCCGGAAGACTCATGTTTTTTACTAAACTGTGCTTGTTAGAAAATGTAAGATTTGTTGTCGGAACCCACGGGAAAACATTATTTGCATTTGTATTGTGGTCGTAAACCAGAAGGCAGTGTGTGCCCCTGTATGCCACATTGGAACTTGGCAATACAAAAGCAATTCATTCATTAAAATAAAACAATTCCACACCAAGGGGCAAATCCACTAAAGGGCGAATTTTCGCCTGTGAAGGCTTTTGCCACACTTCACCAGGCGCAAATTCACTGACACTAGGCTAAGTTGTGTCTTGGCAGCCGAACGCTGGTGAAGTATTGCTAGCGTTAATTCGTAGATTGCAGGCCGAGGCGCTCCTAAGCCGCTGGGTCCTAGCACCCCACGCTCGCACACCCCCTTCCCTCAGCTCAAGCCCGGACTGGCTGTGTGGGTTCTGGCAAATGGCAGAGGGGCTGCTGTATGGTTCCATAGAAAGTTACCATACTGTATAGTGGGCTGTTTGGGCTGGTAGGGGGCTGTTTGGGCCTCTGTGTACTTGGAATGGCAGGGCCTATTTTGACTCCCAGTCCAGGCCTGCCTCAGCTCACATGCATTGCAGAAGTATGCATTCCTAGCATCCTGTAGATTGCGGCTGGGCAGCATGAAGCCCCTAAAATCTTGCCATCCCAGGCCCGGGCCTGAGCGCGAGCATTTCATAGTGAACTTTCGCTAACGTTAGTTTCTGCCTAGCGAAACTTCGTTAGTACACTTACACATAGGTCAATTTGAATAGGGCGGGTACAAAGAGGTCATATATATGTCTTTATTAGCGATGTTGGTGCAAATGCTTGAAGATGTCCAAGGAAGCAAAATAAAACCAAAAGAGATCCTCTAGTGTCCTAGACATGAGCCCACTCTAAAACAAATCTGGCATGCCCCTCAAATGATAACAAAAGGTAAAAACAAAAATGTGTAATAGTATTTTAGCATTTTAATAACTTTCTGGCATACAGGATATGATGTCACTGACATAACATTGAAGAGGATGTAGCATGAGTTTTATCAGTTCACCAGGAAACTCGGGTGAAAAGTAACATTCTGTAAAATTCGCACTTTAGTAAATTTGTGGAGGAACGATCATTCGCCTGAGTGAAAATTCGCCTGCCGATACGGCGCAAAACTGCGCTAGCAACAGCCTCTTTCGCTAGCGAATTGTTCTCTACGCCTGTTAGTGAATTGGCGAAGTCCATGCGGTTTGGATTTCTGGCGGATTTCCACTAGTGACGGCCACTTCGACCTTTAGTAAATCTGCCCCAAGGGTTTACCCAAATGTTAGGGTAGGGTTAGGTTTTTGATAGATCAGGGGGTTGTCTTGAGTGACCATTTGAATGGTCTAGGATGGTTGGAATATGCCCTAATGATAATCTTCATGATAAAATTGGAATTGGTGGAAAACACACAACAAAATGTAACCTTTCAGCCTAACAGCAAAGTTATATGCTGGAAGCCAACCCAACACAGTGCATCGTCTCAAGAGCACCAGTACAATTTTGAAGAATGGTCTTGAAAGCAACATGAATAAAGATGCTGGTACAGGAGGTATTGCTTGCCAGTTCTTGCCAGGCTTCTTGAGCGTACGACCGCGGTTAGCTTACTGGAGCTTCAGAAACAGAAGTCATATTAAACAGATGAGAACACTAGCATATATTAGGGCTATTCAGTGTTTAATTTATTTCAAAGTAGGCCTACACATGCACATTGCACTTCTGTTTGTTGTATTCTGTTGCTGTAACAGTTAAAATTAAAAAAAGGATAAAACTTTTAAAAGTTTATAAGCTGCGTTATGTTTTGCGGCTCCAGCCTATTTTTCTTTAGTGGAAGAGGGGGCAAAATGGCTCTTTTAAAAGTAAAGGTTGCTGATCCCTGCTCTAGTGGCATAGAGCTCTTTCTATAACATGTTAGCTGGCCCACAAATATATGTTCTGCTGTATATTCAACAACAAACGATTTCTGAATGGATCCGCACACACACAATTATTTGCAGTCGGGGGAACTTATGCCACCAACAGTTATTTCAGAAATGCTACAGAATTTTTAATTGTTTGTATTAAGAATGTTTCTTATTTTAGTATGATGAAGTTTAGATTACATTTTCATTGTCTCGATAGTTCCCCTTTAACAAGGGAAGAACATATACTACATGCAGATATTATTCTGGTTTTGATCAAACATAAGACCCCAGTGCTAGAGCGCAGCAATGCCAACAACTGTGCTATAACTGTATTTGGTCCTTTATTCCTTTTTCTTTTCTTTATGCACACCTTCTTTCTAGATTTCCTGCTTTTATTCTTGTTAGCCAATTAACATGTGTTTCATTATGACGATTACTCTAGCACATCTTTAAAGAGGAGCACTGCTTGTGATTAAGACTGTTTTCACCTTGCTGCAGTAAAACAGAGGACATGCAAGGAGATCTGTGCTGCTGATTTTGTGAATAAGCTGAACTAGTTCTAACACGGCATGGGCAGCGCTCTAGACAGTGACTCATGTTTTAATGCACTGAGGCCACACATGAAAGGTCCTAGTCTCTTCACTTCCTACTGATCTCACTCAACATGAATTCAGCTCGCTTGTGAATCAAGCTAAAAGCAGTTCCCAGGTTCATCTCTCCCCACAAAGAGCCAGACTTTTCCTTTACTGAGTCGCCCCTGAGACAAAGAGAATACTTCTGTCTGAATGTGTCTACCTTCCAGCATTAACCCTTTGCTGCTGATGGCTTATAAGGATGATGTTTTTGATAATACATCTATTAATCTGTGCAAAATGGTGACAAAAACAACACCCACCAGGATATAAATAAATAAGTTAAAAAAAACTATATATATATATATATATATATATATATATATATATATCTATCTATCTATATATATATATATATATATATATATATATATCTATATATATATATATATATATATATATATATATATATATATATATATATATTGATATTATGCATACAGGGTGTAAAAAACAGCAGTGCTGCAGTAAGAAATGCTATATAAAAAGCACTGCTGCTTTTAACCCATTTTTTACACATTCTTATGCCAGAATTTGCTTGTCATCTGCAATTTTTCAGTTGTCTTGAATACATTTCGCCAAGTCCGTGGTGTAAAATAACGGCTTCATGATGGCATTTAGTTTAGGTGACGTAAAAGAAAATACACCAATTTATACACAACTAGTTCTTTTAATGGGTGATTTCAGGGATCATTAGGCACGGTGTAAAATCACATGAAATGAGAAATACAGTTTTATATATAGTATATACACTATTTATTTTACATCACTTTTTACAGTTTTCCATTGTAAAATAATTTCAAGGCAATTTTTCATTCACCTCAATCCAACACATTGGGGAGGATTTATCTAATGTCAAAATAGAGACCCCTTAAAGGGGATGTAAAGGCAAAAAAATAAAATCAGATTTTACTTTCTTTATTGAAAAATAAATCTTATCTCCAATATACTTTAGTTAAAAAATGTCTACCATTTTTTTAAGAAACCAGACTGTATGCAGTGAAATTCCCCCTTTATTTTACTTGCTCTGACTGCTGCGTATAGGAAACTTCAGACGGTCCGTAACTGCTCTTCAGGGAAACTATCATACTTTTAAACGGCAGGAGGGCGCTCCCCCCACCTTACTTCCCAGAACTGGAGCAGCTTTGTATCCCGTAAAGCAGCTGGCGACTGCGTAAAGATTTATATCCACAGACTCAGTGCAGTCTGTATATTCTGATTATTAATCAGTCTTGCTATGGCAGATATTATTTGACTTGTGCTGTTTTGATAATTTGTGACGATCCCTAAGCTTAACCTCCCAACAGAAGCCCAGACCACATTGAGCATGTGCGTAGTCTTGGTCTTGCAAATATGTTTAACAAAGTTACAAGATGACAGCCAACTTTGAAAGCATGAATCATTTGTTTAATTAAGCTTCTGGTGCAGTAAGTTCATGTTTATATTAAGTATTCAAAATACAGCATTTCTAGCATTATTCTATTTTAGACTTTAGTTCACCTTTAAGGATTCCCAGAAAGTCCAATATATTTGCTATTTATCAAAACATTGCTAACTGCCAGGAAAGCTTTGTATAAACTGACATGTTTATCAACCCCCGATACCTATAAGGTAGTGCTCAGCACCGAGAATTATCACCAATATGAAACATGGGGGGAGGAAAAACTATTACAATAATTTAAACCTGAAATCCTTGGTTATTCCTCAGTATTAGTAGGTTGAAAATAAAAGAATTTATATTAACATAATAACCAGGTCTGGACTAGCATTCAAAGTAGGCCCTGGTATTTCAAGTACTGGTATGAGACCTGTTTTCCAGAATGCTCGGGACCTGGGGGGACCCTTCCAGATAAGTGATCTTGCCATAATTTGGATCTCCATACCCTAAGTCTGCTAAAGAATCATGTAAACATTAATTAAACCCTCTAGGAATGTTTTGCCTCCAATAAGGATTAATTATATCTTACTTAGGATCAAGTTGTACAAGGTGGTGTTTTATTATTATAAAGAACAAAAAATTATTTTTAAAAATTTCATTTATTTGATTAAAATGGAGTCTATGGGAGATGGTCTTCCCATAATTCGGATCTTTCTGGATAATGGGTTTGCAAATAACAGGTCACATACCTGTTCACAGAGGCTCAAACAGCCCCCACATCCCAATAAATAGTAACTTTCTATGGCCCCTCTGGCATTTGCCAGAATCAACAGACTGCCAGTCCTGGCCTGAGTAAAATGCAAATAGCTTGGCTTTTGAAGCAATTTTCTGTAGAATTAACCTTTTTCTGTATGATTTTTTTTGTTGCAGTCTGTTTTTTGAATTGCGGAAGTGTATTGGATAGGAAAACTTTATTGAACAACATTGCTAAGCCAGCTTACACAAACAGCCAGAAGAAAAATAGTATAACCTGCTCTCATAAGGGTAAGGTCACACTGGGCGATTAGGGGAGATTTAGTTGCCCGGCGACTAATAACCTCTTCTTTGGGGCAACTAATCTCCCTGAACTGCTTCCCCCTGTCTTCCGCCTGCTAGAATGAGAAATGAGAAATGAGAAGAATGAGAAGCACTGGCAGTCACCCGAAGTTTCCTCTTGAGGTTGGTGACATGCACCCCAAGGCTTTGTACTATCCATCATTCTGTTTGCTTTGGGATTTTAACTCTTTCAATAACTTTTGTAGTCAGTACACACTTTACCATATTAGACAGTGACTATGGGGAACTGGGCTCCCCCCCAAAATTATTTCTCAGCCTTCCTCCCCCCCTACAATGTAGAAAAAAATCACCTGCGATGTTGCATGCACTGCAGGTCACCCACAGACCCCCCTACAGAGGAAGCAGACCCTCTACACACTTTGATTCTCCGTATTTATGGCAAGACTGCAGATGAGGACAGTTATGAAGAACTTATCAACATTACAAAATCTTCTTTTCCATGGGATGAAGGTAAAAACGAAACCATCAACTATGATTTTTTAAATAAATTAGACAGAACCCTATCTGTTGAGCACATGCTGAATGGAGATGTATATTGCCTTTTTAAAATAGATGGAGATGAGGGGCAATTGTCTGCATGTGGGTGCTGGAAATTGCAGCTCTATACAGTCTAACGTTGGCCAGACACCAACAAGTAGAACGTTGTTCAATTTGGTCATCCAAAGTTATGGGTTATATCAGGCTGATCTGACCTCAGACCTACAATTTAATCATATGAGGGACCAGTGAAGACCCATAAGATGAAGACCACATCAAGAACCTCATGTAGACCTAAGGTAGGCCTTCAGATATTGATCAGGGAGGTCATCATTTGACCCAATTTTTAGGCCAAAAAACTGCTAAATCAATTAAGTGGGCGAGTCAGTAGCCAGTATCCAGTGGCATAACTACCAGTGGTATGGGGGGGTTATGACTGCACCCAGGCCCGCACTGTCTCTGTGCCAACCGTAGCAACAGACTGGAGAAGTTTTTCATTGTGTAAGCACACTACCATTGAAAAAGTGTACTTCTGGAGGGGCGGGGGAGCCCCGCAGCACTTCCTGCATCTGGAACCACTCAAGGTTAGTTACATTACTGTCAGTATCAGCATGGAGGGTACAACGCTTCTTACCTCTCAATTTTATGCAGTCAACAAAATGTGGGGATGGCAGCACCATAGGAATTTTATATTAAAGCATAAATGTATTTGACACATTATACTGAAAGCACACGCTACAGTATACTGTAAGTACATTTTAGATAAACCCAAAATTGTAGCATAGACTGTAAAAAATGCATATAGTACTAGACTTTCCACTTAAAACCCCATTTAATTAGATTCCAAAATAGATAAAAAATCAGGGGACACTGTGAGGCTGCCTATTAATATCAGTGGCAGAACAGAAGGTCACAATTCCAGAATGATGGATACCTAGTTTATAGGCACCATATGGCTTGTGTATTTCAATGCACTTTCCAACTGCTCAAAGGCACGTTGCACCACTGGAAAATGTATTCTGTCTGTGTAAAGGGGACTTACTAAAAATGTGAAGAAAAGGGAAATTAAACCAGTGATAATCTCTGTAAATGAACTTTCCACTGAACTTGCAGATCAAAAACTAACCACCCTCAGATTAATGTCAGCCATTGCAGCACATAGCTCAGACTGTTCGTAACACCTCATATTTCTACCATGAGTTTCTCATTCTGAATTTGTAGCATGCACGGCTTTAAAGAGATAGTATGATCGTGTCGATAGTGATATTCTGAGACAATATGCAAATATGCAGTTTTTTTGTGGTTTGTGAATAATTTAGCTTTTCGTTTAGCAGCTCTCCAGACTTGAATGGGAGACTGATTAACAGAAGAGATACTTTAAAAAAGTAATAATAACAAAATTATAGCCTCAGAGAGAAATATTTGTTTGGCTGCCTGGGTCAGTTGACCCCATGTGAAAGATTGAAAGAGGCAGAAGGTGTATAATAAGGAGTTTTTTTTAACCCGACAAATGTGATTTTTGACCAGAAGAAATAACCTTGAAAACTCATATTTTTGAGGAAAACGCAACTCGATCCTTAATAAATAGTCCCCTCAATGTAGACTAAAGATGCCTGGGAAAGGTACAGTAAGCAAGGAAATAATGTAGGCATTCAATTCACTGAGGGGGGGTGCATAACACATTGGCACCCCCAGTCATTAACAGTCAAAACAAATGTTTGTTACTTAAAAAAGAAAGTTCTACAGTGCACTTACATCTGTAATAAAGTATAGTTTGAAAGACTATAACCTATCCATATTTGCAGACCAAAATCAAATTTGCAGTCCACACCTAGTTTCACAATTGACCCAGTTATTATAAGACCTTCATGGTTAAATTGGGATGGTTGGCACACTCATACTTTGCTTACAAATTAAGAAACCAATGGAAAACACACATCAAGAAAAACTGTGCCAATAAAGCAAATACTTAATAAAAATTAATTATATGTTTCATTTGCCTAAATTAAATGAATTTGGACTCTGAAGGAGATGGCCTTTCAGGTTTCAGAAAAAAGATATCCCATACCTATCCATATATCCTTATATAATTCCCATGTATTTCAAGGGAAACATCTGTCAGCAAAGGATAAGCAAAAGGATAAGCTTTCTGATTAAATCTTTGGAGACTTCTGAGCAGTGTGCTGAAATGTTTAATGCATCTTCTCGCCATGTGTTACTGCTTAAGTAATGGTGCAATTATTGAATTCCTTTTTAAAGTGTGAAAGTTTGCTGTCTAATTTATGAGCTTTTAAAGTGACCTCTTACCTTTTCGTTGTCATTGTAGCATATGTGGTCTTGATGTACCGGCTGACATTGGAACGAGGGGCCCATATTACCTACACGTGAAAAAAAATATATGTATATATAAAGGTGACCTAGAAAATATAGACAGCAAAGTTTGTCAGGTGTACAGTAATCCCATACAATACAATGCACAACAATATCATCATCATCAACCTGTTCATTAAGAAAACTGCATAATGAATAATACATTGTTTTGGGCCTTTTACAGACCTTTCAAACAGCCAACATTTATATAGCACATGTCAGCACCAGGTAAATCTATGAGCAGTTTAGGAAAGGTCTCAATTATATATTTTAAAGGAAAAGTCAAGTCTAAATAACTGGGTGTACCAAATGTTAGCACCTCCAGTGATTGTATTCACTTACCTGATAGAATGAAAAGCTGAACTTTATTTTTTTTAAAAAAGCTGGCATTTTTACTCTACTGCACATGCATTGGCCATTGAAGAAATGGAAGAAGAGGATCCATCAGTGGTGCTTTTTAGTAAGCATCACTGAGTGGTCCTCTTCTTCTTTCTTCAATATCACCTGGGCCAATGCATATGCAGTAAAGTAAAAATGGCAGTTTTTAAGAAAAAAAAAATTAAGTTCAGCTTTTCATTCTACTGCACTTATGAACCCGTGCGTAAGAGGATTGAACCTCGGGCCAGAGCACTTTTCTGCTAACAGGAGCACCAGCCTGGGGTATAAGGTAAGTGATTACAATCACTGGGGGGTACCAAATGTTAGGAACCCCTAATGATTGTAATCACTGACCTGATACCCTGGGACCGTAGTAATCAAAAAACTGATTAACATGCTTTATCTGGATCTGTGAGAAAAAAGTAAGAAACCCTGAAACACTAAGGGCTTCATTGATCAACATTTGAATTTGTGTCATTTTAGAGGTTTTTTTTCTACCTCGAATAAATTGACAAATTCACATAAAATAGTTGAAAAAAATGTGAATACCTCAAAAAAAAAAGTTAAAGTACATGCTCAAAAAACTCTTACATTTTGCCTAGGGCAGCTTCAATTGACTTTAAGCTTTATCTAAGATGAACAGATACTTGGTTTGAAGTTATAATTCGAGGTCTTGAGTTTTAGTGCAAAAAAAATTAAATTGTGGTAAAAATCCAAATTTGAATGTTGATAAGTCAGCCAATTAATTGGCCATACCTCCTTTTCAACCCAAACTTTCATATGTTGCCAAAGCTGACATTAAAAAAACATACAGGACCTTGATATCGATATCGGTCTGAGCCCTGCAGTGTCACTCTGTATGTCACATTATACGTCATAAATATTCACCAGAATTCCAATTAGCTTGTTTAAAGGAGAAGGAAAGCTACGGAGGCATTTTATTGCCAATAGATTAGCTGCAATAGTGCAAGCTAGAATGCTATATTTATTCTGTAGAATGTTTTACCATACCTGAGTAAAAAGCTCTAGAAACTCTCTGTTTGTTTAGGATAGGAGCTGTAGGATGCAGTATTAACATGGTGTGACATCACTTCCTGCCTGAGTCTCTCCCTGCTCTGGGCTCAGATTACAGTAGAGAAGGGAGGGGGGTGGGGAAGAGGAGCAAACTGAGCATGCTCTTGCCCAGGGCAATGAGGTTTAAGCTGAAAGCAGGAAGTTTGATACAGAAGCCCATGTGTACACAATAGAAGGAAAGAAATGCAGTGTTTCTTTTGACAGGGGACTCAGAGCAGCACTACTTTGGGGGTTTACTGGTATATTTAGATGGACCTTTCTGATAAGGCTTACTTAGTTTTAACCTTTCCTTCTCCTTTAAGGATAAAAGCCATGAAAGCAACTTCTGTTTCTAAATGTTGTACTAGCTAGCCTTATGCTGAAGCTGAACTTGGGCTAAAGAACAGCAGTTTCAGATCAATACAAGGCAGCAGAAGGAATGTGAGCCATTTGACAACATATCACAAGAAGCCAGTGGTTTAGGTCTAATGGTAACAATAAAAATGAATAGAAAAAAACCAAAAAATGTTTCCACGTGGGTGGTAAAGGGAGTCCTCGAGTTACATACACCTGACTAAGGGCGAAACACGCTGCGGCTTGGTCCGATCTGACGCGATGAGAGGAAACGGATGCAACGAGACGGTTGCACAAAAATAAAGTAGGAAACAGAAATGTTGGACCTTGTCGTTGCATGTTGCGTCTTCACCCGTCAGTCGTGTCAGAATCACGCAGCGACAAGGTCCGACATTTCTATTACTTAACTTATTTTCATCGCATCCGCTCATCACGGCGGATCTCAAGAAGGCGCATTGTGTAGTTCTACCCTTATATTTAGGGTTGCCATCTGTCTAGTTTTGACCCGGACAGCCTCGGTAATTTAAAGGGCTGCCCGGTTTAAAACTGCCTGTCTGGATTTCCAAATTAGGAAAACCGGGCAGGATTCCCTATGGTTGACACAGCAAACGGCCAATCGCCATGTCACGACCTGCCCCTCTGTGTCCAGGCCGCGCCCCATCTGCATCACAGCACGCCCCCTTCGTGTCACAGCTCCGCCCCTGCCTGGTCTCCTCGGGCTAAAAGGTGGAAACCCTACTTAGATACAACTCACACTTGCAAACAGAGGCTTTTACAGTAATGTACTGTGGTTTGCTTGGCCTTTATTAACATTTAGCTTTAATAAATCACCTGCCCCAATCCCCTCTGGTGTATGTTGTCTACTGCAGAGCACTAAAAGGTAAAAATACATATCTACAGAAAAGTAAAAATAAATACTATGTTAAGACAGACATCTGTCTAAGTTGCATTTAATAAGTAAATGTATATGTTTTAACTTACATACAAATTCAACTTAAAACCTACAGAACCTATTTCGTACTTAACCTGGGGACTGCCTGTATTACAACTACAAAATTGAGTATCTTTACACCAAAAAAAATCAGGCTTATATTCACCCTTAAGGCAGAAGAATGGAAATGGTAACCTAGTTAAGCTTTGAAATATATATGCATAAATACTGTATATACTGTATATGAAAAAAATAATAATGACTTGAACTGAGTTAGAAAAAGGAAATGATTCAATGGCAACCTCCATTTGTGCAGAGGCGAAATTCGCAAAATGGCGAAAAATTTGTGAAACGCAAATTTTGATGCCATCGTCAAAATTATTTTGTTGCCGGTGATAATTCCGACGCAGGCGGCATCAGAAACGCAGAAATTTGCCGCAAATTCACTCCTGGTGAATGAATTCGCCCATCACTAGGAGCTGTCCTGTTCTCTAGTTTTTGCGTCCTGTATCCCACTAAAAGAATAAAAATATTTTATACTGTACCTTTAACAATGTGTGTGGCACTAAAAGGATGGATTAGCCAGCGGTTCACATTTCATGCAATTCACACGTCTTTTTTATACCCCTGCATCAGAAGCAGCTTGCTTTTATCCTTTGTCATAGCTTCAAACAAGTGGAGCGCGACTCATGAAGAAACACATTTCAGGATTTCAAATGGTCAGTGAAGTATGGCGAAAGTAGTTTAAACATGTCTTTATTAGTTCGGGTTCCTACCAAAAGCATTCGTTTGAATTGCTTAGGAACCATGTTCTCTCGTTCTCAGTTAAAACAAACAGATTGCACCTAAAGAGCTAAAGCGAAAAAATGACTGGCAGCCGCAGGAAGTCATTAATCTGGTTTGTTTAATGTAGATGGATTGTAAAGTGTGCTACATCCAGTGTTCAGCATTTACTATCATACTGTATAGTTAGAGATTGGGGGCTACAGATTACTGACATTATGATGATACAAATGGGCATGCAGAACCCTTCACCAGGCTGGGGCCACAAACATTTCACACAGGTCTGTAGTAAGAATACCTATTTGACACATTGTGTAAAGTAAAAAGGTAGTCTACAATTGTAATTCTAAATGAAATCCAGCTATAGTTCAAAGGGAAATATAGTCTGCTTATAAGTATGGTAGATTTAGCAGTTTAGGAACTTGGCTCTATGGTTAATGTGTCATATGATTTTTATTTTGACTGATACACGCTCTTTTATTTGGGTGCTTGGCCCGACAGCAACTTCAAGTTAGGGCCGCAAAACATAAGCAAGTGTAAAGCTAACCTATTCTATCACAATATATTGCTCACTAATTAGGGCCTCACTGGGCCCTTTAGGGCAGAGACACACGGTCGGAGAGATCAGTCGCCGGCAGCAAATCTCCTCTTCTTCAGGGCAACTCATCTCCCAAACTGCCTACCCCTGCCTATCCGCTGGCTATAATATATAACTTGTCGGTGGGGTGGCACTCGGAGGGCTTTGTTTTCCCAAGTCGCCCAAAGTTTACTCGTGAGGCAACTTCGGAAAATGAAGCCCTCCGAGTGCCATCCTGCCGGTGATTTTCATTCTAGCCGACTGGAAAGCAGGGTAAGGCAGTTCAGGGAGATTAGTCGCCCCGAAGAAGAGGAGATTTGTTGACGGACGACTAATCTCCCCGAATCTGACCGTGTGTCTCTGCCCTTAGGGTGAAGACACACAGAGCTACTAGTAGAAGCTACAAAATGCCAAAAAAATACCCTGCCATAGACATGGCCACAGTCCAGTGAAATTCCTCCACTCTTCATTCATTTCTATGGGATTTTAAAAGGCGTCTTTATCAAAGGGTGAAAGTGAACGTTCATCCTTTGATAAATACGCCTTTCAAAATCCCATAGAAATTAATAGAGAGTGGCAGGATTTTACTCTAGCGGACTGTGGCCATCTCTAACTTCACTCTTTGATAAATATACCCCATAGTCTTAGCAAAGCCAATTATCACTATTGTCTATTTTGACGCCGTGACAAGTAGACGCTACAAGTAGATCTGTGTGCCTTCACCTTAAAGCTGGTCACAGACGCAAAGATCCGATCGTACGAATCAACGTACGATCGGACTTCCCCATCTCCCGACCTGCCACTAACCATTCCGATCAAATAAATTAGTAAAAGAACAGATCAGCCAATGTCCTGCCCCTGACAGCAATCGTATGAAAGTTATGTCCAACCACAGCTAGTGACATTCTCCCTCTGAAAATCGTACGATCGGCAATACATGCAGAGATATTATCGGCAGCCGACAGAAATCTTTTAACCTGTCCTATCGACCAAACGACCAGTCTCCGCCGGATGAAAAATGTCGGGAATCTTTTCACAAAGCAATCGTTTTTTTGGCTCCGGGGGTCAGTAACCCCCAAAAGCGGCAGAATAAGGAGGCAAAGAGTTAAAAAATTATAACAAATAAATAATGAAGACCAATTGTCATTTAACATAATATTTGAAGCATTATTTGATCCACAAAGCCGCAAAGCTTTGTAACAAGCAAGACAGCCAGCTTGCAGCTATAATAAATGATCTCACACATAGGCATCTGAACCTAGTAAAGGCACAAAGAATTTTCAAGCTGGTGTAGATATTAAAGTGACTCTGGCACCTGTTCAAAATGTCATTATTGCCTTCATTATTCATTATGATCTTCTGTGTGAAATTGCTCATCTATAGTGTGACCTAAAGAACTGCTGCACACCAGGCTCAAAAGGTAAACAATCTCTTCATTTACTATATTTGTGCTTTCCTGGCACTTTTCTCATTCCATTCCCATCAAGTAGCATATCCTAGCATTTTAAAATGGAAGGGGAGTGTTAATTTAATTACTACCCACCAAGTACAGGTATGGTATCAGTTATCTGGAAATCAGTTATCCAGAAAGCTTTAAAAGTCTATCACCCATAGATTCAATTTTAATCAAATAATTCACAATTTTAAAAATGATTTCCTTTTTCTCTGTAATAATAAAACAGTACCTTGTACTTGATCCCAGCTAAGATATAATGAATCCTTACTGGATGGAAACCAATCCTCTTGAGTTAATTTAATGTTTAAATAATTTTATAGTAGACCTTAGGTATCCAAGTTATAGAAAGACCTCTGATCTGGAAAACCCCAGGTCCAAAACATTCTGAATAACAAGTCCCATACACTTAGTTTACTTACTAAAGAGGATAAAATAAATCAATATGTCAAGATATATCAGCTAGGGCAAAAGAAAAATGTACAGATATGGGATCCTTTATCTGGAAACCCATTATCCAGAAAGCTCAGAATTTTGTGAAGGCCATTTCCCATGGAATGCATTATAAGCAATAAATTTTTCTCTGTAATAATAAAAAAGTACAGGTATGGGATCCATTATCCAAAAACCCCAGGTCTGGAAAATTCTGGATAACAGGACTGGCACTGGACTGGTCCATCAGGATACTAGTAAAACTCCCAGTGGATCCAGGTGTCAGTGGGCCCTCATATTTTTAATCATTTTGGCCAATTTATGGTGCTTTCCTATTTATATATGGAAACAAAGGGGAGAAAAAATGAAGGATAGATTATAGAGTGTAAAGAATAGAGACTAGGGAATACAGAGCGCAAGTGAGGAGAGGTGTATAATAGTTTGAAGAGTGGGCCTAAGTTCTAAGGTCTTCTATCAGACCCCTGGCATCCCAGTCCAACACTGTAATGGTGTCGAAAGAATACTATTTACATGATTTTTAAAAGACTTATGGCATGGTAATCCAAATTACAGATAAAACCCTCAGGCCTCAAACATTTTGAATACATGATCCCATACCTGTATTAAATGAAAAACGTAACATTCCCACCTTAAAGATGACGGGATCTTTTAGCCAGCACCCATGTGGAAATGCCAAGTATATCAAACTAGCAGCTGCAACCTTTACAAAAACATCTACCTGAAATGGCAGAGCTATTATTTTAATCGGCTCGAAAACATCGAGGAAATACAGGCTCTTCCAAACGAAAGAAAGCCCATAGCCTAGTCACAACAGTGCAGCAGACAGTTGAGTGTTATGTATAAAAGGACTAGCTCATCATTAGTTCCTGTCTCCAAATTGGCTGTGCAGTAAAGCTGTAATGGACACACACTGACATTTCACTTTGAGGCCCCAGAGATCAGTCAGGTGCATTTGCAGAATCTCCCTGATTGTTACAAACAGATGTGACTACACAGATGTACGTGAGCAATCCACATCCAATTTTTATTTCAGACGTTATAGATATTGCATGCTGGGAATGTATTAGCTCTAGTGTGTGACCAACATAGTGGTCAGCTAGACAGGAGAGAGTTCATCTGTTTTTGCTGTATTTTATTTAAGCAAGTACAAACCCCTTTGACTAACTGTATTTACAGTTGAGTGAAAAACACAACTGATTTAGACCTAAAACGCAATATACATGATTTCCTTTGAAAATGCACATCTTCATATATATTTTTTTTTTTTTGGAATGAAAATGCAAGATAACAAAAAAGAATAAAAAGTCTCAAGTAATTTTTGCGCAATCGTCTCTCTCTCTTATGTATCAGAATCAAAGGACGAATGTCACCAAGAAGTGTTGGAATAGAGTAGAAATTCTTTCTCTTTCGACTCAAATATGACTTAACTTGATTTTTGAAATCTGACACCCAAAATCAGTGGTGTAACTATAGAAGAAGCAGATCCCAAACTGCAGGGTCGGCTTTCTCTGTAGAATTAAAATCCCCCCTCTCTGCCACTCTTAGGGGCAGATTTATCAAGGGTCGAATTTAGAGTTCATGGGAGTTTGTAAAAACTCCCATGAACTAGAAATTCGGAAGACCAAACAAAATTGATTCCTTCTTCTTCTTTCTTCATGCAGGTGCGCATGTGCAGTAGCGCGAAAAGCCAAACTTTAACGGAAAATATTTTATATTTTGTCTATTTCATTCTACTGTGCATGCGTCTGCCCCGGGACATTTAAAGAAAGAAGGAGGAGGATTGCTTTTTGCTGATAGGAGCACCGGCACAGGTATATAATCACTGGGGGGTGACTAACTTTTGGCACCCCCCAAGTAAATATGCCTTTCCTTATCTTTTAAATTGTCAAAAACATGCAGTGGGGGAGGGGGTTGCTGGTAGGGAAAAAGATTTTTTTGCCAGGAGGTCCACCATGCTCTTGTTATGTCATAGCCCAAAAAAAGCTCATAATGTACCATTAGAAATGTTCTTCATTATCTTCATTGTTCTTCATTATTTGTTATAATTGGAAACTTGTGTACCGTAAGTAATAGTATAACCCCTTAAATTGCATTTAAAGAATATTAGTAGAAACAGCAGCAGCCTAGGTCAGTTCCCATCAGCCCTTTCTTATTTCCACCATATTTATATATATATATATATATATATATATATATATATATATATATATATATATATATATATATATATAATATACCTTTGGAGGTATATTGACATTGTCTCCATTTTATAGTTGTGAGAGTGAGTAGGTTCACAGATGGGCCCTAGGAGGTCCAGTCCACCCACATCATGTAATAATGTAACAGATTGACAATTTATTTTCTATTTTCCCCCACAAAGGAAATGATTTAACCCTAATACAATTCTGTACATGACTTGTAAATGCTTTTAAATGCTTTTAAATGTCTGCTTGAAGGGTCCAGCACCACACCCATTTTTAATGATGGGCACCGATGCTTTTATTTTCACTGTCCTTTACTTGAACTTCAAACCAATTTAACCTATCAATATGTGTATTAGCAAACAAATAATATAATTGTTAGTAGAAAACCGGACTGAGTAAATATACTAAAAAGATGAGCTGAAATTGTTACTACTAATGGAAAATCATAAATCTGATCTCACTGGCCATGTTGCATACTACAGCCCACTGAGTATAATATTAAAGTTTACATTAAAGATGATGCTTAAAAGCTTCCGAGCTGGGGACCCCACTGGTAGAGGTGAATGGGTTAGCTGTGCTCTGAAGATCCCAATAAAACAAGCAGTGGAGAGTACGGCTCAGATCTTAATAATAAACTCTGCTAAGCAAATTCTTTTTTATAAGAGGAGAGTGGGAGAAATGTTGCTATCTTTGGCTGTAACCATATGCTTGAAATCATGCAAGCGTCTGTCATGCTACTTCTTAAACTGCAGGGAGAATTCTAAATCTGGAGCTGTAATGATTACAAGGAACTTCTACACCCTCATTCTGTTCCTTCACCTCACAAAGCAGTACCTGAACCATGTTCAACATGTTTCCCACCTTATTCTCTCACCAGCAGGAACATGACTGCCAAATTATCCACCTCTGTGCATTAATCTCTAAATATAGATAGTATTGCAGAGATTTTAGGGTGTTCACTATCCATTTCTTGTCATCTTACTTTACGTGGAATAATACTGAAAAACATGATATGCAATGTTTTAAATTTTAAACATCCATTATTTTTTTTCTGGATTTTTTTTGTAATATTCAAACAAAAATGTGGCCATATGTAAACGTATCCTACATTGGTTAGCTGCTCTGGGTGGGTTAGCGATAGTGCCAGCTGCATGTAGGCTAAATTGCATTCAGATACTAGAGACATGCATGTGAGCTGGGGCAGTAAAAAAGCATATGTCTAATTAGCAGGCTCTCTATTTACAGGGTGGGTGAGGATAGCACTCAAACATAGATATGGCAGCTAAATAGGCTCCATTCTCAGGAACATAAAGCAGATAACATCCTGAGAGTTAAGAGATGATTCAAAAGTGTTGTTTCCACCATCAGCAGCAAGTGCTTTGCATAACACCCAAAGTGTTGATCACTTGATTCAAAGGCGATATTCTGAGTCTCACCACCTATTCAGTTATGTGAAATCAAATTTAAGGAGTTGGAATTGCCTTAAAGGAAAACCCTCATTTTAAGTTTCCCCTCTTTTTACACCGTTTTTGTGGTCCCACCATTATATAATGCATTTCTCTGATTTTACCTTTTTTTTCTTGTCCCCTGAAAAATGTAAAATGGTTCTACTGTCATAATATCAATAATAATAATTGTTGCTTTTTTAAGGCAGTCATGCATTTTGCAATGTTTCATTACAGTTTATGCACTGGCCTGTGGCAGATATTTAATGTTTCCTTTTAGAGCAACCAATACAACAAGCCTTATGAATAGGCACAAGTTATATGATAAGTACACTCTTGGGTTCAGAACTATTGAAGTATGCCTTCCTTAAAATGTATACAGAGCATGTAGAGTACAAATGAGAACCAAGGTACGCATTGCTCACAGCAGTTAGTATCAGTAACATTTTCTAACAGGGCCGCCATTAGAAATCACGGGGCCCCGTACTACAAGCCCCACCCCAGATCCTGCCCATTCCACACCACAGTTAAAAGACCATACAGACATCAGAGCTAAAAAGGGTAAGCCCCACCCCCCACACAAGTTATAAAAAGCTATTGATGCTCAGGGCCCCCTTATAAGTTAAAAAAAACTGTGGCGCCAGGGCCCCCCATAAGTTTTTTTTAAAAAAAAACATTGACGCCAGGGCCCCTCTTACAAGTTAAAAAAAATTGGGGCCCTAGAGAATATTTTTTTTAAAAAAATTGGTGGCAGGGGCCTATAGATTATTAAAATAATATATTGGTGGCCAGGGGATTAAAAAATAAAAAAACACACATTGGTGTTCAGTAGAATTGAACTCGTGGCTTCAGGACATCAACTTAGCCTCCTTTAGTGACTTCGGGTCTTTTTCCCGTTCAGGACTTCAATTTCAGCTGTATTCGTGACCTTGGGTCTTTTCACCGATTCAGGGCTTAAATTTTGACTGTTTTCGTAACTTTGGGTCTTTTTGACACTTCAGGACTTTAATTACAACTGTTTTCACGACTTCAGGTCTTTTCGCTGCTTCAGGACTTAGGCTGTTTGGCTGTTCGGCACTTTGGCATATTGGCTGTTTGGGACTTCAGGAGAGGTGACACGGCTTTGACGCTGTCAAGGGGGGCCCGGCTAATTCGAAAAGTGCAGCACAGCCGGGCCCCTTCAGGCCTGGGCCCGGTACAGCAGTACCCCCTGTGCCCCGCTGATGGCAGCCCTGTTCTCTAAGGGGCATTTCTCATTTTCTAACTCTGTGATTCTCAATCTGTAGGGCTTGAGTAGTGTCTGAGGGTCTCATCCTGAAGGCCACTGGATTGACATTGGAGAAGAACTAGAATGAGATTCGTGATAACAATTTATTTGCTGTCCTAAATATTCTTGGAACTGTGGCTTAGTGGTTGATACACCTATTTCCTATATCTGCAACCTTTTTATTAACTACTGTATATGGTGCGCTATCAAAAGATAGATCTCCAACGTCTGACAACCACTGCTTTAGCACGTGCATCTGTCCAAGTAGGGTCCATTAAGGACCTATAGTAGTGGTAATCATCTTCTCTACTATATTGGCTTCTCACAATATACAGTAACCTCATCTTTGTGCTGCTGATGTATGTTACAAAAGTTAGCCTTCCCTCACTCTAGCACTCATTCATTGGGTCCCTAAGCCTACTTGTCATTTTGACTTCCCAACCCAGGCTCTGGATCTAACATAGTAACATAGTAAGTTAGGTTGAAAAAGACATGCATCCATCAAGTTCAACCTTTTAACTCATCATCATCATTTATTTATATAGCGCTGTCAAGTTAACTCTTTTTTTAACCTGCCTAACTGCTAGTTGATCCACATAAAGGCAAAAAACATAATTTGAAGCCTCTACAATTTTCCTCAGAGGTGGGAAAAATTCCTTCCTGACTCCAAGGTGGCAATCGGACTGGTCCCTGGCTCAACTTGTACTATGAGCTATCTCCCATAACCCTGTATTCCCTCACTTGCTAAAAAACATCCATCCCCTTCTTAAAGCTATCTAATGTATCAGCCCATACGACTGATTCAGGGAATGTCTTTGATTATATTTGAGGTAGATCTAAGATACAGACTAGGGCCACAGCAGCCCTTTAAACTAGTGGGAGGAGTTTGTCAGATGGGGGGTATCACGAAATAGCTAGCAGGGCTAATCTAGAATCTACAACTGTATATATCCTGAAACACCCCTATGCTGGAGGTAGGTTTATTCCTCTCAATTTATTTGTATTTCTAAACCAGTGGGCACACATATCACAGACATGTCCTTTTTTCCCTACATAACTGAAATTAGAGAAAGTTATACCAACCAAAAATATCCATTCTTAAAATGTATTATCAGCATTGTGGGTTGAAACTGAAGGGATCTTAAGGTGGCCAGATGCTGGGAATGCAGAGGGTACGAGCATACACAGTAAATAAGAAATTAAATCCATACCTTATAGCATAGCTAGAGTTTTGGCCTGTAATCATTGGACTCCCAAACACAGTCTTGTTGACCCTGTAACTAGATAATATTGGCAATAAAATAATGACGGCAATATAATGTAACTGAACAGAGAAAAAAATTCAAGTTACAAAAGTGTTTGAAATGGCCCTCACATCTTGGCAGACAGTCAGCATTAAATTATATGAGAACCAGAGAGCATCAGTGAATAATAAACACTGTCACTGTGTTGTAAAACTAGGTCTAATTGTATAGAGTAAAGTACTTTATAGGCTAAAATGTTGCTGTGATGCTACACACTGAGATTCATTTTTCCTGTCAAAGTTGAACTTATGCTATTCCCGTTATTTATCTGACAGAGATCATGGGAACACTACACTGCATTTCAGCCATTACCAACAGTCGAAAACATTTAGAACGTAGCCAACTATTTGGCCTGTGGATGCAGTTAGTATGTGGAGTACAGCCAGTGCACATTGTTCTAGGTTTAAATCACGCTATTTGTAGACTATTCAGCTTACTGCAGCTACTGGGAAACCGGTTATGTCACAGTTTTTCACATTTTAAGAAATAGAGCAACAATGTCAAGTATTTATTAAATAACTGTTCTTTAAAAAAACACAATTATCAATTATAAATATATCAAATAACTGTATTACAACCAAGCAATTATACATTGTGTATTTTCCTACTTAGAACACAACAGACCAGTGTTTTTAAACTAAGCAGCTAGTCAATATAGGGCCCAAAGCAGGGTTTGGGAGGACAGCTCGAAGACCAATAGGAATATGATTTGGACAGAAATGAGGCCTGAAATATCCTTGTCACAAAACAAAAAACATCCCACCCATGGGAAGCAAACCATAGTAACCAAGCAGGGATTAGCATTCTGCAGATGCAAAAAGTACAATTAAAGCAAATAGTTGAATGGGTTCATGGGTTAGTGGACTTGGGCAATTTGCTCAAGTGTTTGTAAATTAACCCAAATATCATTCAATCCAATTCCCATAGCTTAATAACATTTTAATTCTGGTGTACAACTGAAATCAACTCATATTACACGAAAAATACCCCAAAACAAATGGCAATGCCAGGTCCATACATGATAAAACCAGAACTTACTGTAGAATACATGCATTTCCAGTGCAATATATAGTTCCTTCAAGAACAGAATGGCAGCTCCATGCATAATGCTTTCAGGAAAACATGGCAGGAGAAATAAACTGCCAACTTCATGCATATACTTTAGTGCTATGCGTTCTTGGTTTAAGGAGGCTTAGCCATCATTAAAAGCCACATACACCTGCATCTGAAGGAAGATGTCTCACCTAGGGTTGCCACCTGGCCGGTATTTTACCGGCCTGGCCGGTAAAAATGATGGTTGATCCCAATGCTATTAATAGGGAAAAAAGATAAATATATAGGAGGGCCAGTATTTTTCCCAGAAAAGGTGGCAACCTTAGTCTCACCATAAAAATAATTGACAGGCAGACAATACAGCTTCCTGACTGGCAGACCTTTATGAATAATAACTACAGGTGCCATGATATTTAAAGAGAAAGGGGGTCTGGTGTAGTAGAACAACTAGTTGCAGCTGTAAATATCTTCAGTCAGGGGGAAAAATCACTGTGTATGGTGAAGTGGATATTTTTTATTATTAAAAAACCATAGTGAAAATAATCAGTTCCAAACATGTTGTTCTCTGCTCTTATATACCTTCTTGTTCTGGGCTTATAAAACTAATAGAAGGCTTTGGGGAGCAGTAAGTAAAACAAATTATTATCAGCTTTCATACCAGGTTAAAGTAGTTTTGGTGCCTAATGTCTCCAAAAAGATTAAACGCTTTAATACATTTTTGACTATGACTTAGGTAAGAATAATAACAGTTCCCCTTACATGCAGAGTCTTTACCCTTCTGTATCAGCCTGTAATTGCACATATTATGCATTTTTATATAGTGAATAAAGTACCCCCTCTTGTAAAATATAAGGATATTATAAGTTACCGAGGAGTTTCATGACCATATAAAAACACGAGGCCGAAGGCCGAGTGTTTTTATACAGGTCATGGAACTCGAGGTAACTTCTAATATCCTCATATTTTGCAACTGGGGGTACTTTATTTATTATAATACACAATTTTCAGTGAGTCATGTGACAGAAATTATATCACTACTCACCGTTTATAACTGATGACATCAGAACTCACCGTTTATAAGGATATAATTTACAAGATATTCATGGCTTTTGTGTATTATATAGTTATGCTACTCCTGCTGTACAGAGCTGCAGAATATGTTGCCATATAAATACAGTCTGACATGAATGGAAAAAACAAGAATCTTTTTGTGGTTACTAGGCTTTGTTCAGGATATGGTTCCACTTTCTAATTGCTGAGCTTGGCCTTGGTAACGCAAAAATGATTGAGACTCCTCAGAATGGTATTAATAAGGATTATACAGGGATCATAAAGCAGGCTTAAGAAGCAGCAAGGACGACAAATGAAATGAATTATAGATTATTTATCTTGTATTTCATGCTAATGCCGCTTACATGCTAAAAAATGAGGAATTGAGTTTATTTGCATTTTAGTTGCAGCAGACGTTGCAGTATTTCAATTTAATAATGTAAGTAATCAGTAATAGTAAATGGTTGTAAAAGTATACAATTATCTGAAGAGGTATATTATTGATATATTTGTGTATGTGTGAGAATATAATACACTCAGAAAACTTACAGTTAAAAGGAGAATTGTCAACATCCGGGCTCTTTAAAGAAACCTTTTATTATTATTAGTCTAATTATTAACAAGCAAGATGTACTGTATATACCCTTCTATTTCTGGGCTGTTTAATGATCACAACACTTACTTTTCAGACTTGTTTTTTTTGTTGTAATGGATTTTTGTCGGATCTTTTAAATGTAGCAGGACAATACACCACATTTACAAAAGACTAAATTCTCTCTTGCTGTAAAGTCCCAGTACCTGTGCCGTGACGAGAAGGGGAGTTTTTTTGCTTTATTAGTGCTATTGGCCTTAGTTTATAAATGGATGGCTAATAATGAAAACAGGGGAAGGAACAATGATACATGCATAGCAAAAACAATGCAACTGGTTATGTTCCTCTTTTTACAGGAATGACATATTTTGTGTGGTATAAGCCATGTCAGTATGTAATGCAGCAAAAAAGAAGACCCAAGAAAAAGCAGCTAAGGGTGGAAGACAGCTGTTATTCTAAGCTGTAAGCAGGTAATGAAGGAGGAAGATATTGGTATGCATTTTTTGTTGTTCCATTATGTTCAGACAGAACAGGAATAAACACAGACATTTCAACATTCTTGACTTATTCCTTGACCAGCTCAAATGCCTGGTAACATATTGCTTTTCAGGCTAATTGGTTTATAATAACTAGTGCTGGGCTGGGCAAACAAGGCCCATCTGAGAATCTGATATCAAGGGCATACCAGCCAGAGCCCTAAAACTGTTTGAAAAGAACCCCGATATCCCCACGTTTCAGAGATTTGTTGTTCAAATGTAATAGAGCCAAAAGGTCACTGTTTTTCAAAACAATTTGCCCGCTAGATGCCACTTCACCTTACAGTATTAGATGACTGCAATTCCTAATGCTAACATTTTCATTATATAGTCGAATGCCTCACGTTGTATATCCCTGATAAATAGCACAAGTCAGAGATTGGCAATTTCAGAGGTTAAAAAAAAAATGATTTGAAACGTGTACACTATAACTTGCCAATGACTTGTCATTTCAACACTGCAGGCAAAAAACAATAGCCATATACTATGGTAGCAATATACAGGAAGTTGTGTGTATGTATTTCTGAAGGTCACAACATTTTCCTTCATACTGTGGGCCCCCCATACTCCATGCGTGCACAGTGCATACAACAAAAAAAGTCTTCCTAACTTGCCAGAAATCTGCAATACCTTACTGATTTTACACAGTTGCTCAAATTCACAGCCAATTTTTTTCAACTAGAGGTCTACCAGCAGGTTTGGTATGATCCTCATTGTCTCACGTCTGCCAACAGGGTCAACAAACTTATCTGAACAAACATGGAAACAACTGAAAAAGACCAGTCTCAGGCTTTTCATTTGGTGGGTTTGGGCATAGTTATAGACACCTGTACAACTGGCAGCCTCACTTTGTATAACCTGTATTTAGAAGTTATGGGGGTGGTTTAGACAACATTAAAATTCATTATATCTGAAGCAAACAAATGATATTCTTCACAACCGGTTGTTAAAATGTGATGTTTACAAAATGCTGTCCATATGAAAGAGAAATATGGCATTTGAAAATTTTGTTCTTTCCCATTATCATATTGTACATGAGCAGTAAAACATGACCAGAAGTTTATAGTATATTTGCATACTGCATGCTGTTTCTGCAAGGGAACCTTTAAATGAATGTAAATATCTGAAGCAAACAATTTATCATGAACATGGCAGAATGCTCACTTGCCCTAACAAATAAATATCTTGCTCAGGTATTAAGCACCTTTCTCAGATTTCTCCTATGTATGCAATGCATACATATATTTAGCTATGGTCCATTTCTGCAAACCTGCCTCATAAAATGCAGCACAATGTAAAAGCTATACAGAATTCTCAAAATTTCCGGGTTAATATAAAAGAGTGGTGTTGAAGTAGCATGAGGCAATTTCCACATGAGTGATGTAATCATAATGTTAACACCTTCTGAAGTAACAGTGTTTTTTCCCCCCCTCACCACCAAGAGAGAAAAGCTGGCCATAGACGCAAAGATCTGATCGTACGAATCGAGGATTTGTATGATTTTCGGACCGTGTGTGGAAAGTCCCGACATTTTTCGTCTGGAGGAGATCGGTTGTTTGGTCATCGGACAGGTTAAAAGATTTCTGTCGGCTGCGAGTAATATCTCTGCATGTATTGCCGATCGTACGATTTTCAGAGGGAGACTGTCACTAGCTTTGGTCGGACATAACTTTCGTACGATTGCTGTCAGGGGCAAAATATCGGCTGATCTGTTCTTTTGTACTTTATTTGATCTGAACGGTTAGTGGCAGGTTGGGAGATGGAAAAGTCCGATAGTACGATGATTCGTACGATCGGATCCTTGCGTCTATGGCCAGCTATAGGCTTGAGAATTTATTTCAAAATCCCAACACTTGATATGGATTTATCAGATTAAAAAGTTAGAAATACAATATTTATTGTTTCCTTAACTTCCCTGATAAAAAGTTTTAATAAAATAAAAGGTTTTCTTCAGTTACCCTCCATTTTCAGGTATGGGATCCATTATCTGGAAATCCAGAAAGCTCAGAATGACTCCAGTTTATCCAAATTTTTTTTTTATTTTAAAAATGATTTCCTTTTTCTCTGTAATAATAAAACAGTAACTTTCAAACTAATATACAATTCATCTTTATTAGAAGCAAACCCAGCCTATTGGGTTTATTTAAAGTTTACATGATTTTCTAGTAGACTTAAGGTATGAAGAAGTATGGGGCAGAGCTACAATCTACAAATTGGTCTATGCCTTAGCTCCCTAAGTTGTGCATGTGAATGATGTGCAAGTCAGAGAATGGGAAAGGAATTATTATGCACCTATGCACCTCCCTCCATCCATCATAAATACATCACTGCCTGGGTACAAAGGGAAAATTGCATAAAACATGGCAGATTGCACCTGGTTTGTACAACTTGCACCCTACCCTCTACTTAATAAATTACCCAATATAAATATGATTTTGCACAATTCGTTCGATCGAACGATCAAAGGATTTTAATCCATCGATCGAAGGATTATCCTTCGATCAGAAAATTGTTAGCAAGCCTATGGGGATCTTCCCCATAGGCTAACATTGGCCTCGGTAGGTTTTAGGTGGCGAACTAGGGGGTCGAAGAAATTTTTAAAGAGACAGTACTTTGATTATCGAATGGTCGAATATTCGAACGATTTTTAGTTTGAATCGTTCGATTCGTAGTCGAAGGTCGAAGTAGCCAAAAAAAACGTACGAAATTCTTACTATTTTTCCTCTATTCCTTCACTCGAACTTAGTGAATGGGCCCCTATTTGTCCAGCTCATTTCTACTCTCTAATCAATAAATTTGGTACTGCTTAGACATTTTGCATAATTTAGAGACGCTTGTAATTAAACCTTGTCGGTGTTATCCTTTAAATGCTATGTTCACCTTTTGATTGACTTTTAGCATGTTATAGATGGACCTTTTCCATCCACCTTATTTATTTTGCATGATGTGTGAATTATTAACATTAGTATCCTGCAACTGTAAATTATATCTGGTTAATGGGGTCACTAATCCCAGCAACCAAAAAAAAAAAATGATTCAGGGCCTTCATTTTTTAGTTGTCTGAAATTTAAAACCTGCGATTTTCAGAACAATAAAAATGTAAATAATTTAAAACAATACTAATTGCAGATTATATTTAGAATTCCATTATCTACAATATATGTATATGAATATATATATATATATATATATATATATATATAGGACTGGCCAGATATGGGATGACTTTGACGTAGTTGGTCAGCTTAAATATATTGCAATATATGGACAAACAATCCCTGTTTTGTTTAAAGGGTAAGGCATTTTTCAGTAGCAGTATGCACAAAATGTCTCTGTCTTAAATATATTGATAATGGGTTGAGTGCAGAGGAATCTTGTATTTGTCTATATGTATTTTGTGGTCACACCCTCATTGCACCCCCGCCTAATGTTTTTAAAAACTAGTGGTGAGCACAACTTTCCCTTGTTTGTTATAGTTCTACAAGAGCAGTGACCAGCTCCATGTTGTAGCTCCCACCCCCTCCAACTATAGTCAGGTGATCCCACTGGTGTCTAATAAAAGGGCAGCCAAGTTTGGGAGTTTTACTTTGAAAGCAGCTAGTAAGTTGCAGGTAAAACGTATTCGTCCCTTTTATAAAATGTATAATTAAACCATAGAATTCTTAATGAATCAGATGAAAATTGAGCATAGGACTGGCCAGATATGGGATGACTTTGACGTAGTTGGTCAGCTTAAATATATTGCAATATATGGACAAACAATCCCTGTTTTGTTTAAAGGGTAAGGCATTTTTCAGTAGCAGTATGCACAAAATGTCTCTGTCTTAAATATATTGATAATGGGTTGAGTGCAGAGGAATCTTGTATTTGTCTATATATATATATATCTCATGCTATGTAAAAAAAAAAATAGTGACCAAATACACCACACATCACCATCTGATCGCCAGGCACTGTGGTGTCAAAAATGTCATGTAAAATAGAGGTCTTTAGGTTTTGGATTCAAGCACCCACTGTGGGTTAAGCTTTGTAAGGTTCCACTAGTAGCAGAATTTCTACAGCAGTGTGTTAACCATTGATCAGAACAGATAAAATACAGAGTAAGCAATACTTTTATTCACTAGTAGATTAGTAGATTATAAAGTGCTATCTTTATGGACAGTTTTCGTTCCTGCTTTATAAACTGAAAATTACACGTAGAAATTCAAAACCATACAATGTGGTCTTAACAGGGGCAGAAGCTTTATGCCCATATATAAATATTGATAATATAATCCTAATGCAGCTGGGGGATTTGATGTATATGACCATTGTACCCACATTAAAAGACATTTTTACATATCAGAAGACACTAGCTTCCAGGCTGCCGTCTTTTTACAACTAGGTGTTAATTGTATCAGCTTCTGAAGTGATTATAGCTCATGGAGGCTCATCAACATGTATGGGAATGGATTTTAATGGAATAGATTTTACACATACATGCCAGATTTATAACAGTTTTTTTTACCTGTGCTAGTATAATTTCATGATTTCCTTCTTCCATGAAGAGATATCATCACTACTTTAGAAGTATATGTAGCGGTTATGGAGAGCTCAAACCTCCAAAAAAAAACCCCACCAAAATTGTGGCATCAGGTGCTGTACTAGAGGGCCCATGCCTGCCACAGGGCCATTACCATATACTAAAAGAATTACAGCAGCACACTGTACAACATATTTACAAAATATTTGTGTGTAAATCCACCAGATTTCACTTCTGGTGCACAGTGGACTCAGTCGGATTCGCCAACACAGCTGGAGCTGCTGGAGGAGGCCAGTGCTGACCATATGGTTGATATGTTGTAGAGTGTAGACAGTAGACAATTGAACAGCTTAGCTTTGACCCTTTCCGTGCCTTTAAATAACTGTAAATCCCCTCTTAGTCTCCCTGAATCACAATAAAGTCTAATGTTGATGCTGTGATCTGCAGTGTCTAACAGTACATCATTTTTAAATAGTGCTTTCCTAAACAATAAAAAAAATATATACAGTGGTGCAGCCTTATTCATGTAAAAAAAGTAACCAAAGCTATCATAAACAAAGATTCAGTGGCTCTATGCAGGTTGTGATATTGCTTTCCTTTATAGGTAATATTTACATCACTATAAAAGGTGCAGCATTTCTACAGGTTATTACTGTGACCTTTACATACAGATTGATAGAGTGTGATGCCAATTTATCATTTAGCATATATATCTGATTATATATGTTACTAGATGGCAAAGAAGAGTTAGTTAGTGTGCATAGATGCCTTCTGGATGTTATTTTTATTTATAAAACACAGACATTTTACCAAAAATTATGAAAAAAAGGTGCCTGCAATATTATAGATTTATCTGTAAATGTACCATAGGTGTCAGTTTCAAGATGAATATTACTGTTCCCAAGGCTCTTTACAATGCAGAATGCAGAACGTTACAATTTATTACAGTATGTGCACTTCTTGTATATAGAAAGTTGCTTCATGTATAGTTGTTGCAACAGTGGCCATGGAAATGTTATTTTATACTGACTTCTGCCCAGAGTCAGACTGGGCTGGGAAAAGACCTTCATGGCCCCTGCCAACCCACGCCCCCCTTCCAAATTATGTGAAGGTCATCTCCCATAGTGCCAATGTGAAGCAAATAATTCAAATTACTCAATCCAAAATAAAAAAGATTTGCTTTTTCTCTATAATAATAAAGCAGTACCTTGAACTTGATGGTAACTAAACTCCATTCTGGGGGCAAAACAATCCTTTTGGATTTATTTAAAGTTTAAATCATTTTTAGCACACTTATGGAAAGATCCCTTTTATGGGAAAAACCCAGGTCCCAAGCATTCCAGATAATAGATCCTATACCTGTACATGTATTTAAACAGAAACTACTGAAAACCGCCATTGTCTTATAATAGTTATTAACATAAGCTTCCAGCCAGTCAAGTTACTTACTAGCTGGAAGATAAGTCTTGATGATAAGTTAATAGTATCTCTTTAAGAACTATACCGGGTCTTGTTTGCCAACTAAACAACAAATCTCCTATATACACTGAGCAGCCAAATGCCGGATTGATTCACAGTGACTCACTAGTTCCCTTCCAGTTCAGGCCATGAAAAATTTCCAAGATAAGGGAGTGTAGAAAAATGATCACTGATTCTAAATTACACACAAGAACCAGAGCAAGAGATCTGAACCCGAAAGATAAAACTACATAAAACCAAAATGTCAAATGTACGCACCTCAAGGTATTTTTTCAAAGCTTACTATCTTCATTGTTGGCCTTTATTTTGATGATAATGGTTTCGATTTATTTCCCTTTAGTTATTTCAAATCACTACATTTATAGAAAACAAATATCCAAGAGGTCTTGCAGATTGTTAATATCTTCATGGGGTTAGGTAATTAAAGGAGCAAAGCTTGCAACGTCTGATCACCTAGAGCACCCAATCAGCAGGTATCATATATTGGTCAACTGTTTAAAGGAAAACTAAAGCCAGGCCCGAATTTGTGGGATGGCCACAAAGTAGTGATGTGCAGGCAGGGCCGGACCAAGCTGACAAGGCACCCCGTTGGCTACCCCTGGTGTGTGCATGTGTGCGTGTGTGCGCGTGAGAGAGAGTGAATGAATTAATGAATGCGCAGGGGAGAGAGGCAGGGGAGAGTGCTAGAGGGGAGAAGAGAGGGAGGGAACCAGGACTAGGGGTAGGCAGAAGGACCTTTGAACAGGTACCTGCCCGGCGCCCCCACATAGTTGCGCCCTAGGCAGGTGCCTCTTCTACCTACCCCTAGTTCCGGCCATGTGTGTGAGTAGGGATTTCCCCGACCTGCACCCGACCCTAACCTGCCCTCCCTTAGCCTGTGCCGGCCCGCATCTGCACATCTGGGTTGCTTTTATAGACCCACCCCGCCCCGCCACTGACTTCACAAAAGGTGCAGGGCAAGTGGGCTATCGGCTGGCCCGCACCTAACTACCACAAAGGCCCGGGCCTAGGGTGGCATGCCGCACAGTCGCATCCTAATTTTTTCGGAAGCACTGTGGACACACATGAGATTTGACAGCTCTTTAAATATCCTGTGCACCTATTCCCCAGTGCTCTGGTGGAAACATGTGCATGCGCATGCTGGGAATTTCCTGCAGAGCTGTGCTTTGTGCAAGGAATACCTATATTAACATAATTTTATTGTATAGGCTGTGAGTTATCTTCGTAGTCTGTTCCTTTAGCAAAAATACCTGTATATTCAATTCTATTCAATTCAATATTCAGTTTTAGCTGTATTCTTATAGGTATGTCCCAATGATATCAGACATGGTGCTAAGCCATGACTCTTTGGATATTTTCCAAATAATAACACTAACAGGAGGATTATGGTGTTGAGATGGAAGAAAGGATAGCAGTAAAGAATGAAAGCTTACACTTGCTGGACCTCTAAAGGGGAACTCCAGCTTCCAAACCAAAATTTGATGAAGAGGCCCACATAACACAGAAACCCCTATATAAATGCCATTTTATATGCTGGCAGGGAAGGAGGGAACTAAACACTGATGTTACAAATTGTAACAACTTCTCCACAGCTTACAGACAGCATGCAGGAACTACATAACACACAATACATTGCACTGTGATGTTCCTTTCCTTATTGAAATCACGTGTGCACGGAATCGTGGGGTTTGGAGGATGCAGGATAAGGACAGCTGGCTGTTGATACAAAGTAATGGTAGTCAGACAGATCATCAAAGTAGTCAGAAAGATCAGCAGGAGTACAGGGGGCTAGGCTTAGGGAACTGTCAGAAACCATTAAAAATTATGAAAAGTCTGCATATCTTTTAATTGTCGTATATTGCAAAGTTTCTTGAAATTATGTTTACTTTTCAAAGATTAAGTTATGTTTTTGTGGAGTTCCTCTTTAAGTTTAGCTCTTTTCCCTCTCATTAAATAACTCTCTGCTTCACACTCCTGTAACTTAACCAGACAGTCATGAAGATGTATAAAATATGTACTAAATCATTATATGAATGTTCCCCAATTCCCCTTATTGTATGCCATAAGTGCACTGTAAGTTCTTAGAACTGAAAAAAAAAAAACGAGTAAAGCTGCTACTGCCTTAACAGTGGTTTGACATTGTGCCAATGAAATTCCCTGCCTTATGTTTCGCTGAGTGCTGCTGCAGACCTGGACAGTTATAACATTTTGTAAGGGTGAAGGTAAAAATCCTTCACCAAGGTTTATGATGTTGTGATGGTTCTGTGGTATTGCTGCAGAAAACTGCACCGGCCCGGGGTTATACCAGTGAGCACCATGGAGCAATCCTCTTCCGGTTTCTTCTTGCTTCAAATTTCCTGGGGAAACGCATGCACAGTAGAACGAAATAGCTGACTTTTTAGTTAAAGTTCGGCTTTTCGTTCTACTTTGCATGCGCAGCCGCGCAAATAAAGTGGAAGACGGAAATATCTCTTATATGGGAAAAAACCATGGGAAAGACCCAGGGATGCTCCGTGGTGCTCACTGGTGTAGCCCCGGGCTGGTGCAGTTTTATGATGAAGTGTCATGAAGTGTCAGGTCTTCTGACACGAAACGCGTTAGATGTGAATCCCCCTCCCCAGCAATTTTAAAGCGCTCAATAAAGCCAACAAATTGATACTAACTTGCCAGACTCCGAGAATGCGCTCTGCAGCGGTAACAGTAGCGTGAAGTGGAAGCCAGCTAGAAGGAGCCGATCTATCGCGAGAGCTGTGGCTTAGCAGGAGCTGGCGTGCAAGGGAAGCGCTCCGCCATTAGCCACATCGTATTCTTTCGTATGTGGTGCAGTTTTCTGCTGATAGGAGCCCTGGCCGGGTTTTCAGGGAAGTCAATACAATCACTTGGGGGTGCCTAACATTTGGCACCCACAAGTGCAGGATGCCTTTCCTTCTCCTTTAAGTTAACTTTGAGTATGTTATAGAATGGTTGATTCTAAGCAACTTTCCAATTGGTCTTCATTTTTTCTTTCATAATAGTTTCTAAATTATTTGCCTTCTTTTTCTGACTGTTTCCAGCTTTCAAATGACTGACCCCATCTAAAAACAAATGCTCTGTAAGGCTACAAATGTATTGTTATTGCTACTTTTTATTACTCAATGACAATCAAAATGGCTAGTAAGAGCAGAAGAAGGGATGCTGCTGGGGGACAACGCTGATGGCATAGATCATTGCTGCTGTTATAGGGCTCAAGTTCTTCTTTGACTTTATTCTGTATTTCAATATTTCAATATATTCAATATTTCACATCCCCCAAAAGCACAACGGGTCTGAGACAGCAACCAAAGTTCTACTACTACTGCAGACATGGTTTCTTAAAAAGGTAGTTTAAACCAAATCAGAATGATGGATCCTCAAAACTGTGATGGATCGATCAGAATCAAAATCTGCCCCTAACTATTAAAAAGAAAAAAATATGAGCCATAATAGATTTGACTGTGGCAAAGGAAGCCTGTTTTTATTCCCAGCATTGTCTGACCAAATGGATTTTGGCACGAAACCAATATAACTACAGCACAAATTGTAATAAAAAAAAATAAATAGGATAAAATAGCCATAAAATCACTCTTTTTAAGGCTGTATTTGTATGAACTATATACTGTATCATACACAGATCTTACAACACTGAATGAAAGGAATGATATTATTATATCCCTCTTATGCCACCTTTAAATGTTAAAGAACTCCAAGGACTTTTTGTTGTTAATTCTGCTAACAATGAATATTAAATTGGCCAGACAATGAGTCCTGACAGTACAAAAAAAAACGAGTGGCTTATTGTGTGGTTAAATGTTAAATTTCCATATAATTTTTTGAATATAAAAACATCAGAATTACATGAATTTTCTTAAAGGAGACATGTTGTGTGAAAAAACAAGTCAGTGCCAAAACATTATATTCTTTTAAATATAGAAGGAAAGTGCTTAAAAGTAGTGGTTTGATTTATTGAAAATGTCTGCAAAATCCCTACTTCTTCCGCCCATTTGTTCCACTTCCTGCTACCTTCTTTCCCAGGCTGTGCAGGGAACCAAGCAGCAGCTATGCTGACCTGATAGGGAACCAAAGGCTGTTTTTGCTTGTGTGACTGCAGGGCTGTGATTGTCTATCCTCTTCCTACTGTGCTTCTGGCAGGGAATGTTGAACATTCCGACCCCTTATTTGAAACAGGGCAGGGACAGTAGCAGAGAGCTCCAATAAAGGGGCCATTTTTTAAGATAATATTAATTTTTATCCTAGAGTAAAACCAGCACCATACATTATTCATTATTACCTACAATATTAGGGTTTTATTTTAACTTATTCTATATGTCCCCTTTAATAGTTTATAGTTTTAACATATTCAGACAAATTGTTATGCAGTCTCCTAAATCTCATACTGGACTCCAGCATCTTTTGCTATAGTTAAGTTTTCATACTGTAGGGCTCCCACTACGCAACTGAAACCCAATTGCTGTCACATGCTCTTCATAAAACCTAATGCCTGGAACACCAAAATGAAATACGTATACATCTATATTTAAAACTGCCATGTCCCCTGTGTTTATGGACCAGTGTATCTTCATTAAATCTGGTGCATTAATATACAGTAACAGGCAGTTTTTTTAAAAGGAAGGTAGGTTCTCTGTGCCAGCAGCAAAAAAAAGGAACATGATTACATCAGACAGTATTTTCTGCAACAAACAGAATCAAGGTATTTAGATTTTTCTGTATGTATTAAAGCCTTACCACCAGAAAACAGTTACAAATATGGCTAGGTTTATTCTAAAAATCTTATAGATTTTAATTTTTTTTTTAAAATCAGACTTATTTGCTTGTATAATAGTGAAAATAAATTGTTAAATTCTAATAGCATCTTAATACATTGGACGCCAGTCAATAGGTTTTTTCTACATAATTTTTTTTTATATATAATAACTGTAACTCTTACAAAAATACATTACAAATATAAAGTAATATATGTCATTACTGTTAATAATTGGCAAAATTAAATTTTTCAAGATCTGCTTTACAGGTAGCATGTTTTTTTGGACACCAAAATAATGACATTTTCATTAAGAAGTTATATTACATACACTGGTTTATATGATAAAATCCGCAATTTTTTCACCACTGGCAGATAAGTTGCTAAATTCTAGTGCAGGCCCACAAGAACTATATTAAAATCACATATGCTAAATTCCAGTGCAGGTTTACAAGAACTATAATAAATTCATATAAAGGAATAACTGTAGACACAAAGGAATATTTTTTTTGCATTGCACATATTTTTTACATCAGTTACATCAGTCATTACAATACCATACAATACGTAATTCATCAAGATAATGGGGGGCAGATTTATCAAGGGTCGAATTTCGAGGGTTAAAAAACCCTCGAATTCGACCCTCAAAGTAAAATCGAATTCAAAGGATTTTAACGCAAAACGTTCAATCGAATGATCGAATAAAAATCGTTCAACGATTCGAACGATTTTAAGCGATAGATCGAAGGATTTTTATTCGACCCAAAAAAACGTAGAAAAGTGCTGGGGAAGGTCCCCATAGGCTAACATTGGACTTCGGTAGGTTTAAAGTGGCGAAGTATGACGTCAAAGTTTTTTTTAAAGAGACAGTACTTCGATTATCGAATGGTCGTATGGTCGACCAATTCGATGGTCGAAGTACCCAAAAAATACTTCGAAATTCGAATATTTTTTTATTCAAATTATTCACTCAAGCTTAGTAAATCTGCCCCTGGGTGTCTGGATATATGTTACAACTTCCAGGAGGCCTGCACAGAATAAAGACTATTCCCATCCACAGAGGGATGCTGCAACACCCATTCTCCTCTTTTTAATTGTCCTACTTTTAATAAAAATATATTTTAGTTACATGAGCTGCACAGGAAAGTAATAAATGGGCAATGTAACAATGGTTTGGAATAAGCACATATCTGATACATTCATATCAGATATAAAGACCTCTTTGTTTAATACATAGTATTGCCATGCATAGAACAGTGCATGCTTCTTTAACATACTGTAGGTAGGTGGCTGGCAGAGGTAAGGGAGGAGATTAACACATAAAGGTCATAAAATAGTAATAACATAGTGCTTCTATAATTAAAGGCCAATGTGTAATTAAAAAAACACACTAAACTGTCATCTTTATAACTTAATGACTGCAGATTTGCCAGATGTGCAACAATATAAAAAAAGGTGTGAAGTAAAAATGCTTTAAAAAAAAGGCACTTTCTACCTTTACCATTATTACGTTTACAATCACTTCTGCAGAAAAATACAAAATGAGTCATCACTCATTTCCGTGATCATGAATGTCATACAGTATGTAAATAGATTTCATGTCTAGTCGGTGTTTATACTCAAATGGTCTCTTTCACAATTATTTTTTTTTTTTTTTTTAAACTTGCTGACAGTGTAGATATATTTTTCTAAATTTAGCGCGAGCTGTCATTTCACAGTGCTGTCTAGCACAAAGAGGTCTTTGTAAATCTAGGATTATCATCCTCAGTCCCTCCTGTAGCATGGGCTACAGGGAATCATAGATTAACAACAGATTTGAGAGGAAAATGGGGAAGAATAAAAAATCCAATCAGAAAACTTCTTGGTCCTAGCCAAGGCCACATGGCCACAACTAAATCTGACAACAAGTGTGAAGAGATAATACATGCGATTGTTGGCACATAAATGTTGGGTGGCAATAAAGAATTAAATATTTGTACCACGGATATTGGTTGCTTCTTTGACTTTAGTAAGGTCGTCTTAAAGAAGAGGTGGTATCAGTTTGAAAAATATTTTTCCTCCTGCCTTTTTAATCATGATATAACATTACCCTGCTGTCCCTCTGAATGATTTTCATCATGGGATGGCTTCGGTATTTATAGGCGATGAGAGGGGCAATGTAAAGTCTTGGGCAGGATGAGTACATGGTAAAGTTCAGCGTGAACCCGCCTGCCAAGATTGTGCAGAAGTTGGCCCGCACCTGGCCCAGCCTGAATTTGGGCAGGGGGTGGGGCTGGTGACATCGGGCACAGAACGGATGATGTTGGGGCAGGGTAGGTGACACAGGGATCGGGCTGATGACGTGGCGATCAGTGATTGGCTGATCACCATGTCATTCACTTCAGTGCCCTGTCTGGATTTCCTAATTTTGGAATCCGGACAGGCACTTTTCACCCGGACAGCCCTATCAAAAACTAGACTGTCCAGGTGAAACCCGGACAGGTTGCAACCTATGGCAACCAATCAATTTTTTGCATTTATTGTAGGGATGCACCGAATCCACTATTTTGGATTCGGCCGAACCCCCTGAATCCTTGGAGAAAGATTACCGAACCAAATCCACATTTGCATATGCAAATTAGGGGTGTGAAGGGGAAACAATTTTTTACTTCCTTGTTTTGTGACATAAAGTCACGCAATTTCCCTCCCCACCCCTAATATGCATATGCAAATTAGGATTCGGATTCTGTCGGCCAGGCAGAAGGATTGGTGCATCCCTAATTTATTGTTCAACCTGCAGCTGGCAGAAAAAAAAACAGTCACTTATTGGTTGCTGTGAGTCATTGCTCCATGTGCAAATTTGGCCAAAGTTTTTTTTTCTAAAATACACTTTTATAGGGGGGCACTAACAATACATATATAGAGAAACCAAAGCTAACTCGCTTATACATGCAGGCTGCTTGGTAACTGAATAGCATACTATATCTAAACAGAAAGAGCAAAGGAATGCCTGCCATTTTCAGTTACGCACACTGACAACCAGATATGCAGGGACATTTATGCCCAATGTAAACATAGTTCATAATAACATTTTCTTACCCTCTTTCTAACTCTGGAGCTTTTAGGAGGAATTATAACTAGACAGTTCTGTACATTTCAGGATAAAAAGTTGACTGTTCGAGGAATGGGAATGTGTCCTCTCACTCAATGTTTCTAGGGGAACTGACCTTAGCAACAAACTTCAGAGATGTACATAGAAAGGGGTGTTACTGAAACATAATGACAAATTACTTTAACCCACAACACTGAAATGTACCGATTAATTTTGATACATAATTCTTCCACTCAACACTATCGAGGATACTTAGGAGACTGACATTATCAGTGGGGTAGAACATGCATAGCTTACATGAATTGACCTGTGCACAATACTCTCTGACACAGATGCTGCCATGCAATGCAAATCTCATGTCTTTAGGTCATGTTTATTCAATGCTGTGTGGCATGCATGTCCCCTCCGGACTTGGGTTACTGCTGTAACACATCCATCTCAAGTAGAATTGCCAAGTGACAACAGACAAAGGCACAACAACTGATGGAGCTGACACATATACAATAGGTTATTTCACCACCAACCAAAGTCAAACTGACTCTTACAGATGACTGCCGTCCTTCGTTGGATAACAATAGATATTGCAGGATTATAGTTGAAAAGTTGAAGTCTACTTTTGTTTTGCTGTGCTTGCAAAGTATCACCAGATCCAAAGATTTATATAGCATCTTTGTATTATTTAAGATTTCTTAAAATGTAGGTTCCTGTGAGATATAAATCCAAATACATAAAACGTTTTAGTTGCTGGCAGTATGCTGTAATCAGTTCCAAAAGGGATAGCTGTATAACCATCTATATTCACAAACACATGACAACAGTGGAATACACACACTCCTTGCCAAAAACTTCCATGCGTGTTAAATATGTCTTTATTGTGGTATTATGCAAATTTTCATTCCAGTTTTTTTAAGGGGATGAAAGGGAGCTGTGAAGTGAAATAATAAGCTGACTTGGCACTCATATAAACAGTAGAAATATTAACAGCATAACAAGTGATTAGTTATTTCTTGGTCTTGCCATTGAATAGCGTAAGGGAGCCCTTCACTTCCGGCATTTAGCCGAATCACAGTAGTTTTTACAGGATTTCAATTCAAATGAACCTAATGCACTAGTGAGCTGCAAGCGTCTTTTTTTAATGATTTTTTTTTTAGGGGATTTCATGTATCTTAGAATATGCATATTTGGGATAGGGTTACTAGACTACTAGAAATACAGAATAATAAAAAGTATGGATTATTTGCTGGTAGAACTGCTCTACCTAAACAATACATAAATAGTGCTACAGCTGCTCTAGTCTAACCTCAATATTGGCAGGGCTCATGCATACCATATATCTTAGTGATGTGCGGGTCAACCAAAAATCGATCTGCACCCGACCCTAACCTGCTTGTTTGTTACCCACCCCTGAACCCAACCCAGTGAGCCTCCCTATTTATAGGCCCATGCCCTCCATATTTAGGCCTATGGGTTTTGGGCTGGCCCCCACATCACCAATGTCATACCTCCCAACATTTTGGAAATAGAAAGAAGGATAAAAAATGTTTGACCACACCCATTTTTATGGCCACACCTCCTAATTACCATGTCCATTCTACAAAAATTGGTAACTTATGAAAGATTGAACACATTTCTTTGGTTTTTATGTGTTATTACAGTTTTGCTAATGAAGGTGAATTGCCCTTTAAGCTGCAAGTCAGTTTCCAAAGAGATCTGCTTATCTTAAATTATTACAAAAGTATCTAATCTGGGCTCTCTGCCAAAAGAAATAATAGTTTTGTACAAATGTTTATAAAATACAAAAGTATGTTAGGATAGTGTCATAAATATATCAATACGTAATATGAACAATTCCCTGATACTGCGTCTAATTTCTATTTGTGCATAAATGATGGTGTTTAGACAAGGAGTAATAGAACATTTCCCATTTCCTTGCTCAATGCCCTCTTCTGCTTCCTGTGCCATGCCTCTTACAGCACTTTATCACTCATCCCTCTGTTTTCTCCTTGCTTCTCTCACATACGCACCGGTTCATTATTAAAAGCAAACACCGGTAATGCATATTTACAAAACCACTCAGTCCATTATTAACTGGCTATGGCCTGTGCCAACTGTGTTAGAATAGATAATTGTGAACTCAAGGCAATTTTCGCTAGCCACAAGAAGAAAGAATATTTTAGACATACCACACTAATTATATTCTAGCAATCCAATAAAAAATGGGTTTGCACAGCAAAAGTGTATACCCAATTTGCATTACTATGGGCAGATTTTGTGAAATTAGAGCTCACCCACTTTCTATTCATGGCTATGGGATTATTAGAAGCCTATATATCAAATGGTGAACTCTAAATGCTTCTAAGAATCCTTTATGAACGAATTGAGTTTTTTTTTTGTGGTGATCTTTAATTTCACACTTTGATAAATTTGCCCCTTAATGTCTTTAACAAAATATAGTTTCTGCATACAAGAGATGTCTTTTGCATGAAAGTGCACAAAAGAAGCAGGTGCATAAGTCATTGCTGTTATCCAAGGGGAAATTCTCCTAGAAATTGGACTGCTCATTGCTCACAGGCATGTGGAATGTTCCATACAACGGCTGCAACCATCTAGAACTACCTGCAAATAATAGAAACTAATGTGTTATAAAGTTTGCCCTGGCCAAGTGGAGTCTAGCAACCAATCAGATGTTTACAGTGATATTCTAATTGACCTCAAGTATTCAAAGCTAACTGCTAATTGGTTGTTTTTTTTAATATTTCTAACACAGGGAAATCCTTGCCCATGTACTGCTTGACCCCTTCTGGATCCTGAATCTGCTTTGGCCTGTCCACCACCTGCATATATCAGTTGTACCTCATTTGTGACCACCACAGCCCCTTACCCTACTTAAATGATCCATGAGATTTACTCAACACACATTTTTGTCTTTACAGCAACTTCTTCCTTCCAAACATTTTTACTTATTATTACAGGTATGGGATCCGCAATCCGGAAACAAGTTATCCAAAACTACGGAAAGGCCATTTCCCGTAGACTCCATTCTAACCAATTAATCCAATTTTTTTTTAATTATTTCCTTTTTCTCTGTAATAATAAAGCAGTACCTTGTACTTGATCCAATGTAAAGTATAATTAATCCTTACCTGAAGCAACACCAAGTTATTGGGTTTGTTTAATGTTTACATGATTTTCTAGTAGACAAGGTATGAAGATCCAAATTATGGAAAGATCCATTATCTGGAAAGCCCCAGGTCCTGGGCATTCTGGATAACAGGTCCCATACCTGTACAAAATTTTGTATTGTCCAGCCCGGGGTTGTAAAAAATTAAAAAAAAAAAACAGTATAGAAAAGATGTCAACAAGCAGAAGGAAGACATTTACTTTCACTAAGATTATTCTACTGATAATTTTTTGCCTGGGCTTTAGCATTTTTACTTACTATACAGATGGAAGCAGCACAGCATTACTGATATTTGATACCATGCCACAGAGTTAGGTTTATGTTTTCGTGCATATAAAATGTCAGGGCAGAAACATCAAACCTGTGGTCTTCAATTGACTCGAATGCTTCTATATGCAAGAGGCACCACAGCTAAAAAGTTTAGACTGGAGCTGTTCAGTTGTTTCTATGGACTGGGCTGATGGATATAACCACATGTGCATGTGATGGATTCCATTAAAAATCAGATGCCGTACAAAGAAGTCAGAGGAACTCTTGGTCTGGCTGGGGTCCATAAAAACACATAGAAAGGCCACATCTAACTCTAGTTCTCTGGATGATAAGCTTTGATGTTGATTTCAATGCTGAACTAGCCACAGCCTCTCACAATGTATACTGTACATCGTGCTTTAACAATAAAACAGCCTTTTCTTCCTACTGAAAATAAAATATAGTCTATGTTCACAAAATGTACACTGTAGGGCTCTAAACGTATGTGTATATGTTTTTTTAAAACCTCATCTGAGTCCAGTATCACTAATTATAATTATTTATTGTTATTTACACATAGCTGTTAATAGATGATGTCAAAATCTGCACATATGCCTTTATTAACCCTTATTTGTACAATTCGATACTAAAATAATGAAGTGTTTGTGCAAAGATAATATTTAGAGACTAATGTTTCTTCTCCTCTACATCACAATCTCACAGTACACTGGCAGTAATCAGACAATTCACGCTGTTTCAGGGACATTCTAAGGCCCTTATTCAAGCCTGTGGAATGCAAGTGATTTCTCCTCCAGCAGCGGAAAACAACCGCCTAGCATCTGGAATATAGGCCTGTGTGACTGTAATTTCCTCTGTGAGATCCAAATCCAAGTTTATCATGCCTTTTTACTTCCTTTCAAGTCAGCTGGACTTAAACCATACTTTATACTTTTCATCTAAATCTGCTTTCTGGAAATCCTTGTATATATTATACTCTTTACTTGGTGGCATATTTATATAGTGAATAAAGTACCCCCTCTTGTAAAATATAAGGATATTATAAGTTACAGAGTAGTTTCATGACCATATAAAAACAAAAAGCCGAAGGTCATGGAACTCCAAAGTAACTTCTAATATCCTCATATTTTGCAACTGGGGGTACTTTATTTATTATAATAGACAAATTTCAGTGAGTCATGTGACAGAAATGACATCAGAACTCACCGTTTATAACGGATGACATCAGAACTCACCGTTTATAAGAATATATCATTTACAAAATATTCATGGCTTTTGTGTATTATAAAGCTATAAAATTAATCACATAATTACAAAGATGCTGCATGTAAAAATAACACAAGGTTCTCTTTTGGCATAAATTCTGTATGTAAAAGGCTCCACTGCAGCTACTTATACCAACATTTTACACTTTTGTGTGCCTGGCGAACTTTATTGTACTGAATGGGAAGAAGTAGTTACTAATTACATGATCTTTTATAGAGGTTTTCTGTCTGAATGTCTTTTGTTTACAGAGCATAGCTCTTTTTATTTATTTCTTTTAAAGGAAACCAAAAGCCATTGGGCCAAAACTAGGGGTAGGCAGAGTAAGAACGTGTCTAGGGTTTACTATAGGAGGTGGGGGGCAGTTTCAATCAGACAGAGCCATAAGAGGGTGAAAGTGAATGAGTGGCAGCTGGGAAGTCTTGCATCAGGCTGCAATACTATTTGTCCTGGCTCTGCTGAAAGGTGTCAGTTTTGTTACTTTAAAGGAAAAACTGGCATCCTGGGCTGGTGGTCCTATTCCCCCCCCAGCAACGTTGGCTTTCCTTTAACCCTTTCACTGCCAGATGAATTTCACACTTCAGTTGGTCATACTGTCAGACAACTTTTAAACATTATACGTTCTTTTGCTTTAGGGACATTTCCTGGGGGGACTAGGATTTTTTTTCAGGACAAGCTAGGCTTTCAAAATCTGCTGCAAATGTTTGTGTTATTTCACTTCTGTAACAAGATGTATGCTTCTGAATATCTAAAACACTGAAAAAAATCTTCATTTATTTATTTTACATGAAAATACAACTGATTTGGTGAGATATGCGCATTGTGTCGGGCAAAAATTTCCAACAATACATTATCAAGTCTCTAAAAGCACCTCTCTAGAAATTAGCATACTTTAGACTGCAAGGCCAAAAATTCCAGTAACAGTAGGGGGCAGATTTACCAAAGGTCGAGGAAAATTTTCGAATGAAAAAAATTCGAATTTTGATCTATTTTTTGTGTTCTTCGACTAGGAAATAGTCCAAATTCGATTAGAATTTGAAAAAAAATTGAAAATTTAAATTTATCATGTACTGTTTGTTTAAAAATTTGACTTCGACCATTCGCCATCTAAAACCTTCCGAATTGCTGTTTTAGCCTATGGCGGACCCCCAAGAACCTATTTGGAGTCAATTGGTGGACTTTGAAAAATGTACGTTTTTTGGGGGGCAAAAACTTCTAATCGAATTGGATCGAATGCACTATTCCTTCGAATCGTACGATTCAAATTTTGCCGAATACGGACCTATTCGATTGAAAACTGACCTATTCGACCCAAAAAAACTTTGAGTTAATTTCGGTTGGTCCTTTTGAATTTGAATTTCGTAGTTTTTTCAGTTGAAATTCAACCCTTGATAAATATGCCCCTAGGTGTACTCCAGGGGGGTCTGTGTGTATGTGTTTTTAATATGATGTTTTAAATTAATTCCCAAATTTTATAAAGCATTTCTTTCGCAGGATATCGCTAGTTTTGGATTTTGTGTTTGCCCTTTGACTTGCCATATCCACTCGCTATTAATAGTCTAATTTTGTTAGATTAGAAGAAGACCCCAAAGAGATCCATGAACTGCATAAAATTCTACAGCCCTGTGCCTATACTGTATGTAGGACTTGTAATAACCTTACATTTTTTAACGGGGTAACTTATTTTTATGGCAATTAGTATCTTTGACATCAGTTAAAGATATTTAAACATAAAAGAAGCCCTAACACCAGCCTTCTTTTTAACCACATCTCTTCTTCTACCTGTCTATGCTGCTTTCATATAAACAAAGGCTCCACCCTGCATCATGGAATTTACTCTTTTTGCATTTATTTTGTCTGCATTTTTCCAAAACATATCTGGATCCCAGTGGTACAATGCTATCAAATCAATTAAAGCATACATGCCATTATTGTTCTAAAACAATGCTCTGTGGGTTTACTCAAGAATTCTCCATTTGGTTTAATAATTTCTTAATTCCTATTTCACTCTAATCTTCTCCAGTCAAAAATCAGCACAGAACATGAAAAGCTAAATCTCTACAATTTACACATGGTAGAAATTATTGCTATCACACATCAGAGAAATTAGATATAACACAAGTGCATCAAAGCTTAAAACACTGGTATAAGTTAAAAAAGCAGTACTTGTTTAAATATTTTTATGGTTACTGCTGGTGCCGGCCACACACAGGTATCTAGATATGAGTAAGACTCTAACTCACTCTCAAAATGAGATTCTTTAGATTAGGCCAACCAGAGAATTTTCACTCAATTGCAAATATGGTTCTTATCTGTAAATATATTTGAGTTCTCCATTGTTATACATCCAGTGTTATCCTTTAAATGTGATTTGTAATGATTCACAATGGCCCAGGCCATCTCTTAGCCTTGGCTGCAGAAAAATTTTAATTAAAATAAGTGCACAATTTATATTTAATTGACCATCTACTATATAAAGGAACCGAACCTGCCTGATATGACAATAGGGGTCATTTACAATGCCCCATGCAGTGTGAAAAATGTAAAAAAAGGCCGCAATCAGCCATTTTTTGCACTTTTCCCACTGCATGTGGCAGTGTGCGAATAGCTGCGGGCCTCTTTGATACACAGATAAATGCACACTGCTGTTTGAATTAGGGATGCACCGAATCCAGGATTCACTTTGGGATTCAAACTTTTTTAGCAGGATTCGGATTCGGCCGAATCCTTCTGGCAGTCCAAACTGAATCCAAGTCCTAATTTGCATATCCAAATTAGGGGTGGGTTGGGAAAGCACGTGACTTTTTGTCACAAAACAAAACAAGTAAAAAATGTTTTCCCCTTCCCACCCCTAATTTACAAATTAGGATTCGGTTCAGTATTTGGCTGGATCTTTCACAAAGGATTCCGGGGTTTCGGCCGAATCCAAAATAGGGGATTCGGCGCATCCCTAGTTTGAATCTACTGTGGCCTGCATTTGGCCTAGCTAGATTCAAAAGTGGCATGCACAGGAAGACAGCCATCCATCGCTCTGTTTAGAGAGCAGCAACCCCAGAGACGTGGAAGTTCTCTAAATAAGCATGAGGGGCACGCTCTGGTACCACCTAAGTGTTTTTGCTCTTGTGAGTGATGTGATGGCATGGGGTAGTGTCACACTTAGGGGCACATTTACTAAGGGTCGAATATAGAGGGTTAATAAACCCTCGAATTCGACCCTCGAGGTAAAAATCCTACAAATTTGAATATCGAATTCGTAGGATTTACCGCAAATCCTACGATCAAACAATCAAAGGAAAAATGAACGATGAGCGATGAAATCCTTAGAATCGAACGATTCGAAGGATTTTAATTCATCGACCGAAGGATTTTCCTTCGATCAAAAAAACCTTAGAAAAGTAATGGGGAAGGTCCCCATAGGCTAACATTGTACCTTGGTAGGTTTAAACTACCGAAGTATGTAGTCGAAGTTTTTTATAAAGAGACAGTACTTCGACTATCGAATGGTCGAATAGTCGACCGATTTTTAGTTCGAATCGTTCGTATCGAAGGTCGTAGTAGCCTATTCGATGGTCGATGTACCCAAAAAAAATACTTCGAAATTCAAAGATATTTTACTTCGAATCCTTCACTCGAGCATAGTAAATGTGCCCCTAAAAGTTTACACAAGGAAAGAAAACCATGAGGGTGACACAGCCCTAAGGCAGAAGAAAGTAGTATCAAATATTGAAACAATATGATTTTTTTTCAAAAAGAAAGAATATAAGAGATACATAATATAAAACAATAAAAATGAATGACCTTAGTAGCACACTGCTTGTTTGTTTACAGTCATGATTCCCAAGGCAGGAGGAACTTAGGTATCCATGTTTTCTTTGAAGAGGAATCTGTAATGAATCTGTATTGAAATCTTGAAAATGATTTGTAATGTACGTGCCAGTCCTCTAGTGATTCCCCACACTTACTTTGTACTCGGTATTTGATTTTGTTAGACAAAAAAAAGTACCCTGAAGCAATTCTTTTTTTGTTCATATGTATGCCAGCAGGAAAAAAAAAATATTTAGACTTAAAAACTTAAAGCAAGCAGCTATTAGTGTAAACAATAAAAATAACTAATTTAGCTACATACAGCTTTAAGCTCCATAATGGGAGGACCCTTCAAATAAAGGGTTGATCCATTATACAAGCTGGACAGAGGACTGGCAATGTTTAAAAATTGCAGAGGCTTAAATGGTTCAAGTGCATTAAAACAGTTTAATTAATGTATCTGATCTTGAGTGGCATAAATATATATATATTTTTTAAAAATTGCTAGTTTTTATGACTCTGCTCCTTGCCCAACCCCCCCCCCCACCAAGAGTTGTGCCAGTTTAAGTATGAAACTCTGAAATTGCTTAGTGGCTCCAGCGCCAGATTTATATATAGCACTACCCTATGCCCGGCCTTCGTCTTACACCCTACCCTACATGATAGCCACATGCACAGGGCACTTTAATGAGTCATGGATAACAGTGATACCTTCATCATCAGCTCTGCTGCTGCATTTAGCTCCAAGTGTCTGACAGCAGGGCCAGAATAGACACATGCCTTGGGGGGGCAGACACATAATCTGCCTGCCTACCCCTAGTTAGATTTGCCCTTCTTGGCAGGCGGCTGATGGAACAGGAGGGTGATGCAGGAGGGGGAAGTCAAGGGGCGATGTGACTAGTTGGGGTGAGGTGTAAGAGGTAAAGTGGCAGGGGTTGGCCTTGGATTCTATTGGAACTTGACCTGGTACTGTCTAGAAGAAGGTGGAGGGCATTTTTTTAAATTGCTATTTTTATATAGACTCTCTTTACAGAAAATACAAATAAGGCCGGTCCTGTATAGTAAATGAACCACACCTGAACAGCCAGTGGACTCCAAGTGCGCTGAACTCTTCTGAACCCCAGAGACTTAATCAGGTACTTGTGCAAGTGTCCTGTATATGGGCACTTAGCGGCTCTATTTGGAGCCCCTTAGTGCGCCAACAGTTGCACCTGTACCTGTAGTAAATGAGCCTTTGTAAGAGTTAGCATGTGCTTTTAAAATGACAGTATACATACAGTGCAAAAGGAAGCGCAGTATTGTCTCAATTAAGATAAGCAATTAAGCCCCTAGAGCCACAGAGTGTTTGAAAATGGTGCCTGGAGAGCTATATTGCAGAAGATCCACCAGTGTGATATTCTTCAAGATTCCTCCTTTCGGGTATATACTCACAAGATTTCTTGGATTTTTGATGCATATAGTAATGTTCGTTCTTCACCTTATAAGTTTTCTCCAGTCATCCACCAAGTAGTATAATGAAGATATAAGCAAAATATAGTATAATATTGCTTTAATAAATGTAAAAATCACCATAAAACAAACTCACAAGGATCGCCAGATCATAAAGCACGTAGTACCCAAAGCAAAATAGAAGTCCAGAGTTCTCTGGGTCCAGGAAGGTTTCTCCTGTTGAGTCTGTGATCGATGAATAAATCAAACTGCTCCAATATCCAACGCGTTTCACAGTCCCTCTTGACCGCTTGCTCAGGGAGGTGTGATGATCACACAAGTCCCTGAGGAAGCGGTCAAGAGAGACTGAAAAACACATTGGATATTGGAGCTGTTTGATTTATTCATTGATCACGGATATTGGAGCAGTTTGATTTATTCATTGATCACAGACTCAACAGGAGAAACCTTCCTGGACCCAGAGAACTCTGGACTTTTATTTTGCTTTGGGTACTACGTGCTTTATGATCTGGCGATCCTTATGAGTAGAAAATCATTTGTTTTATGGTGATTTTTACATTTATTAAAGCAATATTATACTATATTTTGCTTATATCTTCATTATACTACTTGGTGGATGACTGGAGAAAACTTATAAGGTGAAGAACAAACATTACTATATGCATCAAAAATCCAAGAAATCTTGTGAGTATATACCCGAAAGGGGGAATCTTGAAGAATATCACACTGGTGGATCTTCTGCAATATAGCTCTCCAGGCACCATTTTCAAACACTCTGTGGCTCTAGGGGCTTAATTGCTTATCTTCATTGAGACAATACTACTCTATGTGTGCGCTTCCTTTTGCATTCTATTTCAGATTTCCTGTGTCGTTTTAACCTGGTGTGAACGGTGATATTCAAGGAAGCAGCCCCCCCCCTTTTTTTGTCAATAGTGCAGTGGCGCGGTATTGGTATAAATTAATTATACCTCTTTCTATCTAAAAATTTTATACATACAGTCTGTGAAGTACACAGGTGTTTAAAATGCATGAGCTAGCTCAAAAGGTTGCACTTAATTCAGCAAGGTGCATTTATATGAACAGTGTCGGACTGGCACACCGGGATGCCAGGAAAACTCCCGCTGGGCCGAAGTGTCAGTGGGCCCTCTTGCTTCTAACCATGTAGCCTATTTCATGGTCATTCCCTATTTCTTTATGGAAAAAAAATGCTTATTAATGGAAGAATAGAGTATAGTAAGTGGATAGAAAAGGGTGAATAAAGAGGTTGAGTGAGAAGAGGAGGAATAATGGTTTGGAAAGCTGGCCCACAGTCTAACGTTTTCTGGTGGGCCCCACTCCAACACTGTTTATGAAGTTTACAATAAAGCCATTATTATTACCATCTAGATGCTGCTGAAATGCAACACTTTTTACATGCTAAATTGTATCACTGAAATGTCTAAGAAATAACCCACTTAACACTTATATTTATCAACATGTGAAATTCATTTTACACCATAAAAGTACAAACTTTGGTGCGAAATGAACAACATATTCATAAAGATTGAGTGCTCATTTACCACAATGCAGAACCCCCCCCAGATTTCTAGTGTCATTGTGGGCTCCCACTAAATAGCATGCAATTCACTAATGTTGGCACAAATCAGCATTCGCAATAATAAATCACAGGTTGTGACAAGTCATATTTTTCTAAACGCATTTGTGTGTAGGTGGCATAATTTCTGGTGCACAGCATCAAAAACTGCATAAGTTATGTATATGTATTTTTGTACCACATTTTATACCTCTTTGTTAATATGGCCCTTTTTACCCCCAGACAGACTGGTCACATGATATCTGTATAGTAGAAGATATAATAATATCACCAACTAAAAAACATAACAACATAAGCTTAATTTCTAATATTGCTCCAAAGTACAGCAAGTCCCAAGCCATTGTTAGGTGTCATGTGCCAGTGTAGGCAGTTTAACACAGTCACAGGGGTCATTATTTTCTCAAATTATTCATATTTTTACAAAAACAAATATATATTTCTTTTAATTGGGGTTAGTGAATAACAGAATTCTGCTTTCAACTACACATCAGTAGCATATTAAAAAGTAGGTTGTTGATGTGATGAGCAAAATTTTCACTGCGAAAATGACAATGGGTGAAACAATTTGTTGCACATCAAAAATTTGTCAAAAAAAAGTTGTCACCCATACACTTCAATCATTTCGGTAAAATTTTGTTGAAGGGAAACAGGTCAACAACATAGTGTTGTTAAACAAATGAAAGGCTAACTGCCCCTTTAACAATTCTAGACAAATTCCAAAGAGGCAAACTAAAAAGCAAACTAAAACAAGCCTGCTATTTACTCAAGTAGAAATAATTAACTTTCTGCCTAATTAATAAGATGAAAGTAGAAATCTGACAAAAAGGATCATTAGCAATTGAATATCTTGTCCTGCGCCTTGACTAGAAAACATTTTGTGGGTGTTAGAATTCAACAATCAGGTCTATGCCAGCTTTAATTACAGCTTCATTATTTACTAGTCATTTGGGAGTTATTGGGTCCAGGACCTGATAGTAATTGTGTGCGACATCTTTCCCATCTGACTGGTACAGGTTTATAGTAAATGGCGTTGGCTTTAAAAATTAATATAAGAACGCCTTTCACATTTTTTGTTGGTGGCAGTGGTTTTATCTTAGAACTTTAGCCAATGATGAAATAAAAATGACAGACCAAGCAACTGCCGGAGGGCACAAGACTACAGAGGCCATTGTGGGGGACTTGGCTGATTTGAAATTTTTGTCTACGTATCATACAATTTTCCATTGTATTTTCTGGCGGTACTGTATAAAAACACACACATTACCATTAAGCTGCTGCTAACTTCCAAAGGGAGAGGTACTTTTGGGAAATGGTAGCGCTACCTGGGGAATAAGAGCTCTGGGGAAGGGACAATTCATTTGAACTGTGTGGTTATTAACCCCTTCCGGAGGATTGGGACTTTGATATATAACTGTGTTGAAGCAACATAGTGATTTAGGTAGTCCCACATGTCCCCAGTGCAGGACTGCATGGTGTATTAGTTGCCCAAGTGTTTACTACAGTTTATATAAAGTTTATATTTGTTCATTTGCAAACTGTGTGTTTTATTATTTCCTAGTGGAACCCCCTGAGGTGTGTTCCTCAGTGTTCACTAGCTGGAGGCCCTGCGCTGTAATTCCCAGTTCCCGGTATTTTTCATATGCAAAAGGGACTCAGGGCCCCTGGATTGCCATGGGTAAGTTACTATTTAAAGAGACAGTAACCAAATTACGGTTATAGATATAAAATGTATAAGAACTTAATTTGTGAATTTACATTTTTACCATGATTACTTTATCATTCTGCTTTTCTTTTTCAATATGTGAACATTCAAAAAATTATTTATCACTTGGCACAGCTGGGGTGGAACGGATGCTGTGATTTCAGGTTAGATAGATTTTGTCTGTATAAGTTGCAGATTAAGGTATTTCTAAGATGTTTTCCAAGGAGGCTCACCCTCAGGGATGGGGCCCTAAGACAACTTATTATGCTACACTACATGGTAATATTCACGGGCAGATGATTAGCATCTTATCCATCGTCCTTGGGGAAGTTGTAGAGAATGAAGAAAACTTTCTTAAGTAAAGTTAGCCCTTTGAATTACAGCCACAAATATTAGTTTCCTGGGTGAAGAATGCAAGTTAGCCCTTGCATATCACAATACAATACATGTGTATGCAATAAATATAAAGAACAGATCCTTCACTGGATCTGGTAATTTCGCAACCAACAAATAAAATATAGATATCCAAGTGACTAATTCCTCCATTAAAGTGGATGTTAACCTTTATATTAACTTTTAGTATAATGCAGAGAGTGATATTCTAAGACAATTTACAGTTGGTTTTAATTTTTTATGATTTGTGGGTTTTTTGTGTTATTTAGCTTTCTATTCAGCAGCTCTCCAGTTTGCAGTTTCAGAAATCTGGTTGCTAGGGCCCGAAGCAGCCATGCATTGGAGTGAATAAGAGACTGGAATATGAATAGGAGAGGCCTGAGTAGAAAGATAAGTAATAAAAAGATATAACAATACGTTTTTAGCCTTACAGAGCATTTGTTTTTAGATGGGGTCAGTGACCCCCATTTAAAATCTGGAAAGAGTCACAAGAAGAAGGCAAATATTTTTTTTTTAAAAACTATAAAAAAAATTAACTCCAATTAACAAATTGCTTAAAATTAGCCATTCTAAATGTTAACTTAAAGGTAAACCACCCCTTTAATGCATTTTTACAAAATCCTTTATTGTATTTAAAACGTTCATTCTCTGCCTTGCTAGGGAGGAGAGGACCCATGAATTTTTACTAATGAAATGCTTACAATTATGCTTAACTGTGTGACCACAAGAACTTTGCTGTCACTGCTCCAGCAGCACCTGGATTTTCACTATGTGGTCACCAAAGGTTGGAATTCTCAGGAACATTTTTCCTGAGAATGACTGTATAAGATAATTAATCCATACCTCCCAACTTTCCCGTTTTTAGTGAGACATTTCCGATTTTGACATCTCAGCCCGCAGTCCCGGGTTTCTTACTGAAATCTTCTGACCCTCTCTTTCATCTCCTGTACTGATGGCAGAAAAAGATTCTGAATCTTAATTAAAATAAGAGGCTTTTTGGCAGAGAGCCCCAAACCCTCAGCAGCTGTACTTGGGTACTTTTGTAACAATTTAGGAGAAGCAAAGATACAATTGTAACTATTTAAGATAAGCAGGCCTCTTGGAAGACCTGAGACTAGCATCTTAAAGGACTAGTAACATAAAAAATTTTTTTTAAAAAAATTTGTTTCTTTTTAACGAAAAAATAACACCAAGACAGTTTTCACTTTTAATTTGCAAAGCTTTTATTAAGAAACTATTTACTGATTCTCCATCGTGCGGATTTCTCCTCCCTGGCTATCTCCTATAGAAGGCAGGGCGGAGAAATCGAGCGATGCACAATGGATCGTCGCCCTGTTGCCGTTTCTGAAGAGGAGCGCAAGCAAAGAATAGGTAAGTAATTTCTTAATAAAAGCTTTGCGAATTAAAAGTGAAAACTGTCTTGGTGTTATTTTTTTGATAAAAAGAAACACATTTTTTTTTATACGTTACTGGTCCTTTAAAGGGCAATTCACCTTCATTAGCAAAACTGTTATAAAGCATAAAACATTGCACTAAAACTCCCAGAAATGTATTCAAACATTCATAACCTGCCATATTTTGTAAAGTGGACATGGTAATTAGGAGGTGTGGCCACAGAATGGGTGTGGTTAACATTTTTCACGGCACAGTTTTTGGACCCTCTTTCTATTTTTTGAATGTTGGGAGGTATGATCTATGTGATTACTTACTGAGATATATATTTGTATATTTAGGCTAATATTTTCAATGGGGAGGGCATGCCTGATCTTGAGACCCCAGATCCATTATTTTATAGGAATGCATATACAAATTAGGGTTCAATATTTTCAGGATTTGGATTCAATGGCTTGGTCTTATTCCTAAATATATGGATTTGGTGCATCCCTATTGTTTCCCACGATAAATGGTAATTCTTTTATTTTTATCCTGCACCTAAAAAAATTGAAATATGTAGAATTTGTTTCCCTGCTGCCTGAAAAAAAATATTTTGTGTATGCAGTGCCAACCCTGTAAGAACTGGCACCAAAAGTAAGGGAAAATTAAATGAGTTCCCAAGGACCAGATACAAGTTTTGAACCTGGGCTGCCATAATTAATAAGAAGGGGGCAAAAGACGTGACAATTTCCCCCCCAAATGATATGACATACTATTGTGTTATGTATAGTGAAACACAATTTATTATTTAAACACTCTACTAAGCAAACATCCTGACTGCAAAGTTATGGCAACTGTGAATGGATTGCTGGCTTTTGCTATTAAAGTATTTCCTACTAATCATCTCTCAGAGCTGGCATTACCTTAGCATTTTGGCATTGCATACACGCTTAGTCTGGGCAAGTTGGGTGGTTTTGGTTAATGACTTTGCTGCTGCCCTTTGGAAATTCCTGCAGGCACCCATGGGTATGGATTTATACCCACAGGGATGGAGAAGAATGCTGAATTAAAATAAAAACAGATGAAGACCAGTTTTCTGTGTTCTTTGAGCTAAACAAAGTGAAATCATGAATAAGCAACATAGTTGATTTTGCAGTAGACAATGCAATCAAACAGAAACTAAGGCTAGTGTACACCAAAGAATGAAGTATAAAATGCTATTCGTTACCTAAAGCAGAGTGAGGCTGATTTACCAACACTGAGCAACACTGCACCTGGACTGTAATCCACAGCAACCAATCATTGAGTAGCTACACCGAGAACAATAAAATAAATAATAAATAAAGCATTTGATTGGTTGCCATGTAGTTTACACCACTTTTCAGAAATTCTTTGCCTCTTGAATTTGTTCTGCCATTTTCAGTAGGCTAGTCTGCATCAGTCATTAAAAGTATCTTGTAAAAACCTCAATTAGCTGTTTTTAGTAAATACTTTCTGCAACTGTGGTTCAAAGAAGCTTTATCTTACACCTTTTTATTGGTGTAAGCAGGCCTGGATTTGTGGGTAGTTTACAAAGGCTCAGGCCTAGGGCAGCACAATTTTAAGGGTGGCAAGCCACACATCCATAACTGCTTCCTAACTGGTATACATACTGGGGGCACACTGGAGGTTTTGACAATTCTTCAAATCTCCTGCACATAAAGTCCCAGAGCTGGCGGGGGGATGTAGCAGGTTGGCCTATTGGTGCCACAAATACTAACCCAGCCCTGGGTGTAAGATATTTTACACATATTTATAGCCACATCCCTACATATAAATACGATAACTAATTTATGGGCTCTTTAAGATGCTAATTTATCAAAATTCAAATGTCAGTAGGGGGTTTATCTACAACATCCATGCCAGTTGACTTTTTACCACTATTAAATGGACCCTTTTGAGGTTTTTCTGAAAAATGCTGGTGATTAAGGGGGGAAAAACGGCATTCGTTTTGTTTTTTACAAATGCGACCTTTAGCAGTGTTTCCAAGCAGCATATCAAGTGATGCACATAGTGCTCACCCCGTACAGTGAAAGCGTTTACAGACGTACCAAAAACCTCATTGCTTTCCCTTGCACTACATGACAATTGATTTCCATTTAAAAAAAATGACAACAGCTGGAGAGTTCATTTCCTGGCAGCGAATAAAATTTTTAGCATATTTACCATGTAAATAACATGCGGCGTAAGGCAGCTGTTTCGCAGATTACATAATACTTCATTGCTCAAATTGGTAACGTTGTTACTGTCCTTACTGCACAAATAAATTCATGCGTTTTAACCATTTTTGCTGAAAACAGGATTAACGTGAAAAAGCTAAAAGATACAAATATGACTTGTGCTGTGTTTATGCCTCCTGGTACATGCATTGCTGTGTGATCTGGAATTTGTATTATTTGCTCTAGTTGCATAGACTAGATAAAGCATCTAGAATGCTGTTCAGGTTTGCTAATGCTAGAAATGTTCATTCTGTGACAGGTGGGTTGTGGGGTACTCCACGCGGGTTATTTACTAAACTGCGAATGCAAAATACTTTTTAAAAATCACAAATTTTTTGGAATTTATTAAACCCAGACGATGGAAAAGTCAGAATTAGAAAATCCAGCATCTCAAACCTGTCGAGGTTGCATATGAGTCAATGGAAGAAGTCCCAATGATTTTTTGATGTGCGCTGGGTTTCGTGCAATACTCTGAAGTTTTCGGGCAAAAAAGCATAAGAAATCAGAGTTTTCAGGTGAAAATCAGATTTTTTTTTTCCTGCAAAGCAAATTTTCTGGAAAATGTAATAATAAATAAGCATAAATAACCCAAGCGGATTTGATCGGAGTTTGTAGCAGAAAATGTTGATATAAAATTGGACTTTGATAAATAACCCCCTATATGTACATGTATATCCATCCTTTCAGTGGGGTTAGCTTCCTCTATAGCTGTAAGAAATCCCTCACCCAGCTGCAATCTTATTTACCAGATGTGATTGGCCAGGCAGTGGGGGACACATGCAGGTGAGTGGGTGGAGGGAGATCTGTCCCCTCCAAATATTTATTGTGTGTGGGGGGGGGGGGCGGCATGTCATTGCTACGCCACTGCATCTATTTCAGCTGTTGCAACTCTTTTTCTGTACAACACTGCAGAGTACTTTATAATTAAAATGTAATAATAATTTTGAGTATATATTGTGGTAGAGTGACTAGGAAAAGGTGGAAAAAGGTCACTCTAGCCTTTAATTTCGCCCCAGGTACTGAGATAGGCTCCAGGAAGGGAGTTATGAAACAGAGAATCAGCGCTCTGTTTAAAGACTTTAGTAGTCAGGGACTCCATTCCACAGATCCAGTCCAGAGATTGGAGTTCACCTTCCACAGGAAAGCTGTCCTGTGGAAAGACTATTTAAAGTTAATTGAAATGGGAGAGTGTGTCTCTCATCAGGGCACAGCAGGTAGGAGACCTGGCTGTGTTAGGAACTTCCAGAGGAGCTGGAAGTGCCGCCTGATCCTGCATGAAGCAGAGGGAGCCCGTGGCTGTGACTAAGAGCCAGAGTTGTTGTCTGTGTGGGACATTGGAGAAAAGCCAGGAGGCTAAAAGGTTCACTCAAAGACTGTGAGTACAGGGGTGAGCCATAACAATTGTTTTGTTTGCTGGTAGTCCACAAGGAGCCCAGCCTAGTCAGGGACTGCTTCAAGGTGTGAAGGTAGTGCCCAATGGGCTAGGTTTTTATTTTATTTGTTTGAATGATAAAATGGTCACCCCTGTGTCTGTGGACAATACACTGTGTTTGTGAAAAGTAGGAAAATAAACCTGTGTTTTCCTTGAAGAAGCTGTGTGTCCCTGTCTTTATGCTCCTTTTTCCTATGCTGCCTGCTCACCATTTACTAATCCCCCTAAAAGTTACGTGTTCAAGCAGCCAGCTTGTCACAATATGTATAGACCTATTTATTATGGCCTCTATGGACTATTCAAAATTGCTGTGTTTCACATTATACTCATTCTCTTTGTTTAATAATATAGCTAGTTCTCGTAATTTTTAAAAATGTAAGCATTCTAGTAGTGGGCATGTATCATGCCTCTGAGTACTGCAGAAACTGGTGGGAGTTTTATCAAGTACATGATAATATTGTCTGCCTGTGCCAATTCAGAAGAATCTCATTTGTATATTTAATTCCTTTGTCTAACTCCTACTCCACGGTACATTTGCAAATATAAATAAAATAGCCTGTTCAGCAATAACGTAACAACGAAGGCTTAAAAATGTTTTCTACCAACATAAAAAGAGACGTACAACTGATCAGAATTCATAAACAAGCAAAAAATGCAACTCGAACACATTTCCAGAGCATTGCCCATAGGTAAGAAATTACTGTTAGGCAAAAATCTAATAACACTATCCTAGGAAACTCTAACCTTAATATATGTGCTTAGAACAGGGAAATGTACATTCAAAACTCTTAAGGATTTTCTTTTTTTTTTTTTACCACAAAAATAATTCAGGCATATGAAGGTAACGGAATTTCCCATGCGTTCCTTTTATGGTCAATATATGGAGCCAGAGGACTGCATTTATGATTGTTGTTTGCCGAAAGGTAACACAAAGTCCGTATTGCATGCTTACACATGAAATTTACACTGGATAATTAACAAAATTACCAACACCATTAAATTCGGAACAATCATAGCTGCTGAGTTCCTATCGGACTTTAGTAGATTTAACCTTGAATATTATAGTCACTGAATGCTAAACCACTAAACATGCAAATTATTTGTTAACCTTGCTACATTTCAATACCTAGCAAAAATATTTTTCTGCACAATTAATGGAGTTAGGTTGTGGATTTCTTGCCTCTACTATAGTTTGTTAAAATAGAGTGTGTTGGAGCAAACAGATTTTTGTGTCAGGGTAAATGCAAACAGTTTGGTGAAAGACCTGCGATAGACATAGAATTTTGTTATGTATCTCCAAAGATTAGAAGCAAACTTAAAGTCGTTTGTGTGTTGCCAGTACCAATGTATTTGTATTTGACCACACATATATCGGATCACACCTTTAGGCCATATCTACAAGCCATATGTACAGTAATAAAAGTAGTTAAACTTACAGGAAGGGTATGGTAGAAGATATATTTGAACAAATATAAATTATAGCTTGCCACAGACACAATATTCAGGATATTAGCTGTACAATGTCATTAAAACTATGGATAATAATCAGAGCGATTAGTGTACCTATAAGGAAGGGAGATAAACTTGTTTACAAAATACCCCTCACCTTGTGGCTCTGAAATGTCAAAGGGTATTATCGCCAACAATTAAAATATATTTGAAATACTGTCTGAAAAGTCTGAATGCAATTTTAGATGTGTTTGGCTGACACTTCAGAGGCTGCAATGAACATGAGTCACTGTTTTTAATACAGAGAATTAAACTACATATGGATATAAGATAATCAAGGCAGCTGAATCCTGAAAAGGCTTATGGGGTCATGCGAGGGAACATAGAATTGCTCAATGGCTTTCAGGGATGCATTTCTTGCTGTAGTCAGCTGACATAGGTAAACATAGAGTAGTTTCTTCAGTGCAGAGTAACAAGCCCAGCATTTGAAGATATCCAGTGTTTTTCAGTCAATAAGGGCTCTTACACACGGGCGTTCCGACCTGCGCTCCCCTGCGTTCCGTTTTTTGGCGTTCAGCCGCAGGGGAGCGCAGGAATAGACGCAAGTCATTATTGGAAATGGGGCTGTACTCACTCAGGCGCGTGTAGGCGCCGAACGCAGGTTCAGACGCAACATGCTGCATTTTTCCTGCGTTCGGCGCCTACACGCGCCTGAGTGAGTACAGCCCCATTTCAAATAATGACTTGCGTCTATTCCTGCGCTCCCCTGCGGCTGAACGCCAAAAAACGGAACGCAGGGGAGCGCAGGTCGGAACGCCCGTGTGTAAGAGCCCTTAGAGATCATCTTACCATTCATCATCCAAGGGTCTCACTTAAAATGAATCAAGAATATCACAAAACCAAGACCTACAGCCAAACTACTGATTTGAAACATCAAGTTTTATGAAGCTGACAATTTCTTTATACATATTTATCTACTAAAGTATAATTTTTTCCAATACAACTAATTTAGCATGCAGCAATTGATCCATAATGATTTTAGTATTTACTATACCAAATAACAATTCTCAATTACTCCAGTACCAATGATTATGAATTAACGGGTAAAAGCAGGGATTCAACTTCTCAGACCAGTCATACTGGTCATACAGATCTGAAATATTGAATCCATACCTACCAGCTGTCCTGTTTTTTGCGGGACAGTTCTGATTTTGATAGCTCAGCCCTCAGTGCCGGTTTCTTAAAGAAATGTTTCCCTTTGATCTCCTGCACTGAAGATACAACGTTTCTGAAACGTAATTAAATAAGAGACTTATGGCAGAGAGCCCAGAGTACTCAGCACCTGCACTTAGATACATTTGTAATTATGTAAGATGAGCAAGTCTCTTGGGGAAACTGTGACTTGCAGCTTTAAAGGCAATATCACCCTAAAACTTGCAAACTTTTGTCAAATATTGTGTAAAATAGACATGTATTTAGGGGGTCACAAAATGGGAGTAGTCAATATAATTTCCGCCACGCTATGTGCGGCAGATCTTTTTGTCCCTCTTTCCTTTTTTCAAATATTAGGAGGTGTGTGAATCCAAGGACACCTCAGAAATGGATAAATATTGATTTTTGACTATTCAATCTATCAGAGGCCAGTTGCACCAGACCTTTCCTAAAGTTGTGGACTGTCTAGGCACCCTGCAGGATTGACAATTTGATCTTTAATAAGTCAGCCAATTATTGAGTAGATCTGCTACTTTGATAACATCTGAGTCTCTTGCAGGATCAATTTACAAATTATATTACATAACAAATACTTGGAAGATGACATCCTGCAAGCAAAAAGGGAGCTACCTTTTATGGTTCACATAAGATTCCCCCAATAGAAGGACCCAAAGCATTGCATGGGGTAAAAATCTTATTTACATTTCAAAAAATCCCCCTGTAAGCACAGCCTTAAGGCCAATTAGGGTTATACTTGAGGTGAAAACACATTGACTGTCCAAGATACTCTTTGAATGACTAATGCAGCAATATACTTATATTTGTTGTGAGGTATGGGAAAGCTGACCAAATTCTAGACCACAAACTAGAATCTGGAACCCAATAGCTCTGAAAACCACTGGCCTGTGGGAAGGTTTCAGGGTGACCTCAGCTAAAGCATTAAATATAGCCGTTCCCACTCGCATAAATACATGCAGATGTGCAAAAATATTGTATGCTCTCAAAATGATATGCATCTCAAGTTTGCTAAAAAAAGAAATGGAAGGTGAAATAGATTAGTTTATGATTAAGAACAGTGTTGTCATATAATTTGAGTCTTTTAGGTTTGTAAGCCTCATCATCATTTTTATGTAACAAAATTCTTCCTTTAATAAATAGTGTTTAGAATTCAAAAATGTAAGTGACTGTCGAATTATTAAGGGCATATTTATCAAGGGTCGAATTTCGAATTGAAAAAAACTACGAAATTCGAATTCAAAAAGACCAACCGAAATTACGTGTTTTTTTTTTGGTCGAATAGGTCCATTTTTAGTACATGATTAATTTCGAAATTAGAATTTTTGAATTTTTTGCAAATTCGAATCGAATTTGGACTATTCCCTAGTCGAGGTACACATAAATAACTCGAAATTCAGATTTTTTTCATTTGAAAATTCACCTTGACCTTCAATAAATCTTTCACTAAGCGGCATATTCGAATTTCGAATTGAAAAAGCTTCGAAATTAAAATTCAAAAAGACCAACCGAAATTAAGTTGACTTTTTTTTTGGTCGAATAAGTCCTTTTTTGATCAAATAGGTCCATATTCACCCGAATTCGAATCTTATGAATAGAATTAATAGAACATTTGCTCGAATTAGAATTTTTTCCCCAAGAAACCTTTTCATTTTTCAAAGTCCAACAATTGACTCCAAATAAGTTCTAGGAGGTCCCCCATAGGCTAAAACAGTAATTTGGCAAGTATTAGATGGCGAATGGTCGAATTTGAATTTTTAAAGAGACAGTATATGATAATTTTCGAAATTCTATTTTTTGCAACTTCTAATAGAATATGGACTATTGGGCTATGGGGCAGATTTTTCAAAGGTCGAGGTGAATTTTCGAATTAAAAAAGTTCGAATTTCAAGCCATTTTTTGTGTACTTTGGCTAGGGAATAGTCCAAATTCGATTAGAATTTGAAAAAAATTAAAAAATTAGAATATCGAAACTTATCATGTACTGTCTCTTTAAAAATTAGACTTCAACCATTCGCCATCTGAAACCTGCCAAATTGCTGTTTTAACCTATGGGGGAACTCCTAGAACCTATTTGGAGTCAATTGATGGTCTTTGAAAAATCAAAGTTTTTTTGGGGAAAAACTTCGAATCGAATTTGATCATATGTGCTATTCCTTAACTTTTTTGAATATTTTTGCAAATTCAAATTGAATTTGGAGTATTCCCTAGTCAAAGTACACAAAAAATAGCTCGAAATTCAAATTTTTTTCAATCGAAAATTCACCTCGACCTAGATTTATCATAGGTCGAGGTGAATTTTCTACGTTAAAAACTTTGGATTTCAAGCTATTTTTTTTTGCAAATTTGAAAAAAACTTCGAAATTCGAATATCGAAATTCATCATTTATTGTCTCTTTAAAACTTCAACTTAGACCATTCGTCACCTAAAAGCTGCTGAAGTGCTGTTTTAGCCTATGGGGGACTTCCTAGAACCTATATGGAGGTAATTGGTGGAGTTTGAGTTTTTTGGGGGAAAAACTTAGAATCAAAGTAGATTGAAGGCGCTATTCCTTCGATCGTACGATTCAAAGTAGGCCGAATACGGACCACTTTGACCCCGAAAAACCTTCGACCTCTATTCGGTTGGTCTTTTTGAATTCTAAGTTTGAATATTTGAAAATTAGAAAGAGTAAACATGAGTTTAAGGCTCCCATACATGGGCAGATTAAGTCACCAGCTTATTGCTCAGTGTATGGGGCCCTCTGACGGGCTTCCCCGATTGTTGTCCGATAGTTGGGCAGAGGTTGATCGTCCAGTTAATACTGACAGTAGAAGTCCTCAGTGCTGAAACTTGCCACAAAGCCAGCATTGTATTGGCCACACTGCTGCCACTCCTCTTGTAGGTCCTGAGACGTGATCTCCTTTGCTGGGTGTTGAACTTCAGAATGTGAGAAATAAATAAAATTACATGTTGTACTTTAAAAGTATTCTTTAACACAGTGTGTTGCAGTGTTCTGTTCACTTTCTGTATCAGTAGCCAATGCATTTGAACATAACGACCCCTTTAAGCTTTCCCTGCAGTACTTGAGAGGAATCTTGCTGACCTTGCTTTGCTCTGGAAAAAAAACACAAGGTCCAGAATTTAAACCATGTAGTCTGTATTTTCTTTGGCTGCACTACCGAAAAGTTAGGAAACAGCTAACAAGGATACTCCCTAGATAATTTGGGAAATTAGAATTCTTTAAGATAAACCCCAAGAAAACATAATCTACACTACTGCTCTGATGAAAGCCTCAGTCTGTGAAATACATGCAAGCACTTTCATGCTGCCCCTGCAATGCCAGCTAATTAGTAAAAACCCCAAAACGCAAGTCAAAAGTGTACAAAAATATTGTGTGCCAGCTTGTAGGCCCCATTATGGTTTTGTGCGGCAAAACCAAAACCTCGCAACATTAAACAGGAAACGGAAAAAAAAAAATATGAAAAGGTCTTCATTATAACCAGACCTGGTTATTCCAATTTCATTCTATAAAATAAGCAACTGTACAATTGAGATAGGAAGGCATTTGTTACATTGTTTAGCCAGGGGAACAGGCATCAAGATTCAAGAACTAGTGAAAAAGTCTACAGCAAAGTGAAATAAATTATTTAAGGGGCTCACAGTAACAAAACATACAGTTTTTAAAAGGCTTTTAGGAAGGACAAATATGCTTGTTGATGATGCTCACAGAAATGTAATTTCTATATGTTCATTAATATTGACAGAGTGGATGTTACAAGGTGAGATTTTCTGTAAGATACACCAGCTGCAACTTTCACAGCCAAGCTTTAGAAATCCATGTAGCTAATATACTGTATGTGCTGTGGGCTGTTCCTATTGCACTATTTTCTCTCTGCTAGAGGTACCCACTTTGTATCATTTTAGTTTCTTATGTGCTGAAAAGATTTACAGATTAGCGAGGGTTCATTATACAGGGGGATTTTGTCACCTTTTTCCACAGTTGCTCAAAAGAACCAGGTGTGATCAACAAAAAGCAAAAAAAAAAAAAAAATCAAAGTGGGTTGAATTTCACTGTTCTACAAATTATATTTTTTATTTTAAACAAATGGCAGATTGCAAACATTACTGGACCCTGCCGAACAACGGTGTATGTTGCCCTTTTAGAAAGCTGTGTTTTTCTTGTCATGCAATTGGTTTCTTTAAATCTAAGCCTAACCTATGAAGTCTGTGGAGGAAATGTAATAATTGCTGTCTGGAGCTTTTGCAGCAATGGCATTTACCATGGCTTTAAGTAGACTAGAGTTCTCTCTGTTAATCCTGGTAGAATGCAGACTCTATGAATGCAAATTATCATATAAACTATGAATTGTACTAAAATATATAAATGAATAAAAGGATAAATAAAACGGTATCAATTTATTTTAAGCATAAAAAAATAAACCTTGATAAAAACAAACATGACTTTTTTTTCCAACAATCAGTTTGATAGCTTTATATTGGTCTATAACTAATATCTAAAGTATCAACCTGAACTTCATATCCAGGGTGAATGACTACCAGGGAAATCAGCAGCATTGAAGGAAGAAATTTTAAGATATAAGTAAAAAAATATATCAAATAATAATACAGGAATGGGATCCATTATCCGGAAACCCATTATTCAGAAACCTCTGAATTACGGAACGGCTCTCATAGACCCCATTTTATCCAAATAATCCACATTTTTAAAAATGGTTTCCCTTTTCTCTGTAATAATTAAACAGTATGTTGTACTTGATCCCAACTAAGTTATAATTAATCCTTATTGGAAGCAAAACCAGCCTATTGGGTTTTATTTAATGTTTACACGATTTTCTAGTAAACTTAAGGTATGAGGATCCACATTACAGAAAGTTATCCGGAAAACTTCAGGTCTAGTGATGTGCGGGTCTGGATTTCCCCGACCCGCACCCGTTCGTCACCCGCCCTCCCTCCACCCAAGCCCGACTTCCAGGTTCCTGATGATGTCACAAAAGGAGTGGGATGAGAAGGCGCAGCATTTCTAACAGAATAACCCGGGAGTCGGAAGCCAACATTTGACGGTGGTGGGCGGGGAGAGCAGGAGAAGAGCTCAAACCGCACCCGCTCGCCACCAGCGAAGGAAAGTGAAAGACCGTTCCGAACGCGCCAGACCCTTGGGTAAACCCATGGGTCCCGCGGGTATTGGGCTGGCCCGCACATCCCTACTCAAGTCCCGACCATTCTGGGTAACAGGTCCCATACCTGTATAATGATGTAAATAAATCTGCCAAGGATTTACAACAAATCTTGCACATTTAGGCAATTTTAAGGCAAGTCCACAATAAAACAATATGCTTCCAATTTACTTCATAATTATTATTGAAAAAAGATTTATGTAATGCTACCACACTAGTTCACAAGTTCATATCTAACTTTGGGAAATGATTTTGCTACAGGTATAAGATCTATTATTCAGATTGCTCAGGACCTGGGGTTTTCTGGATAAGGGATCTTTCCATAATATGGATCACCACACCTTATGTCTGCTAAAAATCATTTTAACATTACACAGACCCAGTAGGATTGTTTTTGCCATCACTATGGATTCATGTAGCCTTGGTAGGATCAAATACAATGTATTGATTTATTATTACAGAAAAAAATCTGAATTATTTGCTTAAAATGGAGTCTATGGGAGATGGCCTTTCTGTAATTCAGAGCTTTCCAGATACCAGGTTTCCAGATAACAGTACCAGTACTTCTAAAAAAAATGTATAGTGGCATTTTATTCTTGGATGAAGAAGTATAATTTATGATAAGCAATTGACTGTCTCCACCTTTCTGCCAAAGAACCACAGAAGTCCTGTTTAAATCCCTCCTTAAAGGAAGGCTGAGAGTTTATCTGGTGTGGGAGTGCACTATTGTGCTCTTGCACTTCTGCCCCGGGAGGAATTAACGACCCCCTATATGGAGCATTGCTCAATGTTTTACATATATTGGGCCAAATAATAAAAGTATCACATTTTTGAAGCATGTTATAGTAAAACCAACTTTTTGCCCATCAAAGTCTATGGAGGCATTCCACCTTGGGCCCACAATATGGAACCATCATTACTACTGCCAGCATTATCTTGATTATTTCTACTTTGAGATTTATTTTGCCAGTCATTTACTCTAGAGGTAATATTGGTATAAAGTCAACTTGTCGGCATTTTTGAATATTTCCCACATCTATCCAATAAAATGTGTCAGCGACATTTAGCCTCGCCTTACAAATTTCTGAACAGAGTTTAATATATCCCTGTATAAACTCAAGGTTTCATTTGCTGAAGAAGTTTTGAACTGATAAAAGATTATAAAATCATTTTAAATGCATTTTCAGTTGGCTTTTAAAGTTTGCCTTAACAGGACTCAAATTTTTCTCGGAAATGACAACGCCAAGAAATGTCTCATTAATGCTTTCATAACTGCCTTGGAGAACCTTTAAATTATGAACACATTACTTTGTGAGTCACAGTGTGTCAAAGTAGCCATGACAGTTTTGATAAGCCAAGACTTCAGTAGCTGAACTGCAAAAGGAAAAAAAAGACACACATAACACACATAAACGGTTGTATGCTTATGTACTTGACATTTGTAAACTAGAGCAAGGGTTTATTGTTTGTATATTTTTTTAGTTAGAAACCTATATGTGTATGTATGGGTTTATTGATTTTACTTCTTGCTGTATTGTACATGCCAACATCTGCACATCTCACAGACAGGAAAGAAGATGGCGGACAGGTGTCACAGAATAATACACCAGGCCAGGGACATTTTACAGTAAAGAAGAGCTATGGTCCATGGTTTGAGGTAAACGATTATAGTCATTGGGGATACCTATTTGTTGCTATTATTGATTAAAGTAGGTTCCGTATCTTTACACATAGTTGTATGAATATTACCAGATGATAAGAAACATCAGGGACACTTCTAGAAAGTCCATCTAGAAGGGCTGCACTAATTTCAAGTGCAATCAGTACAGCCCAGCAACTTGCACTCATAAACTTGCCCCTGAATTTTCCATATAGTTTAACTTTCTTGCCATGTAAATCCTGTCTAACTACATGGTCATGCAGTTTTGTGCATTGATCTTATACACAATTTCCAAATGTTAAGAACTGTAACTATCGTATATGTGAAGCTTTTGCTTTGCTGGTTCAGGAATAGCCCCAAAGTCTGTTGGAATGTGTCAATATTACCAAAAAAGAATTGGCACAATCTACTTTCTGTAGAAAACACCCTTAAAGGGGAAGGAAACCTAGTCGGCGCAAAACACCCACCCCCCCTCCCGTTTGTTGCCCACCCTCCCTCCTCCCCCCTGGCCTACCCGTCCCGCTGGGCAAATGCCCCTAACTTGTTACTTATCCTTCTGCGCAGGTGCAGTCCAGGGAGTTCACAGACGACATCTTCTTCCACGCGATCTTCTTCCTGCTTTGAACGGCGCATGCGCAGTAGGATCATTTCACCAGTACAATCTACTGCGCATGCGCGTGACTTTTGGCGCATGCGCAGTAGATCCGTACCGGCGAAATGATCCTACTGCGCATGCGCCAAAACGCCGTTCACAGCAGGAAGAAGATCGCGTGGAAGAAGATGTCGTCTGTGAACTCCCTGGACTGGACCTGCGCAGAAGGGTAAGTAACAAGTTAGGGGCATTTGCCCAGCGGGACGGGTAGGCCAGGGGGGATGAGGGAGGGTGGGCAACAAACCGCACCATGCCCAGGGTATCCACTGTTATTTTGAAGAGAAAGACTTCTTGCTGCTTACTTTTCTCATAGACAAATTTGCACCTGAGCAGTAACCCATGACAACCAATCATATTGCTTTCAATAATCAACCTGCAGCTTTCTGAAAAAGAGCCAACCACTGATTGGTTGCTAGGGGTTACTGCCCAGGGGCAAATTTGCCTAGTGGTTATAAATGAGCCCCACTGTTGACCTAATGCCATGTCAGTATGACTTGTAGTAACAACCACTTGTCCGGGGTGACTTGTCTGCACATACTAGCCTTGCATTTAGAAAATACATATGTTTTTCTTGCTGAGTAAAGGTCGCCAAACATACATGAATTTGGTCAGGCAGTTTGGCCAACTTTGTCCTTAATTTCTAATGGTGGCCATAGACATAACAATTATGATCTTTTTTGGAAAAGATCTTTCCAAGAAAGATAATTTGTTACAATAAACATGTCTTGAACTGAATCGTCAGAAATACAGGTTGAAACAATATAATTCTATGTGTATCTGATGATTCAGCACTAACAATGGCCAAAATTTTCCGTCCAGCCCGATCAACGAGTCAACGGGTTTCTGCCGATATCGGTCGGCTTGTTTCCCACCATACACGCACCGAATATCATATGAAAATTTGTTTCGTACGATATTATCTATGCGTCTATGGCCACCATAACTGTTTGGCCAAGTAGAACATCTCAGAGAAGAGAGAGGGGCATCTTAGACAGACAATCCTGCAATCCTATCAAACTGCTAAAGTCATTTAAAGTCAGTTTCACAAACATCTCAGCCAGTACAAAATATATTGAAACATTTGGTTAAAAAGATGAATTTCTCTAAACCGAGATTTAAGAAGTGATTTCAATGGACACATACTTGATTATTTTGTCAGAAGTTGCTAAGAATCTCTTAATAAAATAACTTTGCATGTACACAGGATGCATTCTGATTAGAAACAGAGGGATTAGACAACTCGACTGACAAATCATTCCAAGAAGGAAATTTTTAAACCTATCTTTAAATGTTGCTTGGGTGCTCCTCTCCTGAACTGCATTACTTTCACTGCCCAATTCGGTCTCCTGCACTAACACCATCCCGTTGAAGTTTCAGCCCTTTACAAACTTTGCGGCCGCCATGTTGGCCAAGTGCGCGTCACGTCCCTGTCTGAAGTGCGCATGCACTAAATTTAGTCCTCCCCCATTGCCATTGCCCGTTGCCTTGTACTACCTGACCGCAATATCGCCGCTTGCATGGGGGAAGAAAAGGATATTGTACGCATGCGCAGGGCTTACCAAATTTTTCTGCGCATGTGCGAGCCCTATTAGAACAGATTTGGATAGCGAGTGGGATGGATTTTCTTTTATATGCACCTTACAAAAATTTTTTACTACAATCTTGGATTACAGAAAGAGGGGAAAACGTATAGAACAAGGAATCCTGTAAGTATTTATCCATTTCGTGGGCAATCTATACAACTTTATTTGTATTTTACCTTTTCTTCTCCTTTAAATAAACACAAGACTGTACTTTTCTAATAAGAGAAAAGAGTAAGAGGGTCTAATAGAGTAAGATGGTCACAATTTTTACCCAGCTTGAAGAAAAGCAAACCATACTAGTCCTTACTTACTAAACAGGAGTAAAGTGCTAGGTAGTGATGGGCGAATTTATTCGCCAGGCGAAAATTTGCGGCAAATTTCCGCCTTTCGTCACCGGTGAATAAATTCGCGAAATTGCCGTGAAAATTCTACCACCATCTGGCCAATTGCAAAACCTTCCCAAAACACAATGGGGTAAATTTATCAAAGAGTGAAGTTTCGCCACTAGAGTGAAATTCCGCAGCTCTCAAATTCCGCAGCTCTCATTTCTATGTGATTTTGAAAGCCGTATTTATCAATGGGTGAAAGTGAAAGTTCACCCTTTGCTAAATACGCTTATAAAAATCCCATAGAAATGAATGGAGAGTGGCGGAATTTCACTCTAGTGGCGGAACTTCACTATTAACTTCACTCTTTGATAAATATACCCCAATGAGAGATGCTAAATGTTACAGCATTGCCAGTCTTGTGAAAATTTTCTCTAACTTACACATCAAGGATGCACCAAATCCATATTTGATTAATACAGCTAAATGCAAAATTGTTCACAAATGATTTGCCCGAAGCGCAAACCAAATCCAATTCTAATCTGCAATTCTAATCTGCATATTCAAATCTGCAAAACCATTGCAAAACATACAGTTGTCTAGTGCTTTAAAGTCAAATTACTTTTATTGTTTAGATTTGTTTCAGCAGAACACTAAAATACTAATTATTTCATATATATATATATATATATATATATATATATATATATATATATATATATATATATATATATATATATATATATATATATATATATATATATATATATATATATATATATATATATATATATATAGTGTGTATATATATATATATATATATACGAATAAGGGATCAGCACACTCCATTTTTCAATAGTGAATAAATGGTTTTATTTTTGCATTTTATCCAACGTCAGACATGTGCAAAAATAATTCACTATTAAAAAAAAGTGTGCTGATCCCTTATTCTTATTCTACCAATTAATCGAGCACCTACAACTATTGGATGTCAGAAGTGCGAGCGCTCCAAGAAATTTTGCATATATATATATATATATATGTATATAATTTATTTGTTTAATAGAACTCAGTTGTGTATTAAGCAGCAAATAATGAACAAATGTATGGGAGTGTCATCCCAAGAGAAGCTTAGAGCCGGATTGGAAAGTGTCATCTTTCTTCTAGATGAAGGATTATTATTTTGTTTTTTCTCTAGGAACTTAAAATGAATGCTAGCATTTAAAATAAATAACAGCAGGCAGCAAGGTCTGCTGCCTAATGGAGACAGTATTGATACATAAAATGAAAAGGCTTAGCTTTATCGTGGGCCTCAAGGTGATTAAAAAGCAAAGCAGAGAGTGCAGTGAAGTGTCTGTTTATATTTAGCCAGTTAGCATAAAGAAAGTGTCAGATATCTCGGCAATGCTGAGTCGCACTAGGCTGAGTTTTTTTAGGAATCTTATCAAGTAAACATTTCCAGGATGCCTATTGTATGAGTTCTGTAATATATTAAGGGGGTTATTTATCAAAGGTCGAGTTTGGGATGTTTGGGAGGTTTTTTTCTACCTCAAATAAACTCACAACTCGAATGTTTGCTTATTTATGAAAAAAATGGAATGTCAAAAAACTCCAATGAATATCTTTGAAGACTAGAATTGATCGAGTTTGTCGGTGAAAAAACCCCTCAAATAGCTTGGATTGATCGAGTTTTCAAGTGCAAACCACCAAAAAAAAAACCAAAATCATGAAGGCTAAAAAAATCTTTAAATGGTTCAAGGGACCTCCGCCATTGACAGCTACATGACCTCAACAGGCTTTAGCTATAGTATTTTTGGGATTTAAGCTTTTTGCAGCTTCGGGCATAGTATATTTTGAAAAAAAATAAATTATTATCCTGAATTTTTTTTTACTGAAACTACCCTCGAAAAACATGAATTTTTCAGGAAAAACACAATATGACTTTTGATAAATAACCCCCTAAAAGTAGATGAAATACAATGTCAATCAATATCACAAAGGCTTTTGTGTTTTCTCCACTGACATGTTTTAGGTAGTGGAGAAGCACCCAAAACCACTCTGGCTGCCTTCAATTCATTAAAAAGATACCTTTTTTTATCTATCATAACATTGTCTTTGAATGCTATTTATAATTTCCATAAAAGTATTTGCCTGATGCTTTTACATTACCACCCTGTTCCTCTATGAGAGGGCTGCCATATTTGTGCAGCAGTATTCCGTTAGCATTAGAATATCTAACTGACAGGTTGAAGGAGAACTAAAGCTTAACTAAAGAAGTAGCTAGAAATGTTTTTCATTATGTTTTGTGCTTCTGTACCAGCCCAAGGCAACCACAGCCCTTTAGTAGTAAAGAGCCGTGTCTCTAAAGATGCCCCAGTAGCTCCCCTGTCCCCATCTTCTTTTCTGCTGATTCACTGCACATGCTCTGTGCTGCTGTCAGTTACTGAGTTTAGGGACCCACTCCCAATATACAGTACACAAAGAATAGAAATGTCACAATATAAGGCTGATTAGTAATTAATAAAGATAATTACTACATGGCAGCACATAAACCAGTGCGATAAGCATCAGAATTTAATAATCAGCCCTGTAGCATCAGCTTATATTTCAGACAAACCTCATTTTCTGCTTGATAATTTGTGACAACCCCTAAGCTTAACTTCTCAACAGCTGCTCAGTGCCCACTGAGCATGTGACACTTTCCAAGATGGTGACCCCCTGTGACAAGTTTGAAGTCCTGGATCATTGATGCAATTGAGAAGCTGAAAATTTTGGCTGGTGCAATAAGATCATTATATAAAATATGGCATTTTTAGCCACATTCACAGTTAGGGTTTAGTTAGTTCTCCTTCAAGATCGGACAGTCAGGTTGGTAAAAGAGTCAGGTTTGGGAACTTCAAATAATACTTACTTACAAAAGCAGAACTTTCAGCAACATGACCTATAGATAACTTTAAATGTAGATTAATATTTTGAAAATAACATCTTTAATTTCTATATCACTTTAACAGAAACTGCGAGTACTGGTGCTTTGTAGCTTAAATGCTAAATAGGGCATCTTTAGGCTACAAACACAATACTCGGTGGCTGACGGCACTGGTGATGCCATGCGTTTTCTATTTACTGTAAGTGTGTATGAGGTAGCAGGGGTACCTTTGGGTACCTCACCTCAAGCTGAATTATGTTGACAGAGTCACCAACCTTTGTTCCTCAGACTTGCTGGAAACAACAATGCACGTGTAATATGGGCACATATTTTACTATGTAAGACACATACCATAATCGTGCCCAGAGCTTAAGATATTCCCTTCCTATATTATATCTGTCATATATTCCCTTCCTGCATCGCCCCAACTGGACAACTACTTCCAGTGTATTCTCACATACAGTATAATACTAATGTTGAAGCATGTTGATGCTGTATCCCTGCAATAACTGGAAACAAGTTGGAGGTGGAAACTGTTGGACTTGCACAAGACTGAAGCGAATTGGAAGGGATAGGTACTGACTTAAAGAGATACTGATACCAGAAATTAAATTCTTTTTTACATCTATCATAATATTGCCTTTGAAAGCTACTTATAACTTTGACAGTAACTTTGAAGTATTTGCACAATGCTTTTACATTACCTGTCTGATGCCCCATGTTCCTCTATGAGGGGGCTGCCATATTTGTGCAGCAGGAGTCCATTAGCATTAGAAACGCTAACTGAGAGGCTGAGATGGGACAGTCAGGTTGGCAAAACAGTCGGGTTTAAAAACTTCAACTAACAATTACTTACAATTGTAAACTGCCTACATTGTTCACCTGTTCACACTTTATTCAAAATGCTAATGGGGCACCAGCACTGTGTCACTGTATGTAGTACATATTAGACTGGTCCTGATTTTCCTGTCTCCGTCTCTGTTCTGTTTTCCCTTTACTCCCTGTGTGTGACATACTTTGCCTGCTCTTTGCACCCTGTGTTTGCCATACTCTGCCTGACCTATGATCCCTATGGAACATAAGCCTGGTATTTGTTCTGGCGGTTTGTTAGCATTTGAAAATTATTGTTATTGGCCCATAAGGTGTTTAATCATATGCTGGGGTACTGTATTATACACAGGGGAGGAGGAGGCATATGAATTTAAGGGTATGTCTTAATATGACAACTTTTTTCACATATGAGTGGCATCCAAGCTGGTGCCGGGCCAAAGTAATTTGGCACCCTAGGCAAGAGCTTCAATCAGCGCCCCCCTGTCCTGCATTACTATTTACATAGTAACATAGTAAGTAAGGTTGAAAAAAGACACATGAGTTCAACCTTTTTTTTTTTTTTTTTGATGCAGAGGAAGGCAAAAAACCCATCTGAAGCCTCTCCAATTTGCCTTAGAGGGGGGAAAAATCCTTCCTGACTCCAAAATGGCAATCGGACTAGTCCCTGGATCAACTTGGACTATGAGCTATTTCCCATAACCCTGTATTCCCTCACTTGCTAAAAAGCCATCCAACCCCTTCTTAAAGCTATCTTACCTCCTTACCATGATGGTTTTTAAATAAAGAAAGCAAGAAAATGTACAACACTTTTTCACTTATATTACTGCCCCCAGCAGCCATCCATAATATAGCCCCCCCCCTGTACTTGTGCCAGTAGCCATCTATCATACTTCCCCCTATACCTGTTCTAGTAGCCATCCATCATACTGCCCCCCCATAGTACCAGCAAGCTCAGCAGCCATCCATCATACAGCCCTCCAGCAGCCATATTGCCCCCAATATTTACCTGTGCCAGCAGCAGCCACAAATAAATCTGATCACATCATATTGCCCCCAAGTATTTATGTACCTGTGCCAGTGCCCAGCAGCAACAGCAAACATATGGGCCCCAAATCTGTACCTGGTTGTGCCAGCAGGAAGCTTCACACTTTAACATTAATATTTATTTATTACTCATCTTTCTATTGAGGTCCTCTCCTATTCATACTCCAGTCTGCTATTCAAATCAGTGCATGGTTGCTAGGGTAATTTGGACCTTAGCAACCCACTTGCTGAAATCACAAACTGGAGAGAGATGCAGAATAAAAAGCTAAATAACTAAGAAACCACACGTATAAAAAATGAAAACCAATTGCAAATTGTCTCAGAATATCACTCTCTAAATCATATTAAACATAAATTTGAAGGTGAACACCCCGTTTAAGTCAGTAAAAGACAAATGTGAATCCACTGAAAATCTGTACTTTTCTGGGCTGCGTACCTGTTAAACGATGTTTTGAATTCATATCAACAAAGGCACCTTTATGACTGAACAATTGGGCAGTATGGTATTGAAAAACATAATACATTCTATAATGGTGAGAATTTCTATTTTCTATAATGGCTTTACACCATCAAAGCTATCTTATAAAAGTCTTTAGGTTAAGGTGAGTGGTTTGATCTCTGGGACCCTGTCTGAAGCAGTTACATTTGTTTTAAAAGCTATTGTAGCTCAGAAAGATGAGTGCAGGCAAGGGAGGCTGTAGTAACAAGTATCTCATTGCAATCAAATGCTTGTCTGTGGACATCACTACTGTTGCTAGGGAAATGCCACCCACAGCATTCCTCCTCAGCGGATACTTGCCCATCTGGCAACAGCCATAAGAGAATATTTCAGGGCACTATTACAGGCTTTTAATTGACTTTTGAGTGCTGTGTGAAAGTCTCCTGTCTTGGCATGCCTTTACAGACATAACACATCAAATGCTGATTCTCAGAACACTGAGTGACTGAATGCATTTTGGCCGCCCGCTCGAATCTGACATAGCTGAACATTGCTTTTTGAATGGGAAGTGAGGTGCACCGATACAATGGATTCTAGGGGGTATATTCATCAAAGAGTGAAGTTAATAAGTTCCGCCACTTTCCATTCATTTCTATGGTATTTTTAAAGGGGTATTTATCAAAGGGTGAACTTTCACTTTCACCCATTGATAAATATGCCTTTCAAAATCCCATAGAAATGAATTGTGAGCTGCGGAATTTCACTCTAGTGGCGGAACTTCACTCTTTGATAAATTTACCCCTAAGAGCCTGTTAAAAAGTAGCACATGATTAAAAAAAAAAAAGCATTACAACTATGTCTGGCAGTGTTAGAATATGCTATTTTATTTACGAGAACGTTTTTATTTACATGCAATTAGTCTCACATCAAAGTATGAAATCTTTATATACTGTATGTAATGTAAAGTCTCAGCTTAAACAGTAAAGAATGTCTTTTTTGGAGTCTGAGGAGAGAGACACCCACTGATTTACAAAGAGGAAAGAACTGAGTAAATCTGGAATATGCAACTTGAACTTGTGGCCCCTCCAACTATTAAACTAAAACTCTCAGATGTGCTTGTGCTGTCAGTAGCTGCTGGATGTTGGAGTTTAACAATAAGTTGCAAGTGTAGAGGTCCAAGTAAAATGCAAATTTTTTCCCTAACTCCAGTCACCAGCCGGGGGGAGGGTGGAGTTTAGGACTAAAAGAGCCCTGTCCGAGCATAGCTCTCAGACACTGAAGGTTCCACTCCCTCTAATGACGCCATGGTTAGAAACTTTTTTTTTTCTGTCTGTTCAGAAAGTCGGTACTTTTAAGTACAATAGTGGGACAGCGGGTTGAGCTGTCAAAAGCGGGACTGTCCCGCTGAAAACGGGACAGTTTGGAGGTATGCATCCTAAAAGCTGCCCTGGCCTGTTTAGGGAATGGACAATACAAACTCTAAAAACTCCAAGCAGATGCCCCTTATTAACCACTATTCTATTCTTTAATCTCTGAACTTCTGAAGGTATTTACACTGACTTTGATGCCCAAGTGGCATGTAGAAATTTCCCCTAGGCTACTTAAATACTCTCTCCATTCTGTTGATACATAGTTCTAGTTGCAATCATATTCCCCAGGTCTTCCGAGAAGCTAGCAACACCCCAAGCTGTTTGGGGAAGAGTAGCAAACAATTTGTATTTGCATAGTTCTTTACTATAATGTGAAGCAGGTGCCTGGAATGAGACACAGTTTCTAACTCCAGAGTGTAGGGCGATTAGTGTAAGAAGAAATCCTGATTCCTGGGTAAGTCAATGCGTGCAGGCTGTTACCAAACCCTGCAAATGCCTGTTGCAAACATATACGAGAGGCTAAATATAGAGCTGAAATATATCCATGCTCACCACAAACCTGTACAAGCAAGTTATATCTCAGTGTACAGTATTGGTGTCATGAAATGCTAACTATTTAGGGAAGAAACACTGCTGTTTATTTATCAGGCCTTTGCTAGAATATTGTACAAAGAACAATAAATTAACTTGTTCTTGATACAAGCTTAGATATGATATTTAAGTAATTAAAGGAAAACTATACCCCAAAAATGAATACTTAAGCTACAGATAGTTTATATCAAATTGAATGACATATTAAAGAATCTTACCAAACTGGAATATATATTTACATAAATATTGCCCTTTTACATCTCTTGCCTTGAACCACCATTTCGTGACTCTATCTGTGCTGCCTCAGAGATCACCTGACCAGAAATACTACAACACTAACTGTAACAGGAAGAAGGGAGGAAGCAAAAGGCAGAACTCTGTCTGTTAATTGGCTCATGTGACCTTACATGTGGTTTGTATGTGAGCACAGTGAATCTTACGATCTCAGGGGGTGGCCCTTATTTTTTAAAATGGCAATTTTCTAATTATGATTACCCAATGGCACATGCTACTAAAAAGTATATTATTATGATAATGGTTAATTTACATGAAGCAGGGTTTTACACATGAGTTGTTTTACTCAGTATCTTTTAATAGAGACCTACATTGTTTGGGGGGTATAGTTTTCCTTTAATCCTTACTGGAAACAAAACAATCATATTGGGTCTATGTAATGTTTAAGTGATTTTTTAAAAGGCTTAAGGAAAGTATATCCAAATTACAGAAAGATCAATTATCCAGAAAACCCCAGTTCCAGAACATTCTGGATAATAGGTCCCTTACCTGTATGATTTGTACATGCCTAAGTATCAGGAATAACATTCATAATAAATTCATGGCTTTTAAATTGTTAGCATCATTATAGGGCCACTTGTACTAATTTATACATTCCCCTTTTCATTGATAAGCTATATCAATAATTTATAAAATATGCAAACAATATGATGCAGCAAATTTATGTAGTCATCATGTGTAAATATTTATTACTTCAAGGTTTATATATTATATTATATATATTTTTTTTTCTTCTTTTTTTGTAATAAAAATACAGGTCTCAAGTTAGTATCTGTTTGTATTCACGTTGTGTGTGCTTATTACATATGGGTGCCTCAGTGATAGCTGGAGATACCCGAGCAGTTTCCAAAGCCCGCCAGTAAGCTTTTAACGATAGCAATCTCCCTTCAATAGAACCAAATGAAACACAAAAATCCCAACTGTTTGCAGGACTACAGGAACAGTGTTAATCAATTGTTATGCAGAATAAAAATTGTGCATACTCACCAAACTAGCAAATGTTTACCAGGTTTGGTAATATATATGTATAATATCAATATTAACATTAAATAACCCCAATAGGCTGGTTATGCTTCCAGTTGGGATCAAGTACAAGGTACTGTTTTATTATAGAGAAAAAGGAAATAATTTTTAAACATTTGGATTATTTGAATTAAATTGAGTCTATGGGAGATGGCCATACCATAATTTGGAGCTTTCTGGATAATGGGTTTAATGGGAGCTTTCTGGATAATAAGTTTGCCTAGGGACAGTAACCCATAGCAACCATTCAGCAGGTAGAGTTTACTAGTCACCTGTTTAAATGCCAGCATCTTGGTTGGCATGGTTACTGCTCCTGGGCAAATTTAGTGCCATATATTACATATGGAGAATAACCTCAGACGCAAACAGTCTTTTATGTTGCTTTGTTGGAACTAATATAAAGCAGATTTCATGGGAAGAAGATAAAAACTGGGCAACCATTTGTTATATATTTGATGCTTAATAAATGTTATATTTGTATTTTACCAAGAAACTTTAGAAGCAGGACTGGGAAACAGGAACAGAACAAGCCAGAGTTGGAAATGGGGGAAGATACCCAAATCATAACATAGTTAATAGGATATTCAAATATTAAAAAGTAACTTATTCTACCAGAAACTACACAGTGGCACTTTGCTTTGGTGCAGCAGCTGCAAGAGCCATGCAAGGGAGTAACTACAGACGAAGCAGGTCCTGCTGCTGCGGGAGAGGGGGCATGAGGCCCCAATTAATGAGCAAATTCAACATATATTGGTAAAACAGGACAACCTCTGGATATATTGGGGGCCCTAAAATGTATTTGCTGTGGGATCCGGTAACATCTTGTTACACTACTGGATCCATGTACCCACTTACTGACAAAGACACAGACTTGCACAACCACAAACACACAGATTGACTCAGTCTCTCTCCATAACAGACACAAGCAGATTTAGTTGTGTCTCGAATTCTCAAATAAACACACAAACAAGCAGATTCTAGCTTTCTTGTAAGCAGAACCTTATTCACAGTCTCAACTCACCTCTCCATGATGAGAGGTAGGCTTCTCTGCTTGAAAAGAAACAAGTTAATAAGAATCAGGCTGCCTGCTAGAGAAAAGCAGCAGCACCCTGTATTATTGTGGTCACCCCTCGTGCCAGGTACATTCATCCTTATATGTGGCAATTTAGATGTCAAGCCTCAAAGTCAGACACTAGGGAAACTAGTACATCTTGATGACTACTTAGAAAGAAATATTCAACAGCACATAACGCAAAAACCATGCAGCTTGTGAAAATGGAAGGTTTACTAACTCAGCTAATGAACAGTTTGACTTTTAAGGTAGGTGTTCCTCTAGTTTGAAATATAAAAGGGGGTTGTACTACAGCACTGGATTTTGACAGAAAGTAGTATGAGAAGTCTTCCATGAAAAAGAATTACACAAATATATGCTAATGGAAAAGATTCAAACGCTACAATTAAATTCTAGTTACCAAGCTTATGTTACTGACGCAACTTCACTAAAAGCTTTCTCCCTCCTCCACAAATGAAAAATCTCCAGGTGTGAATATTAGAGACAAGTTGCAGCCCGCCTTGTCGCAGTTCAACTACCTCCAGTAACTGGAAAGTGTGTGCTTCCTGGCATTAGTCCCATTTTACTGAATAAAAATGATTGAGGCTTTACAAAAGCCATTATTATGCTTTCCTACTGCTTTAAAACAATGGCAGTGCTGAAGCAGATTAGAACATATAGAACAAAAAAAAAGAAAAATAAAGAAAAATACTGAGCTGCATGCTGAAAAATATAGTCATGCTGAAAAAAAGGAGAGATTTAAATTATGTTTAAAGAAAACTTTGTTACATAGAACTTGATCTATAAGATTTCACTAAAGCTATGAGACCCAACACTGGCCAGATAATGGGATTAGGAGCGCAAGACCAAAACCTATAATGAATGTAGTGCCTGGCAGGGTCGGACTGGGTCAGCGAGACACGGGGGAAATACCTCCCTGCCTAGACTTGCTGCCTGCCCTCTCCTGTCACCACTCCCCCTCACAAAAATGACCAGGGGCTTTTCCAGGAAAAAAAAACGGCCTTCCTATATTTTTAGCTTTTTTCCATATTAATAACATTGGGATCAACCATCATTTTTACTGGCCAGGTGGCAACCCTACCAGGGGCCCCTGGGACCGCAGCCCCGGTGGGCCCTGGGACCCCCAGTCTGACCCTGGTGCCTGGTGAATATTTCTCCTGCTTTCTTTGTTCCCGCCTTACCTTTACATGTGTTTCTGATGGGAGGAGTAAAAAGAAGAGTGCAGTTGTTGCTTTGCGTCTCATCTGTATAGTTTCACCTGGCGCTTCTGTTGCCCACCCCCCTCCTTTGCTTTTTGACACTGGGGAACCATGAAGCTAACAACACCTTTGAGGTGGCAGTAGTCTCAGGGTTCTCACACTGACATGCATCATATGAGGGTCAGTGGCGGAACTACTGGGGGAGCAGGGGGTGCCCCCCGGCAGCCCGTGCACCACTGAAATGCGGGCCGTACGGAGGGGGACGGGGGCCCGGCTGCGCGTCACGCACCAGGGCCTGCCTCCCTCTAGTTAAGTTGCTGGTGACGGTGTCATGTTGATGCCGATTGATAGAATTGAAATTACTCTGAACAATGTCAGCGCAATTTCATGTGTATCCACACATTTTGATGCATTAGTCACAGCTGCGTCACACGCAACTCCCACTCACAGTCCCAATTGCACTAGAAATCTGGGGAAAATGCTGCATTGTGGGTAAAAGACAAGTCGAAATGCATCAGAAATGGTACTTTGGACTGCAACAGACTGGGCACTCCAGGAGTCACAGACATAAGAATCCACTGTGTCCAATATGAGTCATTCTTTGTTAGTTTATTTTTACTTTTTACAATGTTCTCAATTTGTTGACTGTTGTATTCTATACTACTGTATGTAATGTTGTCTTCAACATTACTTATATACTTCTGGCACATTCACAAAAATAGTACACATATTCACCCAGGCTTCCTTCACAAGCTGTCCTGGAGGGAGTAACAAGGATTCGGTGTGCCCAAAATCATGCAGGGCTCCTTAACTGCAGTAATCCAAAACTGAGAAAAATGGCACACCACCTCATGGAGTAAAAAATACTATTTATTAAGTCATTAAAAAGTAGGTAGCTCAAACAGAGGCATATACGACACTACTCCTTAAGCCACACAAAGATCCAACACATTTACACTCCAATCGCCCGATCTCCCTGCTGAATGTCGACCTTAAAATTCTATCCAAAATTATAGCCCAAAGACTACAATTACTGCTACCAGATCTCTTAACACAACATCAGTTAGGCTTTGTGAAACATCGGCATTCGACAAGGGGAATTCGAGCAGCTATAGCTGCGACACTAATTTCTACACAACAACACAATAGCAGAAACGTACTTTTAAGCCTTGATGCAGAAAAGGCGTTTGATAAAATACTCTGGCCTTTCTTATTTCGGATATTACACCATAGGAACTTAGGCGACATTTTTGGAACTTATATACGTAATCTATATACGAATGCACGAACTAGACTATTGATAAACGGGACCGTGTCAGATCCCATTACCATACATAGAGGCACTAGACAAGGATGCCCATTGTCGCCCATACTATTCAACTTAACATTGGACCCCCTCCTACGAATTCTCCAAGACATGGCAACCTTTAAAGGTATTAAGGTAGGGGAACACGAAACAAAAATCACGGCCTTTGCTGATGATCTTCTTCTTTATATTGCCAATCCCAAACAAGCACTACCACATATCCTCTCTACTATTCAGCAATTTGGACTAGCTGCTGGATACTGTATCAATGTTGCCAAATCAGTGATAATGCCACTAGGAATTAAAGGGAAACCCAGATGGGGGGCCACATACCATCTCACGTGGGCAGGGCCGCCATTAGAAATCACGGGGCCCCGTACAACAAAATTTTTGGGGCCCCCTGGGCCCCGCCCACACTGACGACCAAGCTCCACCCCATATCCCGCCCACTCCACATCGCAGTTAAAAGACCACACAGACATCAGCGCTAAAAAAGTAACCCCCCCACACAAGTTGTAAAAAGCTATTGATGGTCAGGGCCCCCTTATAAAAAATTGGGGCCCCAACAAAAATTTTTTAAAAAAACTAAAAAATAAACAAACATTGGCGGCAGGGGCCCCCTTATAAGTTAAAAACAAATTGGGGCCCCAAAAAAAATTTTGAAAAAAAAATTTTTTTTTGAAAAAAAAAAAAAAACTGGTGGCAGGGGCCCCCTTACAAGTTAAAAAAATTAAAAAAATTTAAATTTAAAAAAAAAAAAAAAAAAACAATGGTGGCAAGGGGCCCCTTACGAGTTAAAAAAAAAAATTGGGGCCCCAAAAAAAAGTTTTAAAAAAAGATTGGAGGCAGGGGCCTATAGAATATTAAAATAATACATTGGTGGCCAGGGGATTAAAAAAAAAAAAAAACCACAAACTGGTGTTCAGTAGGATTGAACTCATGGCTTCAGTACTTCCACTTCGCCTCCTTTCGTGACTTCGGGTCTTTTCACCGCTTCAGGACTTCAATTTCGGCTCTTTTCGTGACTTCGGGTCTTTGCGCTGCTTCAGGACTTCGGCTGTTTTCGTGACTTCGGTTCTTTTCGGCGCTTCGTGACATCGGCTTTTTCCGTGACTTCGGGTCTTTTCGGCGCATCGGCTTCGGCTTTTCGGCACTTCCGCATTCGGCACGCAAGAGGCAAGACGTACGGCTCGGGCGCTAGTAAGGGGGGCCCGGATCTTCAAAAAATGCAGCGCTGCCGGGCCCCCCTTCATGCCCGGGCCCGGTACGCTTGTCCCCCCTGTCCCCCCCTGATGGCGGCCCTGCACGTGGGCCAGAGATGTGATCACTTATTTAGGCATCAAAATACCGAAAAGACCACATGAGCTTTATGCATGCAACATCACGCGCAGCATAGAGGAAATACAACAAGATCTGAAAAACTGGCAATCTTATCACCTTTCTCCCATGGGTAGAGCTAATCTGCTAAAAATGGTGGCATTCCCTAAACTGTTATACCGGTTACAAAGCCTTCCCCTCTTAGTCAAGGATAGGGACATTCAAGCGCTCTACAAACTATTTAGGAACTTCATATGGAATGGGAAAAAAGCACGAATTAGCCTCAAAAAACTCCAGCAATCCACTCTGAATGGAGGCCTAAATTTTCCTAACATTAAACATTATAATTTGGCAGCTACCTTACGACACTTAAAAGATTGGATTCACGACTCCGACATCTACACTAACACGTTTCAAGAACCACAGTTCATCCCTCGTACTAATCTATTGTACATTTTACATCTGCATAAAGCGGAACTTTCAAACGAAATTACAGACAACCCCTTATTATACTCTACATGGCAGACATGGAAGGAATTGAGAAAACAAAATAATCTAAACAGCATTCACTCTCTGCATTTACCCTTTTTGTTGAATCCTGACTTCTTGAGCGGGCGGACGCTTGCAACATATCAAAACTGGAGACGTGAGGGGGTGGTGACCACACGCCAACTGACTGACGGTAGCAGTCATAAACCTTTAACTTTTACACAATTTCAAACCAAATTTCCGTTCCTACAACACAATATATTTGCCTTCCTACAAGCTCAGATGTACACTAGCAGAACCATACGACTTTTGTCAGACACAGACTGGAATAATTCTTTAGATAATTTCCTCTTACGAACTAATTCCACTAGAGGAGCTATATCTCAGAATTATAAATTTCTACAGGACGACATTGACTATACTGGCTTACTCACGGGACCTAAACTGTGGACGATTGATATACCGGAAATAACAATGGAGGTCTTATTCAGGATGTATAAGCAACTATGGTATACTCTGCCTTCCAGTATCTATAGAGAAATGTTTCTCAATCTACTGCACAGAACGTATCTGACTCCAGAAATACTTTTTAAAATGAATAGGAGGGATAGTAGCGACTGCCCGAAATGTGGTCAAGCCGCAGCTAATCTTATGCACTGTCTATGGGCCTGCCAGTTCATCAGGGGATTCTGGAGTCGGATACGTGATTATGCAACAAAACACTTGGTCAACTATATTCCACTCTCAGCATCGTGGGCACTCTGGGGCGTCACCCCACACATTCATACCAAAATTTCGAGGGGGGCTAGAAGGCTCCTACTGATTATATCAGCAGTGGCGAAAAAAACTATATTGCAAGTCTGGATATCCAACACCCCTCCCACTATCAAACTCTTCCTGGAGAAACTGGTTCGAGTTTTTTACATGGACTGGATAGAAACATCTTTAAATAAAAACTCAATAATTCAAAGGTTTTTTGATACTTGGGAGTCGTTTATTGAGATTATACCACACACGATGAAGGTGAAGTTGCATGAATGTTTTCAACATAATGAGTGGTATGTTACGAGACTTGTATGTGGGGATCCCCCTATTAACTTATGACTGAACGTATGCACAATGTAGCTGTAACCTCCGGCACGGCAGCGGCAGAGACATAATTTAACCAGCGAACAAGCAAAGAGAAAATGGACGGGTTATCACTGTGATATGGGTTAGAGGCTGACAAACATGACAGTTAACATGTTACTTATGTTGTTAAGTTTACACCGCAACATACTGACCATTCTTGCTATTTAACAATTTATTTTGGACCTCCATCTCGTTACATGCGAGACTGACTGGTGACTCGATTTATGCATCCAATTAAATTAGCGGCATTCTGTCTATACCTTATGTGACCTATGTATGATTATCTTACCTTGTATTATTGTTGCCATGTACTCCTGATTGATACAGTGTACCGAGTTGTACAGGAACTATGTGTCACCACCTTGAGATGGATGTAATTGTATCTGAATGTTGCTCGAATAAAAAAATGTTTAAAAAAAAAAAAAAAGTAGGTAGCTGGAGTATATGAGACGCCTAATGTGTTTCGGGAACACCTCTTAATTATAGGTTAGCTTTTCCATTTTTCAGAATGTTAAAGGGGTTGTTCACCTTCCAAACACTTTTTTCAATTGAGTTGTTTTCAAATTGTTCACCATAAACAAATACTTTTTTTCAATTGCTTTCCATCTTTTATTTTTACTGTTCTCTCAAAAATGTAAAGTTCTAATGTTAATTCTCCTGTCTCTGGTATTTCAGCCAGGAAGCTCAGTGATTCAGGAGCATCTGAACTGTTACAATTTGCTACATTTAGTTGATACAATTAGTTGATACATATTTCGGCAGCATCTCTGGCTATTATCAACTATTGTATCAATTCTAACAGTTGCCTTTAATGAACTTCAGGGAAACTGCTCAACAGGGACAAAGATAAGAAATGTATCAACTAAATGTATCAATTTAGAACAATTAAAGAGTCGGCACCCCCCCAGCTGCTTTAATAGGTGAAAAATACAACTTTACACTTCAATATTAGAAAAACGGTTGCAAATAGAAGATGGAGAGGAGGAGATGCTTCCAGGTGAAAGAACTTACTATAACAATATTTGCTTTCTTAAAACTTAAGCAGAAATGTGTCAATTTTCCAGAAATATTCAGCTTGTAGCCCTACAGCTATTTTTAAAATACAACTAACAGCACCTTGCAAAAGTCACAAAAGGACAAAGGCTCTTTGGGGATTCTGTGAAATATGACTGAATAACAACTGCAGGGAAAACATACCACCCCATTTTGACATAAGCTCATTGTGTTAGGCTTATGTAGAAAAGGTGCATAAATGCTATCTGAACTATAATAGGAAACTATGATTTTAAGGATTTGGCTTGGCTAGGCCACTGGATTTAGTGCACCCTATTGCAGCTGGAAAAAATGTTTGTAAGGGAATTTACAAATACACACATATATAAACAAATTTGTGAAATAAAATAATAGTTTGTGTAGTTTATATTTAAGATTTTCCCTTTAATATGATGCATAGTGTACTCCAAGCAACTGTTGTATTACCCTGAACTGCTGGTCTGATTTAGGATTAAGTTGCACCTTTGCATTTACAGTATAAACAATACAATTATATAAAAGCTTGATAGGGTGAAGCTTTTTGCTTTTGTGTTTTTATGCCTGAAAATTCTAGATTCCAAAAGTTTATACAGGTATGGGATCTGTTATCCAGAATGGTCGGAACCTGAAGTTTTCCGGATAACAGATCCTTCTGTAATCTTCATACCTTAAGGGTCAGTCCACACAGGGCGTTTTGGGGAGATTTGGTCGCGTGTTGACTAATCGCTTCGTTTTTGCGGTGACCAATCTCCCCAAACGCCTTCCCTGACTCTGCGCCGGCTAAAATGAAAAAAAAATACCAGTGCTAATCACACACGGCGGTTCATTTTCTGAAGTCGTCCGAAGCTGCCTCACGAGGAAACTTCGGGCGACTTTGGAAAACGAATCGCCGCGTGTGATTAGCGCCAGAGTTTTTCCATTTTAGCTGGTGCAGAGTCAGGGAAGGCATTTGGGGAGATTGGTCGCCGCAAAAATCTCCCCAAAACGCCCTGTGTGACCTGACCCTAAGGGGCAGATTTACCAAGGGTCGAATTTCGAATTAAAATCCTTCGAATATCGAAGTCGAAGGATTTTTAGCGTATTCGATCGATCAAACGATTGAATACAAATCATTCGATCGACCGATTAAATAGTTCGAATCAAACTATTTTTAGCGATCGATCGAAGGATATTAAAATTCATCAAAAAAACCTTTGAAAAGTGCTGTGGAAGGTCCCCATAGGCTAACATTGCACTTCGGTAGTTTTAATTTGGCGAAGTATAAAGTCAAAGTTTTTTTTAAAGAGACAGTACTTTGATTATTGAATGGTCGAATATTCAAACGATTTTTACTTCAAAACGTTCAAATTGAAGTCGAATGGTCGAATATAGTCTATTCGATGGTCGAAGTACCCAATAATTTACTTCGAAATTCGAACTTTTTTAACTTCGAAAATTCACTCAAGCTTAGTAAATCTGCCCCATAGTCTACTAGAAAATCATGTAAACATTAAATAAACCCAATTGGCTGGTTTTTCTTCAAATAAAGATTAATTATATCTTAGATTGGATCAAGTACAATGTAATGTTTAATTATTACAGAGAAAAAGGCAATAATTTTTAAAATTTATTTGGATAAAATGGAGTCTATGGGAGACAGCCTTTCAGTAATTCAGAGCTTTCTTGATAACGGGTTTCCGGATTACAGATCCCCTACCTGTATACATCAGAATGACTTTAATTTAATTCATTTTCTATCCACATATCATATCCACATATCAGACTTTTGCCCAGATTCAAACAAAAAGGGAAAATATACATGGAGTCTATACATAAGTTTAAATTCCATTAACCTTACTTTACTAATAATTTGTTTCATTAAATCAGTGCTTCTTGCACTGTTAAAATGGACTGCAAAGAGTTGCACCTTGCTCTGAATACAGGGCTGCCACAAATGACTTGCTTTCACCTTTGTCCTTCGGGTGGCCCAGAATGCAAAATGCAGTTCAAAATGTTTTTTTTTAACCAAAAAAATTATGATATTTATCCTCATTTACAAATTAGTGGGCAACTTGTTAAGTGGAAAACAGGTACAAAGTGCAAAAAAAAGCACGTAATATTGAGGAAAATCCCTTAAATCTTGCCCTATTTTTCCCTCTGATTCCCACTCTTCCATGAATAAGACATCCTTAATAAATAGGCTCAGTGGAATAATATTATAATCCCTTGATTTTCCTCACCTTGATTCTGGCAAAACTCTTCCAGGTAATTCCTCATTCTTAAAAAAATTTGGAGGCTCCACGACTGTCGAATGGGGTGAAATGAAATGGATAAAAGGCTTTTTTTCCACTGAAACTGCTAAACTACTTTCCACGGACGCATACAAATGTCTTTGAAAATGGATTTACTTGAAGGGCAAGTCTCTTGTATTATAATAGTGTAGCTATAAAAGAGTTTATGACCCGTAAACCAATACAAAGTATGAAAACCTAATACAAACCAGTCAAAGCTTGTACTACCAAGAGACACCTAAAATTAACAGCTGGATTCTATTCCCCCAAGTCATATTTTCCCTTTTTTTAAGCTTTTAGCTGAAATGATGCAGATAGATTGAGAAGATTTCTCTGCTGTTTGAGTTATTCAGTCTGAGCTATAAAAAGAAATGCAATGAAATAAAAAATAGTTGTAATGCAATGAAATAAAAATAGCTATATGTACTCTACTGCCATTGTAAAGCCTCTTCATTAGCAGTCGACACAGAGCTGGGCCCTGGTATATACATACATACTTTCCTGGAAGTGGGACAGCTGTGAGCTATGGCAGTACAACCCAATGCTGTAATACAATACAAAAACTGTTGGGCTCAAATATTCCCAAGTCCAGTGTCGGACTGGCCTATCGGGATACCAGGAAAACTCCCGGTGGGGTGCCTAATAGACTGTGCAGGTCTTTTAAAATAGAATGATCCTTTGAACATGGGGTTTGCCCATTATGTTCCAGACTGACCAATAGCCTAAACAACATACTGATAAAGATGGCCAACCTTTCTTTGAGCTTTAGCTGATAAACTGTGTTCTTACAAATTGAATGGAAATGGCCTAATAGTAAGAACAAGTGGGGCATTGTGTGGTTCACATTAGAAAGCTATCCTCAATTAGTAGCCTTTTTGAAAGCCAAGAAATAGAGATGTTGTGCCATGTTTACTTGTAGCGGACTGAAACCCTCCGTCTCTGAACACCCTAATCTTTCCATTGACTTTGACAGAGAAGATATTCAAACTGCTGCCACTCTTAATAACTCTTAAATAACATAATCATGGGTCAATCCAAGTGACACAGCAACATTTGTTGGATGACCCAAAGTGGTCATAGTTATCGGGGCAATCCAAATGAAAAGGCAATATTTGTTGGATGCCCAAAAGTGGAAGGAGCCAATAACAGTCAATCAAATTTCACCCATTTTTGACTTTAATGGGGAAATTGTAATTGCTGCCACTCATACAGCTTTGATTCTACAGCAAACTTGAATCACATAGTCATGGAGTAAACCAGAATGATAATATATTTGTTGGATGACCAAAAGTAGGCAAAAACAGCCAATCAGATTTCACCCATTCATTATTTAATGGGGCAATTGAAACTGCTGCCATTCTTTAAATATTAATGCCAAAGTCCTTAAACTTTGCAGGGTTAGTGCAAGGTTAGAAAAAGTGTGCGGAGCCACCAACCGCCAATCAGATGTAAATCATTGATTTTCAGTAGGGAAATTTAAATTGCTGTCATTCTGACACTATTATAACCAAGGTCTGCAAGATTTGTACAGTGTTTTTTACTATATGACTGTGGTCCAAGGTTAGAAAAACTGAGTGGAGCTTACAACAGCCAATAAGATTTTATTCAGTGACTTCACATGTTTTTCAAACCAACAAGAAGTTTGTTCTCAAACTTCCCTTCCTAGTTCTCTATGAAATCTTCTTTGCAGTGCTAGGCTGTTAATTAAGTATATATCTATAATTAATTATTCAAAAAAAGTAACATAAAGCATATGTATAGAAAATACATTAATAATTTAACCAGTTATTGATATTTTCTATAATTAATCCAGTCACCTCCATAAATCTTTATATACACAAACTAAGAAAGACACCACAAATAAGTTCTACATAACCTGTCTCATTCCCTTTAGATTGTATAGACTTGCAGAAAAGATTATCTTAACTTCCTGTTTTGTTTTTTTATGTTATTTGTGGTTCCTTCAATATACTTACTCATTTGGTACCAATTCATTGTACACAACTGTGACATTTCTTTTTGTTATCTTCTGTATTATGCAGCTGTGCCATAAATTGATAACAATTATTATAATTAAATAATATCATCTTTGATGAAAAATAAAATATGATTTTTTAAAAAAAACATGATTTCCTTTTGACATTTGTTTTACCTTTATATACAGTATACTGGAATTAATGTTATTGTTTCTATTTTCACAAATTTTTCTATTATGGGTTTTTTTTTAATAATGAATTGGTTTAATTGTATTCCCTCTCATATTAATTTAATATACCAGGTTGCCAACTTTCTGAACTGCTTAAACGTGATACATGCATTTATACAATTGTCAACAACATTACAGAAATGGCAGCAAATAATGTGACAATTGTAACAGTTGTGCTGTGAAAGACTTTAATAAAGTTTAAGGAACATGCTCACCAGGGGCTAAAGGTGCTACTGCTGTTGATAAACTGATGTTTTTTAAAAGTCAATTATCATAAAATATAGAAAACAAAACTTCTGGTCTCCTATTTGAAAACTACACTTTTGTGTAGGAGATAAAAGGTTCAGGGAAGCCACTAGGGGCAAATGCATAGGTCAAATATACTGTACATATTAGATGGCATCTTTACCACTAAAAATAACTGCTGGTGATCAACCTGGAAGTTTTGCCAGTTAAAAAGCTGTAAATAAACTGGCACCCATGCCTTGGTTGTTGCTGCTTGCACCTCAGTCGTGCACTACTAAATTATATATATACATCATGCATATACTTCATAAAGGAGTAGAAGAGAAATTGAAAATAAGAAGAACTGTGAAGCAGATAAGGAATAAATGATACTAGCACTGGATACTTTGGGAGGTATATTTAGGGTGAAAAAGGCAGAAAGACAATTGTCCACAAAACTCTCTGAAAATGCAAGGAAGTATAGTCTTTTTACCCTTTTCACCCCTTGACAAAAATGCCCCCAACACAGGTTAACTTCTCCTGACAGCATTCATAGCAATTATATGCGGATAAGTTAAAATAAAATTGACATATAAATGTCTTCCCATCACCCATCTAAAATGAAATGAATGAGCTCCAATTACATTTATTTGGTATACCATTTTCCAGGGTGAGTTATAAATGTAGAAATGCAAGTTCATTCATAAGCTTTAGTATTTGCAGAATGAAAGTATCAATCTAATAAACACGATCAGTTCATATCTGGGATAACTGAAACATTCTGCCATAAATATACATTTCATACCATCTGCTATAAAACAAATATGTTAGTTTCCCTAATATAAAATATTCATAAGCTAGCCTACTTTTAGAGGGAATACTAAATCATTCTATCTATAAAACTCCTGTTATGGTTTTTCCTATCTCATTCACAAAACTCTTCAGCAAATCAGATGCAGTTTGCCATTAAAAAAAAAGAGTTGCCCTTTTATTTAGTTGCTTGAACCCCATGGGCAGAGGAAAACTGCAGTATAACAATGTACAACTGTTTTCACTTTTGGTTTTGCACAAAATCACAAATTGGTTCATTTTACAATTTTTTATATTTGGCAATGCTTTTAATACGGAACTCTTGACCAGCAGCTGAATGTAGTGTTATCCACTTTTCAGATAGACTCAATTCCTGATTTCAGTTTGCAGGGTGTGGGTGAGATTTTGTCGTTTTGTCCTGATAAAAATTGACCAAAGTGGGTGTGAATGAGGTATGGACTTTAGACTGGGGGCGGGGCTGATATGAATTATGCAAAATCTCTGAAAAGTGGAATATGGGGAACATGCTGGTGCTACATAATAGGGTATATTTATCAAAGAGTGAAGTTAGATGTCACCACAGTCCAGAGTGAAATATCAGCCCTCTCCATTCATTTCTATGGGATTCTTAAAGGCATATTTATCAAAGGGTGAAAGTGAAAGTTCACGATTTGATAAAATTCTCATAGAAATGAATGGAGAGAGGCGGTATTTCACGCTAGCAGACTGTGGCGATCTCTAACTTCAATCTTTGATAAATATACCCAAAGAGTAATAACAACAACATTCTTTGTTTATGTCAGATTTATTATAATGTTGCTGTTATGCCGATACAAACAACTTCTAACTGCTGTATATTCCTTTTATATAAAATGTCTTTAGTCTTCACTTACGTTTTCTATACATACTCAGGAATATAAAGTAATTTAGTACAGAGAAACTTTATTAGCTTATCTATATTTTATGATGCAAACATACAGTTGTTTGTGGGATAGTTGATAAGAAATGGCATTTCTGTATCATTAATAAATACATACATGTTATAGCATAATTAGATTTTATATACGACACTACGGGGCACATTTGGGGGCCGATTCACTAACTTCGAGTGAAGGATTCGAAGTAAAAAAACTTTGAATTCCGAAATGTTTTTTGGGCTACTTCGACCATCGAATGGGCTACTTCGAACTTCGACTACGACTTCGAATCGAAGGATTCAAACTAAAAATCGTTCGACTTTTCGACTATTCGATAGTCGAAGTACTGTCTCTTTAAGAAAAAACTTCGACCCCCTAGTTCGCCATTTAAAGCTACCGAAGTCAATGTTAGCCTATGGGGAAGGTCCCCATAGGCTTTCCTAAGTTTTTTTGGTCGAGGATAATCCTTCGATCGTTGGATTAAAATCCTTCAAATCGTTAGATTCGAAGGATTTAATTGTTCGATCTAAGGATTATTCCTTCGATCGAACGATCAAACTATTTGCGCTAAAATCCCAGTCGAATATCGAGGGTTAATTAACCCTCGATATTCGACCCTTGGTGAATCGGCCCCTTACTAATGGTCGAATATCGAGGGTTAATTAAGTTAAATCCTTCGACTTTGAATATTGAAGTCGGATGATTTAGCGTTATTCGTTTGATCGAACGATCAAAGGAATAATCGTTCGATCGAACGATTAAATCCTTCGAATTGAATGATTCAAAGGATTTTAATCCATCGATCGAATGAAATTCCTTCGATCAGAAATTGGCTAGAAAGCTTATGGGGACCTTCCCCATAGGCTAACATTGATGCTCGGTAGGTTTTAGGTGGCGAAGTAGGTAGTCGAAGTTTTTTTTAAAGAGACAGTACTTCGACTATCGAATGGTCAAATAGTCGAACGATTTTTAGTTCGAATTGTTCGATTCGAAAGTCGTGGTCGAAGGTCAAAGTAGCCAATTCGATGGTCGAAGTAGCCAAAAAAATACTTCGAAATTTGAAGTATTTTTTATTCTATTCCTTCACTCGAGCTAAGTAAATGTGCCCCTACATGACATCAGATATAATGAACTTAGTTGTCTATCTCCTAAACTAAAAAATATACACCAACCTGTGCTTCAAATCATCCAATGCTTTTTGAAATGACCCTCACAAAAATGCAGTTTCCCTGCTATAAAAGCTAGTTAGGACTTGGCAAACAAAATCAATGGTACTTCTAATTGTGCCTAGTAAAGAATAATGCCTAGGCTGGCACAGTCTTACGGTATCTCTATTCAGAGACTACAGACATGCTAATTCTATGCCTGGAGTATTTTATTACCAGCCACTTTGCGCTGGTCATGACCTCTGTCTTTGGCCAATAAGCCATGTCACCTGCAGGCTACTTAAAAGGGAATTATACAATTACAGACACCATCAAAACATTGCCTTAGGTAAGTTAGAAACTGTCAGCTAAGCCATCATAGAAGTCAGAGAAAAAACAACAAATGTTAAATAATTTTACTTTTAGCTACAAAGAATAAATATAAAATGAAAGTAACCAGGCCAAATAATGATTGTTAAATAAAAAATGTTTAAAGAATGTATTCTTGCTGTATACAGAATGAAATCCATCAACATATAACATATAATCAAACCACTGAAAACTAAAAATGTAAGTAAAATGACCCTTAAAATTGAGTGGCATCTGCCATATTGTTACTCTGAAATAGTAAAGTAAGATGCCTTAGACTTCAGAACAGAGATCGTTTTGCATAACAGAACAGAGATAGTTTGCATAACAATGGTTGAATATTTGCTTGGTTTTTAGGCAGAGGTGTGATTGTCTATCTACAACCAACATTGCTTTTGGGGCAGGACTAACTGCATTTGTAACACTGCACAGTCCTGTCAGAATCTACGGGGAAGCTCCCATAAAAGTGTAATGTTTAAAGGTAATGATCCATTTTAGCCCAAATTTAGGCTCCATATATTTTTATAATTGCCTACACGTTGAAGTCAATTTAAAAATAGTAATATGTGTCCTTTAAGGACACTCCTGTCTATGACCTTGGGTGTTTATCACCTTGAAAATGCTTCTCATTCTACCTATGCATATCTAGAGGCAATGTAAATGAAAACCTGATACAAATAGCAGAATACGATATTACTCTTGGGACGTCCACAGATGCAAATGGTACATGATTTTGTGACATTAATAACGACATTAATCAAGGGCAAATGCATACGGTATTCAGGCACAATAATTGGGAACACCCCAAGAGCAAAGGTATGTCTCTCCCAGAATGCTCCATGAGTCAGATGTGGAGAATAGCAGGGACTGTGTTCACTCAGGCTGAAAAGCGCTACAGGTGCTGGACTTAATTAGTCACCACCTGTAAAAAAAGATGGAGTAGGGAGTAAGCCTTGTCTGGGAAGTATTAGATGTAGTGGTGCAGCTTGGGGGCTGTTGAGGGGAAAATGCCAAAAAATACTGTGAGTTAAATATTAACTGAAGCATTATGAAAAAGCAGGTTACCTAACAAAGAACTGCATGTCACCAAGGTGCCAGTGTCTGGCTGAGGTGCCAACTGTGTATGGTTAAAATCCAGTTTACTTTTCAAGGGCAAAACCTGAACTGCGGTATAATCGCACACCTTGTTTCCACTCTACGCTGTTATAAGCTACTGTTTTCTTCGTACTGAAACAGATTCTTAGTGAAACAGATTATTTCCCACCCAGGCTTCACTCAAGGGCACCTAGCCTGCTAACATATTCCATTGCATCTTGCTATTTCATTCTAAAACACCATTTTTAAAAATAGCATCTTGGAAGGAAACAATGTAAAAAAGAAATAAAGAAAATAATGTTTGTTTTTATCCATTTTATAAGTGTTTATAGGCTTTGGTATAGAAGGTGAAGGGTTGGAGGGGAACAAAAGTTTTATTGTACAAGAATAATTTTAAACCCAAAAGGAAACTGCAATACTGGAACAGAGAACATACAGTAGTTTGTATGACTTTCACGCCTGTGGGTTGGACAGAAATAGCAAATCAATGCCATCTTATATAGTTATTTATGTTTTACAGTTTACAGTTTATTTCTCCTCATGCACTGGGCTGCCTTACAGTTTTTCATATCCGAGGCATACAGCATTGCTAGCCTATACATGACATTTTTAAAAGGAACTGAAGCTTGTATGCTACCCTAGTGACATCACAAATATGTCCAGAAACCCTGAGTCCTCCTTTACACATGTGCAGGGCAACATGAACAAAACAATGTAAAAAAATGGAGATGTGGAAGCACTTTAAAGGCTAAGTAATAGTATATTTAAGTATAATGGAAGTGCTAATTTTTATTGCACATATCCTGGGCAAAAGTTTACAAAACGGGTTTTTTAGTTACAAAGTTATGATCATAAAGTTGAAAAGCCACCATACCGGAAGCTGTGGCTGAGCTTCATGTGTTTTTTTTTTTTTTTATAAATTCTTTATTTACGTGTTTCGCAAAATATCAAAAGTACAATAGCATGAGAATCCTGCAATCAAAAAATTCAAGAATAAGATAAGATACAGTGCTTGAACATGGGGCATCTTAAGACAAAAATTATCAAAAGACACCAGCAGATTACATAACACGTAGGCGTACTTTGCGAATAAGAAATTGCTAAATAAAGAGAAAAAGGAAAAAAAAAAAAACCACAGAAAAATAAACTATGTTGGGCACATCTACAATCCAGGAGATAGTAGCAAAACGGTGGGTGGAGAAGTAAACACAGAAAGGATAGAGTGGGAAGCACTATATATTAACTGAGTATCGTGATCCTATATCAGTGACATATCAATTGGATGCCAGGGGTCTCAAGGAAGCTATAAGCATACAGTGGCCGTATCAAGAAGTAAGAGTCCGGTATTCTTGCGATTCAGTAAACTGGAGCCAATAGAACCATTTCTGTGTCAAGTTTTCTTGGCATTTCGGATTACACGTCTCTGATTTGTAGTGCTCAAACCGGCAAATTTCGTTTACTTTAAGTGCCCAGTCTTTAAGTGTAGGGATTACTTTCGATTTCCAAAATAAAGGTATCAAGGACTTGGCTACTGTAATTAAAGTCGAAAGGAGCGCTGTGCGATATCGTGCTGGGGACATGTCGTTACAATGCAATAAGAAAAACGACGCAGAGTCCGGTATTGCCAAATCCGTGAATCTGGGTAAGAACTGTTTTATTTGAGTCCAATACGGTTGTAAATTGGGGCAGTGCCACATAATGTGGCTGAGAGTTCCACTTGATTGACCACATCTCCAGCAGATGTCAGGAACATTCGGGAATATTTTAGATAGTACACTTGGTACCCTGTACCATTGCGAAAGTAATTTATAATTGTTCTCTTGTAACCTGGCACACAGAGTAGATCTGTAGGAGTTCGTGACAACAGTTCTCTTTCCCACTTTCGCTTGAAATCACTCGCTGGTGTAGAGGAGCGACTGAGCAACAGTCTATAAATGATCGCAATTGCATGCGGGGTATGGTCGGTTCTGGTGAACAATTGTTCAAACAAGGTATCCTCGGATCCTGTGGCGTCAGATATCAGTTTCGTGTCTAGAAAATGTTGTATTTGATGTAGCCGTAATCTCTCAAGCGGTGTAATCTTTTCCGGAGGCAAGATATCCACCAATGGTTTGATGGATCTACCTTCATGTGGTTTTTAATAGCACCCCATACCCCCTGTTAAACTAATGGGGCCCTATACTTTTTAAAAATGGGCGTTGGTTGGACAATTCCTCTCCCTTAAAAGCCGCATACTGGCGGGGGAGGATAGATCCTTTACACTGAAACCAAGGTTCAACAGACAGTGATTACACTGAATGTGACTATGCAGTAAGACTTTTTATACTATGGCCGAAAGGCAAACAAGTTAGGGACCGCCATATGGGGTTTACCTTGACGTGGTATGGTGGCTTTTCAACTTTATGATCATAACTTTGTAACTAAAAACCCCTGTTTTGTATACTTTTGAGACAGGGGACTAGGGAATGTGCATTAAAACTAGCACTTCCATTATACTTAAATATACTATTACTTAGCCTTTAGAGTGCTTCCACATCTCCAATTTTTTCAACATGAACAAAAACTGGAGCTGTTTAGAAGTATATTTCCTATTAAAAAACAACAACCTAAACAACTGAACATTATTTGAACAATTCAAAATTAATACCATGTAATACCATGGATCACTGGTGTTGATCAGATTCCAACATGAAACGATGATGTTTGAGACAGGGGGCAGTATTTAAAAATCCCGTTATTAAATAATATATTTTAAGTTTCAAGCACCGCTGTTTGGAATTGGAGGAGTGTCAGGCTGTAGGGGGCGTCCCTTATTCACAAATGCAACAAAAACGTGACCCTGCCCCCAGAGGTTTTGGGGATACAGAAGACAACTAGGGTTGCCACCCGGCCGGTATTTTACCGTCCTAGCCGGTAAAATACCTGCCAAGGCCGGGGCCGGTATTACAAATTTACCGGCAATGTAGCTGCCGGTTAATTTGTAATACGATCAAAAGGAGCCCTCGGCCTGGCCCCAATCCCCTGCAATTTACCTTTTCTTTTGCCTCTTCTAGCATCTGTGGTGTCCGTGGCGTGGCCCCGCCCCTTTTGACGCCACATCCCGCCCCTTTTGACATCACGTCCCACCCCTTTGAGGCCCCGCCCCCAGCAGCTGGTCAATTTTTTTATAAAAGGTGGCAACCCTAGAGACAACATGACTGCAAATCTCATATTTACAGAAGCTAAGCGTGTATTTTTATTTGTGGATCCAAAGTACTGAGTTACATGGAAATATAGCATTCTTATAATAAAAATCCCTTATTACATTCCTGTAGGTATAGTATTAAAACGGGTAACCAGACATTTTAATGTGTGTACCAGACAATTCAAGTGGCAGTCCTGTTATAGTTCAAGAATCATTAATCATGCCTCTAGTAACAAGCTCTACAAATCATAGCAAAATCATAGTCTGTGTCTGTCTTCTGTTGCAATTAAGTTGTATTGCAGCTGACAAATCTATCAAATTACAATGCAAAAACAATAAAATGCTCACCATGTATTCTAGAGTCAACAGGCCAAAGGCACAGTAACAAAACTGAAGCACAGCAGCTACCTTCACTGACTCAACTGTCATAATCATATCCTATTCATCTTTTATTTTGACCCTTGTAATGTCCTAGATGCTTGGAAAAGTCTGACCTACAACTAATTATTTTTTATAACAACAGAAAGAAATAGCTTGTAGTAAAAATGGAATTATCAATTATATACCAAATAATGTACCAAAACGAACAAATTAATTTATCCACCACGGCATAGATTTAAACACAAAATTAAGGGCATATGGTTGTTTCTAAGATGCATTTTTATGTGTTTAAACGTGATGACAGATTGCCTTGACTTGCATAGGAAATGCTTGTGAAATAAATTCTTGCAGGCCAACAGATTTCAAGTGTTTTGACACCATATTTTTGGGCTACTTACATATCCAGTATTCCCATAGCCCGGAAGGTACCTGTGTGCCATTGCTTTAAAGCTTTTGTATTAGCATTTGTCATACATTGTGCAGGTAATGGTATCACTTCTTCAAGTTCCTTCAAAAAGATTGACAGTTTAAAAGCATGGTATGCTGAAGAACATGATTTGTAAGGGCCAGAAGCACTGGGATTTTGACTATGGGAGGCAATAACACCTGCCTCATTCTTATAAGCACTGGCTATGCTGGTGAGAAGGTGCTCCTGGCCACAACATTCTAAAGAAGATCTTTATGCTGATCCTTATGGATAAAGGCATTGTCCCATTCAGCTTTCAGCACACTGTATTTATGTAGCAAGCCCGGGGCCCAGGATTTTTTTCCCTAAGGCATCGAGTATATAACGGTAAATCAAACAAGTCTTCCTTGTTCTAGATTTTTTTTATATTACAGTCCCTTCTTGCTGATTATGAATAGAATACAAAATCAAAATCTCTGCTTAATTTTATTCAGACAGCTTTAAATATAAGGCCTTTTTGAAATGATATCTAACTGGGCCTCTCATCCTTCAGAACATCTTCTTTTAAAAGATCCCCTCTAGCTATTTTGTACACAAAGACAGGGGAATTTCTAAGGCCTGTCAACACTAATTTGATGCTGAAATGATATAATCGTTGTTATTCAGTGATATATTTTCATTCTCCTATGAGCTAATTGAGGAGCCTTCTCTCTTACTCAGTAACAAGATACCACATTCCTTAGAAATAAGCTCTGCAGTACTGTTTAGCTTATAAATGCTGTTGCAGCTATATAAGCTAGTTTGCCCTCTAGCAACTTGCTACCAACTCTATTGCATATGCCTAAATACTTATGGAATACTCTGTCAGTTTAGATGTTAACCAGACACAAGTGGATTGTAGATGGTAAAAATAATTGGATCTATATAGTATATTTCTTGCTGTCTTGCTTTAACACTGTATCAGCTGTACAGGTTTGTTAGCTATGTATGTGTTTGGAGTTAAAATGATGTTAATGTGCAGCATGTTACAAGGAATGGCCTTCTTTGTAAATGTTTTACATTTCCGTGTGGTTTTCTAAAATATAGAGAGATATATATATATATAGAGTTTTCTATAAAATATAGAGAATAGTTTCCAACTCACATGCAAACCTTCATCTGGCTTTATACTATGAATTCTAGAATCTCTCGGAAGCTGCTTAAAAGAATGGACAGGTTAAGGTTAAATTTCTTTGGCCTCTTGGATCTGCAAATTTTGAAATTTCTTAGGAGACCAAGAGCTGGGGGAAAAGCCTCAACAGTCATCTATGAGTACTTAGCTGAGTGAGATAGGGTTACCAAATGTTTACATAAAACAAAACTTATAAATGTTTTGTGTAAAAGGACACAGTGCAGTAACCCATAGTAACCATTTGGATATTTGCTTATATTTGAGTAAATATATTAAAGCTATTTCCTCATTAGTTGCTGTGGGCTACTGTGAGAGTGGAAATGTGCACTTATGTTCTTCAATTTCCCATTCAGGTTCTTCGTTTTGTAATGACACAAAATATTGATAATATCAGAAGAATATGTGTTGCTAGAATATATATATATATATATATATATATATATATATATATATATATATATATATATATATATATAAGCTGCCCTAGAACAGTGTTTCTTTTAATTGTCTAGTGTTCTCTTAATAAAGGCAAGTTTTATTTCAATATTTCCTTTAGTCCTATGTTAAAACAACAAGCCACTTTCAATTTGGAAGAGCATATTTTTACCTGCTAACATTCTGTGTTGGGAACATATATAATTTGGTTTGGTAGTGTGCCTTCTGGTGACTAGTTTCTGTAGAGCTGTACTGTATTTATCTGTCTACTTGTGAGCCTTATGGCCAGCATTCATGACTTCTAAGGCTAGAAGTTGCATAACAACAATATACAAAGAGAATTCTATTTATTCCCAGTCTATCAATCTTGTTTATCAAGCAGCTATAACTTATTTTTGTTAAATGCTTCTGGTATTTAAATAATTTCCCAAGATATTGCTGAAAGGCAAATGTTGTCATATATCTTCTACTTGATAAGTTGCTCAAAAATGTCCAGATATTTTTCCTGTCATTATAATGTGGCATTTAAAATAAAATTAACCAGCTTAATGCAGCTTTTCATCTACTATATCTTTTGGAAGAAGCATCCCCAACTACGACATAGACTTAATTAGAACTTAAGAAATACAAAACTGGAAGTATGTTTGTAAAGGATGTTTCTTGTAGTGTGCAATGTAGAGATTGGCTGCAGGGTTAAAGGGGTGGTTCACCTTTAAGTTAATTTTTAGTATATTATTGAACGGCTAATTCTAAGCAACTTTTCAACTGGTCTTCATTATTTTTTTTTTTATAGTTTTTTAATTTTTTTCCTTCTTCTTCTGACACCTTCCAGCTTTCAAATGGTGGTCACTGCCCCCGTCTAAAAAACAAATGCTCTGTAAGGCTACACATTCATTGTTGTTGCTACTTTTTATTACTCATCTTTCTATTCAGATCCTCCCCTATTAATGGTCCATAGTCTCATTCACTTCAATGCATGGTTGCTGGAGTAATTTGGACCCTAGCAACCAGATTGCTGACACTGCAAACTGGAGAGCTGCTGAATAAAAAGCTTAATAACTCAAAAAACACATATAATAAAAAATGAAAACCAATTGCCAATTGTCTCAGAATATCACTCTCTATCCCATACTAAAAGTTAACTCAAATGTGAACAACCCCTTTAAGTGGTTTGATGATTGCTTTATTTTCACTCCTGATTGTAGGAAAATTAGGAAGCCACTGAAATCTGGCAGACTTTACCATTATTAAAACATATTAAAAATAGATTCTTCTAATAAACAGATCTAAAATATGGCATTCTCTACAGCACTAGCATTACAGATGTGTGTGTGTATACTTATGCAGTTTATGTTGTGGGGGCCCACCAAATGGGTCTTGGTCCTGGGCCAGCCAGTACCTAAAAGCTGGTCACTGTTTTATTAAAGACTGTAGTTAATAATTAATTTTAACAGAAGGATCAGTTCTCACATATATGAATAAATAACAGTAAGCACATAAATGATGCTCTTTGTGCCAGTATATTTTATTTTCCCTTAACTAGGGCCTGATTAACACCAAAGCAAATATGTAGTGGCAAGACAATAAAAATGTACTTTAACATCATAAAGGAAGGGTGTTTGTGGTTATACAGGTAATATGTCCGGATCTAATAAAGGGTAAACTATTTTCCAGGTAAATCTGAGCTGTAAACATAGATGAAAATTCTCAAGATGTGGAACTATTTAAATTGTCTGAAAGCAGTGGGAGCCAAAGAAAAGGTCATGCCTAAAAGTACAACATTCTGGATATCTGAAATATTGGGGCGATGCATGGATAAATGAAGAAATCCGGTGATTGTGACGTCATTGGACCCGCCCCCAACATCATCAGTCCCGCAACCCTAAGCCCAATGTAAGATATCTCCATTCTTAATATGCAGAAATGATAGAAATCAGATTTTAAGCAGTTTAGGCAGTTTTCATATGGAACTGGGTTTTCTCATAAACAAATTGATTACGTTGTTTAAAATTTCTGTACATTTTCTGTGAAGAGACATCATTAGTTCAAACGGTAAGAGGAGTGCTTCTACTAAACAGTATGAATTGTGCTGGTCTTTGATCTACTAATACTGGAATGTAACTGAACTAATTTGTTAGACTTATTGTGGCTTATGCTAGAAAAACATTGAAAATATTAAAACAAGCAGCCTCCATCTGTCGTTAACAGTGTCACGGGATCTTAAAAAAGCAACTGAAGGCCACTCCTCCTGAATGCTGAAAAATTATTCCAGTCCCAAACTGCAGCTAAATTAAAAGTATTTAGAGGAGCAAGCAGTACAATGCACACTAGAGAGATTTTTACACAATTTTCATTAAAATTAGACCATGCAGACCTAAAGTGACCTTGGCATATAAAAACAGCATTTACACTTTATTTTAAGATAGAACTGGATTTGCCTCTAAGATTCAAAGACAGGTGAACAAAGAACACCCTATCCACATTAGACGTGCAGCCAAAAGATAAATGCAGCCTTCTCGAAAGAGACCCCAAAACAAGGCCAAATGTTTATCATGAGCCAAATAATGCCAAAATGTCTATTTGTTAGTTTTCCTTCCAGATAAATTAGAATAAAGGATTTTATAAATGCAATACATTTTTTGTGAGGTTATGTGAGGTTAAGGCAACAGTGCATGCAAAAATGATGGTAGAAACATTCAGGTGTGTTCATGTTTTGAAATTTCTGACTTGAGCAGTATCAACTAAACACTGTCTAAAATGATATGACACTCTATTCTGCAGGGGCATGACATAATCTCTCACTATTGGAAGATTATTCAAATTCTTTCATGTTCAATGTTCAATAAAAGCCTAATGAAGAATATTACATTGTGACATGCAAATTTTTATTTGCAAATTTGTTCTCTTTGCGAATTTAATTACATTTCCCCTATAGCGAGCCTAATTTATCTACAGTAGGCAAAAACATGTGAAAAGCTATTTATCAAATCATAGGTCGAGGTTGTGAGGTTTATGCAGTTTTTTCTACCTCAAATAAACTCACAACTCGAATGTATACTTATTTATGAAAAAACCTGTATGTAAAAATCTTGATTGAATGCAATTGGGGGGAAAAAAACTTGAATACTAGAATTGATCGAGTTATAGATGATAAAAAACATAAAAACCCCAAACTAATCGAGTTTTCAAGTGCAAACCGCCGTAAAAAACATGAAAATCATGAAGGCTAAAAACATCTTATAATAGTTCAAGGGACTTCTGCCATTGACTTCTACATGACCTTGACAGGTTTTAGAGTATTTTCAGATTCCGGCTTTTAGCAGCGTTGGGGCATAATAAATGTAAAAAAAAAAACGTTTTTGTATCTTGAAAAATTTGAGATTTTAGCTACCCTCGAAAAACTCGAATTTTTCAGTAAAAACACAACTCGACCTTTAATATATAACCCCTGTGGTGTCAAATGTGGAGCAGATAGTCCATTAACTGCTTACAATACTGTTTGTACTGCATAGTTTAAATCCAGATTGTATCAACATTACTCAAAGTTCCGATGAATATATAAAAAAAGATATATTTTTAATTGAAAGCTTATTACCACAAATATTCAGTTTAAAGTGGCTAACTAAAAAAAACATACATCCATCAAATAATTCTTACATTCGACTACAATTTACCAGAACATGGTCCTTTCATATATCTACATCTAAAAAGCCATGAATCTACAAAGAGCGTTATCTGGCAGCCTCATGAATATGAAAATGTAAAATTGCAGTGATATGTGTATCTCATATGTGAGCTGGCTCTTCCACAGGCTTTATCATGGAAAGTGCAGCAACACTGTCAGCACCTTGTTAGTAACTGAGCTGTAGATATAATTGTAAATTCTCAAGTTCTGAACACAGCATACGTGAGCTGCTGATTAGTCAATCTACTATTTCAATGCATGGCTGAAATAGCTCCTCTGTGGACATACTGTATCTTTGTAATTACTTTCTATCTCTTTTTATAGGGAAACTGATTGCAATTCTGTAAATAGGCTAAATGTGCATCTGCTTAAACTTGTAGAGGATGACATTACAATGATTTTCTGCTAACGTCAATAGGGGTTTAGTTGCCAATTTAGAACCAAACAACCAATGTGTTATAAAGCACCTTGGCTGCCTGCAAACCTCTGTTATGAGCACCTGTGTTTGCTTCTTGCTTGTATAACTGAAAATGGGTGAAATTGAAAATATTTTGATTAAGTTCCACGAAACATAGATGATTATTTGGTTAAGCCACACACTTAAGTTTGAGTCCTTATTTAAACCATTATGGTAATAATGCTCCTGCCTCAGCGTAGCTTCCAACTTTAGGTTCCTACCATATTCAAACACTGAGGTCAGTTTTACCAGGAGCCACCGTTGCCTTCTTTTCTAGCCTCTGGGTATACATTGATCATTATTCAGTAGGAGGATTCAAGAGAAACAACTACACCACCTGTCCTGCAAGGATTTACCTGACCCTGACCCAATGATGTAACCCTAAGATATGTCACTATATTCCATCCCTTATATATATTTAGCTTGCCAGGTAGGGTGATGGCACTGCTGGGATTTTAAGTTCTGAAGTGTCAAAGGATACCTATGCATTTTCCTACAGAATTCTACTTGTGCAGAGAAATACCCATTCTGGTATTTTTTATTGAAGGTTATGATAAAACCTAGGGAGCTGCCTCTGCTAGACTGCTACGACATACTATTATAAACATAATAGGAATGTTTGTAAGAAAAGTTAAAACTGTACGTTGGGTCAGTAATTACTTCCTAGAAGATTAAAGGGTTTTTTTCACCTTTGAGTTAACATTTTGGGGCCCATTTACTTAGTTCGAGTGAAGGAATACAGGAAAAGTAGTTCGAATTTCGAATGGTCGAATATGGCTACTTCGATCATCGAATGGGCTACTTCGACCTTCGACTACGACCTTCGACTTCGAATCGAACGATTCTAACTAAAAATCGTTCGACTATTCAACCATTCGATAGTCAAAGTACTGTCTCATTAAAAATTTCCTCGACCCCCTAGTTCGCCACCTAAAACCTACCAAGGCCAATGTTAGCCTATGGGGAAGGTCCCCATAGGCTTCCTAACAATTTCCTGATCGAAGGAATATCCTTCGATCGATGGATTAAAATCCTTCGAATCGTTCGGTTCGAAGGATTTAATCGTTTGATCGAACGATTATTCCTTCAATCGTTCGATCGTAGGAATATCGCAAAATCCTTTGACTTCGATATTCGAAGTTGAAGGATTTTACTTTGACGGCCGAATATCGAGGGTTAATTAACCATCGATATTCGACACTAGGTAAATGTGCCCCTTAGTGTGATGTGGGGTGTGATATTCTGAAACTGCAGTTGTTTTTGTTTTTTTTATTATTTGTGGTTTTTGCGTTATTTAGCTTTTTATTCAGCAGCTCTCTAGTTTGCATTTCAGCAATCTGGTTGCTATGGTCCAAATTACCTTAGCAACCATGCACTGAATTGAATAAGAGATTGGAATATGAATAGGAGAGGGCCTGAACAGAAAGATGAGTAATAAAAAGTAGCAATAACAATAATGTGTAGTCTTAAAGAGCATTTGTTTTTAGATGGGGTCAGTGACTGCTGGAAAGAGTCAGAAGAAAAAGGCAAATAATTAAAAACAAATAAATAATGAAGAGCAATTGCAACATTGCTTAGAATTGACCATTCTATAAAATACTAAAAGTTAAACTTAAAGGTGAACCACCCCTTTAAGGAATTAAAAGATAGCACAGTCCAATATCGTGCAAGGGAACTCTGGGATATTGGGAAAGATGGTGGCACAATGTTCCAAGGAATACTACCCCTTGAACCTAAGGTTGGCTATTATTTTCATTAGGGATGCTCAGCAAATTGGTAACCCCCCTCCTGTGAAGGATCCCACTAAAAAATACATATTTAGATGTTGCACTAGAAAAATTTATAGGGGATCTAAAAAATTAATATAGTGGTCCTTTACGTAGCCTATATTATAAAGGGCAACATTTATGATTATATAAACTGTAGATATATAATCATAACCTACTGGCACACAGGCCTGGGTTTGTGGGCAGGCCACAAAGGCTCAGGCCTAGGGTACCAAAAACTGGGCTCACTGGCCAAACCTTGAGTCTACAAAGCTGACAGGGGAAGAGCGCACTGTGTTGAAAGTAGCAGTGTCATTGGAGAAAGCAGGTTGGTGTGGGGGAGGTTTGTGCGGTGGAGGGGGGATAGTGGAGGGTGCGAGCACTGGGGAGTCAGGTGGGTGGGGAGATACAAGTGTGGGAAGATTGCGCAAAGTGCAAGTGCCATTGGCAAGCATGTTGGGTCAAGGGGAGGAGCAGTGGGTGGAGGTTTGAGTAAACAAAAAACATGACTGAACTCCCCCTTCCCATTCCCTCCTTCTTGCTTTCTATATCCCCCCCTAAATAAATCATAAATAAAGAATTAAGAAAAAAACATGACTGAAGCAGACAACATTCGTATATGTCATGTAAGTTATATTGCCGAATTGAAAGGCATCTTAAAAGGCTGCACTGTATAATATTTAGCCAACCATCCCAAAACAACGTTAATGGACATACAAAAATAAAAGCCAATAAGTCCCAGCTATTTTCAAGGGCGCTTTCATTGCTCACTGAGGACTGTTAGAAGAAATTCATTCAGCAGAGAGTTTTCAAGCATTATTTTAGGGAAAAAATGTTCTTTTCACAAGGGCTCTGTTCCACTTTGTGTGCCTGCATTTTCTTAACTTTAGTTTTCAATATTCAGCCCTATAGCTAGAAGAAAATATTAACTAATTGGTCTCTTCTATCCACTGTGGTATTTGTTTGTGCTGGATAATTCAGAAGAATAACATGTCTGCATATTTAGCCTCCTTGGGGAGCCAAACTTGCTTTTTTTTAAAAAAAAAAAATACATTTATGCAAACCTGTCTCTTCTGCTTTTAAAGGAGCATTACCACAATTGAGCAAAAATAACAGGCTGTTAGCATGCAGGTTATGACTGGTAGTTTTAATAATCACCAGCAGCATTCTGATAAAGCATTTCAGATAAGCTCTTCACCTTTACATCTTCATTTACACACTATGCCATATGCATGCCACAAAAACTGATATAAACATATATAGTTTTTAAATTGGCAGTAAGATTATAGAACATAGACAAATGTCAATACAGTAACACTGAAGAAAATCCAAAAGTATTTTTGGATACTAATGAAGTAAAGTTGGAAACTAGAAAAAGGCAAGTTACGCAGATCTTAGATAATTTTATTCAGCTCATATCATACATTTAATAGATCTCAGTATAGCACGAGGTTACATTTGTTTTTTTGCGTCTAGACAATGTGCTGTCCTTCTGTTTAGGGTTGGTCTCTATAGTCTCAGATGACACAGTGACGTTTCTTATTATAACAGACATTATTAATTAGGACGAGGTACAAAATTCTAATATGAATCTTGTGTTCCAGGGCTGATTTACGGAATTAATTTGGGTCTAATCTAAAAAGGTTAATTGTATTTGATGGAATGGTAAGGTGTTCATCAGCATTGTTTTGATTCTTTAGGTAGAAAACACAAATTATTTTTCTCTCTGCTCCTGTGAATAGAGCAAAATATTTATGTTGGAAATGTTCCTAACTTTGATTTATATTAGAGGTAAGAGCCATTATTATGACTATGCTACATATCCATCCCCTTCCCAATATAAGGCAAAGCACTGGATCAAATTTCTGTCCTAATTTGAACATTATACATTGAGCAGGATTGACCCCAAAAAATAAATATGATTATCTGTTGTTGTCTATATTCTAGATATTGTAGAAGATTGTTCTTATAATAGCTAGATGTTACTGGGAGACACAGCAAAATCTTTTCAGATCCACCCAAACCTTGTCAAGGATGATCTGTTATTGGAACATTTATGCGTACTGTGCTTCTTGCTCTCCCTCCAGCAGTTGCTGGGTATATTGTCCCTACTAGCAGCACCCAGTATACAAAATGTATTTCTTTTTTTTCATAATCACATGGTAACTGTAGAGGAAACAGACCAGAAGACTACAGGTGGGCAGTGGATGATGGTGGGGACAGATCGGTAGAGGGTGGGATGGAATTGCTGTGTGCTGGGCCCCTCTGAATATTTTACTTTCGGAGGAGGGGTTGGGGGCAGCACCATCTAGTTCAGGGATCCCCAACCTTTAGAACCCGTGAGCAACATTCAGAAGTAAAAGGAGTTGGGGAGCAACACTAGTATGAAAAATGTTCTTGGGGTGCCAAATAAGGGCTGTGATTGGCCATTTAATAGCCCCTATGGGGATTGTCAACCAACATTGAGGCTCTGTTTTGCAGTACAACTGGTTTATATGCAACTAAAACTTGCCTCCAAGCCTGGAATTTAAAAATAATCACCTGCTTTGATGCCACTGGGAGCAACATCCAAGGGGTTGGAGAGCAACATGTTGCTCGCGAGCTACTGGTTGGGGATCACTGAATTCTAGTTACTCTAGACTATATGCTAATAGTCCTGGGTTTGTGTTGGTTTGACCAACTCCCAATTTGCCATTTGGCCCATTTCTGAATTTGCCAAAGCCTCAGAATATAGCGAATAAAGTACCCACTCTTGTAAAATATATAGTGAATAAAGTACCCCCTCTTGTAATTTATAAGGATATTATGAGTTACAGAGTAGTTTCATGACCATATAAAAACACAAGGCCGAAGGCAAGTGTTTTTATACAGGTCATGGAACTCCAAGGTGACTTCAGGGGGTTCTTTATTTATTATAATACACAATAGTGATGTGTAGGTTGGGATTTGTGGGAAGTGGGAAGCTGGCATTTGATGGTGGCGGGAGAGCAGGAGAAGAGTGCGGAGTCGGCTCATCTCAGACCTGTTGAGGTTGCATATAAGTCAACGGGAGAAGTCTCAATGATATTTTGATGTTAGCTGGGTTTTTGGCAATACCCCAAAGTTTTCAGGATGAAAAATCAGAAAAAATCGTGAAAATCTTGATATTTCACGATTTTTTTCCCGCAAACAAAAATTTCGGGAACGTGTATTAATAAATAAGCCCAAAAACCCATGCACATTTGGTCAGAGTTTTTTTCAGAAAATATTGAGATAAATTCGGACTTTGATAAATAACCCCCTAAGTGTCAATGTTTTTCTAATATTGAAGTGTAAAGTGTAATTTTTCACCTTTTAAAGCAGCTCTGGGAGGGGAGGGTTGCCGACCCTGTAAACTGTTTTAAATTGATACATTTAGTTGATACATTTCTTATCTTTATCCCTGCTGAACACAATACCTGGGTTTTATCAAAGGCAGCTGTGAATTGAAACAATAGTCAACTAAATGTTGCAAAATTGTAACAGTTTAGAGTCTGCACTTGCATTACTGAGCTGCCAGACTCAATCACTAGACAGGAACATTCAACTTTAAACTAAGATTTTGGAAAAACAGTAAAACAGTAAAAAATAAATAATGGAAAATAAATAAAAATGGGGAACAATCTAAAAACAACTGAACTGACAAAAGTGTTTGAAAGGTGAACAACCCTTTTAAAAGCTTGTTTTTGCAAGCTTGTGTTTTAACTTGCTGACAGACGATAAAGCCCAATCTTCTAGGCGTACTCTACACATTTTTACTTAGCATGAACAGATCCAGTTTTTTGCACATTATATTTAGTTTTATTTTCACAGATACAAATGACAAGTATAGGCAAGAAATGACAAAACACCAAAGCAGTGTTATTTTAGCTGCATTATGAAGGAAGCATTTCCAACATTTACCACCTTACACAAACCATCTAAAACAAAACTAAAACAACACTATAATACAAAGATTAAGCAGTTGTATAAAATGCATGTATCAGGGTAAAGAAAAACATACATAAAAGCACATAAACATAAAAGCATATTCACATACAAAAAGATAAATGTCCATTGCATACATCAAAACTCTATTTATGTTTATTATAAAAACCTCTAAACACTTACACACCAGTGACATGTGACGGGTATATGATATAATAAACGCTGTGTGTGTCATGCTTAACTCCACAAAATAAACCTTCACTTTTGATTGCATAATGTCATTTTGCAATTTTTTTAGGTTAATAATTATGCAGTCCACCAGCTCTCCATAAAGGAGGGCCTCTGCAAGCTGTCAGCAAGACATTTTTGTGTTTGGGAAGGCTAATATATAAATCCTCATTAAACCTTCATTCACCTATGCACTGGTACTAATGAATGAACCTGAAGTTTTGGTTTTTTGTATTCTGTTGTAAGGTCATACATTCGGCTATTACCATTACCACTAACAACACAAAAGGAAAGGAGAAATTACCTGTTTTACTGATTAACAGTGAGCCAGTCCAATGGATGTCATTTACATTAAAGGGCAAGTCAACCCCAAAATACAAATTTGCCTACTAAAAGAAAACATAATTCTAAGTATCTTTCCAATATACATTTATATACATATAATCCAAATTTATCATAATTTAAATTAAAAAAAGCATGACCAAACTCACATCCCCAAATTTGCCTTATTTATTAATAAAATAACTTGAAAAAATCGGATTGGTTAAAAAAAACCCAATAAAATACAACGAAAACCCAAATTGTATGTTTTTTATGGACTTTTTTCGCAAATCTCTAGTTTTTTTGGGTTTTTTTTGGGTTTTTTTTGCCCGAAAACCCCAAATAAATCGGATTATTGGGCTTAACCCAGCGCATGCCATGATATCTTTTCAATTATTATGACCTCGACAGGTTTGAGATGGCGGATTTTCAGATTCAGGCTTTTTGCAGCATTGGGGTATAATAAATCCAAAATTTTTTTTTTCCACAAAATTTTTTAGCTTTTGCCCCAAAAAGCCCGACCAGATAAATTTTGAGGATTATTAAATAACCCCCATAGTGTAAGTAAGTACGACTTCTAAATACTTTATTTATTTCTACAAAGTCATCATCATTATCAATCCTGGTCAACATGCTAAACACTGCCTACTCAATGCTAAAATAATAAATGCTGCTAAAATGCTAACAATTGATATAAACATATGTGTCATTACTTCGGAGCATCAGTAATGTGACATGTCTGCCAACATTGGCTCATAAAGTATAATAGTAGGCCAACAATGTCACAGAATGCCTCATGTCAACAGGACATCATCCAAATCTCTATCCTGACATCCACACTCAAGGAATGTTGCAGCAACTCAGGTACATGTTCGGTGCTGTCTACATCAATAACTAATCAAAGGTTATTTCATGCTTCATTATTTCCTGTAAAATAACTTATTTTCAGAAAACAAATAGTTGTTGAATGGCAACAGAAAAGAATAGGTTACTATTCTGTTACTTTTCTGTTACTCTATGTTACTGGGCTGAACGCCCACTCAGACTTCAGGGCAAAGACATCCTTTTTAGAAAGTATATGCTTTCCACTCTTTTGAATTATTCCCACTTATTTGATTGTGTGTGAAAAGAGAGATCCCTGGAATTTGTAAAAATAACGGTACCTAATCCCATTGATGGCTCTTTACAGTCACTTGAGTAATCATTTAGCTGTGTTGTAGGTCCAGAGTTGCTGTTATCATAGTGTGCTCCAGATATTTGTCAATGACTATATGAACAGAGAAGACAAAGTTTTGACAGCTGGGGTCAGTGACCCCCATTTGCAAACTGTAAAGCCAGAAGAGGAATTATATACAGTATACTGGACTCCTTTGTTTAGTGGCTAGTACTACATACAAAGATCTGAATCATAACATCTGAAATAGGGAACCCTGGGTTCAGTTCTTGTAAAAACTCTTTTTGCCCTTGTTCAGTTCCCTTTATCTACCAGTGCTGCAGGAACCATACATTATTAAAAGCAGCATGAGGCAAAAACTCACTTGAAATACTGTGTGCATATGGCAGGCAAGTAAAATCAACAGTTAAATTTAAAAAGTAATATTAAAATAACTAAAGAATGAGGTATTACAGGCCTAATAAATTTAACCAAGAATCAGCACCTAAAATGCTTGGGGACAAAACCTTCCTTTTCACGGGAAATACAATATTCTCAACAAGCTAAGGGAAATTAAACAATGGGCACAATAGAGAAAAATCTCTGACAGCCAGTATTTCATTTGCTACCTGCCGTGCTAACAAGTTCAATGATTTCTCTTCATGTTCAATAAACAAATCTGGAGCTGTCTTCACATGTTATCAAAGTAATAATGCTACACATGTTGAAATAATGCTAGCATCTGCATTAAAAGTTTTTATTTGCTCTTCCTGTCAATCCATCTAGTTAGATAAAAAGGGGCAACATTAAACTCAGGGTACGCTCTTGTGTTTACATTTTCTTTGTATGATTAGACAGGCACTGAAGTTCCGTCACCTTTGCAATGCAATGAAAAAGCAAGACATTTTCGAAGCTAAATGTGTATGCTATACTTACAAACCACAATGATGAAAATGTTGAAAACCCCTTTTTAACAAAATGTGTTCAAATATCATTAAAATGAACCATCTCTTCTAAATTGTATGATAAAGGCAAATATTTATGAAAATACTGTATATATAGCAATAGTACTACACTAGTATTACACATTATTCAAATATTCATCAATGTATATCAAATGCCTCAGAAAGGAAAGCCCTGGAGCTATAGGCGCAGGGGCTGCATGACAAGGGATCTGAATGACCAGCAGCCAAATTATACTGGTCTAGGTTAGAGATGGGCAGAATCACATGTAGCTGTGTTTAGGTGAGAAGGAATTAATTAAAGCAGGAGATGGCTGGGGCCCAGGGGTGAAGTCAGAGAGGGATGTGATGTTAGGGGAAGAAGCAGTTCACTTCCTTATCATCCAAGCAGGTAGCAACAACCCACCCTCCCCCATTTTGCACATTTTGCACATTTTGCACATTTTGCACATTTTGCACATTTTGCAAAATATCAGGAGTTTTCTTCTTTATCTTTTACATATTATAATAATGGAATATGGATGTTTTTCCTGAATGTGCTGTTACTTTATTCTGTATCTTTATACAGTTTAATTATGAGAGTCTGGTTTGTATTAATTTATGTTAAATGAATGTCAAATGCTTGATCCACTGAATGTTTCTGATCGCCATTGGGGTCAGGAAGGAATTTTTTCCCTTTTAAAGCATAAATGTCACTGGCTTCAGGCCAGTTTTTTTGCCCTACTCTGGATCAAAACAGTGCACATATGATATATTTTAAGCTTTATTTGTAACAGCAGTGGTAGGACCGTGCCAGAGTACTGCACAGGTATGTTTAGAAGAGGGACAAAGGAGGTTCTCTCCTGTGACTGCACAGTGGATTGATTGATACAGATGCTACTATTGCTTGTGCTTGGATTTCCTAACATCGAGACACTGCAGATGCAGGGCCGGCAGCAGGGCTGCTGAACTTCTCCCATGTTGGTGGCAGAGCATAGTAGGGTAATGCTGGCAAGGTCCTGGTTTCCTGGTTTCATTAAGGTATATAATAATAGGGTTCAGTGGGATAGCTGAAGGCGAAGGGTCAAATTGAGGAGTACCCTTGTTATGTATATTAGATGGTGGGACAAGCAGATGCAGGGACAATGTGGCAGCTACAAAAGCCCTTTAGAATATTTCATGCGCTCCAAGTATATTAATACTTTGAGAAGCAGTGAGTGCTGGTACTCAAAGCACATTATATATGATAATGTATAATATTATAATATATTATACATATATTTTAATACTCCAAGCACATCACATGCCATGAGGCAGGGGTACTGACACTCAAAGTACATTATACAATAAGTGACAGCAGGTAAAGGCATGTCAAGTACCTTAAATACAGTGAGAGGCAGTGCTTTCTGGCAGCCAAAGCAGATTAGATACCAGTAGCAGTGGTTATTGGCACGCAAACATTTTAACTACAATGACGATGCCAAGGCTTCCTGTTGGTGATCACTTCCTGGATCATGAGCACTGGAACACAGGATCAGGTTGGCTTCCAGTGCACATACTTTTGGTTGGTGATTACTGCCAGGAAGTCTGATTACTAAGGGGGTTATGTATCAAAGCATTACAACCTACATGGTCTTACTATACCCCCATGGTTCTATGTCCACTCTAGATTAGAGAGACTCTAGATTAGTGACAGCCAATCTGTGGCTTTCTGGCTAAAATAAAAATCTCGTAATGCTTAAATAACTAATTACAAGCTTTCAGAAAGACCCTACCTGGTATGGTGTCTGCATTTCCTTTGTTGTTGTCTAGTCAGTAATTTATTAATATATTCATTTATATAATTATAGACTGGGTCTCTATTTGAAATCAATCTGGCATGAATAGCAGACATGAAGACTGCATTGGGTATTTATTAAACTCAGATTCTAAACATTAAAATCAATTAAAGAAAAATAAATCATCAAGAAAATTAAATATGCAGTAATAGATTACACACAATCCATCAGGCCTAAATATGGCAATTTATCAAACAGTCACAAACAGGTGCACTGGCATGCAGAAAAGAGAATACAAAATGATAACACCATCATTCTCTGTTCATGGGTTGAACAAAATAGAATAGACTCCAGACAAATGAATTACAAGGAAGAGTATGCAATCCACCCTTCCCCAATAGCAAAGAAAATACATCTGTAAAATGGGCAAAGGCCTGAGAGCAACACTGTTGGCAATAGGGATGCACCAAATCCAGAATGGTATGATTTGGCCAATTACTGAATTCCCTACAAAAGTTCAGCTGAATCCAGAAGCAAATCCAAATTCAAACCTTAATTTATGCCTGGAAAGACTTTGCAAGGCTTTGATTTGGCCAAATCTCAACTGAATCTGGAATTTGGTACATTCGTAGTTGCAATAAAAATATACCAATCAATCATCTCTGTAGGAGATGTATATTACAGTTATACCTGGTATAGTTTAAGTAGGTCCTGCACATAGGTTTGCCACCTTTTTTGGAAAAAAAATACCGGCCTTCCTATGTATTTAGATTTTTTCCCTATTAATAACATTGAGGTCAAGTACCAGAATTTGCCGGTGGACTCGGGTCGGGTTGGGATTGGGTATAAAAAAAACTCGACCTGCACATCACTACTGAGAACCACAGTTCTAGCAAAATGGAAAATACTGCATTATATATAATGGTGCCAGCTTTAAACCTCGATACATTGAGATAACCTCCCTGAGATCACACAGGTCACATAGCAACATAATCCCGAATAATAATCCTTTTAGCAAGGAGGAGCAAATTAAATAATACATGATAATTATAATTACATCTACTTAATTGTTGGTGAAACCTGTAATAATAAGATTATCATCTAATTAAAACCTATTTTAGCAAAGCCATTTTAGCACTCACAAATAATAAATGTGTATCTTTCTATATTGTAACCAAGAGCAAATGTATGATTTTTTCTTTCAACGTATTCTTTCCGTGTACCTCTGGGTAAAAATCCAGTGTAAAAGTAAGAAGTCACTTGAAAATGCTATATAAATATAGAGCGTTTGTCCATCACTTATTTTTTATAAAAAAAAAAATCAGAGCGATTTCTGGAACTTACTTAATGCTTGAACTTTTTTCCATTATGTGGGGTCTGAAGTAGTGTAATATAATGGTGTCAAATGTGGAGTTTGAGCTTTATCAATTAAAACACACACCTTGATAAATTCACCATTTATTTTGCATAGATCTTTATACTTTTTTTGGGGAATTTATTGTTTTACACAGTATAATAAATAGGCTCTAGAGAGTATGATTATATTGAGTGCATGTTGCTACTGTGCTATTGCTATACACATGTGAAACAGTGAACAAACATGCCCATTTTAAATCATTATATGTATTTAAATGAATGTTCCAGCAGGAACACATTGTACAGTGCTAAACTGAACTTGTGTTTCCTAAAGTACATAAAAACACTGGCAGAAAAACTTTATAGCAGCCAATAAGACATTTGCTTTCATTACTCTAACTGCACAAAACTGATCAAATGGGAAAAAGGGGTTAATGCTGCATATAGCTCCCTTACACAGTATTAATGTCCTAGGTCATTATTGCTTCATGCTTTATTCAATGGCAAGAGTAACTATCAATCTTTAAAATTTAAGACAATACAATTTTTCAACACTTCTCAAGGGTACTCCTTATTACAATTCTGTTGTCACAAATGCAAAATGTATAATTGCAAAAGATTGCCCCTGAATAAGTTTATATTATTTTATATTGAAAAAAGCCTATTTTTACTTTACAACATGAATAACAACTGGTCAGTAGAATGAGGATCCCACTTGAATTTTTTACTTTGCTCGTGAATATACATACTGTATATTCCAAATATTATGAATGTTTTACCATCAAAACATTTTTTAAATTAATGACATTTATATAAGCTATTATGGTTACAATTGAGGAAACACACTGTAAAGCACAAACTAGAAAAATATTGCACTTGTGAACTGTAGGCTGCACCGGGCTTACCAGCTGTTGTTTGCCTGTTAACAGCATCATGATATATATACAGGATACAATGCCAAGGCCACAAAGCACTGCCCTCTGGGGGCAAAACAAATCCTGTTGTTATCAAATGATTTAGTCCATATTGTTTTTACGGCCCCCTGAAGTGTAGTTTCTCTTTTTGTACAAAATGCTTAGTAGCTATAGGTGAATAGTAGTCAGTAGTGTTGTGGTAAATAGAACAATGGTCTGTGAGCTCCTGCCAGAGATGGTCCCCAAAATTGTCATTTAAAGGGCACCTATTACCAAAAAATTGTTCCAGCTTTGGAGAAAAATATACCCTGAGAGTGCTATGCCACCCACACAGCACCCACCGGCGCATGACTAAAGAATAAGCAAACCCTGCGGCTGCAGGGTGATCCAGGAAGTATAGGGGCCCCATGAGGTCCTAATTTATATAAAATTTCAATAAATATTGATAAAACAGGTCAACCTCTAGCCAATTTCACTCCTGAAAAATAACTTGCTGTAGGCACAGTAATATCTAGTTACGCCACTGTGCGCAAATATACATAATGAGCGCTTCTTCCGACGCATACCAAGCAGTAACAAGTTTAGGCACCTTACTAATATCGAAGACACAAGTTTAGGTTCCCTACTGATATTCTGCCCAGTATTTGCTCCCAGTTTATATGAGTGATAATGAATATCTCGGTACCAGGCAACTGCAGGGTGAAAGTGAACCTGTCATTCAAGTGACAACAGACCATAGCACTGAAGCTTCTGTAAACACCCTAGAACCTCAGCTTTCAGGCTGACCATGAAATATATTTACATAGACGGGCAAATAAAAATAAAGACATTTATACTTGACATCTCTGTGGACAGCACACAAGCTGAATATGTGAAACTCCTCTCTGTCAGTCCCATACAGTCCATACACTGGAGAGCAGTGCAAACCCCGCCCACCTCTTCCTGCTACAGCTCCCTCCTCCTCCTCTTGTGTACAATGTGAGCTGATTCAGTCGGCTGTTATGAGTCTGAGCGAGTGAAGGTGTAACTGTTGCTACTTATTTCTAAAGGTAGGGAGCTGCAGGAGCACAAGAAAATTGCCCTGATGGTTTGGGGAGGCACAAGCTTCCTTAAAATCCTACCTATTCATTTCACAGTGCTGCACAAACTTTCCCTTGTCATATAGAACTCCTTTATGGGAGTAAACACTACATGTGCAGTAAGTATTCCAGTTCTCTCAAGTCATGCATCTTGTCAGTGACACCTCCCCCAAGACCTCATTGGCTCTTACCTGCTGGAGATCTCATGTGTTGGTGCTGGATGTGAGAACTGTTGTTTGGGCTGTTTCCTCTCCTTCTGGCCCCCAGAGCTGATGGGCTGTGGGGCTGCCTGGCTCCCTCAGGTGGGCGGTTGTCATTTCTGTCCATGTTTGGCCCATGAAGGGCAGTAGGAAAAAGAAAGGGAGGAGGGGGTTGTTGTGGTGTCTGGAGCTGGTGGTGGGGAAAGTGAGCTGCTCCTGGCATGGCATGGAGCTGCTGGTGTTGTTGGTTCATCATGAATCCAGACCTATACGCAGATCTGGATCTAGTCCTTGGGGGCTCCAGGAAGGCAGGGTGTAGAAAAGAAGGAGCTCTAGGAGGTGAGGGAGAAGTAGAGGAAGGGGAGATAGAGGAGAATGACTGGTAGAAAGAGGAAGGCGAGCTGAAAGCTGGGGTGACCTGCAGCAGAGGGTGCTGGGGAGAAGAGGAGGAGGAGGCAGCACTCCTAGGCAGCGGTCTACTGTTCAGCCCGGCTCCTCTGCTCTCGGCCCCTTCTTCAGGCTGCCTTGGATCGAGGCAAACCGGGAAAGGCAAGAGCCCACCTCTACCGCCACCCCCGCTCTCACCACCTCCCACCGGCTGCTGCTGCTTAGGGTCCCGTAGCCTGTCTGCTTGAACTGGGCGAAGCCGAGTAAAGAGGCTGGAGTCCGGAGGGGAGGGCTGTACAGAACTGGAGGCGATTGGCATCACCCCCCAAGCGAAGAACAGGCAGACTCAGGGGGAATCAATGTCTGTTTCTACAGTGAATCTGCCAGGGTCGGAGGGGACAGAGGGGCTTTTCGATTCAAATTAACAGGCACAGATAATAAGAGCAGGAAAGCTTTCAATCTGAGCAGGGGGGTGGGGTGGAGAGAGGAAACTGATCCCAAATATTAGAGAAATGTTAATCTTCTGACACAAAGACAAGAGAAATACAAAGCATATCCCCCAAAATCGAAATCACCTCCTTCTCATGGGCAATAATGAATACAAAGTACTAGCGTGGAAAGTCCTGGCCACTGACAGCTCTTGCCTCGGGAAAGCCAATGACAAAGTGCGCCTCACTCGCTGGGAATTCCCACATCAAAACAAGTGGGGAATGGAACTCAAGATTGGGGGGGGGGGTTGTTTGTATTCAGTTTTAATCTGCTACAAATGTTTCTATAGGTCCAGAATTGTGTCTCTTCCCGAGGAGAAGAATAACTCTATCCAAGGCTCTCCTTACTGGCAGGGGGTGAGGATGAAACTCTATCCAAGGCTCTCCTTACTGGCAGGGGGTGAGGATGAGTATGGCTCACAGGCGAGGAATCTGTCCCCCACACCGCGACCCTTTGCATACAGATCCCAAATCCCATTCAAGTAAAGGACACAAGGATAAGACAGCCCCCTCTTCTTTTTTCCGTGTTGCCTTTGCTTTGTGTGCTGGGCTTTAGGAATCTCCTCCAGCCTTTATGCTTCTACTCCCCCCTTTTGTATCCACCAGAATGAAGTCAAGTGATCCAGTTCCTTTCCCCCTTGGCTGTTCCTGCTGTGTGGGACTTGTTCCCTGGGAGTTCTTCTATTCTGTCAATGGCAGGAGAAATGAAAGTATGTTCTGTGGCGCTGTGCTGCTCGGCTGTGTGTGTCTGGCTCTCCCTATTGGCCCCAGCAGAAAGAAGAGATAGAGCGAGGCCAGCTCTGTACTTCCGCACCAGCCCCAGCCTGCTGACAGGCAGCCAGAGGAGCAGTGACTGGGCTAGGGCAAAGCTACACAGTGGCGTGCCAAAGTCTCTATCCCTGGCACATTGTGGAGCTGCACAGCTTTGTGGGCGTAGCTTTTCCCTGTGTGAGAGCAGCAGGCTCCTAGATGGGAAAGCAAAGGAAATGGTTGTGCACATTCCAAGGTTACATAGTTTTACATTACTTGAAACGCATGAATAAAGCAATTCCCTATTAAATACACACAATTACATATGTACAGATATTTTTCCCCCTGAGGAAATTCGCAAAGATGTGATCAAAACATAGACGTTTCATTGTTTGTTAACAAGTTATTCTAACTAAGCCTGTAGTGTGGTACCTTTTTGCTTTTTTTAATACTTTTATACATATATGCGGCCCCCAGTATTTTATGACAGAAGCATGCAACTTCCCCCCAGAACTTCATGACAGGAGCAGAGTGTGGCCCCCCAGCATTTTATCACTGGAGCAGTGTGTGGGCGCTCAGCCTTTTATGTCAGGAGTAGTGTGCGCGGCCCACAAGTATTCTATCAGAGCAAAAGCGTGCCCCCCCCCGGCATTTCATAACAGGCACAGTGTGCGGGTCCTCAGCATTTTGTGACAGTTGCACTGTGCAGGACCCCCAAAACTTTATGATGGGAGCAGTGTGTGCCCCCCCGCATTTCATTTCATGACAGGTATTTCACAATAGGATCGGTACTGTGTGACTCTGCTGCTATGACTGTAATTCACACTCACTAGAACACTGTCAGCAGTACAGCAAAGCAAGCAACTTGTATCTACTCTATCAGGTCGCTTGCTTTACTATTGTAAAGGTGCCCATACACATCGAGATCTCTCCCTGATATGCCCATCTTGAGGTTGGCGATATTGTACTGACCCAACCGTGGGCCCTAGGGCCCAACAATTGGATCATAATGCAGGCAATACGGGCGGTTGGATCGTGGGGCCGCATCAATGGACACATGCGGTCTGCTATCCTACGGGATTTTTAGCCCTGCCTGATCGACATGTGCCCGACTTTCGGCCAGGTATCGATCAGGGAAGCTCGACAGAGGGCCCCACACAATAAGCTGGCGACTCGTCTGCCAGTAGCTTTTATCAGCCTGTGTATGGCCAGATTAAGAGTTCCAGTGAATGTGAATCACAACCAGGGCAGCAGGCAGTATACAGAATATTGGCATTAAAAAGGAGGAATTTGTTGTTGAATTTGCTGTGTTGTAGCATAAAACATAAAGCTATGCTGCTCTGTCACTCCCTCTGAACTGCCAGGTTTGAATGAGACAACTCTAACCCTGCCCGCTTCCTCTCTTCACTCTTCAATGTACCCCCTTCCAGGAGCTGTGCTAAAGGCTGATCATTTGTAATATGACACACCGTCCTTTTCTCTCCCTCACCCAATGCCAATACTTCCCCCACCCCGATTATTTATACAGTTCAAGGTGCTAGTAAAGGCAATATGGATCCAGAAGCATTACTAGAGACATATGTTAGTAATAATACTAGATACACATAAGCAAACGCAAAAGATTACAGACTTCATAGAGGAACCGGATCTGCATAGTAGAGTATCTCAAGTTTATCAGTGAGGAGTTGTCCCAATCAAATGCAGATCCAATTTACCATAAACACAATTTTTAAGGTGCAACATAAAACTGTGGAACCATATTTAAGCCTATAATAGGGAATGGGAGTTTTACAATGGAATTTAGAATGGTAATGATATTTACATAGGCTAATGGGGTGGTTAGGCACTGAAATCACCAGGACGCTTGACTCAGAGTATGAAGCACTGACAGATTATCATTGTGTTGGCATAAAGTGGGATGTAAACAACAATAGATAGTAAAGGTCCCCATAGACGCGACGATTCTTCTTTGGTGAACGACCGATTTCAGAGCAGTCCGACCAATCCGTCAAATTATCGTTCGGTTAGTGGGATTCAAACGATCGTACATATTACGATTTTTCGGCCGACATCTGTCAGAAAATTGATCGACCAGTTTGAAAAAATCTTTATCGGTCCCAGTGCAATCTATCTATGTTTGCAGGGTCAAGCAGGCAGCTACTCTTCAGTTTTGCTGCCAATATCACCTGAAATGGTATTTTAAGTTGATGGACAAATCGTACATTTAAAGCAGGGGTGCCCAAACTTTTTGCAACAAGGGCCAGATTTGGTGAGGTGAAAATGTGTGGGGGGCCGACCATTCAGCCTGACATTCTTTGAACCATTAACATTAAATCACAGGAATCGAGTAATCGTAGCAGTAATATTTGGGCACATTAATGAAATGATCTGCCAATTGGTCTATACTGCTGCTTGTGTTCTTTAGGTGTTAGCAATAGACACTTACTGGAACGTAGTGACGCCATACATCTTTAGTTTACTGTACTGGCACGTCCGTACGTCTATTGACACCTTCAGCCCTAAAGAACTATGCGAAAACAGCGTGTCTCTACGTGCCAGATCATTTCACTAATGTGCCTTAATATTATTGCTATGGGATTCCTTATCAACTGTGCTGGGGGGCCTCATTATTATTAATTTCATGATGGAGGCTGAGAGCCGGTGTAAATTTGAAAACGGGCTGCAATTGGCCCCCAGGCCGCACTTTGGACATGCCTGATTTAAAGGATCATTTCGATATAATCGTGGTCTGATGATAACGATTTTGATCTTTTAAAAATCTTTACATCTATGGCCAACTTAAGTTTAAAGGGATACAGTAAATGGGAAAAAAATTTTTTCAAAATGCATCAGTTAATAGTGCTGCTGCAGCAGACTTCTGTGCTGAATTTTGTTTTTCAAAAGAGCCAGTTTTCAAGGAGCCCCCAGTCACGTGACTTGTGCTCTCATAAACTTTAGTCACTCTTTAGTGCTGCACTGCAAGTTCAAGCAATATCGTCCCCCCCAGCAGCCCATCAGCAGAACAATGAGAAGGTAAGCAGATAACAGCTCCCTGGTATTTATTATTATTAACATTTATATAGCGGCAGCATATTTGCAGAGCTGGTAAAAATAAGAACAGCATTCAATAGTAAAAATCCAGGTCCCACTGCAACTCTCAGTTTAATTGAGTAGGAGAAACAATAGCCTGCCAGAAAGCAGTTCCATAGTGCAGCACTGGCTCTTTCTGAAAGCACATGACCAGGCAAAATGACCTGAAATGGCTGCCTATACACCAATATTACAACTAAAAAAATACACTTATTGGTTCAGGAATGAAATTTTATATGATAGAGTAAATTATTTACAGTGTATACAGTGTCATTTAGAAATAAAAAAAAACACCATAAAAATCATGACAGAATCTCTTTAAAGGAGAATTCAAACATTTACCAAAAAAACCCTAACCCCCACCCTACATAGACCCCCTCCCTCCCCCCCCCAGAGTAGCTGCCTCCAGGGGAACTGCCTCTAACTACTTACCCCTCGGTGCAGATTCAGGCATCGGAGTTCACCGTTCAGCAATAATTCATAAACAGGTGAGAGTTATAGTCCAATCATATTTAGTATGGAACCAATACCTAAATCAATTTCCTGAGTAAATAGACCCAGGGACTCTCTTGGGAAGAATCCAACAAGTTGTAGATAAAATTGAGAGTTATAGTTCAGCAATAATTCATCAATGGTAATTAATAAATAAAGCTTGATACTGAATATATGAGTACTGGGGTGGGGGGTCCAAGCATGTGCTTACAAAGGTCAGGAATGTTTAATCCCATTAAAAAAATCTAAATTTTAGGACAATAGATACAGGGGAAATCACACCAGTCCTGGAAAGAGACACATAAACTGGAGGGCTAGTTGAGCATTATAGTCCAACAAATACCAATACTAATGTCCAATATTGGTTTAGTAGATCCTAGGACAATAAAAAATAGTGGAAGGATATGAATTATGTAGAGAGTTATAGTTCATCACTAGTTCAATGAATGGTGAATGCTGTAAATAAAATATAACATTCAACTTGGCAAGACTGTTCTGACAACCAGAAGTCTTGGCATATCATATTTATAACTGAGGTGTTGTGGCCAGGGCCGCCATCAGAAATCGCGGGGCCCCACACAACAAAATTTTCTGGGCCCCCTCACCACGCCTCCCCTAACCACGCCTCCCCTAACCACGCCTCCCCTAACCACGCCTCCCCAGTACAAAGGTCACATGGATACAAGCACCAAAAACAGTAAAAAAAATCATTTTGGCAAAAGGGTTATTAAGCCTGCCACCACATCAAGGTAGACTCTTTAAGCAGGTACCTGCTCTAACCTTAATTGCACTTTGTTTTACAATTATTCTACATTTAAACTGTACAAATAAGAGCCATTTGGTTTAACCCCTTGGTCAAAAAATAACCAGTCCTAATAAGGTCAATGGAAGATTGAAATGTGCCCCATCTAACTATTATGTCTAATGTATACGCATATTTATTGTATAATGAATTTTATGTATACATTAAAAAAAACTGAAACCTAAGCACGGGACAATTATAAAGTGCATTGGCAGTTTGTAACTGTTTGTAAACATATAGGCCATCAATAAGAAATTTGATTAGTATAAATAAACAACAGATATACAACTTATTTTTATAATAAACAAAATAACTACTTTTATTAGTATGAATAAATAAATAAGATATAAAACAAATTTTACAATTTGTACAAGGAACAGGGCACTACTACAAATATTTTAGACTAGTTAAGAAAACCAGACAGGGCCCAAAACCTAGAAAAAAACTGGTGGCCAAGGCCCCCTATTAAAATTATATATAAAAACATAACGCCATTCAGGGGGATGCCAAAGAGCTACATTGGTAGGGGCCCACTTGTGGTTCAGGGGCCCGCATGGGGTTCAGGGGCCCGCATGTTGACTCGGGTCCGCATTGGTGGTTCAGGGGCACTGCATGGGGTTCAGGGTCCCTGTATGGTGGGTCAGGGGCCCACATGGTGGGTTTAGGGCCCGCATGGTGGGTCAGGGGCCCTGCATGGTGGTTCAGGGGCCCTGCATGGTGGTTCAGGGGCCCTGCATGGTGGTTCAGGGGCCCTGCATGGTGGTTTAGGGGCCCTGCATGGTGGGTCAGGGGCCCTGCATGGGGTTCAGGGGCCCTGTATGATGGGTCAGGGGCCCTGCATGGGATTCAGGGTCTCTGTATGGTGGGTCAGGGGCTCTGCATGGGGTTCAGGGGCCCTGCATGGGGTTCAGGGGCCCTGTATGATGGGTCAGGGGCCCTGCATGGGATTCAGGGTCTCTGTATGGTGGGTCAGGGGCCCTGCATGGGGTTCAGGGGCCCACATGGGGTTCAGGGGCCCTGCAGGGGCCCACATTGGTTTCTCAGGGCCCACATTGGTGGCTCAGGGCCCACATTGGTGGCTCAGGGCCCTCATTGGTGGCTCAGGGCCTATGGCCCTGCATGGGGCTCAGGGTCTGCATTGGTGGTTTGAGGGGCCTGCATTGGTGGTCAGGGGCCTGCGTGGGGGTTCAGGGGCCTGCGTGGGGGTTCAGGGGCCCGCATTGGTGGTCAGTGGCACTTATCTGCAACTGGGGGGTCTCTATTTCATGGCCTCACATGGCGACTTCTTCTTCAGTGGCGACTTCTTCTTCTCTTGCAAGGTCTTCCTCTTCTGCGCTGTCTTCGCCATCTCCCGAAAGAAGCTCCTTCTCCAGAGGCGTCTTCAGTCTTCTGTCTGCCGGCAGCAGGGTGACGGCGGTTTAAATAGGGCTGCGCCCGTGCGTACTGACGTCATGCGTACGCACGGGACGCAGCCAATAGGGATAGCCGCACTGACACCAATGGAAATCCGCCTGGCCCGGCAAATCAATTTACTGCAGTGCGGCCGGGCCCCCCTTTCAGCTAGAAATTGCCCGGGCCCGGGAAGACTGTCCCCCCTGTGACCCCCTGATGGCGGCCCTGGTTGTGGCTCTATCCATGTAATTAGTAAGGACCAATTCAAGCTCTTTAGAGGTGTTGAAAATTGCTCACTCTGTTTTCCCAGTCTCCCATATTTTGAGTATATCTAGCTGTAGCCTTACATTTTGGCTAACAACACAATTCTTTTGTAGGATTGTCTTTTATTTTTGGTTATTCTAACATTTTAGTTATATCCAGTCCATATACTTGCCAGCGATCTTGTTATATATTAGAAAATCAGAATAACTAGAGAATTTCCAAACACTGCTGTGAACTTGTGCCACTTTAACCTAGGCCCAGAGTGGCCCGAACCGCACATCACTACTGCCCACGTGAAATTGTGTCTCAACAACAAATACTTCATACTTTTTTCTTGCCGTCATTCTGGTAGAGGTTGATCTTGGTTTCATCTGTCCAAAGAATGTTGTCTTCCATGGACGTCCAGGTCTTTTTGCGTTGCTGAGTTCACCACTGCTTTTTTTTCTTTCTCAGGATGTACCAAACTGTAGATTTTGCAGCTCCATTTCTCGAATGGGTTTTTTTCTGTTTTTGCAGCTTAAGGATGGCTTGTTTCACCTGTATTGAGAGCTCCTTAGCCCGCATGTTGTCTGTTCACAGCAAAATCTTCCACATACAAGCACCCCCCTCAAATCAACTCCAGGGCTTTTATCTGCTTCATTGATAATGACATAACGAAGGAATTGCCCACACCTGCCCAAGAAATAGCCTTTCAGTCAATGGTCCAATTACTTTTGAGCCCCTGACATGAAGTGATTGTGTTAAAAAAAAAGGCTTTAGTTCCTCACATTTTTATGCAATATTTTTGTTCAGCCCACTGAATTAAAGCTGAAAGTCTGCTGTTCAACTGCATCTGAGTTGTGTCATTTAAAATTCATTGTGGTAATGTACAGAATCAAAATTAGAAAAAAGTTGTCTCTGTCCAAAGATTTATGGGCCTAACTGTAGTTATGTACTGTTGCAGATCGGATTTCAGTTAACTTATCAGTTATGGACTTTCTGACCGTTCCGCACAAGCATATACACAAACATGTACACACATATATATAATATGCAGGTCATGAATACATATCGGGGCCTATTTATCAAACGCTGAAAAACGTTTTGCCAAAAAAGCATGTAAACAGTTAAATAAAATAAAGGTGCTATTTATTAGGCTGTATATTTCTCATTAGTCAAAATTAGTCATATTCTGAAATCATCAGACAGACTCCATTATAAAGTTGTGATCTTCAGAAATATACAGCATTATTTGACACTACCTCAGAGGTGGTGTAATCCAGTAAATCAGTGGGATTGAGGAGAAATTCTTGAGTAAGAAGTGGTGTAAATGGGGTATAATTTATCAAGATGTTTATTTTATTAAGGGTTTGATTTTCTCTGGAAATTTACTCCATCATTTTTACTCAATGGGACAAGCTTAGGGAAGGAAAAAAATATTGAGTAAAATTGTATAAACAGTGATGTGATATTTACCCTGTTTTTAATGAAGCTTTCAACACTAGAATTTTACACTTAGCTTCACATTAGATACACAGCTTGATAAAGAAAACGGGTTTTACAGTGTACTAAAAAGTTGAAGTGGTTTTGTGTGGTATATTTTAATTCTACATACAGCTTGATGAATATGCCTCATTATGTAGGGCTCTATTGACATGGCAGAGTGAACTTTTTAATAGATAAAAGATAGCAGAATATGCCAGACCTGATACAGTAAAAACCAGGACTTCTGCTTCAAAGAAAACATTTTTAAACATGTGGGACAGAAATAACTGGTGTGTCAACTAACATGAATAATGTTCAGTAATTCAGAAATTAGATGAGAAGACTGCAAGACTGCTTGCTATGTGGTTATGCTAGACAGTAGATGATAGGACCTCATTTAGAGAAATTATAGAATAAGCGAGTGATAGAGCAACAAAAAAGACATATTACTCAGAGGCTGAACATTGGTAATTGGCTACACAGTGGTTAACTAAGTCAGTACAGTAAAAGAGCCATTAGACAGACAGACATTGTCAACCAATTTCTTTTTTCTTGACCCAATTTCCATGTATCGCCTATATAAGGGACAGTCGAGGTGCAAAACAAGCAGACCTTTCCCTGATATGGGGGAAGAATCAGATACACACATCACTATCACACTGAACACCAGAAATGAAACCAACCAGACCTGGAAACCTTTTATTGCATCAGGTGCAATCCTCCCTTGGCAAGCGTAGCAGTGTTCAAATTCTAGAAAAAAATGCTGCATTATGGGGAAAAAACATGCTAAATACATTCAAAATAGCACTTTTTGCACTGCACTTGTCGTTATAGGACCCCTTGGGGTCCTGCATTTTGTTTGATTCAGCACCCTGAATTCCAGCATTTTTTTTATAAGTGGGGCCTAGAATTTCTGGTGGCTGTAATTCTGATGAAAGGGCAATTAAAATACTAAGAGCTTACCGAATTCATGGGACCACAGACACAATTAATGCAAGAGGACTTACATGACTCTTAAAGGGGCAACAATATTTTCTACCCAACATTTGCTTCACCAGTTTCTGTTGCAGTTAAGTTATGGACTTCAAAATGTTTTTGTTCTTTATTATTTTTCAGTGTTTTAAATTTACAATACAAACAGTCAGGGTCTTGCATACAAATATGTAATCTAATGTATGTGAGGAAAGGCAATTTTTGAGCAGACATTATAATATTATTATTAATGTATTGTATCTACTTCTTATCTTCAAAATCCACAATAATATGACATAAATCAGGTGTAAGCAAACTTTTTCATACAGGTCTGGAATCCATCATCCAGAAACCTGTTATCTAGAAAGCTCCGAATTATGGGAAGGCCAACTCCCATAGACTTTATTATTATAAAATAATTTAGAATTTTTTTAACGATTTCCTATTCCCAACTGAGATATAATTAATCGGTATTGAAGGTGAAAAGATCCTATTGGATTAATTAATATTTTAATAGTTTTTTAGTAGCCTAAAGGTGGGGATCTAAATTATGGAAAAATCCCTTATCTGGAAAACCCCAGGTCCAGAGCATTCTGGATAACAGGTCCCATACCTGTTTTAGTTAAGTGCTGCACCGCTTCTGATGCCTGTGCTTTTCTTCATCACCAACAATAAGTGCACAGTAACATAAATAATCACAGCACACTCATTTTATAACCACAATGGCGTATACATACCTCCCAACATTTTGGAAGTAAAAAGAGGGACAAAATTTTTTTCCCCGCATGTAGCGCAGCAATTTCTCTGACCACACCCCGTTCTGTGGCCACACCCCCTAATTACCATGTTTGTTTTACAAAATTTGGCAGGTTATGAAAGTTTGAAAATATTTCTCCTTATCTAAACTGTGTTTTTGTGTCTCAAAATTGTTACAAAGTATCTTATTTGCACCTGTGGCTGTTCTGGGCTCTCTGCAAAAAGCCAATTAAGTGAGAAACGTTGTTTCTTTTTCTGGCTGTTCAGTGCATAGAAAAGAGGGACTTTCCAGTACAAATGAGGGACTGCGGGTTGAGCTGTCAAAAGAGGGACTGTCCCTCCGAAAAAGGGACAGTTGGGAGGTATGCGTATATCAATCCAGATGGAGTATCTATTTAACAAACACAGATTAAGTATAGACTTTAATATAAAATATAATCTTTTCACATTTAGCTCTCTTTTAAAATCTGTTTAAGGCTGTCATTCATCATTTGCCCCTTTCTGGCACAGAAATGAATAATCTATACAACTGCATGCGAGGGATCAATAGAACAGAAGCACTGGTGCAGACCTAACCAGCAGAGAGCAGAGGGATTCTATCTCAGATCCTATTGTATGTACTAATGTTTGTGTATGTTTAGTTGCTGCAGTACCAAATGTAACCAGTAATTGGCAACTGTGTCTTTGACAGCACATACTGCTTCTGATTTAGACTTTGCAATGCAATTCAAATTTATGTTTATATACTGGGAAAAACTTAGATATATAGGGGTTATTTACTAAACTCCAAATGTATCTGGTGATTCTTTTTGAAAAAAAACTAATTTTTTTTTTAAAAACTCAAAGTTTTCGAGACTGATGCTGCAAAATGCCAGAATCTGAAAAATCGCCCATCTCAGATATACCACAGTTATGTATGTGTCAGTGGCAGAGTTTCCTATACTATTAGGAAGTTTCTGTGGTCTGGGCTGGAATTAGCTTGAAAATCTGATCATTTTGGGCTTTTCGGTCAATTTTATTGAGTTTTTACCCGAACCGATCAAATCAAGCTTTTTAAATAATAAATAAGGTATAATCAGGTATGGGAGTTTGGTTTTGTTTTTTTATTCAAATGAGATAAATTCGGATTTTATTAAATAACCCCTTAAGAAAACATTACATGTAATTCATTGTTGGTGTTATCTGATTTAAAATGGATTTGAGCATTGACTAAAGCAGAATCTCTTTTTACATAGTTCATAGCCATTACATAGTAAGTTAGGTTGAAAAAAAGGCACATGGCCATCGAGTTTAGCCTTTTACGTCTATATAAAACTAACTGCTAGTTGATCCAGAGGAAGGTAAAAAAAACCTCATCTGAAGCCTCTCCAATTTGCCTTAGAGAGGGAAAAATTCCTTCCTGACTCCAAGTTGGCATTCAAACTATTCCGTAGATAAGCTTGGTACTAGGAGCTTTTTATTTTATTTTCTGACTTGATTAAAGGGCATCTAACCTCTTCTTAAAGCTGTCTAATGTAGCAACCAACTGATTCAGGGAGAAAATTCTAGAACTTCACAGCTCTCACTGTAAAAAAAACCCTTTCCGAATATTAAGATGGAACCTCCTTTCTTCTATTGTGAACGAATTAATCATGCTCTCAAATTAGTATTCATCCTACCAGTGATATGTCAGTCATCCAGTCAGTCATTGTTATCTAACATAAGTAAGATTACCATATAATTTTGGCTTGCCAATATTACATTGCAATGAAAAATCTGGGGGGCAGACACAATCCTTTTTAATTGTTTGGTGCTGGAAAAAAAAAAACGTTGAAAGCTTGAAGTACTGAATAAAGAAATGTTTACTGCTGGAGTACAGCTCCCGTTATGCTTACCTTTTGATAATAGTTGCTAGTTGTAATACAGTAATAGTTGGATGCAATGCCACAGGGACAAAATGTGTTTGATTTAATGTATAAGAAGACATGTTGAAATAAATAAATTATTGTTGCACCTAACTTACTAAAGGCTCTTTACGTGGCACACAAAGTTTGCCACTGCCAGCATGAAACTAGGGTATTTGTGGCCCTCCAGGGTTTCAACCTTGCAACATCAAGGCCCCCTCTGCCAAGATGTATTAAACTTTTTTAGGATAATTACTGTTACTAACTGTAAACAATGTTTATATATTGTGTAAACTGCTAAGGGTCATTTATAGCAAGGAAGGCAGTGTGCAAAACACAACTGTTCATTTTTCCGCACTTTGCACAGTGCCATCCTTGTGTTTGTCAGTACTCTATTAAATTATCAGCCAGAGAGGAGGCATGTAGTTGTCCTTCCCTACCACCCCCACCTGACTTGCCCATTATTTAGACTTACAAGTTAGAGGGTAGGAGACAATGCAGGCTGCAACAAGGCTTTGTCCATAGGTCAGGCAGTAAGAACCAGATGTTATTGTTTCACTATTCAGTGTGTTTTTGCCCTTAAATACGTGTCCTTATGATTTTCAGTGTATAGGCCTGATCATTTTCTCTAATCGACAATAGTAGGATCAAATCTCTGAGGTTCTCCCTGTTGTTCTCAGGTGAAGGTTCCAGGGAACCAAAAAGTCCGGTCCTGTCAGGGCTCACCAAAAGCTGTGATTTCCTAGCAGTCCCAGGGTTCCTGCCTCACAGAATGTGATAATTACAGTGTAATATTAGCATGCAGCAATTCCACAGTAATCACACTATGTTGGTAAAAGCAAGATGACTAAGTGCTAGTTGCTCATTTGAGTCCCTAGATATTGTGATTATGTTTGAGATGCCTGCTTGAAAGACATTATAAGCAAAATAGAAAATTCACCCCACTGGGTTTAATGTAGTAGGTCCTTTAGTAGGACTGAGTGCACTTTGATTTTAGGACAACCTCCCCATCTCTACCATAATCATCATTTCTATGATTCATTACTTATGTAAAGTGGAAAAGGATGTTGTATTGTAAATGTTAATTCTAACATTTGCATGCCATGACAGTTGGCATTGTCGAATTTATATTCTGTGGCAGATTAATGAAGACCACTTAATTGTAATATATTTAATGGAAAAGCTTCACAACAATATTTGCAATTCCTAAAGGCAATTTGCAAACCCTGTTTAAAATGTTTAAAATACACTGGGCTAGATTCAGTTCGATTTCCGCATTCACTTCTATTCAATTCAATCTCCCCATAGACGTCAGTTGAATTTTCATGAGATAAATCATGACATTTTCTTGAAAGGTAGTGGTATCATATAGAAACAAATCAAATGTTTTTTATGACTGTTCCAATTGCACTACTTCAGTTAGCGTAAGGGAACATGGGATGATTTGGGGCTTTTTGCCCTTTATATTTTTTAGTACACCATATACCAAAATACCTAGAATTGCACTCCCTTCTTTCTTGTTCTAGTGTTTTAGGTAATTGCAAAAGAAGAAACTGGAAGGCAAATTCCCTGTGTGCCATTGCTCTTAATGTGACTATTGCTGGACTATGGATCAAGCCAGATTATTTTATATTTCTGTAAAGTAGCATAACAATAAGAGAAGCCAATTTGGAAAATGCTTGATAAACTATTTTTTTTCTTGCATCACTGGTAAAAAGATCATGAACTCTTCAGATCTTCAGGGCCCTAAAATGATTTTGCCATGGGTCCCGATTATTGCTATGTATGCCACTCCATAGCATAACTCCATAACTCCCTGTTACCATCGGATTTCCCACAAGGTGCCCTAGGCATTTGCTTAGGACCTACCTAATTTTAGGGGTCTGGCCTTGTGGTCACGAATCTAGCTGTTGTGCTGGCTGATGACGCTGATATGATGATGCGGCACACGCAGGGATGTGCATGAATGATGTTAGTGTGATGTTATAAAGGGGAGGGATGGCCAAGCAAGTTAAATACAGGGTCATGAATGGCAGGAGCCATCTTCATTTTAAAATAGTTTTATACATTCTTTAAAGAAAATTATTTGTATCAGAGAGAATACATAGGGGGTTATTTATCAAGGTCCGAATTTATCTCAATATCGGCTGCTACAAACTCCGATCTAACCCGCTTGGGTTTTTAACACTTATATATTATTACATTTTCCCGAAAATTTGCCTTGCGGGAAAAACTCAGATTTTTAAGTTTTTTTCGTGAATTTCCCCCCGAAATCCCCAAATTTTTCAGAGTTTTCATCCGAAAGCTCCAAAAAACATCGTGAAATTGCCCGAAACACACAACCAAAAATCAATGGGACTGTTCCCATTGACTTGTATGCAACCTCGACAAATATTTGGGCATTTTATCCCTAGGGGGTTTAATAAAAGTCCGATTTTATAAAAAAAAAATCACAAATTTTTCGGATTTCGGAGAATTTCGGGTATTCGGAGCTTAGTAAATAACCCCCTTAGTATTTGTATTTAATGTGCACATTTTCTGCATTTTGTGTTCTATTGTACAGTGTTGCGGAATATGTTGGCAATTTATACATACCTGTACTTCTTAATAATAAAATGAATATTATGTATAATTTAAGTGTATTTATTAATATCTGTATTGCACAAGGGTATAACACATAAGTTCCTTTCCCAAAGGAATTACCTAAGCTCCCTATTAAAGTCACACAAACACAGTTTATTTTTATCTGCCAGTATATTTTAGGAATGTGGAAGGAAACCCACTAAACACAGAAGTGACAAAATAAACTCCACACAGAGAGAGCACTTGTTGAAATTAAACTCAGGGCAGCAGCTCTGTGAGACAGTAAGGCTAATCACTGTACCACCATGCCAAGCCATTAAACTCATTTACCTTAATAAAAATACAGAAAATCTGATTTTATTTTTTATCAAGAAGGATTTGAAAGGTTTATGGTGTGCTGAGGTTTTTCTCAAATACTTTGTTGTGTACTATTTATTTAGGAATGCTCTTGGATTACATGGAATCTTAGGTTAGGGCAGACATTTTATAAAAAATTTTTTGACCTTTCAATAATAATAGAACATTTTTGGTCTCTTCTATTTCTTTCTCAAGTATTTGAATATTTTCTAAACATGAAGTAGGGCATCGGTTAATTCAAAATATCTAACTTCACCTTACTGACTGCAGCATTGATAAAAAAGAGAGAAAAATGGAAGGGAGGGGAAGAAAGCCAATTCCATCGACCATGCTGTGTATCGATTACAGATGTCTGGTTGCTTCAGAGTTTTTAGCTTTATCCATCATTGTGGTGGATGGCTTTAGGTGGGAGGGGATCACTGGACATAGCAAAATGACAACAGGATGGGGGATGTGAGAATACAGATGGGGGTGAGGGGTTAGTTGATAAATTATTTACAACAAATACTCAGCAATACAAAATACAGAAGCAGAAAGGATAAAGGAGAGGGTTGAGCTCTCTGTCTGCTTCCCCCTTTGCCCTCTGGGATCTCATCTGCTTGAACTCTCTGCATTTCCCTGCTGGTTTCAAGGCAATTAATGCACATCACATCAAGCACATTAGGAATGTAGTTCTGCTGTTACAGATTCTTTTGTACTAGTGTGAGAGTTGGTGTATCAGACAAAACAGGATGGGTGATGCCATAAGATATTGTATTCCTGCTGATGACGATGGATCTGTGCAACAATAATTATATATAATATATATATATATATATATATATATATATATATATATATATATATATATATATATATATATATATATATATATATATATATATATAGTCAAACACAAGAGTCCTCTGCACTCAACCCATTATCAATATATTTAAGACAGAGACATTTTGTGCATACTGCTACTGAAAAATGCCTTACCCTTTAAACAAAACAGGGATTGTTTGTCCATATATTGCAATATATTTAAGCTGGCCAACTACGTCAAATTAAGCGTAGGACTGGCCAGATATGGGATGACTTTGACGTAGTTGGCCAGCTTAAATATATTGCAATATATGGACAAACAATCCCTGTTTTGTTTAAAGGGTAAGGCATTTTTTAGTAGCAGTATGCACAAAATGTCTCTGTCTTAAATATATTGATAATGGGTTGAGTGCAGAGGACTCTTGTGTTTGATTACATGTATTTTGTGGTCACAGCCTCATTGCACCCCCGCCTAATGATTTTTTAAATTTAGTGGTGAGCACAACTTTCCCTTGTTTGTTATAGTTTATACAGGAGCAGTGACCAGCTCCATGTTGTAGCTCCCACCCTCTCCAACTATAGTCAGGTGATCCCACTGGTGTCTAATAAAAGGGCAGCCAAGTTTGGGAGTTTTACTTTGAAAGCAGCTAGTAAGTTGCAGGTAAAACCTAGTCCCTTTGTAAAATGTATAATGAAGCAATAGAATTCTTAATGAATCAGATGAAAATTAAGCGTAGGACTGGCCAGATATGGGAATGTGGTGAGCACAACTTTCCCTTGTTTGTTATATATATATATATATATATAATATTTTGATCATCTAAATATGATGCAATGTGCCTACATTTATTATTACTAATGCATTTTCTGTATATTCCATACATCTTTATAAGGTTATATATTTTTACCTAAAACCTAGAATGACCAGCATATGGCCCTGTAGCTTTTATTGAAATGCAATTCCCATAAGCCCTTGGGAGTTCATGTTCAAGATCAGCTGGGAGGAAATACAATTTGGAAATTCCTGTTTTGTAAGATTGATTTATAGAGTGCTCTTTTATAGGTGACATCAAGAGGAGACATGACCAGCTTATTGGAATTTATATAAAAGAAAAGATTTGTTTTGTACACCCAAATTAAATTAAAATTCACTTTCTAGAGAGAGAGAGAGGTATAATTACCTGGTTATGTTGAACACCATCACGCAATAACGAATCACAACATATTTTCTTTAAAATATCTATTGAAATTATTCACAATCATCAGAAACTGAACAGCTGTATAATACAGATATCTGGAATTAATGTGGTATTAATAATTGGTGGGTAACTAGATGGAGAGGGGTTTTACTCTCTTTTAATTTTAGCAGCTTATTGGAATTGGCAACATTTTAGTGAAAGCCTACATATACACTATTTTTGTACCTCCTGCTAATCATAGAGCATTGCCTCTTTGAGCCAGAAATGAAAGAGAATTGAAGCCAAAGACATGGAAATTGCTCTTTATGTGTTCCTTATAACAACTACATATCCAGTACAGCTTATTTAATAGCATAGTTACAGCCAGTTCAGAGTCATAGAACTAGTGTAATAGCAAGAAATCATACTTTAGCACGTTGTCCAACATGTGTAATAGTATGTTCTGTACAATATAAACATGCTATGATTGCAAACGCAATTAGAGATGGGTTCGACATAGTTGAAAATTGTACCATTAAGCTTTTTTAGGCCCTCTTTTAACCCTTGTATCAGTAATCGGTTGTTGTTTTTGTATGTCGTCTGTATGTTCAATGAATGTTCAATACCCATTTATAATGCAGTGCTGCAGAATATGTTGGCTGCATTATAAATACATTATAATAATAGTATGGAAAAATGTGGACAGAATGGCTACAGTATATACTTCTACAAGGCTTGACATGCACAAGACTTGATATGCACTTGGTTCCACACATGACATCACAACATCTCAAATGCATCTAACTAGCTGGTCAAGCTACAGTGTCGTACTGGGCCAGTGTGACACCGGGAAAATACCTGGTGGACCCCAGACTTAATGTGCCTTGCAGACCCAGCCCCCCACCCACTCTGCACAGGGGGTGCAGATTTGAATCCATGAGGAGGGCCCTTCAATTCGCATACAGGACTGTTGAAGTTGCAGTCCCAGTGGGCCCCCGGACACCCCAGACAGACCATGTTAATCTATGAAACAGAGATTAGTCCAAATGCCCTTTAAAGGATACATCTGTGGAACAAGAAAGAGAGAGAGATTGAACCATTAGTGAAATATATATATAAGTGACAAGTAAACAGAATATATTTGGAGGTCTTTCAGTTCTATGTAAACATTGAGTTTTATGAGTGCAGAAAATGTGAATGGTGAATAGTGTACACAGCATGCCAAAATATACTTGTCTGCTCACTGGTGTTGCTGTGGGATGATCCCATTTATTGAGTGAGAAAAAACAGGAAAATAAAAGGATGGTAGGCTTACTAAAATGTTGTGTTTGGGATAATGGTATAACTGATAAAGGCTTTATTAGAAAGCAATCAAGTATATGTTACTGTAACCTAGATGAAACTTTGCAAGTTCATATCCGATGATGAATGCAGAAGATCCCATATGGGTTATATTGTAACTAGCATGCATATAATGGAATCAAATAATGCAGCTAAAATGGGATACAGTCATATTAGTTCCAAATAATTTTTTGCTTCTGTTAATCATTTTAATACAGTGTATTCCTATTATGGGCAGGGCAATCTGGCAGGCAGTCTTGAACTGCAATCAGGACCTTAAAGGATAATTAAACATTGAATGTGAATGTATTATACATTCATTTTTTTTTAATTCCAAGATATTAAAGGTTACATGTACTGTTAACATCAATTAATGTTGATTAATGACCTGCTGTTCATTTTCTGACCAGTCTTACCACCAAGTAGTCAAGGTGGTTGTCAGGAAAAAGAAAGAGGGCTGGTCTGATGTTCTGGCTAATTTTCTGATTTTTTTTCCTAACATTGTATGTACATTGCAAAAATTCTTAGAATAGCACTCTAATCAATTTTACATTCGCTTATTTTTTTTGGTTTTACTTGATTTACTTGCATAGACCAATCCAAAGATTTACTAGTAAAAAGATGCAGGAGAGTTAAAAATGGAGATATTTTGGTTAAAGGGGACCCAGGACAACAGTCTTCTCCCCCTATGGCAGCCCTTCATCTAGAGATCCCAGAACCGTAGGCCCCGACAAATGTGCAGGAGGATAATTATCCTCTCTAGAAATTTGCTGTTGGACCCAGTAACTTCTATATCACTGGCTATACAATCTCTCTGAGAACAAAGCTGCCTAGTACCTTTTATAACTAGAAAATGGTTGGTTTTAACTGACACTGAATATATGTAAGAAAGAAAAGTCAAAGTAAATATGACATAATATCCCACAGGTCCATGTCATTCAAGAAGATAAGTCTATACCCAAGCCTATACAACTAGTGACGGTAAAAGAAAGTCCCGAAAAAAAAGTGCTGCTAGGTTATTTTTTGGAAACAGCTGTACAGGCTAGGAGGTGCTCCCAGTGCATGTGTGCTGAGCTCTTGCCAGATGAATTCACAAAGTAGACAGAATAATTTGCTTCTTTCACTAACTAAGGAGACTAGCTGACCCTACCTTGGGAGCTCAGCATGGAAACAATAACTTTGGGGAACATTTACTTGTAGTGCTCCCACAACCCCCTTTGTATTTTAATACAATGAACACAACTACCATATTATTGATGTAATGAGCAGCTAAAGCAGCCTACAGAAATGGCATCCAGTTAACTGAGAAGAGTTCTCAAAGCAGCATTCTTATTGGTCAATTTGCCTGCATCTATAGGGGATATATAGGGGTCATTTTAATGGAGGGTTTAGATCCCCTTAAATATTATTTACCAGATTCTCCCATGCACCTTTATGCCAACCGTTGGGAAAATAGAATTTAGTAAATGTTAGTGTATACAGCTCAGAATATTTACTTAAATGATTTCTTGACCTGCTGACATTTAATTTTATAGATGAATAATCGGCAAATGCACTGTCAGCGGGAAAATGGTTCCTTTTTATAAATAGGTTTTATCTTCAAGTTATTTTCTCTGTAGGTAGACAATGAAGTATGGAGACATAACATATTATGCACAAAGAGAAATCCTTCATGCTCAGGTGAAAATAATTTAGTCAGAATTATTACAATTTTCTTTCCACTGAGAAATTTACATTTACAAATTCAAAATTTGTAAAACATTCAAAAGTCAGTTGGATAGCCATTTACCAATGATTATTCTATTCCACCCACAGTTCAGCACATAAACACTGAGCAAATCAGTTGCTGCAGCTATATCTTTTCTAATATTTAAACCGAAAAGCAATCAGATATGCACTTTAAATTTAGTCATGTTTTGAAACACTTGAGATGCCCTAAATTTGGCCTTTCGGTTCTTCTTTTCCCTAGAAATAATCAAGTAACTGGGTCCTGGTAGCTATGCTATGTATCTAAATCATTAACCAGTGTGCTGTCCATAAGAGAAAAGAAAGCTTCAATATAAGGAATATACTATCATTTCTCACATTTCTGAATAAAAAACCCTTATCCCTAGCTCCAGCCCTGCCCACAGGCATTTAGTGTTAGTTGCTGCAAGTTCGCCAACGCCGGCTTTGCTCACATCGCAACACTTCGGCAGGCGTAGATTCGCCAGGACAACGCTAATTCACTAAAATCCGAAGTTGCGTCCAGGGTGCCAAACTCTGGCAAAGTTACGCTAGCCTTACTGCATCAAGCGAAGCGAAGTTGGGCTGGCGTTGGCTAATTTGCATACGGCGGGAAGTTAAAGTTGAATGGACATATATGTTGCAGCAAATACATTACACTACACAAAGCCCAGGAAACCTTAATAAAATAAATTTGTTAAATTGCCCTACACATGTGCCCAGTATATAGTTTATGTGCCATATGGTATGAAATGTATGGGGGAGCCCAGATACCCAAAACAATTTTTACGGACTTTTGCAGCCTATCACCCTGAAAAAGTGAAAGACGCCAGCGTTTTTTGGGACTTATAAAATTTTTCAACTAAAAATTAAAGAAGCCCTATACATTCAATTTCAATTCACCTGGTCTGAGCTGGCGAAGGCAAGTCTGGCGGAACAGTCAGGGCCGCCATCAGGGGGGGACAGGGGGGACAAGCGTACCGGGCCCGGGCATGAAGGGGGGCCCGGCAGCGCTGCATTTTTTTGAAGATCCGGGCCCCCCTTACGAGCGCCCGAGCCGTACGTCTTGCCTCTTCAGTGCCGAATGCGGAAGTGCCGAAAAGCCGAAGCCGATGCGACGAAAAGACCCGAAGTCACGGAAAAAGCCGAAGTCCCGAAGTCACGAAGCGCCGAAAAGACCCGAAGTCACGAAAACAGCCGAAGCCGAAGTCCTGAAGCAGCGCAAAGACCCGAAGTCACGAAAACAGCCGAAGCCGAAGTCCTGAAGCGGTGAAAAGACCCGAAGTCACGAAAGGAGGCGAAGTTGAAGTACTGAAGCCATGAGTTCAATTCTACTGAACACCAGTTTGTGTTTTTTTTTTTTTAATCCCCTGGCCACCAATGTATTATTTTAATATTCTATAGGCCCCTGCCACCAATCTTTTTTTTAAAACTTTTGTTTTTAGGGCCCCAATTTTTTTTTTAACTCGTAAGGGGCCCCTTGCCACCATTGTTTTTTTTTGGGTTTTTTTTTAAAAAAAAAATTAATTTTCTTTTTGGTGGCCCCAAATTTTTTTAACTTGTAAGGGGGCCCCTGCCACCAGTTTTTTTTTTTTTTTCAAAAAAAAATTATTTTTTTTTTAAATTTTTTTTGGGGCCCCAATTTGTTTTTAACTTGTAAGGGGGCCCCTGCCACCATTTTTTTTTTTTCAAAAAAATTTTTTTTTCTCCAAATTTTTTTTTTGGGGCCCCAATTTGTTTTTAACTTATAAGGGGGCCCCTGCCGCCAATGTTTTTTTTTTTTTTCAAAAAAAAATTAATTTTTTTTCAAATTTTTTTGGGGCCCCAATTTGTTTTTAACTTATAAGGGGGCCCCTGCCGCCAATGTTTTTTTTTTTTTTAAAAAAAAAATTAATTTTTTTTCAAATTTTTTTTTGGGGCCCCAATTTGTTTTTAACTTAGAAGGGGGCCCCTGCCACCAATGTTTGTTTATTTTTTAGTTTTTTTTACATTTTTTTTGTTGGGGCCCCAAGTTTTTTTTAACAGGGGGCCCCTGCCACCAATGTTTTTAAAAAAAAAAAAATTTTAATTTTTTTTTTTTTGGGGCCTCAATTTTTTTTATAAGGGGGCCCTGACCATCAATAGCTTTTTACAACTTGTGTGGGGGGGGGGTTACTTTTTTAGCGCTGATGTCTGTGTGGTCTTTTAACTGCGATGTGGGCGGGATATGGGGCGGAGCTTGGTCGTCAGTGTGGGCGGGGCCCAGGGGGCCCCAAAAATTTTGTTGTACGGGGCCCCGTGATTTCTAATGGCGGCCCTGGGAACAGTTAACGTTGAGTAAAAGGCACATCTTAGTGAATTTGCGAAGTAACGCTCTTTCGCCAGAGCGAAACTTCTCCTGGCTTAAGAGTGTGAAGTAGCGCTAGAGTCTATCTCCTCCACTAGCGAAGTTACGCCTGCGCCCGTAAATAACGTCACACTGGTGACCTTAGTCACTTTAGTGAATTTCCCCCTATGACGCTTTGTAAACAAGCACAGAAAAGAACACACAATGTTTCTCCTTGAGGAGTAACTCAGATGATAGAGAAATGCCTGATACCTTTCCATGCTGTCTGTCACCTGTGGTGACATATGGATTCTATTCAAATAAATGACAAGTGACACAGAGGAGTGTCAGGTGTTTCTCTGCAGGCTGAAACATTCTAGTAGGTTTTATGGTATGAATTACTTGTATGTGAATAAACACAGTTTTGAGCAAGTCTCAGAATGCCAAATATAATGTCAACTGTAATCCACCCTGCGCTAGAAATCTCACTGTGTGGTTAAAAATATTTCTAGGGATATTATTGCTTTTTGGAAGCCCTGTCAATCCAGCTCAGCAATTCAGGAGAGTTCTGAAAAGAAGTGATGAGTGAACTTGCTGCATTTTGCTCCACATCGTGAATGAGGAAAATTTCACAAAACTGAAATTCCACAAGAATGTATTGGAGTCAATGGGATAGCGAAATGGTGTTATTTTTAAGGCTTTTCAGCTCTGCAATCTCCTTTTCACTATGCTACAACTGTTCTTCATAAAAAAGCCTCCCATCTTGCCAATTTCTTCATGGCACCCGGACAAACATGGCTCCGATTCCATTGGTTGATGTGGAAGGCAAGTGGCAGCTGGTAATGTCTGCAGTTATTTTTCTGACACCATCATTTTAACCATGGTTTCATTAATGAAAAGATATGTATAACTATGTTCAAATTCAACCATGAGGTATTACGTATTTTATGAGAGATATTTTAGTCATATACTAATACTTTATTAATGTTTTCTAATAGTGTCCCAGAGGGAGCTGAGTCATATGCTGTGTTACTGCTTGCACACTCACTAATTGTCTTTAAAACCTACCCTGGACGTTTCCTGGAATTGTGTCCTTGCATATATTGCTAATGTAGTCCAATATAAATTTAAAGGGGAGAGAACCTTCCTACGACATTTCCTAATTGTGTTGTGCCCCTAACTCTCCATTGAAAGCGACCTAAACCTAGTTACAAAGGCAACAGTATTCACCTATGGAAATCATTCCTACTAAAGCTATAACAGTCAGTTTGTTGTTATCTAATATATGTATTTAATGCGAAAGCACCATGGAAGGTTGGGGTTCCTTATAACAAAGGGATTAATCTCATGCTAATTCCTAAAATTGAGATACCCTGACATATGGGCAATATTTAGATGCACTGAGACTCCCCAGCTGCTCTCTTACCAGCAAGGAAGGGGGACGCAACTCGGGGCAGGACGTGGGCGTAGTTGGGGTGGGGAAGAGATGCAGGACGTGGGCAGAGCGGAGGTGGGGCGGGAAGTGGGCGGGAGGATGGGGATCAGAGCGTGTCGGGCCCCTCTGAAGTTCTTTTTGAAGGGGGGCCCGGCGCACTCTATTTATGTCACTGATTAGGGCAGGTGCAAAGTGCTAAAAAAGTGCAATCTGGCATGTTTTTTGCAGGTCTCTCCACTCAAAAGCAGAGCCCAGGGACCTGTGTTCGCCCCACATAGGTCAGTGCAATATTTTTGAGGCATCCATCAGGAGGGGAGGCCCACTTCCAGTCTTTTCAGATGAACGTCAATCAGACATGCAAGTTAGGGAGCACTGGCAGTGACAGGCCATAATGGGGCCCTGTAATTACTGCCTGCACCAGTGACATAACTACAGAGGAAGCAGACTCCAAGGCCGTTGGGGGGAGGATCTATTTCTTCTGTAAAGGGGCCCATGGGTGACCCCATGGTGCATGCAAAATTGTCTGTCATGTGCAATTTTGGATAGATGACAAGCAATTTTGTGTGCTCCACAGGTCACCATTGTTGCTAACATTCCACAGATGCTGCCGTGAAATGCATCAGCTAATGTAGCCAATTGTAATAGTTCCGAATCTGCACCTGGATTATTGAGCTGCCAAACTGAAACATCAGAGGCAGGAACATTAGACTTTAGAATTTTAGAAAACAGTAAAAAATAAAACATTGAAAGCAATTGAAAAAAAGTCTTTATTTTATTTACAAGTAACTTCAAAACCACTTGAAATGTTTTAAAAGGACAAGGAAAGTTAAACTTTAAAGTTAAAGAAGTAAGCTATAAATGTTGTACATTATGTTTTGGGCTTCTGTAACAGCCCAAGGCAACCCCAGCCCTTTAGCAGGGAAGCTCTGTGCCCCTAATAATGCCCCAGTAGCTCCCCATCTTCTTTTCTGCTGATTCACTGCACATGCTCTGTGCTGCTGTCACTTACTGAGCTTAGGGACCCACTCACAATATACAGTGCACGTAGAATATAAATGTCACAATATAAGGCTGATTAGTAATTTGTACAGATAATTACTACATGGCAGCACAGAAACCAGTGCAACTAACACCACAATTTAATAATAAGTCCTGTAGCATCATTTTATATTGCAGACCAATCTCATTTTCTGCAAGATAATTGCTTAGCTTAGCTTCTCAACAGCTGCTTAGAGCCCACTGAGCATGTGAGTGTCGCAGACACTTTCCAAGATGGTGACCCCCCTGTGACAAGTTTGATGTCCTGGATTATTGCTGCTATTGACAAGCTGAAACTTTAGGCTGGTGCAACAAGTTCAGTATATAAAATATGGCAGTTTTAGCCATATTCATTTTTTGGGTTTAGTTCTCCTTTAATGCACCATAGTTGGTTAGAATGAAAATTTCGTTCATTGCAAAATGGTATGTTTGGGTTCACATCATCCCTTTAAATAAAAAGAAATCATACTTGCAGCTGCTGTGTTTTTTTCAAAATCTGTTGTGTGCAAACTGTCTTGCACATGGTTTGCATCATTTTCCACTTTTAAGTAGCTTGAGGAACATAACTACAGGTGCCAAAACATTTGTTGTGTTGTCTTTGCCAATTCCCATTTTTTTCTGCTTGTGCATTTGGTCAAAGGATAAAATGTTACAAAATATTATTTTTACTGGCTGGCAGTTATAAATATGGCCTGATTTATAATGGGCACTGGAGCCACTGTGATGTACAGAATTGTGTTGTTCTTTGCAAGTACACCAATACAAATGACTAGAGTAAGGCTTCTGTATCTAGTGGCAGGTGTTATGTACTGGCCTGCTGTGCCTTTAACTACAGGGCCAACTTTAATAACAAAAATCATAAGGTACATAAATATTTTAAACACACAGTCTTGGCAACATTCACTTGTAAAAATGATTTGTTCAATGCCAATTTTATATATAAGCCCCCACTTTTCATATACGATAACATAAAATCAATTTATAATACAGTGTTTTTTTTAGTACATAAGAGGATATAAACAGCATCAGATGTTTTTTATGGCTCGCTATACATATATGGATTTACAAAATGGGAAAGCTGCTGTGAAGAAAATATGCAGTTTTGCAGATGTTGTTTAGGCCGGGGCCAGATAAAAGACTTTAACACACCCAGATGAGTGAGTGTGTCCAGTGACATTGGCAGGAGAGCTCCGCAGGTGGCATTTTTCAAAGTGACACATTTGCTTGTTCCCCGGTTGAACTTCATGAAAAATCTGTGCATGTGTCCAGCATTAGGAATAATCTGAAAGGCATTTCACCCATGCAATGCCTACATACAAGGGCCATAATATCATAATATAGAGTGATATTCTGAGACAATTTGTAATTTGTTTTCATTTTTTATAATTGAAGGATTTTGAGTTATTTAGCTTTTTATTCAGCAGCTCTTAAACTTTCATCTTAATCAATCTGGTAACTAGGGTCCAAATTACCCTAGCAACCATGCATTGATTTGAATAAGAGACTGGGATATGAATAGAAGAGGGCCTGAATAGGAGGATCAGTAATAAAAAGTAACAATAACAATACATTCGTACCCTTACAGAGCAAATAACTATAAAAAGTAAATAATGAAAACCAATTGAATTGATTAGAATTGGCTGTTCTATAAAAGAATAAAAGTAACCTTAAAGGTTAAACCCCCCCCCCCTTCATGGACCAGGACTACAAGATAATGTTAAGAATACAGATTTATTTTACATTACTTTTTTTAAGTACTTTTAGGCATAAAAGATTTTACATACATTTTTAAAAATATCCCTGTTTTTTTTTTAAAGGGAATGTAACCCAACTGTTACTGGATTATAAAGGCTAGTATAATTTAATACATTATCAAAGATCAAAACATGCTGGGAGCTGTACTCTAGAATTATCAGGGTTCTAGTCTTAAACTTGGCAACATTTTCCCCAGTATTTCAGCACCAACTTATTAAAAAAGCTAAATAATCTTCCACTGAGAATATCACTTGATTTGTTTACTTCCATGTTTTCATTTTTGCATTTAGAGTAAGCATATAACAAATATTCAACTCAATTCTTGCAGTGGACATTGGCTCAGTTAAATGCTGGCAATTACGTCACTAACCTTTTTCTTGGTAAAAATAATTAAATAGCATGTATTGTTATTTGTAGTATTTTTACCCTTTTTTAAAATATAAGACCAACATATTACACATCATTTTACAGTCTAGCTATAGCAACCATATGTAAAATGACCCAGCCATTTGAGCTTCATCTCTTCATCAGTGCCAGAAGTAGATCATGCCTAACCCAATCTTCCTCAAAAGATATATATCCTCCCATCAATTCATGCCGTGATTACAGCAATATCCTTCCTATCGATCGCTTTACAATGAGATTCTTCCTTATATAATCTGTCACAAACAGCTGCTCCATTCATTTCTCATCAGCCCCCCCACCATGCCCACAAGGTGTAAATCTCACTAGTTATAACATCACCCACAGTATCTCCTTTTGTTTCCTCTCCTCTTTAATTATTTACTATGTATTTTTAGTAGTAAATATTTTGAAAAATGTCAAAGGTTAAAGTTAAGGTTTGCAAACAACCATTCAGCTGCTTTTCATATTATTCAAACCCCTTATTTTATTTGTCATTTTAATTATTAAGGATTTTTCCACTACATACTGTATGTATTACATTTTGCCACACTTTTTATTATGCCCGCATAAATTTATTTCAGAGATACCACAAAGTCTGAATAGTGTCAGACTTCCTTTCACTATGATGCTTTTTCCCAAACACACATAAAGTACTACATCTCAGAGCAGTTATAAACAGTCCATTCTTGCAGGAGCTTCTACAACATGAGTGAATGAATACTCATGTACAGTCAGTTTGCCTTCCTTGTAACAGAAGCCTTCCTCTAGTCTCATCCTCCTCTACTCTTCTACTAGAAGCATGGTTACAAAAAAAGAAATGTTGGTTGATGTTGCTTAGGGTTTTTTTTAACAGCAATGATAGAGAAATGCTAATTGCCTTCATATCCCTCTTCCCCATAGGCTTCATGTTAAAGGCATATTGGTGTATTAAAACATCTCTGGCACACCCAGATTCTCCACGTGTATGAAAGGAGAAGGAAAGCTACAGAGGTATTTTATTGCCAATAGTTTAGCTGCAATAGTGTAAAATAGAATGCTATATTTATTCTGTTTTACCATACCTGAGTAAAAATCTCTACAAGCTCTCTGTTTGTTTAGGATAGCAGCTGCAGTATTAGCTTGGTGTGACATCACTTCCTGCCTGAGTCTCTCCCTGCTCACTTATAGCTCTGGGCTCAGATTACAGCAGAGAAGGGAGGGGGGAAGAGGAGCAAACTGAGCATGCTCATGCCCGGGGCAAGGAGGTTTAAGCTGAAGGCAGGAAGTCTGCTACAGAAGCCCATGTGTACACAATAGAATGAAAGAAATGCAGTTTTATTTGACATGAGGACTCAGAGCAGCACTACTTTGAGGGTTTACTGTTATATTTAGGTGGAGCTTTCTGATAAGGCTTACTTAGATTTAACCTTTCCTTCGCCTTTAATACTTTACCTGCCTTTCGAGACCAAAGAAGGATTTACCATGTAAGGTGAGTTTCAGTGTTATTTCACTGAAATTTTGGAGGGCTACAGCATTCCCCATCTTATTATCAAAGGTTAAAGCATGACAGATTCTAATTCAGCAACCATATACATGTCATTTTAAAGCAATGCTGCAAAAATACAAGTTGTTACAAGTTCTTCTGTTAGGGCACAGAAGTAGCGCACAGAGTGAGAAGACGTTGGTTGGGTGCGGGTCATACTGTACATGGCAACATAGGTTGGGTGCGGGTTAAGGTTTTGCAGGTTACTGTTGGCTGCGGGTTACATAACATAAGATCATGTTAGATTCCTGCACTGTAGGTACCTGTGCAATTTGGGACAGCTGATATTACACTGCTATCAAAGATAAGAAGGACAATACTTAGGTGTTCAGTACTTGAAGGAATGTTATAAATGCTTCCAACTCACCGTCAACAGAACAAAGATTATGGACACAAAAGATTTCAGGATTATCACTTGAAGAATACTTCCTACTATCCACTATCAATCTATATCTCCACTGGCCACTTGCCCTGTAGGCTGGGGAAGGGGTTATTAAGCATTTTTTATTTTAGAATGGCAAGTTGCAGTCTAGTAAAATTTGAGCAAGCCATAATATGGTTTACGCCCCCTTTAAATTCTAATGGGTAATGTAACACAGGGCTTGCTACAGGTTAGTAGCATATAGAAATATAGTTAAGGCAATGTGCAGGTATAGCCAGAAGGTGGCACCTGTCGAGCCTTTATAAGGCAGTGCCTTGCTGAGGCACTTCCTTTTCTGGCCTAGTTGTCCCAATAAGGAGTGACTAGGTGGGATATAGAGCCCCTGAGGTGATTGGGCACCAGTGTTAGGGATCTGAGCGTGTAGGTTAAGCTAGAGGGGACCTCTAGTGGAAGCTTCGGCACTGTACATAAAACCATTAGGCAGGGGTGCAATAAAGCTGTGCCCACAAAATTCATACAGACAAAGACAAGAGGTCCTATTCACTCACCCATTATCAATATGCTAAGGATATTAAGAATACATAGGGACTAAGTTTTACCTAGAGCAATGCTTTTCAAGGTTAAAACATCCAATTGGTTGCCCTTTGTATTGACTTGGATCACCTGACTGTAGCTGGGGATGATGGGAGCTACAGCATGGAGTTGGCCACTGCTCCTGTAAAAAATAGGAAAGTTGTGCTCACCACTACATTTTAAACATTAAAAATGCAATGAAGTCAATGGCTGTTTTTTCACAAAAACTGTTTTTGATCAAAATAAATTGGATTCAATGGCATTTTTTGTCTGCAACTTTATTTTGCACAAAATGCATTGAAGTCAATTTTTTTTAAATTTTGTGTCAATCTTTTTCTCAAAATATATTGCAGTCATTTTTTTCTTTTCTAAATGTTGCTGCAATTTCTGTAGACTCTGACACATACCTGAATAGTATACATTTTATTGCTATAGAGATTTAGTGCTTAGTTATAGATACAGGTATGGGACCAATTATCCAGAATGTTCGGGACCTGGGGTTTTCTGGATAATGGATCTTTCTGTAATTTGGATCTTCATACCTAGAAAATCACGAAAATATTGAATAAACCCAATAGGCTGGTTTTGCTTCCAATAAGTATTCATTATATTTTAGTTTGGATCAAGTACAAGGTACTGTTTTATTAATACAGAGAAAAAACTTGGATTATTTGGATAAACTGGAATCTTTGGGAGACAGCATTCCCATAATTTGGAGCTTTCTGGATAATGGATTTCCAGATAACGAATCCCATACCTGTACTACCAAAGAAGAAGAAAAAACACAAATTTAAATCCTCTAACTCAAATAGGTCTAATTTGTATGTATGTTTGTATCTCTCAAGATATTCTAATGCTTCAGCACAGAGTCTGGGGCTATTCAACTAATTGTGTGACTTGTCAGGTTAATTAAGTGCGCTGATTTTGTTTTCTATAAAAATGGTGTTGAATACTTATAAATTTGAAGAGGTGTCTGTTATTATTATTAATTAGCTATGTATTTAATGTAATGAGCTTTCATCAATTTTAAATGTGCAGATAAGATAGGATAGCTTACAGTTTCTTTTTAATTAGGATGACATTCCAAACCAAGGATGAAAATTTAAAAAAATCCTTTATGTAAGGGATTACTTTTCAAGACAATAGTAAAAAAAACAAAAACACATTGTCTAAAAAGTGACATTCTTCTGCAAAGTGCAGTTTTATATTAATTTAACAAGAATAAACACATATAGCTACGGGATGTAAGGCACTGTCATTTCCCCATAGGTTCCTTTTTAAACCAACAGTTCTTTAGTTTAAATTGTGGCTTAGTCTCTGTAATAATTAGACAATGCCTTGTATTTGATGGTGCTCTAAATAATAATCAGAAAATTCTGATTAAAGGGCTGCACTTAGTTTGAAATCAGTTTTGCATAACAACTTGTATTTATCAGATTTTTCATATGATATAGAACCCTTAGACTAGGTCCATCTGCATTTTTGTATGTGCCCATTTAGGCTGTATGATACACAACATTCATGGATGCAATAGAACCACTAGCCTGAACCTATTTATTTTATTTTTATTAATTCTGGGCTTCTCTTAGTAGGTTGCTGACTTATGCTAGACCATTGGAACGCTAATGACATTACTGTTAATGTCTAAACAACAATGGTATCCTAAGAATTTCTCCATGAGTTTTGTGCAGAAAAAGCCAGATGCAATTTTTGTGAGTTTTACCATGGTTTGTGCATTTTCTTAGCGAAGCTAAATTGGCCAGTTTCAATCATCTCTATTCGTAAAGCAATAATTGCATGATACAATTTTCCCCTAGTCTCCAGGGTCAATGACGTCCCCTTAGAAAGCAAAATAATCATTGTAAATCTTGCTCCATGGTCTTTATTTTTGAATTAGGAGTTGGGAACATTAAACACTTTTCCTAGGGTAAAGGGTTCACACAATTTAAGGCTAATGCCACAGTGGGCTATTTCTTGGCTGGTGCTTTCTCAGCCTCCGCTTATATCTTCAGTTTTCTGTGTCGGCACCTGAATCCACTGTGCTCAGCTCTAAAATGCATATTCACATGTTTCAGTGCCTAAATCCGTCCCTGTATCTTCAACAGAGCTGACCCTAGTGTGGGGTGAAAAGGATTTTTATATTGTAAACTCCACCAAGGCAAGGGCTGATGTGAATGACATATAACCTGTAAAAACGTACTGCAAATTAAGTTGATGCTGTGTATATAAAGCATAATAAAAATACAATTTCCAGTATCCTGAAAGGAGTTGCTGCCTTTTTCTTTACCTCTTCTCTCATATTTTCAATATTAATTGAAATATAGAAATATATATTACTTGCTTTGGGAACTGTAGATGAACTCTTCTAACTCCTGTCTTCATGTAATGAGAAAATATTAACCATAGTCACCATCTGAATCACATTACTTAATCCCACATTTTCTCACTGTGCCTATGTTGTCTTTCTTTTGCTTCTCTCTTCTTTTTTTACTGAACAGGAAACTAATATGGCTGCATAACTATTAATACACCCTATTAATGCTGTAAACAATTGTAAAAAATGTTGGTGCTGTATAGATTGAAAGCTCTGTAGGAAAGGTATACAACACAGCTTTGTATAAAAAATACAGTTATGCTGTCAGTTTCAGTGGATTAAAAAACACTGCTCAGATAAAAGTGCTGGGGAAGTGTGGTATTAAATGTATATGCAGTTAATTTCAGAAGAAAAGTTGGTTTAAACAGTATTTGTATTCATTTCATATAGTATTACAAGAGCAAAGCTTGGGATGGAAGTTACTGTTCTGTACATCTCAAAGGAACTATGTCAACTTATTAAATGGAAAGCACAAAGGGTCACTGACACTTGGCGGAGTACAGCTAAGCCTTCTTGGATTTCTTTAGCTTGAATAGAGTTAGTTGAGGGGATACATTGTTTTTCCTGTCAGAGCTAGAGCAGTTAGCCAAGTTATTAGTGAAACAGGATGCCTTTTATGATGTATGAGTTGCTGATTTTTCGTGGTGCTTTTGCTGGGTCTGAAATGAGATACTAAACAAGTAGTTATTGTCTTGTTCTGTAGTTTTTCTCAGTCTTCAGTATAGGTAGGAGGGGCATGCTAAACCTGTACAAAGGTGATTTGCATTGGGCCAAATTGCAAAGTTGGATGATGAGACATCAATTATTTTATTATGGCCAGAGGACACATGATATAAACAATGGGTATGGCCTTTTAATGAAAGTGGGTGAAATGGCTATGAAAATTGGGCTGGGTGTAAATCAGAAAGATCTAAGAGTGCACTAAAAGTGACATTGCCCTAAGGCAGTGCTTTCCAATTTCTGTGGTACAGAGGGCAGAAATTTTTCTGGCCTACATGGTGGAGGGCTGATAATGGAAGCCAGTGTTAACCATGCCCTGTTTTAAACCACATCCACTTTAAACCACACCCATTTTACCACAAGACCATGTCCACATTAATTGTGGTAGCACACCAAAAAACCAAATGGTTGGTGCTCACTGCAGAGATAACATTTATCACTCACATGAAAAAGTTAAGCCATATTAAGACACACCCTTAAATCCATATGCCTCATCCTCCCCTGCAGAAAACACGGCAACCCCGAGCATATGAGTAAACACCTTAGGGGCCCCTAACAACAATTTTCTAACAATGCTAACAAACCCCCAGAACAAATACCAGCTTATGTTCCACAGGCAGAGCAGGGCACACACCGGCAGCAAAGAGAAGTCAGAGTAAGGCACACACGGACAGAGTATGGCACACACATGGAGCAAAGGGAAGGCAGAGTATGGCAAACACAGGCAGATTAGGACAGGCAAAGTATGGCACACACAGGGAGCATAGGACAGGCATAGTATGGCACACACAGGCAGGATATGGCACACCTGGGGAGCATAAGGCATGCAGAGTAAGGTACACACAGGGAGAATTGGGTAGGCAGAGTATGGCACATACAGGGAACATAGGGCTGGCAGAGTATGGCACAGACAGGGAGAATAGGGAGAACAGAACAGAGCAGGTGACAGGGAAACCTATCAGGACCAGTTGAACAGCACTGCCCTAAGGTGTTTCTATCTGACAATTTTTTGTTAAACTGAATTATTGGCCCAAAGCTTTTGTTTGACAGTAAACAATATTTATTTGTTCCATAGTTCTAGCTGAGTTGCAGGTGTGGAGATGTGCAGCCAAATCATGGCACAGTTCACAGACTTCAGTGAGTTCACAGGTATCAATATTACTTTTACAGATACATTGTGTGTTTGACAAAACATTTCCAGGATTTCATACATCTTAATGTATTATATTTTTGTAGGTTAGAGCAGTGGCTTAGGATTTGGGGAACTAGGGTCATGTTAGCAAGGGGTTTAATGGCACCTAACTAAAGATTTTAAGGAATCACTGGTGAGCCAGTTTTTGCGAAACACTGGGGAATTACTTTAACCTATTCCTGTTAAAGGGGAACTCCGGCTTCCAAACCAAAATATGATAAAGAGGCCCACATTACACAGAAACCCCTAATATATCCATCACAGTTACCTATTTCTTCAAAAAGTATGAATAAATGCCATTTTCTATGGTGAAATCCAGCTGGTTAACAGTTCTTCTCTTTCTGCATCATTTTTGAGGGACTAAAACACTGATGTTACAAATTGTAACAACTTCTCCACAGTTTACAGACAGCATGCAGGAATGACATAACCCACAAGGCATTGCACTGTGATTATTGAAATCACATGTGCAGGGAATTGTGGGGTTTGGAGGATGCAGGCTGAGGGCAGCTGGCTGAGGGCAGCTGGCTGTTGACACAAAGTAATGGTAGTCAGCCAGCTCAGCAAAGTAGTCAGATAGATCAGCAGAAGAGCAAGGGGCCAGGCTTAGGGAACTGTCCGAAACCATTAAAAATCATGAAAAATCTGCATATTAATTGATGTATATTGCAAAGTTGCTTGAAATCATGTTTACTTTTCAAAAAGCTTAAGTTATGTTTTTGTGGAGTTCCTCTTCTAGGAGACAGTATTGCTGGCCAAACTCGGCCCGATATTGATTGCTGGTTTGGCCCTCTGATTGAACTAGGAGTGTATTTGTCCAAATAAGAGCAGAAAATAATACCCTTCCTAAGTGAGATATACTGTATCAGGACCCTAATGCAGTCAACTCCTAATGGATCTGAATTGGTTTATTATGGACTTGGGTCGCCTCTTGCTAAACAGGGAGAGAGAAAACTGGGAATAGTGTGTTTTATAAATATTAAATGTGTAACGTTAGTGTTCATTTGGGTGCAACAGTTAAATGCAAAAAAACAAAAACTCGGTTTGAGAGAAAAGTAAAAAGAACTGATCAGGATGTTTTAAACTTGTACTAAATAAAGGCGTTGTCATTGCCTTACATGTTTATCTGATAAAGATATTGAAGAATGCCAAGTATGTGTCTAGGTGCCCTTTAAAAGAAAATTTGGTGTATGCCCCGAGAGAATGGCAGGCGTAAATGAGCATCGGCAGAGTTTATCCTTGTTCATCCTAGCTGATGAATAAAACATTTAATGCTACAACAATGTAAGTTCCATAATTCAACCTTAGTATATCTTTTATGTGCTACATTGAGTATAACGAAAATGAATAATATTTCAGACATGATGACAAAGATGACATTTAAAACTGCCATAATATTAAAATGTGTATGTTAGTTTTTATCAATTGCCTCTTTCTGCTAGACGCTATTTTCATTTTACAGTGCCATTTAATGTAAATAATGATTTGATACATGCCGGAGCTTATTGTAAATGCAAGAAAGGGGAAAACTTTTGAAACAACATAAGATTTAAAAATACTCCTTTAAGGCAAATAGGTTTAGCCTGAGTGCAGATTTCTAAGGGAAAGATATTGTTAAATGTCCAATTTATTATTTTAAATCTGTGTGTGTCAAGTGTAATGGATCTTTAAAATTGCATTATACACCTGTGATCCATACAAGCTCAATAAAAAGACTTGGAAGTGTTCTCTTCTTATGCTGTGCAGTAATAAATATGTTTCATTATTAATTTGTTGCATTAAACAGTGCAGGTGTAGTATAAATTACCTCCTAATTGCTTAGTGAGACTCGTTGCTTAAGGGGCCTGCACACTGCATTTGTTATATTATATATATATATATATACATGGACAAATCGGCACTCACCAATCAATAGGTTTTTAGCCAGGTGCTAACCAAAAATCATCAATAGTATTCCATGAAAGCACTCATGGCAGCAGAGGTTCAGCATATATAAGTGCATCTTTATTAGTGCATGGTGTATGAATGCGTTTTGGCTTTGGTCAGGATGATATATATATATTCTTGGGTGAAATTCCTACAGCTCAGCTCAGGCCAAGTACCATATATACCATTGGCCTGAGCTGAGCAGTATGAATTTCACCCAAGAAATGCCTCTTGAAACACCCTGCTCTAGCAACTCATTCATAGTTACATTTGGGTTGAAAAATACAAAACTCCATCATATTCAGGCACATGCAGCTGATTTCAAACTTTGCAACTTGTGGTCAAAATGCGCTGCGTTCCTGCAATGGATCCAGTTGCGGGCAAGGAAGGGGTAAATTATTGTTATAGGTGCAGATTTACAGCCTGTGTTTTATTCATAGGCCAAAATCTGCAATATGTGGCTTTAGCCTAAGGGTTTTGCTTTGAAATGCCTTTTCTTGCTTTCAAGTGGAATATGGACATATATATTTGTTAAGCAGCATTTTTTTCCTTCTGTTTTTAACCCTGTGAAAAGCTTTTCCCAGTCAATGTACTGCAGAGATGCCCTTAACTGCTTACGTGTGCATGTTTATTTTAGGGGCAGATTTATCAAGGGTCGAAGTGAATTTGAGGGAATTTTTGAAGTAAAAAAATTCGAAATTCAAAATAATTTTTTGGATACTTCGACCATCAAATAGGATACTACGACTTCGAATTCGATTCGAAGTAAAATAGTTCGAATTTTTAAAGTACTGTCTCTTTAAAAAAATGTCGACTTCAATAATTAAACCTGCCAAAGTGCTATGTTAGCCTATGGGGACCTTCTAATGCATTTTTGTAAGTCTTTACACATCACAGTAAAATCGTTCGATCGTACGCTAAAATCGATTGAATTGTTCGAATCGAACGATTTAATTGTTCGATCGAATGATTTTACTTTGATCGTTCGATGGCCAAATTCAGTGAAAAATCCTTCGACTACGATATTCGAAGTCGAAGTATTTTAATTCGATGGTCGAATTTCAAAGTATTTTTTACTTCGAAATTTGACCCTTGATAAATCTGCCCCTTAGTGTTGTAATTACTTCCTTATAGAGTTTTCTCTGCAACATAATTTCAAAGGACACAATGTTGTGATCAATTGTCCCTAAATGCTCACCCACGCAAATACTAAAAATTAATTCAGTATTATTATTTATTACCAGGTCCCAAAGAGAATCATTCCTAGTAGGTTCCTATTATATGTTTTCTTTTAGCACATTAATGCTTTGCATGCCTAATTGTAAATGGCACAGTGGGAGTGAACACTTTGTCATCCCAAAAACACCATGGCAAGTGTTGATTTATAAATAACCACCGCTATCACTAGCCCCATCCAGTTCATTTCCCTCATGTAATCAATTCCTCCTTATATATTCTGTCACAGAGAAGCAGTAGGACAAAGTGGGACGAGGAACTAAATCTACAGAGCTCATTACTTGTTTTTTGAGTTCATGGGTGGGAGGAAACATGTGATCAAAACATACCACATGTACACTTATAAAGACACTTTCCACCAGATGCAGAACATTTATTAGCACCACGATCTTAAGGAGATTAAAACACTTAACACTACTCAAGGCATGCTTTTCTGAATTCCCTTCCAATATCATTTGTCCAAGGTCACCAGTTTGTTAACTGGCATTACATACCAAAGTAAGTTTATCCTGTATGTATATTTTAAATATACTGTATTTCTACTATATTTTACATGCGTATAATGTTTTTTTGTGTGAGTAATGCGCAGACAGCTGTACAATTTTCCACAAAGAGCATTGTAATAATCCCTTCAAAAATCTCCTTGTTCCTCTCCTGCCAATCCCCTAATGTCAACAGACCCTCCTAACAGTGCTGGTTACTTATGCGCATTCACTTACTTCAGCATGTTTTAATCTTAACAAAGAAACAGGCTAGAATGCTTCATATTGTGTTCCGGGATTCTGTACCAGCCCAAGGCAACCAGCGCCCTTAAGGAATGAAGCTCTGTGCCTCCAAATTTTTCCCTTGTGATCCTCATAATCATTGTCTGTGCTGCTGTCAGCTACCTAAGCTTAGGGACTGACTCAAAATATACTGCACTATACTGTATATAGAAAATAAAGATACAATGCTGATTTAGTAATTACAACAGATTACTTTACATGGCAGTTGAGAAACCAGTGCAATTTGCATCGGTACTGTAGAATCAGCTTTTATTGCAGGCAATCCTTATTTTCTGCTTGATGATTTGCAGTTACCCCAAAGATTAGCTTCCCAGCGGATACTGAGCATGTGCATTGTCACTGACTCCTAAGAAAATCCAACATGGCTCCTGTGCACAGACAATGTTTGTCTACAACTGTAGGGGGAAATGGAAAGTGTTTTTCACAACATTAAATGCCATCAGAAGATTTTTCATTTAACTTGAGTCTTCTTGAACGAAATGCATCAGTGAAGGAAGTACAAATGATAAAATCACCCATAACATATTCACCCTTCAAAAGTCAGAATAATAATGTAAACAATTTTAAAAGAAATTTCTTAATGGAATCAATACATGACTGTTTGTTTTTCCCAAGAGCCAAAGCATTTGATGTTGGGTTCCCCGGAGCTGCTATATAAATATGATTGTTTTATCTAAAGGGAATGTTATGACCTTGTTAATGGGGAAGCTACATTTGTTCCCACATCATTTGCGCTGCACTTTGGCAGAAGAACAGTCCGTCCTTTTCTGAAGCTCTGACAAAGTCCATTACAACAGAGTGAACTTAATTGCTTCTGCATCAACTGGGGACCATTGAATCACAGCTTTACTGTTTTACCAGATCATTGAATAAATATCATTGAATAATAGAAGTTACAACTTAAAACATGGTTATATGGCAGCAATATAAAATAAGAATAAAATTGAAGGCAGATTTTTTTTTTTATGTTACTGATTACTGATTGTATTTTGATCCCCAATGTTTATGATCTAATATTTTCTTTGCAATGATCAAAAATGACCCAATGAACATAAAACAAGCCTTTTATACTTGTTATACTCTCGAAGTCTATAGTTTCTATAAGAAATGATGCAAACAGATTATGTGTTTACTTCAGTTGAAATTGGTCAGTTAGTTAATGATATCAACCAATTTAGGCAGCTTCAGTTACCCTTAGAACTATGGCACATGTACAGTATAGTATTACAGATACTATACAGAGATGCCAATAACTCCCCTGTCATTTACTGCTTATGAACCAGTTCAGGTTATGGATAGGGATGATCAAACAATTGTAAAGATAAATTTGTGGTTTCAGTCTCTGTGAACTTTTCTGTCTATGCGGTTAAAAAAAAAAGTTCTCAGCAGACATCATGGACACCTCTTGCCTTCCACATCTGCTGCTTCTTTCTACTTTGCATTTACTACTCAGTGAAATAACTAGAAGTGACAGGGCCCGATGCACAAAATATTTTGCCCCCCCATCCAGTGTGTAGCTCAAGAGCTCTATAAATTCTATTCTAATGTCATATGACAGTTATATCACCCTTAGAACAATGGTGACAGAGTGCATTGTTATAAAGATAGCTATATTCTCACCTGCTTAAATAACCTATGGAGTGATATAACCTATGCATACCACTTCATGTTCTTTTAAGTCAACTGCCAACAAAAATGAAATAATTAGCACAAACTTTTATTATGATAAAAGTTTAAAATAATACTTAGTTGACCAAATGGATGGTAGGCCCCAGGTATACAAATTAGTAGAAAAATGACCAAAATGACCAACACTCTAAACCTGCAGTGATGCTACATCCAAAAATAAAATTTTGAGGCAACCAGTGGTAGAGACAGGCAGCAACGACTACCAGCAGATCCCTATTTAATGGAAAATTAAAAAAGGGTTTTGATCAACTTGATTTGGAGAATTTCAGAGAAACTGGGTGAAAAGATTTTTTTCTATGAAGAACAGTTGTAGGATAGGGGAACAGAGCATCTTTAACTATAGGGCAATTTTGCAGTGCTAAAGATGCCTTAACCACAATGCAATTTCACCTTCCCATTGACTGCAATGTATTTCTGCCAAATGTTGTGGTCTTGCAAAATTTCCTTTGTTTCGCAAAGCAAAATGCTTAGCACTGGTTATGAAGAGTTTCTTTGCCAGATGAAATACACTGTTATACAGGTTTGGACTGGGCAGTGGGAAAATCCAGTAGGCCCCGGCCCTCATGGGCCCCACTGACTCAGTCCCGCTGGCTGAGATTGTGCGCTGATATAAGAAAGGTATGAGATGTCATGGGGAAAGAGGGGCATAAGGGGGGGGTGGTTCGCAGCTGGGCCTTGTGGGGTGGCAGGGTTGTGTGTGCTCCTGATGCGGCAACCCTGGTGGGCCGAGACCCCCAAGTCCGACACTGCTGTTATATGTGCCATTGGCATTAAAGGAAATATGTTTCCCTTGTATAATACATGACCTCCCCTAAATGTATTTTTACTGTTATTAAATCAGCCACTCCAACTTTTCACATTGGCAAGACGGACATATTAAACAAACTGAACTTTTGCTAGTTTTGATATGTTTTTAGAGCCTTTTGGAAAAAGGATCTTATACTATGACAATGCGAATTCTACAAACCAAACAAAACCAGAGTAACATGTACAAAATGAAATATTGACTCTATAATAAACCCCTTTTTGTCATCAGACACCATAGTTTTAAAATAATAAAATATTTTTTTTCACCATGTTAAAATTACCCTAATCATCATTTGTATGTGCGATTTGAAAAGGGTACCTAAAAATGTAAAAAAATAAATTACAAAGTTACAAAGTCAAAGGTTACCGCTCTAAAAAGTGTTTTATGATACCATTGAAGTCTTAGCAGAGCTCTAGGCTATTAAAGAAAATCAGCTACAGTTACAGCTTAATTAATACAGTGCATAATTCCAAGATGCAGATGTGTGTGGGGAGATATGGCAGTAGATATATAAATAAAAGCAAATAAAGGAATCAACTATGCATGCATAGTATAATATAAATCATAAACGTAGTTCCTGCGACACATTCAGAAGAGATATTAACAGGAACCCTGTAATTAAACAAATAATTAGAATTCAGTCATTTGTTGTTCTTTACGGGTCTGAATAAATTATATCCAAAAAAACTGGCAAAGCAAACCAATATGTATTAACATTAATGTGCCCGCTGATGCAAGGATCTACTTTTACATGGGACAGGCCCATGTGACAATGTAATGTTGCTTGGAAACAACACACTCAGTTCCTAGCTGCCATTGAAATTTTTGGCTTTAGACAATAAAATACTGCTTGATTAAACCTTGTAAAATGATTTTAGTTTTAGACATGGTTGCCGAGAATGCTGCTGTGTGAGAGTTGCATCTACAGTAAATCAAATGCAAAAAGGAAGCAATCATTTTACTATTTGGTTATAGGATCATACAGAATGCTCTGGACCTGGGAGATTCCAGAAAAGAGATCTTTCCATAATTTGCATGTTCATACCTTATGTCTGCTAAACAAAAATGTAAACATGAAATAAACACAATCAGATTGTTTTTCCACCAATATGAATTCATGCAGATTAGTTGGGATCGAGTACAAGCTACTGTTTTATTATCACAGAGAAAAAGGAAACCAATTTTAAAAACTGGAATTATTTCCTTAGATTGGACACTATGGGAGATCTAAAAGGAGATCACATACCTCCCAACATTTTGGAAATAAAAACAGGGACAAAAAAGTTGCCGCACGTAGTGTGGCACCATTTGTTGACCACACCCATTTTTTGTTACCACATCCCCTAAATACGATGTTCATTTTACAAAATTCCGCAGGTTATATATAAAAGTTTGAACATATTTCTGTGTTTTTTTTTCAGTTATTACAGTTTTGCTAATGAAGATGAATTGCCCTTTAAACTGTGAGTCTAACTTTTACCAAGGGACCTGTTATCTTATATTGTTACAATTACTTATTTGCTTATCTAGACAGAAGCGATCCTAGAGGGGGGCGGGCCCTGGTGCGTGATGCGCAGCCGGGCCCCGCCCCCTTTGTATGGCCGCAATTGACCGCATTTGTTGTGGCGCACGGACTGCCGGGGGGCCCTGAGGGGGTGCGGCCCTGGCCCGATCGCACCCCCTGCTCCCCTGGTAGTTCCGCCACTGTATCTAGATACATTTGAATTGTTACAAATGTATCTTATCTTCTGTTGTGGCTGTTCTGGACTCTCTGCCAAAAGCCAATTAAGTTAGAAACTTTGTTTCTTTTTCTGCCTGTTCAGTGCAGAGAAAAACGGGACATTCCAGTACAAATGAGGGACTGCACGTTGAGCTGTCAAAAGGGACAGTTGGGAGGTATGAGATCTGTTTCTACCCGAAATAAAGAACTAAACTTAATATGACAAGTTACAAGTAGCTCATGTGTCTTAGTCATCCTGTCTTCCATACTTCCTAGTCTTAAACTGGCCATATATGTTTCAATCTGGTTAGGCAGTTTGGACGATGTTGACCTGTTGTATCACCATCTGAGCTTTTCTGGCCAGACAGACAGCCCAATTGATAATCTTCTTATCTATGTGGCTTAAATTTAATATAAAATACCCCTCATCAGTCATCTTAATCTTTTTAAGATCTGGATATAATAGAGATGCCTTATAAAGAAAGGATAATTTAAATCCTTAGAATATTCTGTTGATCAAAAACAAACTATTGCATGTTTTTTGCTGCACCACTGATTTCAATTCTAGCAAAATAAAGAGATTTTATTATTCCCAGCTGGGACTTGCTTTCACCAGGCTACACTTTTATCCAATCTGGGATTATGTAACATACTTTGAATCCCCAAAGATTTGAAAAAAAAAAACCAGGGACAACTCATTTATATGTAACACAAATCTACTAATGAAATCTTTTTTTTGTTGTATGACAAATCTGTGAGGCAAAATAGAGAAAGTAACATTACAGTAAATTTTAATATAGTTAAGAGAAGAAAGCTGTTAGGAGAACAGGGATTGTAGATGGATTTTTCACACAATGTACAACATTAATAATTTAGCCACACAAAGGGGAAGCAATTTGAAAGAGTATTCTTGACGAAATGATATAAAGATAAAAAAGTTACTTAATGAATGGATATGTTAGGCATTCAAATTGCCAGTGCTTTTATTTAAAAGCATAAAGACCAAAGTAATTGCTGATCTAATTCATGCCATGCACAGATGCATTGGTACTGGCAGAGGCACCCTCTATTATTCAAACTAACAACCTGTTGCTAGCCTATCTCTGTGCTAGATCTCAGCCCATATACAGTATGAATTAACACTTGTTCTAGAGTTTAGCATATTGTTCTAGAATTTAGCATAATTACTGTGCCTACTTTATCTTGCAAAAAAAAGTTGCATTTTTTCTGGTTTTTAGGGGGGAAAGCTCAAATTTTTTGTGGAAAAATCAAAATTCTAATTTTTAGAGATTTATCATACTTCAAAGCTGCTAAAAATATAAATCCAAAAATACTCCATCTTAAACCTGTCGAGATCATGTGGAAGTCAATGGCACGTCCCTGCAGTTGTTTCTTGACATTGTGATCTGCGCTGGATAATCCGTTAAAATCTGGGTTTTAGTTTAAGAATCCGAAAAAGTCAAGTTTTCGCAGTGAAAACTTGATAAAATTGAGTTTTCAGAGCATCAATCCTACCATACAAATTGACGCTCGATTTTGTCTCCAAATTGTTCAAGGAAAATTATAGATAAATGAGTTAAATTCATGGAAGGGAGTTTGGTCTACTTTATTTTAATAAAAAAATCAGATTAATTAGATTTGTAGTAAAAAAACCCCATAAAGATTCAGAGTAGCAATGCTGACTAGTACATACAGTGTATATTTTCTATCAGTATGGGAAATGTCTTTTCATAATGCTTAATAAGTCACACTTCAAAGTCACAGGGAAGTAGTTGTCAGTATAGCAATGGAAGTGGTAAAATGTTAATAAAATGCCAATGCGGGAAATTCACCAAAGTGGAGATAACCCATTTTTGTAGTAAAAGTGGTGGTAAACTGGTGTAAAATACTTTCTCCATATTCAAAAACAGAAATCCGCCTAAATTCCACTCAACCAACACTTTTCATTCTGAAATTTCCTAGGTAAAATAAACCCCTCCCCCAAAAATTCCAATTTGATGGCTGACTGACAAGTGTAGCAAGAGCTAAAGACAAATTCAGAAAAAAGACAACTTCCCAAAAGTGGAGATAGAGGTTTGTGAATTTGGTGGGAAATCCGACTTTATTTTTATCTCCACTTTTATTTTGTCTCAAGATCACCACTTTTGTGAATCCCCCCCCCAATGTGTCACAACCGTTTCAACAATAGAAAAAAAAATATTGTAGTGTGGTAAGATTTTGATCGCTTCTCTCATTTTGTCCAGTAAAATGTATTTATCCTCTCCCCATGAATTGAGGACATTTTTCCATGTCTGAGTCAATGGATACATTTTTGTGATATTTTGTACCAAGAGGACATTTTTTTTATAAGCAAGTAACAACTAAAGGTTAATATAACATTAGAATTAACCATCATAAAGAACCTTTAGGCCAATGCACTTTGCACCTAGGACAATGGATTGGGCAGGCAGATAAAGGATCTGGTGAAAGGTGCAGAGCATTGAATGGTCAGTCTCCCTACTTAATAAGAAGTAGGTACATATAGGGTTATTTCTATATACTGTCCACTAAATCCTTCCTGTGCTAAGGCGTTTTCCAGGGGATGCACATTTTTGCACTTATCATGTTTCCCATATATCTGTGTACACTAAGGGACAGATTTATCAAGGGTCGAATTTCGAAGTAAAAAATACTTCGAAATTCGATCATCGAATTAAAATACTTTCGAATTTGAATATCGAATTCGAACTTTTTTCATCTAATTTGTGTATTCTGTGGTCAAAGTAAAAGCATTTTTCTAAGTTTTTTGAAGTCGAAGTAAAATCGTTCGATCGAACGATCAAATACCTCGAATCGATGATTCGAACGATTTTATCGTACGATCTAATGATTTTACTCCGACTCCAAAAAACTTAGAGAAAGGCTGTAGAAGGTCCCCATAGGCTAACATAGCACTTCGGCAGGTTTAATTTGGCAAACTATTGAAGTCAAAGTTTTTTTTAAAAAGACAGTACTTCGATTATCGAATGGTCGAATATTCAAACTATTTTACTTTGAATCGAATTCAAAGTAAATTCGAAGTCGTAGTATCCTATTCGATGGTTGAAGTATCCACAAAATGACTTTGAATTTCAAATTTTTTTACTTCGAAAATTCCCTCTAATTCACTTCGACCCTTGATAAATCTGCCCCTTATTGTCACTAAACCCCTTGAATAAAGCAATTTGTATACACAATGATATAACAACTGGGGGTGCGATAGGATAGAGGCGAATTTCTCAGTGGGTGTGCCAGGAGCTTGATGCAGTGCGATTCTTTAGAGGGGGGTATAGGGTGCACATCATGTACCCAGGCCAGCTGAGCGCTAGTTATGCTACTGGATATACATATATTTTTCACCACGTGAATAATGACACAGTAGCCACAGACATGGGAGTCCGAAAGAACTATGATGCCAATCTATTTGTGTAAGCAAAGAGCGTTATCCTGCGGCATTATTTCTATCTAAGGCAAATATAAATGGAGCAAACATAGGAAATCCAGGATATGTTATGGTTGTGACTCGGCTATGAATATCAGAAAATTCCCACTACTCTACAAAATTAAAAATGAATGGCTCCTGATGGCAAGGTATAATTCGCATTATATATCATTATACATTTATTTAAAAATAATAAATGTGTACTAATACTAATTGTGCATACATTATTTATTAAAAGTAGGTAATCTGGTATAGAAAACTGATGGCAGTTGCATGTATGGTGCCCTTGGGTGCATGGAAGCCCTGTATTTATCACCTACTGTATGGTACAGGGCTCCCTTAGCATGCTACTATCATAGGCACTTCAAATGAGTGCCCATGTCCTGCACCTATAGTGCCTCTTACATAGCAGGCACAGCTTGGGCCCAAAGAAAAACTGGAAAAAAGGATTTATGACAGTTTTTGAGCACAGATTTTAATACAAACTAATCATAGTTCAGCATTGGTGTATCATGTAATTTATTTAAAGAGCCAGTAAAATCATAATATGAAAATATTTGTTTAAATGTAATCATTAAGGATATAGGTTATATCTGGTTGTCCATTATCTGCAAGTTAAATATTTCTTGAGCAACAGTCTTATTTTATATGAGAAATATTTTCATGCTATAAATGTGTGTACACAGCTCAGAAACACTTTTGCATCCGTGTTTATTTCCACCTACAGCAGTAAACAAAATAATTAGTAACAGCAGGGGGCTGATTTACAAACATAGGTGCTAACTTGCACAACTGCTGTTGCCAATAGCAACCAGTCAGATCTTATCATTTATTTTCCATCTTGTACTAGACTGCTTAAAATGTACTGTCTGCTACTTGTTTTTGCAAGTTAGCACCTACATACCTCCCAACATTTGAAAAATAAAAAGAGGGACAAAAAGTTCTGCAGCGCAACAACATTTCTGACCACCCCCATTTTGTGGCCACACCATCTAAATGCAGTGTTCATTTTACAAAATTTGGCAGGTTATAGAAAGTTTGAACACATTTCTGGAAGTTTTAGGGTTATGTTTTATGTGTTACTACATTTTTGCTTATGAAAGTGAATTGCCCTTTAAGCTTTAAGTCTCAGTAAATAGTTACAATCGTATCTTTGCATATCTTAAATAGTTACAATTGTATCAAAGTGCAATCGCTGAGTATTCAGGGCTTCTTATTTAATTATGTTTTGGAAACCTTGTATTTTTTTTTTTTTACTTCAGTGCAGGAGATCAATATTTATACAAAACTATATTCAAGAGTGCTCAAGGGGTCTGCTGCTGCCTTCTCCAGCTTACGCTGATCTCTGTTTTGTCAGAGCAGGTCTGCATCATTAGAAGAGAGTGCAATTATGTTCTTTGTACTAGAAGAGGCAAATTTTGATGTTAAGAAACCGAAATTCATTCTTTATGAAGGGTCGAATTTAGGGGCATATTTATCAAGGGTTCAAAAAGACCAACCGAAATTAAGTTGAAGTTTTTTTTGGCTGAATAGGTCAGTTTTCGATCAAATAGTCCCATATTCGGTCGATTTCGAATCGTACGAATCGAAGTGATAGTGCATTCGATCAAATTCAAATCAAAGTTTTTCCCAAAAAAGCCTTCAATTTTTCAAAGTCCACTAATTGACTCCAAATAGATTCTAGGAGGTCCCCCATAGGCTAAAACAGCAATTCAGCATATTTTAGATGGTGAATGGTCAAAGACGAATTTTTAAAGAGACAGTACATGAAAAATGTCGATATTTGAAGTCAAATCAAATTTGGACTATTTGAAGTACACAAAAAATAGCTCGAAATTTGAAGCCTCGACCTTAGATAAATATGCCCCTTAGAGTTTATGGGAGTTTATAAAAACTCCCATAAACTCCCACAAACTCGAATTTCAAAAAACAGATGACCAATTTAAATTTTTTCAAAAAAAATCTCATTTTTTTAAATTCGGGTGAATAGGATCGACCCGCAAACTCGAATCGAATTTGAGGTTTTTTTTAATAAATGACTCGAAGTAGCCTAAAACACCAAATCGTCAGGTTTTAGATGGCAAATAGTCGCATTGGAATTCTTAAAGGAACAGTACATATTTTGTATTTAGTAAATTTTGAATTTCGTTTTTTTTTAAACTCGTATCGAATTTGAACTATTCCCAAGTCAAATTACACTAAAATAAACTTGAAATTCTAATTTAAAAATTCAAATTTTCGATTCGACCCTTGATAAATCTACCCCTTATTAAAATTATTATTAAAAAAAACAGAGCCTTTTTTTGCCACTCCTGGTAACCTGCCACAGAGAGTTCTCACCTTGCCTCATGGCAGGAGAGCCCTGACTATATCTGAGCTTCTGAAGCAAACATACAATTTTTATTTGTGCTGGGTAAAAGAATATTGTATTGAAATCTATACAAAACCCCCATTTATTTTTGGGTCTTTCTGGTGCTTTAAATAAAGAGAAAGAGCATGTGGCCACACACACAGTCTTAATGACTCCACTCGTTCAACTGATATTCCAAGGCCAAACTTATGGTCTTTTTTTTTTGTTGTTGTTAAATGTTAATGCACAATGAAATATTGTAAATGACAGCATATAATATTTATGTGACAATATGCTGCATCATTTTTCTACTGTTTAAATAATTGATTAGATATCTGAAACATAAAGTATTGCCTAGCCAACAGAATAACACAGCTCTGTTAGTAAAGTCTTAATAACTTCATACTGATTTATTCTAAAGTAATGTAAATTTAAGGGGATAATTTGTTTCCTCGTGTCATTTGTTATCATGCTGAAACATTTTCCATTCTATGGTGTTTGCATTAATTCATACCTGCGATAGCCGTGTCAAAAAACGATACAGATATAGGATCCGTTATCCAGAAACCCGCTATCCAAAAAAGGCTGAATTACAGAAAGGCTGTCTCCCATAGACTCCATTATAATCAAATAATTCACATTTTTATAATAATTATAATATAATAATTTCCATTTTCTCTGTAATAATTAAACAGTACCTTGCACTTGATCCAAAGTAAGATAAAATTAATCTTTATTGAAGACAAAATAATCCTACTGGGTTTATTTATCCCTTATCCGGAAAGCCCGAGGTCCCGAGCATTCAACTATCATGAAAGTTGCAGTTTGACATGATATCAAGGAGAATGTCAGCTATAAGCAAGGCTGGCAAGGGCAAAAAAAGCAGGTAATTCTGTTGCAATAAGATTCTCCAGTATCTTGTGTGTAGATGTGGGTTCTATTATCTGAAAAACTTGGAAGCTGGGATTTTCCTAAAATGTGATCTTTCCATAATGTGGAGGCTTCTAGAAACAGTTAAATATTTTATAACATACAAATAGGATTGCTTTAAATCCATAAAAAAGAAAAAATAATTTATTAAAATGATAATGCTGTGTTTCAGAGCTTTCTAGATAAATGGTTTGTAGGCAGTAGATCCCATACCAGTAATAAGTTAATACATAGTCTTTTGTGATATAAAATTGAATATAATAGTAAAGTTTCATGACAGCTGTAATTGTAATTTCATGGCGATGTTGGCTGTTGGCTGTAGTAGGCAGTTTTGTTATGAAAAAAAAGGTCAGAGATCCACTGGCCATTAATTGAAATTTTGGTTCATTTAAGCCAGCCATACATTTAAAGAGTCGCTCGTTTGGTCAGCTCTAAGAAAGAGGCCAAATGTGGCTCATCTGATCATTAGCTGGGAGGGGGTCAATGATCAAATCATACTGGGGGGTTACTAGGACCTCTTGGACAAGACCACATTCGTACACTCAGTCAGGGAAGGAGGGGTATGTGCAGACATGCAACAAATAACTATACTTAGGTGGTCAAACAAGGGTCACATGCACAGTCCATAAAATTATTATTCTTTCCATTTTTCCTGTTACTAAAACTGATGTTCACAAGATTAACAAGAACAAAGTGATAAGTGTCTTTGATTGCATTTCATTTGTATTCTGTTTACTTTATCCATGTAATTTATATTCATCAGAATCTCAGCTTAATTAACAACTGAATTTTGGAATTGATTTAAATGAAATTAGTAAGTAACAGCTTTTAAACTGTTATTGCCAAATTAATAACTGGTCAGAACTGCATTTTGTAGTCTTTTTGTAATATCCATTTTGTTATTTACAGAAAAATATAATAAATGTAAGATAACATCTATTTTCTTCTTGCAGTGTTTTTAACATCCAAGAGTTCCCTGGCCCTGCATTATAGGAAGCCGTGTTTTGTGGACAGATCAATAACTGACCCTTTCTATCTCATGACCTTGTCCCTTCCCTAAGGCAAAAACCAGTAGTCAGTGAGGTCTTTTTGTTTCACACCAGTCTGAAGTGTTTGCTGTAAAGATACTGTAGTTCAAGGTATTGTACATATGACAGAAACAATATGCAGATAATAGCCCTACTAGGCTTCCTATACAGGTATAATCCCTGTTATCCAGAATGCTCGGTACCTGGAGTTTTCTGGATAATGGATATTTCTATAATTTGGATCTTCATACCTTAAGTCTACTAGAAAATCATGTTAAAATGAAATAAACCCAATCGGCTGGTTTTGCTTCCAATAAGGATTCATTATATCTTATTTTGGATCATGTACAATGTACTGTTTTAACACTACACAGAAAAAGCAAATCTTTTTAAATAACTTGGATTCTGTGGATAAAATGCAGTCTATGGGAGATGGCCTTCCCATAATTTGGAGCTTTCTGGATAATGGGTTTCCGGATAATGGATCCTATATCTATATTTTAAGATTCATACAGTTTCCAAAAGGTGGAGAAAAAAAATTATCCTTTTCTAAAAGCAGAACAACACACATACAAGATAAAACTAATTTATTTTAGTTATATCTGTTATATACTGTACAGTACACATAAAATGTTCAGATTTAGCAAAGGTGTGTTTTCTGTAGCGCTCCTTGTGCGTCATGTTCAAACAGCAAATAGACATGCAGTGTTAGTACAGAGATGAACAAATGCACTCTGTATTGAATTTTTATGGTAATGCTGTATTTAAGACACAATTTCTATTTTTATTATTAAGAAAGGCAAATAAACATTCTCTTTAAATGCACTATTCTACACAGATTGGTACTACAGGGATTGGATTGCTTATCCTTGATCTCGTTATCCAGAAGGCTCTGAATTACAGTAAGGACATCTGGCACAGTCTATTTTTCGCAAACAATTCACTTAATTTCACTGTAATATAGTTTGGAGATCATTTATCTGGAAACCCCCGTTGTCTAGAAAATTGTTCAGTATAACAATAAAAACTGGGTAAATGGATAGGCTGTGCAAAATACAAAAACATTTCTAATATACCTGTAATTAGTTAGTTAGGAAGATCCCTTATATGGAAAACGCTAGGTGCCAAGTGTTACGGATAATATATCACTATATCAGTACATATAACAAAACCTATAGGGCACATGTACATCCACAAGTGTAGTTGCAGTCCCCACACTTTCTCCAAAGTCAGTTGAGCATAAAACCAGTTTCATTAAAGTGGACCTGTCACCCAGACACAAAAATCTGTGTAATAAAAGTCCTTTTCAAATTAAACATGAAATCCAATTTCTATTTTTTTTAACGCATTCAATTAAAACATTTAATTGTGTAGCCAGGGCATGGGATTTTGAATAATTTCAGACGGGTCCCCTTTAGTTCTTGAGTCGAAATGCTCTCCTTTCACTTCCATATAGTTGCACTCAGTTGTCGATCAATCCAAATACTGTGCCTATTGATGCAGGCGGACCCTGGAGCTATAATTTTTTCCCCCACAATCACTTTTTTTTTTTTTTTTCACCAAACAGGCAGACTTGATTTGTAAGACCATATTCTATCTTAAAGTGACAGTACTCACTGCACTGCACTGAACTACTGAATGCATGTGAGGTGCAACAAGCAGCATTCCATCAATTGAGCTGAGCAGTCTAATACAATGCAGTATGTCACTATAGGATAGTGACTGTAAACAACCATAAACAAAGCTAATGTTTAGTTTAGCTGCATTTAGCAGGTATACATTTATATGTACATAAACCAGCAAAGTGGAAATCAATTCTTCAATTCAGCAAAACTAGGATTTGTGCCAAGGTTGCATTCAGTTTATTATATATCTGCTTATAAGTATACTATGCATATTGGCCATTTACAGTCAGGAGATTTTAGAGTCCCATTCTCCTAGTGAATTTGTGGGGCTGCTTGTTGTGTTTCAGTCTAGTTATGCTGGGTGGCTTTCAGGACTCTCATGTGTAATCCATTAGCAGGGGCGTAACTATAGAAGAAGCAGTCCTTGCGACTGCAGGGGGGGGGAAGGAGGTATAGGGGACCCCATGAAGCCCTAATTAATGAACAATTTCAACATTTATTGGTAAAATGGATAATCTCTGGCTATGTCTGGGGCCTAAAATGAATTGGCTGTGGGGCCCAGTAACATCTAACTATGCTAGTACTGTCCATTAGCATTCCTTTTAATGCATACTGTATTGAATTAAAGGCATTTTAGTCTGCTCCAATATAAGCAGCAAAATGAAGTCAGCACATTTATTTACCATTTACATACTACTTGAAATGTATCTATTCTTAAATATTTACCATGGGAACAGATATAACGACAGATACAGTTGTTATGACCCGACTAAGGTATACTTAAGACATCTGTAATCAAACATCAGAAAGGCTGATATTGTGCTTTTTCTGTGCTAGAATAAGGTGCAGTAGCAAATAACAGGCAGTCAAGTGCACATAGAATCTAGAATCTTAGAATCTCTTGCATGAGGTCCCTGAGGTCTCTTATTGATGCTGCTAAATGGCAATATACTGGAGCTTGCTGGGAGAAACAGTCTAACAATATTTGAGTAAGACATGACTGAGCAACAATATATACAGTCCCTATAACTATTACTTCCAATACATTCTATGTTATGCATGACATATGCATCTGTCTCAGCTGAAAACTACAATCAAGATGCTGATTGGCTAAACAGCCGTCTTTAAGATAATATACTCTTTTTGCTGTTAAAGCTCTTTTAACAGACTGGTTTTCTAATAACACAAATATAACATTTGCATCCCCACTCACTCACACTGTTCAGAATCACTACAGGCTTAATTTGTATACTAATCACACAATGCTTAGGGATCTCAAACAATTGGCTAGCAGTCATAACTAAATTTATCACCTTCTGCTTGAGTTCAGGATGCGGTCAAATTACAATGTAGAAATAGACAACCAGAATACATTTACACATTTAGACACTGATATGATGTGATAACATTTTAATGCAGTACAGCAGATGGAAATGATATCATCCAGGGACTGAGGGAAACAAAGGTCTTAAAAATCTTACTAATATACAAATGCATTGCAAAAAAAAAAAAAAACAATAACCCTGCACTGCATATATTACACATATCAATAATGTCAGTATAATTAATTCAAACCTGACTGATATGCATAATTGGTCTGCACATTATCTTGGCAAGTATATATATATATACATATGATTTCTTGAAGTTTGCATTGGTCTTCAGAAACGAAGACAAAAACTTTATATCAAGAAGTGTAAATGTGTTGTTTTGGCCTGTTTTCCTTTAAAAAGCCTATACTTGATTCAAAAATCAGTGTAAGGCATGTGTATGGAATGGAGCAAGGAAACCTACAGAAAAAGCATCAGAATGTATTGAAATGTTGAAGTAATTCAGCTGCTCACATGGAAATGGCATGTATTATTTAAGGTGTTCTGCAGCAAAGATGACTTTGTACTGTTGTTCTCTCATCCAATGCCCTTCTGTCACATCTTTAGTTCAGCCAGTGCTGCTCAGCTTATCTTGTTTTCTATCTGCTGTCAGATCATCCTCCTGAGCACAGAGAAATTCATTCATTTCCTTTCTCTTACTCTCTGACACACAAATCAGAAATGCCTACTATTATAAACACATGTGTATTATTTCAGACTATTTGAAACCATTTATCCAGAAAGCTCCAAATAACAGGATGGTCATCTCCCATAAACTCCATCTCAAATAATTAACATTTTTAAAAATGATTTTCATTTCTCTGTAATAATAAAACAGTAGCTTGTACTTGATCCCAGGTAAGATATAATTAATCCTTATTGAAGGCAAAACAATCCTATTTGGTTTAATTAATGATAAAAAAAAATTTAAGTAGACTTAAGTGGGGTTTTTTTTTCCTCGAGTTTATGAAAGTTTTTATAAACTCTATATTCAACCATTGATAAATATGCCCCTTGGTGTTAAATAGTCCAAGTGTACTATTTACTTCCTGGAGCTGTTGACGTATAGGAACAAGATTGTGTTAGGTACCTTCAGTTATCTGTTTCTCACTAGTAATAGTAGTAGTGATTTCTAGTTACAGCCCTGTGTAAAAACAACCCCTAAATCTTTTTGAGTTGATCACAGTGGCGTAACTACCGAGGAAGCAGACCCCGCAGTTGCGGGGGGGCCCGGAGATACAGGGGGCCCGGCGGGGCCTGCTTCCTCAGTAGATGGATTGCTGCTCACAAACAGAACCTCTGCAGGCAGTGCTGGGAATGCGCCGATTGTGTCCAGTCGGGCCCCACATTCCACTTCCTCCCCCACAGCGGAAGTTCAAAAGCAGGAGTCACGAGACTTGGACTGTGTGATTGGTGCCAGACCAGCATCATCAATCACTGTGTGGACACCGTACCGCCGCTGCTGGCTGATAATCGCAACGCTGCTGTTGCTTTGGTGAGCAAGACTATACGCAGAGAAATTGGGGGAGGGGGTTAATTACTTTATAAGACACATGTACTGTATAGTGCTAACCACCAACTACATCTTTCATTTAATTTTACTTTTAACCCCTAAAAACTCTTAATGTCTGTTTGACCCTTTAGTTTGCTGTCTCATATATTTTTAAATATTGCTGCAATAACTTTTCCCTCGTCTCCATGCTCTGCCACCCCCCCTTTGCACTAGATACTGCATCTAATAATATTCTCCAGCTCTCCATCTGTGTACTTGCAATTGAGCTAGCTATGAATTATTTTACTGGGGTGGGGACGCTTACAATAAATTAATTAAAAGTTGATATAAACAAAAAAATAAATAAAATGTTCCCCAAATTAATTATTACTTTATTAATTGAACATATCAAATAATGTTTTAGTCAAATTACAATTTGATTACATGAAATGCAATTTATAGAGCTGATGGAGTACTGATGTTTATGAAGTGTGTGTGTATCATACATACTGTATACAGTAGAACCCCCATTTTAGATTTCTCAGGGCACCAGAAAAAAAAATGTTGTAATATCCAGGATAATACAGTGGGACTTGGATTTTTACTAGTAAGTGTTATACTCATATCTACCAGTTATCTAATTTAATATGTCTATTCTATTTTCATACAAATAAAAATGTTCACTATTATATGAATTTCCTTGATTTTCCCTGTTGGGCTTTCATTAGTAAATGATGGGCCTTGAGATCAGGTTCTCTGGTGGGCCCCAGGTGCGCCAGTCCGACACTGTGTGCTCTAAAAAACAAAAAAGTTTTTTTTTTTAACAGCGCACACAGTGATTGATGATGCAGGTCTGGCACTGATCCCATCTTCAGTCTCCTGCTTTTGAACTTCCTGTGTTCAGGCTGTATGGGGTAGAGCAAGGGGAGGGTGACAGGAACAAGAGCAGCAGAAGAGCCACTGTGCCATCCTTCTAAAGTTCTGGGGTATTTATATGTGAAATTGACATTGTGCCATCCTTCTATAGTACTGGGGTATTTATACATGGAATTGCTACTGTGTCATCCTTCTATGAGTTGTGGGGATGTTATACATGGAATTCTCCCACTGTTTTGTGCAGAGGGGGCCCTGAACAAACTTTTGCAGGGGGGCCCTGGCATCCGAAGTTATGCCACTGGTTGATCATCATCCATGTTTTGTACTTTAGATATATATGTAACTAACGTTGCTTTCCTTAGCCTTCAACATCCTTTAGGTTGTAAACTTAGATTAATATGAGTATTGTGTTTTTCTCACTGTCTGGAAAAGAACACCTTGAGGCTGGAAACAAATTTATTGATTCCACTTCTCCCTTCATTGTGATATCACAAATAAGGTCACTCCAGAATTGTATAGCTGTAAGTTAATAATTTGCCAATGACAAAATACAAACTTCTAATATGAATGCTGAAAGAATATGCAAGGAAAAGCAAGACTGATGCCAGCTAACAGGGAAATGCACAATCATAACACAGTTGGTGGAAAACAGGCTGCTAGCTGCCCACGACATGTTTCTTTCATTTTATCAGCTAGGGAGCTAGCCAAACAATACTATTTGATGGAGTAGACAGACCTTCTTGTTATTAAAATGTCATCTGGTGACCAAAAACTTAGTTTTATTCACTATTTCCAGTACATATAATATACAAGTATGACAAAGGCAACATTTATGTTCAATATTCTCATCTGGCTTCAAATGCTCAGCAAACCCAAGACATATTGCATGGGATGAAGCAGTATAATATTATTTGGCACTGGAGAGATAAATTCAAATCTGCAAAGCAAGTGATGCGGAGATGAGTAGGCAGCATAGATGCGTGGCTTCTACAGTATTTTGCTACATATTGGGAGGGAAGGTAAGTTGCATAATGAACTTATATATTTCTATATTATACTGTATATTTATAAAATCTTAGGATCTTGTTTGCTTACAGTCATTAACTCTCACAATTAGAGGCCCATTTAGTAACATTCTAATGTTAGTAGTGTTAGAGATTTTTATGATTATATTCAAACTCAAAATCAATTTGCACAAATAAGAATAAAAATTTGCATTTCGCAATGTAATACTCTTTGTTAAACTGCTATTGCATTGTGAATTTTAATTGCACATTGCCCACTTTCAAGAAGAGCTTGAAGGTTACTGACATGTTTAGGGTTAATAACCTCATTGTCCACTTCTTACTGCCATGTCTGGGGTTAATGCTTATTGTCCATATCTACAGTGATCTTACTTGCATGTCTGGGTGATTATGGCTTGATGGTATGGCAAAGAGCCTAAAAATCTTGGCACCGCTGTAAGAGCAAGGCCTCATATTTTGTTGAGACAGTCCTGCTTGTGCAAGCTGGGTGATGGTCAAAGCTGGTGGAGTGGTGGAGGCAGTGGCTGCACTTATGTGTTTGGTGGGCCCCTGGGGAGAGATTTTCTGGTTGGCCCCAGGTACCCCAGTCTGATACTGAACCCCAGAATTCCAGTTGCTCATACTTGCGTCCTTACTTGATTAATGCACCTCTGTGTGGTCCTATGAATATGTAACTCTGATAAAATGCAGGCTTCCTGTTATACTGCTTTACTCAGCTATGACACAAGTTAATGCAAGCATGCAGCAAGCTCCCACTACCTTCAATGCATGGCTGTGATTAATATTGTGCCATGCATCTTTGTGTAGTAGGCAGGTAAGATAGTGAGTCAAATAGATAGCTGCTCCAAACTCCTGTGAGGGTCTGTCTCCTCCACTTGCTCCACTCCAAAACCAGGTGCTCAGCCCCCAGCACCTCAGCTGTGATAAATAGAAATAAAAGCAGATAGATGGCACTCCGGATGAAATTAGAAGAGAGTTTTATTCCAACAATGAATGGATCCACATGGCCTGTGGATCCATTCATTGTTGGGATAAAATTCTCTTCTAATTTCATCCGTAGTGCCGCCTATCTGCTTTTATTCCTAGGTAAGATAGTGAAACCTAGTTAGAAAGAGCAACCTTGTACTCCAACTTAACTGTATTGAAAGCTGGACATAGCTCTCCCTTGGCATATCCTGTTACTTGCTTAAAATGAAGAGACCACAGTACTGAAAGGGACTCAGGCTTAGAATTTACTCCCCACATATTTCTACTGGAGGAGAACTTGACCACTAGCTATAAGCCTTAAGTGTGTATCGTCAACCTGCCAAACCATGTCCACAGTATTGCAAGAGTTAAGCTTTGCCTTTGATATATATCTGTCATCTATCTACAGTTACTACATTGGCCCTCTTTGAAGTCTTCTTTTTCATTAGGAAACTTGGGCGCTTGATGTGCATGCCCTTTATTAAAAATCAGGCTTGGTTGAGGCACACCACGAAGATCCCAGATATCGGCAGGTTCACAGGGGATGATATACAGTAACTTAAGAAGCATGGATTTTTTTGCTTAAGAAATGAGATAGTAGCACTAAACCATATGATGAATATAAATAGTCTTGGGCTTTATATTTTTCCTTAACTTATGAGGTTTTAGTTAATATATTAGAAGGGTTATAAGAGGGCAGAATAAAAGATGCATATTAAATATATGTAGCACTTTGTTGTATGCTGTCTTTTTGTTATTTTAATTCACTATCATTTTTAACTAGCCTATTGGTCAAAATGGAGGAATACTGTAAGCGAGATATATTGATTAACTTTCCATTGATTGCACTCAGACAGACTTCAGTGTTTGATTCAGTGGCTAAATAACAGCTCTTCTTTGGATTTCAAGACAAATGCATTGCAGTACTCTAGCTCTGAAATGTTAATTAATATTAAAGAAAACAAAGCATTAGAAAAAAAAGCTCTCGACACATTAATTATAGCTTTACTACTATTAGTTAGGTTAGTATAATTTATCTCTTTCTTGCTACTGAAGGTTAATTAACTGTGCATTAGTTCAGGCAAGAACAACAGCCACTTAGAAAAAAAAAAATCTATGCTGGTTTAAGTCCAGATGGTGAGTAATAAATCTGAGACATTTTTAGTATTAAACAAAAGAAAAAAACAACTTCTTGACTATGCAACGGTGGCAGAAATGGAAGTGTAAAAACTATTCTTTAAAAAAGTAGTTCTCTACTTATTAGAAGCAATGCTTATTGTAGCTATATGTGATTCTCGAAACATAAACTCAGCACCACGGACAGCATTTACCTTCCATTCTGTATCGTATCTATTCAGAAACACAGCACAGAGTATGGTTAAAGGCTGAATCTCATGCAGCCAATTCCAACATTAAACATGGATTACGTTAAAAAATTGATTGATATGTCAAATCTAATAAACTGTCTTATTAGGTGTCTATTGAACTGAATTTAGGCCTTAGAGCAGGAATGTCAAACTCATGCTCATATTACATAGAAGACAGACCTATACAATCTGCCTCCATGATGCCTTTTGTTCTCAATTCTAAGATTTTCACAGTGTCTGCATTTTCTAGATATTTCCATTATAAGCAAAAACATAAAAAGTATATCAATATGTACGTTTTGTAGTTTCCTAATATAGGTTAATACTGTTATCACATAATATGCCTATTTTATATTTATAAGTTAATTTCATAATACAGTGTACAATGCAGTTCAGTGTTCAATCAAGTGCATTTTTTTGCCCACAATGCAGCAGTTTTCCCAGAATTCCAGCATGATTGTGGGTGAGCAGCGAATTTTGTCCATTGCCCTTAATGCAGCTAAACAAACACAGTGAGGGAGTAGGGATTGCATCACTACTGGTGTGCTGTGTTAATGAATGGAGTGAATACAGTCAACATTTGCAATTATTTTAGCATGAATGCACCTGCATTCATAAATGATGCTTAAAAGGGTAGTTAGGTTAACATTTAGCTTGGGAGAGAATGTTCTCTTCTAACGGGCAGATTTATTAAAATTCTAATTATTCATGAAACAATTGTCAATCTGAACCCGGACAATTGTTGAAAATACACAAGAAATACAGTGAATGCACTTTGGTATATAGCTAAAAATATTGCAAATTAAAAATCTGCGGAATTTACAATAGACACGCTCAAGGCTTCTTAAATATGTGTATCTTGGTGTATCCCGGCTGCTAATAACTTTTGTAGTAAATGGCTGAATGAACCCTTTAGGTAACGCGCCATCCATTAATGAGAATGGGAAATGTGTACTTGAAAACTGAAGGTCCACACGATATTCAAGATAAACACAGTGTCAGTTTTATTCATAGTCATTAGCATGGCTTCTCCAGTCTTAGTTGTTCCCAATAGTAATATAATCAAATACAGTACAAGGATTTCCAAGCTACTTTGCCCTCTCCTAATGCCTACCTTACTGATTTTGTTCCTTCAGATAAGGTGGCTCTATAGCTCCCAGGTTTCTGGCACAGGAGACAGCTGGCATCAGGGGTGCCTTCTATGTGACAAAAAGACCTATTTAATCTTAGCTTCCTATACACGGGGCCACTGACCAGCAATGTGCTGCCAGGATCCTGGCACCTTCTTTACTCTTTGTTGGAGCCTCAGCTGCTCATCTAGCTGACCAATCACTTTCTCACCACCTACAGCAAGCTTCACAGATCTGTCCTTCCATTAGCTAGCCTGACTTCTTGGCTCACCTTGCTGCCTCTCTGAGGAGAACCTCTACAGAACAATTATAACAATTATTAAAATAAAATATACTAATTATATTATATCTACGCACTTCCCACCCACTTAACATAGAAACATCCATGTTGCAAATCACTTTCAAGAACACGTTACATTGTCTTCAGCAGCCTCCTTCATGAGCACTAGCAAGGTACACTGTTTTGATGTACAAATAAGGGGTTCAGGCATGCAACAAAATATAAAGCAGCATTATCAGTATATCATGCACATACTTTCCAAACATATTTATCCCTATAAGTAAAACCCAATTCTAAAAAAATACATTATTATGGACTGTTAAATTTTCGGTTCAGCACAGATCCTACTCCCAAACATGGTGACTGGGGGAAACTGGAGACACAGAGCCTTCAAAAAAGATGGGCCTAACATGAGCAATGACTCAATACAGCCCAGAAGAGGAAAACCACTTTTCACTGGTTGTCAATCATATTTACAAAGGACAGACCTTCCTGCATTTTTTTCTATGTATTAAAGATGATGTTGCCAACATTTCCTTGTTTATTTCTATTCAGCAAGTCCTCATATTCCTGTTCAGTCTTTTCATATACCCAGCCAGGGGCATTAGGCATGTAAACCCACTTCCCTTCAGGAACACATACCACCACCACAGGTGTCAAAAATGTGTTCCGAAATCCAAAACCCATAAGTTCTTCTCATCCTCCACATTGACCTTTCCTAAGAGAATGATGGTGACTTAGCAACAGCCACACCCTGGGGCCAAGACCTTTTTGACTGCTTCCAATTACTTTTTCACATCTAGGAATATTGTTTCAGCCGGTTCAACAGGTTTGCCTACTTAATCTTAGACCCTGGCTCGTCAGTAGACCCCTCTGCTGCAGAGAGTACTCCTGCAGGCAGAATAGACAATTGGTCCAGCAAGGCACCTGAAAACAACCTATCAAAACCCACCACAAAACAGAATCACAGTGTAGTGGCCTGCTGCCCTCACTGAAAAGGCACTGGCTCACTGAACTCCTTCTACCAAAAGTCCACATTATCATCTTTCTCAATTTTAGCTTTTTCATCATAGCATCTCCCTCATTTTGACTTTTACCAACCTTCTGCTGTATACCACACTTGTCCAATATGGCACCCAAAACTTCACTGACAAGAGCAAGGTCTCTTGGTTTGTGCTCTTTGCCACCCCTCTGGCCTCGGCCAGGCCTGATTGATCTGGGTGTACTTCCAGCCCTGCTTCATCTGGGTGTATTTTCATGTATAATACTGATTTATTGAAAGGAGGCAGAGAAACTGCTGGAGAGACTGTGGCTATTGCTCTGGTCCTATAATACCACAGGGAAGACATTGCGCAATGTGAACAAAGAACAGGAGGCCGCAAAAGTAGGGCCTATGTTCTATGTTCTACTTGTGAAACATTTGTCTCACTTTGTATTATAAGAGAGAGGCAAAACATATATATTTAATAGTTACTTCTATCATAGTGTGTGGCAATCCATCATTGACTGCGTATTTCTTTTCCACAGACTATAAATGTTATATCAGACCTGCAGTCCTCCAGCTGCTGTTGACATACAACTTTCAGCATCCCCTACAGCTGGGCTGGATAGTTTGATTAATTAGATCAATGTTCTCTTTTATTCACACCTGGCCCTGACTGAACAAAGCGTAGAAAAGATGAGCTTGGGAAAATCATTGAAGGCTAGAAACCATTTACTTACGTCTCAGTATAATTGGGAAAGAAAAATACTGCTAAGCATAAAACAAACCTAAAAGAAAAAAAAACAGCAATATCGTTTCTCAAGAAAAAGTATTTGGAATGAGATTTAGGTGAGAGCTAATTAACAAGATTACCTTCAACTGTTTTATGAGCTAATGTTTTAGTTTTAGATGAAGGTGAACTCAGCATAAATGGATGTTGGCCATTATGAGATCATTGGATTACTTTATGCTTATTGCATGTGAACATTCATTTTATTCTTACAATCTAACCTAACTATAAAAATCATTTCTTTTAGATATTAATGTTATTGCCATAAAGTAAACTTATTTTAGTGGCTGAATTATTTCCATCAGCATTATCTCCTGGAGATAATGATGAAAATTAAATTACATACTTTAGAGTGTATTCTGTTGCTCTGTTTCTGGTGCAATTCAGAGACTCACTCCTGACTGGACAGAATGTATGCCAGCCTGTGACATCACCAAGAGCTCAGTAAGGGGAGTGCTGAATGCATAAATTAGATTTTTTACTGGGAGCCTGCTGGATGACAATCCTATAGAGTGGAATGAAGCAGAGTTCCTTTTTCTTTTAAAGAAAATACAAGAACAGCAGAAACACATTTATTCTTCAATGAAACCAAAAACATATAAATAGAAGAAACCACATGTTAAAAAATATTAATCTGTTAATGCATCATTTAAACGAATGAAATATATGATGAGTTTAAAACTGTAATGAAGGTTTAGGTAACGAAAATAAAAGCAAGTAGCCAGGCCCGGCACAAGGGCAGCAGAATCATAGAGGTGGCATGCTGCCCAGCCGCTTGCTGTGGAGCACTGCGGATGCCGAGAGAGGTGTGCAGACGGCAGGGGCTAGGACCGTGCTGCAAATCAGGCCCTGCAAGTAGCCAAACACTTCTTTCCTGTAAACACTTTGTTTTCAGAAAGTTGCCATCTAGCAACTGCTGATGATAGTGTAGCACACACCTAACAGTTGTCTTCATTTACGCCATGTCCGAAGGACTCTACAAAGGTTCTCAAAGAGAACCATCTGGTTGTTTCATTTTCATAGGAAGGGAAAGACCTCTAGCTATTGCCTCTCACCTAAGGGAGTGTCCATACAATTTTAGTGTGAAAACTGAAATGCCTACTTTGAATTTATACAATAGAAAATCTAATGATGGTATTGGAGGGAGATTTTGGCTGCACCAAAAATGAAATAATTTATCTATAGCCCTTTCTTTTACTTGTTCTTGGTCTTATATAGGAGTTTATAAGATCCTATGCAGCAGAAGAAGAGACCTAAAATGTCTAACCTTTTTAGGGAGCTGCAAACTGAATGGGACAGCTGGGGGCTTGGAAAACACCCAGTAGAACTTTGGGATACAAAATCATTTGATGAAACTATCAAACTTTCAACAGAACTGTGAATGGGAGTTGGGGGAGAAAAGGTATAAAAAAATGAAGTGCTACCAAATGAGGGAAAAGGCATCCATTGTCCATGCTATTGTGTACAATATTCTTGAGACAACTTTTCTGGTTTGGATCTATGTTGGAGAGGCAAATGGGTCTTTTTTCTCTGTGGCCTACGATTACTTAAATTTTGTGGAAGTGATGTTTCTGTAGGCTAGAGACAGAGATATAGATTGTCTGGAATCTCATTCTGTACACCTTTTATGTATTGTGCACTGAGAAGCATGTTCCTTTGAGAGAGCCCAGCTACAAAGGGAAAATGCTTCATGACATAGAAATTTTGATCGTTTTTGACCCATTCTATTTATGTAAGATAATGCAGTCCTGTTGTCTATCTGAAAATGGAACCAGAATGGATAGGGGGAAATTGCTTGTTCTGTTCTGTTGATTGGTTGGTTTTGTTGCCCTGAGTTCAAGGAGATTTATAAGGCAGGTCTATTCCTTAGGAGACCAAGTCTCTTTCACTGCTTTGAAGTTTGCAAAACCTCCCCATCCTGACAGCAATGCATCAGTTGTCACTACTAAAGCTGAAATTTCTTCTAAGATGGAATAGGGATTGTGTAAGCTCAGAGTAAGCCATATGTTTATGTCCTTTTAGCTTTTATCTAGGTCATATGTTCTGACCACAGGTTTTCTTTCTTTCATGGGAAAGTTTAAGGGAAATTGATTTTTTCAGTAGAGGGGAGCTTTGTTGAAGTCTGGTGATAGGACACAAATGTGACCTATTATCTCTCAAAGGCATCTATAAGAGATTTGTTTTGCTTCCAGAACCTTCTGAACCTCTAACTGAATGAATTGGAATTCCTTTGTTGGTATCTTCAGAGTATGAAGTGTTGAGTATGAACCCTAGAAAGGTTAGATGTTAAGAGGAAGTTGATTTGTTAAAGTTGATCAAAACAACATTAGCGTGTGATTCTTTTGGTGCAAGTCTATGCCTGTTGATCTACTATGTTAACCGTCATTAAAATTTTTAATAGGTGCCCTTTTGTCAGTCAGTAAGTCAGTAGAAGAGTCAGAAAAGACACAATGGTGCTTAGTACACCTTTACAAAAATGCAATGAGCTTGTTTGGACATATGAATGGCCTCAATAAGTGCAATATTTGCATCCATTTTAATGAAACTGCACACGTGGTTGTATTCATAAATAATCCTTTAATATCTATTCATGCAGGGTATAATGATGCTGCATCAAACTTAAAAACAGGCTTTAAATAGGTATCTGAATATGTACAAACATGCATGGATCAGCTGTTAAATTAAAAAAATTGTATATTGAGATAATGCCCTTCATTACATTGCCACACTTCGCGCTTCTTTGCCAGGCACAAATTTGTTACCACTATGCTAATTCACTAAAATGCCAAGTTGAGTCTCAGAAGCCGAATGCTGATGAATTTTCATTAGCGTCACTTCAGCAGTGTGAGAATTTCTGCCTATCGAAACTTCGTTAGTACTCTTACTCGTAGGTCAATTTTAATGGGACGTCATTATAAGTGATGGTGCAAATGCTTCAAGTGTCCACTTTTTATTACAAATGTCCAAGGAACCATAATAAAGACAGAAGAGATCCTCTAATGCCCTACACGTGAGCCCACTCTAAAACAAAAGTGCCATGCCCCTCAAATGTCTGGAAAAAACATGTTAACACAAAAATCTTTAATAGTTCTTTAACTGTAATAGTTTTGAAGGCAATCTCACTTTAAAAAATTAAAAGTCGCCAGCATTTTTTTACAACTTTAATGAATTTCTGGCATACAGGATATGATGTCACTGACATAAGATTGAGGAAGATGTAGCTTTATCTTATCAGTTTGTCTGGTCTAAAGAAAACTGTCAAAAGTTCAGTAAAATTTGCATCTTAGTGAATTTACATAGTGAAAAATTGCCTGGTGATAGGGTGTGAACGTATGCTTGTGACGTTCGTCTTGTTCGCTATTGAATTGTCCTCTACACCTGTAGAATTGGCGATGTTCCTGCAGATGGGATTTTTGGTGAATTGTTGCTAGCGTCGGCCACTTCACCCTTTGGTGAATCTGCCCCTATGACTTTATGCTGATAATTAAATGAATTTCAAATCTTGGTGAGTTGACATAGTTACATAGTTACATAGTTAAATTGGGTTGAAAAAAGACAAAGTCCATCAAGTTCAACCCCTCCAAATGAAAACCCAGCATCCATACACACACCCCTCCCTACTTTTAATTAAATTCTATATACCCATATCTATACTAACTATAGAGCTTAGTATCACAATAGCCTTTGATATTATGTCTGTCCAAAAAATCATCCAAGCCATTTTTAAAGGCATTAACAGAATCAGCCATCACAACATCACCTGGCAGTGCATTCCACAACCTAACTGTCCTGACTGTGAAGAACCCCCTACGTTGCTTCAAATGAAAGTTCTTTTCTTCTAGTCTAAAGGGGTGGCCTCTGGTACGGTGATCCACTTTATGGGTAAAAAGGTCCCCTGCTATTTGCCTATAATGTCCTCTAATGTACTTGTAAAGTGTAATCATGTCCCCTCGCAAGCGCCTTTTTTCCAGAGAAAACAACCCCAACCTTGAAAGTCTACCCTCATAATTTAAGTCTTCCATCCCTCTAACCAATTTAGTTGCACGTCTCTGCACTGTCTCCAGCTCATTTATATCCCTCTTAAGGACTGGAGTCCAAAACTGCACTGCATACTCCAGATGAGGCCTTACCAGGGACCTATAAAGAGGCATAATTATGTTTTCATCCCTTGAGTTAATGCCCTTTTTTATGCAAGACAGAACTTTATTTGCTTTAGTAGCCACAGAATGACACTGCCCAGAATTAGACAACGTGTTATCTACAAAGACCCCTAGATCCTTCTCATTTAAGGAAACTCCCAACATACTGCCATTTAGTGTATAACTTGCATTTATATTATTTTTGCCAAAGTGCATAACCTTGCACTTATCAACATTGAACCTCATTTTCCAGTTTGCTGCCCAGTTTTCCAATTTAGACAAATCACTCTGCAAAGTGGCAGCATCCTGCATGGAACCTATAGTTCTGCACAATTTAGTATCATCTGCAAAAATAGAAAGAGTACTTTCAATGCCCACCTCCAGGTCATTAATAAACAAGTTGAAAAGCAAGGGACCTAGTACAGAGCCCTGCGGTACTCCACTAACAACACTGGTCCTATTAGAAAATGTTCCATTTACCACCACTACATTTGTAGTCTATCTTTTAGCCAGTTCTCTATCCAGGTACAAATACTATGTTCCAGGCCAACATTCCTTAATTTAACCAGTAACCTTTTGTGTGGCACTGTATCAAATGCTTTAGCAAAGTCTAAGTAAATCACATCCACTGCCATCCCAGAATCGAGGTCTCTACTTACCTTCTCATAAAAAGAAATTAAGTTAGTCTGGCAAGATCTATTACGCATAAAACCATGCTGGCACAAACTCATAGTATTATGATTTGCTATGAAGTCCAGTATCTTATCCTTTATTAACCCTTCGAAAAGCTTTCCTACCACTGACGTCAGACTAACTGGCCTATAGTTTTGAGGATGAGAACGGGATCCCATTTTGAATAGAGGCACCACATTAGCAATTCGCCAGTCTCTCGGCACTATGCCAGATCTCAATGAATCCTGAAAAATTAAGTAAAGAGGTTTGGCAATCACAGAGCTAAGCTCGCTGAGTACCCTGGGATGAATACCATCTGGCCCCGGACCTTTGTTAATCTTAACATGTTCTAGTCTCTTTTGAATTTTATAATGTGTGAACCATGCATCATTAGTTGTATTACTAGAATTGGTACTATTAAGAAGGAAACCTTCACTTACTGGTTCCTCATTTGTGTAGACAGATGAAAAATATGAGTTCAGAATCTATGTGGTCTAATTCTCCTCTATCACTATTTACCCATAAGGAAGGGCAATAACATAGAAACATAGAAACATAGAAAAAACAGATCTAAAGCCTACCATTTACAAAAGATCTGTTTGCTTGATGCAATTGCTAAATCAGTGGATATGTGGGCAAATGATTAGATGGTCTCCTGATGGGTCTTTGCAGGGCCATCAGGAAAGTACTGTATCAATGACCTGAATACCACTGCAGTCCAGGGTTCTGAGTCAGCATCTTTTATACCATAGGTATGGACACCTTTAATCTGGGTTTAGGAGTGATGTCTACTCCTCTGAGTACAGATCCACAGTGCAGGATTATGCAACTATGTAGCTATATCATAGGTACATTTGTGCAAGAAGGGGACAGAGTAATACATTTAGTGAGATGCTTAAGTAAATTTAATGAAAGGAAACACAAACCCCATTGTTTACATTGCTGGACTGTAGCACCCAATACTCTTTAACCCTTCATAATATTTTTGCACTTGCTCAGAATTGTAGCCCAGTCATATTTAGGCAGAATAACACTTGGAGACTGTGTATGTCCCCTTTAATTGTGCTAATGATGCTGGATGATAATCACCTACAAACTTTAAACTATTATCAAAGGTTAAAGAATCATCGGAGCTGCATTGCAACAGCTTCAGGTATGGGGGTGAAGTTAGAGGTCGCCACAGTCCTCTAGAGTGAAATTCCGCCAGTCTCTATTCATTTCTATGGGATTATGAAAATCTTATTTATCAAATGATGAACTTTCACTTTCACCCATTTATAAATACTGTTTTAAAAATCCCATAGAAAGGAATGGAGAGTGGCGGAATTTCACTCTAGAGGACTGTGGCAATCTCTAACTATAAGTTCTATAACACCTTTAAGGACCTTTTAACACCAATTCTCATGGAGGACTTTAGAGACTGCCTGGAAGGAGGCATCCCTCCATCAAAAGGCAAGGATCCTGTGGATGTCAAGAACTGGAGGCGTATTGCCCTCTTGAACACAGACAGGAAGCTTCTGGTGAAGGTCCTTTTTTCTAGACTAAATTTAGTGTCCCGTGAGCAGTTCTGCATGGTGAAATGGTGTCTTGTCAGTGCAAGAAGTGCTTGATAAATGCAAAGCCCATAAAAGGGGGAAATATGAGCTAGGTCTTGACCAGGCTAAGGCTTTTGACAGAGCAGATCATGAGTAGCTAAATATGGCATCCCAGGTCAGTTCATTGAGTGACTTGCTGTTCTGGAAGAAAGCTTCCTACTTGTCAATGGTTGGCATGGCTGAAAACTTTAGGATTGAGGCTGGGGTGCACCTTGTTTTTACCTTGTTTATTTATTTGTATTGGGGGACTTGGATTGTGTTTTGTTGGGTTTTGATGTGGGAGGTGGTGGGAATGGAAGCCATCCTGGATAGTGGAAAGAACTTTGAAAGATGGCTCTCCTCTGGTGGGAGAACATGAGTGGGTGGGGTTTTTTTTGGACAGCCTCAAAATCTGGACTGTTTGAGTCTCACTGATTAATTTGCTATGTTAGTTATTAGACGTGATGTTTGTTACCTTTGTGTTTGGTTCTTATTTCTAAATAAAGAAAAAATCCTATGTATACACCTTGAAACCTGATATTTTTCACTCTGTGGCTTTATAATGGCTGAGAACATGAACTCTCTTTCCACCCTTCTTGCAGGTGCCAGCTTTTTGACTAATGTGTTTGATTCATTTATTGACCTCATTTTATGCGAGGGTTAGTTGTTATTTGTAGCATCACAGCCCTGGTACATTCAACTATTTTTCATTATAATAACTACATTTTGCCATTTGGGAGCTTATGAACGATTTTGCCATTTTGGAGCTTATGAATGATTTTGCCAAATAAGCAACTACAAGTTCATTTCCAAATTTGGAAAACAGGGTAGAAGTAAAAGTCTAAAGCCCTAATGAAAATGCCTACTTCAGCAACAAAATGGGATTTTTTCTACTGAAGCACCTACTGTAATATGGTAATGATTATTTCTGTGCTATTCAATTGCTATTCATGACAGCCAATATATACTTGTTGTGATGTTAGCAAGAGGCAATGTAACTTTTTTTTTCAATAAAGACCATAGTCTACCAATCAACGTAACTGTTAATAATGGAGTTACAGGCTTAATTCAACCAAAGATTAATACGTTTTTGATATTAATATTACCACAACAAACATCCAGCTTGGATCTCTAAAATTTTGGTGGGACTGTAATACAGAAACATTTAAAATTTAACGATAAGCTTTCTCTTCATTTTTTAAAACGGTTCTAACTGATGGTTTTCATTATTTCTGAAGATAATGAAGGCTTATGAAACTGGGCTCAGTCCATCAGTGCTCTCATGCATTTTTATAAGCATCAAAAATAAAAATTAACCACATATCTGTTTAAGTTGTTTTATATTTAGCGCATAAAAGTACCATTATAAAGATTCATCACAGTAATGTTCAGCAAGCCACAGCTAATAGGCCTCAGAAAAAAAAATTGCAATTAATTCAGGGTTGCAAGTGATTACAAGTGATAACGACTTTGCTTGTTGAGATCCTAATAATTTACATGCTTATGCAGGCACAATGCAAGGCATCTATCATCAAATCCCCAAGAGTTGAGATATCAAAATGATTCTGCTTTTCTGAAATACATGACTATTTAACCATATTATTATATGACTCCTTGTAAAAAGAGAAAGGCTTATTTATGAACAATTCATGTAGTTACTCAGAATTCTGCAGAATTCAGTTCTTTATTTTAGCCTGTAACAGCAAACCCCTGTGCTCTGTATAACTGCCTAGCTCAGTAGTCATTAGAAGCCTTTCAACTGGTTGCCAAGTCATTTGCTGTAACCAGGGCTGGGACTGTGGAGGGAATGGATTACTGCTGTTACCATTGCCACGGCCTTAATGGAGGAATCTATCACTAGTATTTAATGTGCCTTGCAGGGAATATCTCAGTGCATATTGCAATAGCTGAAAATGTTTACCAATGAATGATGCTTTATAGGGAGCATCTTATATCCACAGGAGATCCCAAAAGGGTAAGATGTATGGCAAAACTACTGATGAAAGGACAAGGACAACAGGGTAGTGGAGCAGCTTGCAAGTGTATGTACATTTATCACAACTAAAAAAAATACTGAAAGCACACAGAGCTTGACAAAGTTGCAGTACATCAGAGAACAGAACACACTGAGATATAAATTAAAGCATGTACAGTATATATGTTGGGTGAATCTAAGCACTTTTCATACATTAAAGAACGCAATTGCAAGATCTCTACTTCAAAGGCTGGTTGCTTTAATTGGACATTGGTGGAGAACAAGGATTTTTATAAGACTGTGTTGGCATGTTATGCATTGCATCCATTTTTTAAATGGATGATTTTTAAGAGGTTAAAATCATAATAAACTGGCAATGTCCCCATGTGAATTTATCTGTATCTTTATTTTATTATTCCATTATCCTGAAACCCATTATCCAGAAAGCTTCAGGTTAGGAAAGGCCATCTCCCGTAGACTCAATTTTATCCAAATAATCCAACATTTTAAAAATGATTTGCTTTTTCTCTGTAATAATAAAACAGGACCTTGAACTTGATCCAAAATAATATAATATAATGAATCTTTATTGGAAGCAAAACCAGCCTATTGGGTTTATTTAATGTTTACATGATTTTCTAGTAGACTTAAGGTATGAGAATCCAAATTATGGAAAGATCCATAAACCCCAGGTCTTGAGCATTCTGGATAACAGGTCCCATACCTGTACTAAGATCATTAATATGATCTGCTAAAAAGTCAGTTAAGGTTTTTTCTGTTTTGCAGAAGTTTTCCCTGATTTGAGTTCACATTTAGTGATGGGCAAATCTGTGCCGTTTCATGAAATGCATTGAAGTCAATGGGCGTCAGAATAATTCTGGCGCAAGACAATTTAATTTGTAAACAAAAAGTATGAACAACCCATTTATCAATCTTTCTGCATGCAGTGTGTTCTTATACTACATTGCACCATTTATCTCTTATTCTTATGTAAGAGGTGGATGGGTGAGGGTCTGCCTTAACCTTCCTTTGGTTACTGTATACTGGTTGCAGAACCCAGGCAAGGGGTCCAACTCCCAGCCACTCCCAGTAAGCACAATATAATTAGACTCTTTAACTGTGGGCACCCGTGGTTCTTTAAAACAGCAGAAACATTTATTGAACTGGTGATACACTTCTTAATGGTCAATCACATATTCAAGGTGCATGCTCAGATGGTACACGCCAGTAGTGGCAGCAGGTAATTTACACAAAATATATTACTCACATATAGGGTCAGATTTATCAAGGGTCGAATTTCGGAGTGCAAAAAACTTCGAAATTCGACCATCGAATTGAAAAACTTCGAATTCGAATTCAAAATTTTTTCACCGAATTTGGCAATCCTACAATTGAATAAAAATCGTTCGTTCATACGATTTTAGTGTACGATCAAATGATTTTTATTCGATGTGTAAGCAATTCGGCAGGTTTAATTTGGCGAAGTATTGAAGTCTAAGTTTTTTTTCAAGAGACAGTACTTCAATTATCGAATGGTCGAATATTTTGTGCTTTATTCTTAAATATTAAAATAAATCGATGTCAACTACCAACTTTAATATTTGTTGTAAGCATTTTCTCTTGTAGAATGGAAATTTTGATACTGGGATTTATCAACTCCTAACTCTGCCCCACAAAACTTGATAAACCTTTTCATTATTGGGCTGATATAATTCAGATAATTTTTGCATTCATCACTATTGTGGCTGTGTTTAAACCTCCATCCTTTAACTATCTGTCTATTGATCTGTACAAACTGTGCAACTGCACATAATCCTTGTCAATGTGCATACTAGTGATTCAATAGAGCTGGTGTAATAAAATGTATCGTTTTGCTACATAAAAAAATCCCAGGTTGCCTTTAGCTTAAAAACTGTACTTTTGTATTTATAATTGCACAAGTCTTGGCTTCCTCAAAAGCTAGTTGAAGTTAATGTGATAAATATATGAAGACAACTACAACTACAACAATGAACTTGTTGCTGCCTATTTTTCCTAAAAATCATTTTATAGCTATAAATTATAAGCAATAAACATTGTTCAAGTCATATTAATTAATAGGTGTGATTTAATTTATATGGCTACATATTTAGATACAAGATATTCAGGGCCTATTACTAAAACTCAAATTAATCTTGTTTTTTTCTTAAAACAAAGTTGACCAAACTCCCTTCCATGAATTGACCTAATTCATCAATAATTTTTCTCAAAAAAACAGGAGCAAAAAAAAACGATTGTTGCTCATACGAAAACTCAGTTTATCAGATTATCGGATGAAGCCCCCTGATAGAAATTGGATTATCCAGCACAGATCACAATGTCAAGAAACAACTTTAGGGATATCTGCCATTGAATTCTACAAAACCTTGACAGGTTTGAGTATTTTCTGATTCAGATTTTTACCGGCTTTGGGGTATAATAAATCTCTAAAAATTCTAGTATTTATTTTTTATATGAAAAATGTGAGTTTTCACCCTAAAAATATTTGACCAGAAAAAAAATCGAGGTTTAATAATTGGGCCCCTTAGAAATGGTTGCAACCTACAGTACATGTATCAAAGTTAATGTAGCTCTAAGGTCATGCTGCAACCTTGTTCAACTTACTATTATTATTCAGCTCAAGTCAATGTTGTGCATCAGAAATAAACTAAAAATATACATTTATTACTTTGAAAATACATGAAATGCTCCAATTTGAAGCAGACTAGTCAGTTACAAAAGAACAACAGATAGACTTTTTATTATTCTCAGGGATGATAGTGTATCTTTAACCTGTTTATATGCCATTGATAAATGTGAATATTCCATGACATAATAACCATGATTGTTGCAAGGACTAATGGTAAATCTCCTACCTCCCTTCTTCCCTCCACACAACAAAGGTAAAGTGGAAAATCAGATGGTTGTTGGGGAATTTAGTTACCTTCCTTGAATGAAGGTGGATGGATCTAAAGTTGGTACTTTTTTATCCCCAAGTTTAAGCATCAGTCCAGTTCTGCTTTACTCTTTTATTACTTGACCCCTGCCTGGGCTGCACAGTGCTATCTAAATCAACAAGAGAGACACATTGCCTTTCTGCAATGGGAGGGCTCTCAAATTTAAAATTGCCTAATTATATTATATAATCCTTGTAAATGATTGTGGATTATGTTAGAGCTTTATAAATAAAGCATAATAATTATGAAACTATTGTATTTTCATGGTGAGGTCTTGATGCTTCACTTTTTATAAGGCTAAACAACGCATTTAAAGGTGTGGTAATATCAGAATATATACACACATGCTTGCTGGAGAATAGTATTTTAACAAATGGTTCCTTTTGTTACAGTTCAGTACTGTATTGCAAGCCTCATGCAAGCATTCCCAGTAACGAGTTATTGGTTTTCAAAATACCTGTATAAGCATGTTGCATTGCTTGGAAGAAATCTAGCAGGTACCTAGTTCATATTTACAGACAAACATATTGTCTAAGTGCATCTGTGGGAGTTACTAGCTGCAATTGCAAGTCTGGTTGTTACTGTTCTAGATCAGGGGTCCCCAACTTTTTTAACCATGAGCCACATTCAAATTCAAAAGTTGGAAAGCAATATAAAAATGAAAAAAGTACCTATGGGTGCCAAATAACGGGTGTGATTTGTTATTGGTATCCCCTGTGTGGACTGGCAGCCTACAGGAGGGTCTGTTAGGCAGTACATTTTGAAGCCAAAACTTGCCTCTAAGCCTGGAATTCAATAATAAGCACTTGCTATAAGGCCACTGAGAGCAACATCTAAGGGGTTGGTGAGCAACTATTGGTTGGGGATCACTGTTCTAGATTAACTTCATTATGTCAGGGCTGAATTGTGTGACTCTTCGGAACACAAGCCTAAATATAACATTGTACATCTACCAAATAATTATACACTTTAGAATTCAGATAAGCTTTACCCAATAGCATAGAATTACAACTCATACTTTTCCTTTGTTAGATGAGAGAGGGTGAAGGCTTCCCAAAGGGAAGGATAAAGCATTACATGGGGATGTTCTAGAATTGGTTATGGGGAAAAGATTTGGGTAGAATTTTAATTTATTCTTCTGGATACACTAGAAGCAAGACAGCATAGACATATAAAAAAGTGCGCCTTTTAGACTGCAAAGGGGTCTTGAATAGGGATGTAGCGAACGTCGGAAAAAAAGTTCGCGAACATATTCGCGAACTTGCGCAAAAATGCGAGCGGTTCGCGAACCCCATAGACTTCAATGGGAAGGCGAACTTTAACATCTAGAAAAGACATTTCTGGCCAGAAAAATGATTTTAAAGTTGTTTAAAGGGTGCAACGACCTGGACAGTGGCATGCCAGAGGGGGATCAAGGGCAAAAATGTATCTGAAAAATCTGCCTGTGTGTGCTTGGAAGAGATAGTGTAGGGGGAGAGCTGTTAGTGATTTCAGGGACAGATGATAGTAAGTTTGCTGGCTAGTAATCTGCTTGATACTGCTCTGTATTGGAGGGACAGAAGTCTGCAGGGATTTGAGGGACATTTTAGCTTAGGTAGCTTTGCTGGCTAGTAATCTACTGTTCTCTTTAAACAACTGCCATACGTTGACCTTGTAGGCATTGTTTGCCCAGTTTTTTTGGACGCAGCCACTGAAGCACAGTTGCCAGAAAAAATATGCCATATAAATGCTGAAAATAGTCATTTTTCGCCATACGTTGACCTTGTAGACATTGTTTGCCCAGTTTTTTTGGACGCAGCCACTGAAGCACAGTTGCCAGAAAAAATATGCCATATAAATGCTGAAAATAGTAATTTTTCGCCATACGTTGACCTTGTAGACATTGTTTGCCCAGTTTTTTTGGTTGCAGCCACTGAAGCACAGTTGCCAGAAAAAATATGCCACATAAATGCTGAAAATAGTCATTTTTTGCCATATACGTTGAGTCAACGTATGGCAAAAAATGACTATTTTCAGCATTTATATGGCATATTTTTTCTGGCCTCTGTGCTTCAGTGGCTGTGGCCAAAAAAACTGGGCAAACAATGCCTACAAGGTCAACGTCGTTGACCTTGTAGGCATTGTTTGCCCAGTTTTTTTGGCCACAGCCACTGAAGCACAGAGGCCAGAAAAAATATGCCATATAAATGCTGAAAATAGTCATTTTTTTGGTCGCAGCCACTGAAGCACAGTTGCCAGAAAAATTATGCCATATAAATGCTGAAAATATAAATTTTTTTGGTTGCAGCCACTGAAGCACAGAGGCCAGAAAAATTATGCCATATAAATGCAGAAAATATGCATTTTTTTGGTCGCAGCCACTGAAGCACAGTTGACAGAAAAATTATGCCATATAAATGCTGAAAATATAAATTTTTTTGGTTGCAGCCACTGAAGCACAGAGGCCAGAAAAATTATGCCATATAAATGCAGAAAATATGCATTTTTTTGGTCGCAGCCACTGAAGCACAGTTGCCAGAAAAATTATGCCATATAAATGCTGAAAATAGTAATTTTTTTGGTTGCAGCCACTGAAGCACAGAGGCCAGAAAAATTATGCCATATAAATGCAGAAAATATGCATTTTTTTGGTCGCAGCCACTGAAGCACAGTTGACAGAAAAATTATGCCATATAAATGCTGAAAATATAAATTTTTTTGGTTGCAGCCACTGAAGCACAGAGGCCAGAAAAATTATGTCATATAAATGCAGAAAATAGGCATTTTTTTGGTCGCAGCCACTGAAGCACAGAGGCCAGAAAAAATTAAACCAGTAGGGTTTGCACCCTAGTTTGTAACGGTGGCGGAGGGAGGAGGAGGACGCTAAAGGACAGCTGTGTGTGGAGTCATGAGGCTTGAAGAGAAGGACAGCTGCATAGAAGTCAGAACAAGTCTTCCGGCGTGCAGTAACCCTCCGAGATCCACCCCTCATTCATTTTAATAAAGGTCAGGTAATTGACACTTTTGTGACCTAGGCGAGTTCTCTTCTCAGTTACAATCCCTCCTGCTGCACTGAAGGTCCTTTCTGAGAGCACACTTGAGGCTGGGCAAGACAAGAGGTTCATGGCAAATTGTGACAGCTCTGGCCACAGATCAAGCCTGCGCACCCAGTAGTCCAGGGGTTCATCGCTCCTCAGAGTGTCGATATCTGCAGTTAATGCCAGGTAGTCCGCTACCTGCCGGTCGAGGCGTTCTTTGAGGGTGGATCCAGAAGGGTTGTGGCGCTGCCTTGGACAGAAAAACATTTGCATGTCTGACGTTACAGACTGGCCAAAGGGCTTTGTCCTTGCAGGTGTGCTCGTGGCAGGATTACTGGCACCTCTGCCCCTGGAATGTTGATGAGTTCCTGAAGTGACATCACCCTTAAAAGCATTGTACAACATGTTTTGCAGGCTGGTTTGTAAATGCCGCATCTTTTCGGACTTGTGGTATGTTGGTAACATTTCTGACACTTTATGCTTGTACCGAGGGTCTAGTAGCGTTGCGACCCAGTACAGGTCCTTCTCCTTAAGCCTCTTGATACGGGGGTCCTTCAACAGGCATGACAGCATGAAAGACCCCATTCTCACAAGGTTGGATGCAGAGCTATCCATCTCCGCTTCCTCATTATCAAGGACTGCATCATCCACGGTCTCCTCCCCCCAGCCACGTACAAGACCAGGGGTCCCCAAAAGGTCACCACTAGCCCCCTGGGAAGCCTGCTCCTGTTGGTCCTCCTCCTCCTCCTCCACAAAGCCACCTTCCTCCTCTGACTCCACTTCTGGCACCTCTCCCTGCGTTGCAGCATGTGCCTGGGTTCGTTCTGGTGATTCCGACCAGAAATCGTGCGCTTCCAGCTCCTCGTCACGCTGGTCTACAGCCTCATCTGTCACTCGTCGCACGGCACGCTCCAGGAATAAAGCGAAGGGTATTAGGTCGCTGATGGTGCCTTCGGTGCGACTGACCATATTTGTCACCTCTTCAAAAGGTCGCATGAGCCTGCAGGCATCGCGCATAAGCACCCAGTAACGGGGGAAAAAAATCCCCAGCTGTGCAGATCCAGTCCTACCACCCAGTTCAAAAAGGTACTCGTTGACGGCCCTTTGTTGTTGCAGCAGACGTTCCAACATAAGGAGCGTTGAATTCCAGCGAGTCTGGCTGTCAGAAATCAAACGCCTGACTGGCATGTTGTAGCGCTGCTGAATGTCAGCAAGGCGTGCCATGGCTGTGTAGGAACGTCTGAAATGGGCCGACACCTTTCTGGACTGGGTGAGAACGTCCTGGAATCCTGGGTACTTGGAGACAAAACGTTGGACTATTAAATTTAACACATGTGCCATGCAGGGCACATGTGTTAAATTGCCTAGTCTCAACGCTGCCAACAGATTGCTTCCATTGTCACACACCACTTTTCCGATCTGCAGTTGGTGTGGGGTCAGCCACCGATCGGCCTGTGACTGCAGAGATGACAGGAGTACAGATCCGGTATGGTTTTTGCTTTCCAGGCACGTCATCCCCAAGACAGCGTGACAACGGCGTACCTGGCACGTCGAATAGCCTAGGGGGAGCTGGGGGTGCACAGGTGTGGAGGAGGAGAAGGAGGACCCAGCAGCAGAGTAAGAAGAAGAAGAAGACGAGGTAGAGAGCGATGGAGGAGTAGAGGTGGTGGCAGAACCGCGTGCAATCCGTGGCGGTGACACCAACTCCACTGTTGTTGTTGAGCTACCCATTCCCTGCTTCCCAGCCATTACCAAGTTCACCCAGTGGGCAGTGTAGGTGACATACCTGCCCTGACCATGCTTGGAGGACCATGCGTCAGTAGTCATATGGACCTTTGGCCCAACACTAAGTGACAGAGATGCGGTAACTTGGCTCTGCACATGTTGGTACAGGTGTGGTATTCCCTTTTTAGAAAAAAAATTGCGGCTGGGTACCTTCCACTGCGGTGTCCCAATTGCTACAAATTTGCGGAAGGCCTCAGAGTCCACCAGCTGGTATGGTAAAAGCTGGCGGGCTAAGAGTGCAGACAAGCCAGCTGTCAGACGCCGGGCAAGGGGGTGACAGTCAGACATTGGCTTCTTACGCTCAAACATGGCCTTCACAGAAACTTGGCTGGTGGCAGATGACTGGGAATGGGAACAGGTGGTCAAGGTGGAAGGCGGAGTGGAGGGTGGTTCAGACGGGTCAAGGAGAGCAGAGGTAGAGCAGTAAGATGCTGGACCAGAAGGAGTGTGGCTTTTAGTTTGCCTGTTGCCTTTGAGGTGTTGCTCCCAAAGTGCTTTGTGCTTGCCGCTCATGTGCCTTCGCATAGAAGTTGTACCTATGTGGCTGTTGGGCTTACCAAGGCTCAGTTTCTGACTGCACTCATTGCAAATTACAATGCTTTTGTCAGAGGCACACACATTAAAAAAATCCCACACTGCTGACTTTTTGGAAGTGTGCGATCTGGCGGTAACAGTAGAAGTTGGCGGAGTTGGCGGTATTGGCGGCAATGGCGGGTGCGTTGGCCGGCTGAACACAGGTGCCGATACATGTTGTTGCCCTGCTGATCCCTGCGGGCTGTCCTCCCTGCTTCTTCTAAGTCTTATTCTCCTACTGCCTCTCTGACTCTCCGTCTCTCCATCTGAACTACCCTCCTCTTGCTCTCTTCTACTAGGCACCCACAAAACATCAATCTCCTCATCATCATTCTCCTCAGATGCATCAATTTCTTCTGACACATCACAGAAGGAAGCAGCAGCGGGGACCTCCTCCTCATCACTCATTATGTCCATCTCTATCGTGTTCTCTGCCAGAATTAAATCTGGTGTAAGGTCCTCATCTCCTTCATCTTCTTCTGGCAATAATGGTTGCGCATTACTCAGTTCAAGAAACTCATGGGAAAATAACTCCTCTGACCCCAGTGAAGAAGGGGCACCGGTGGTGGAGGAAGTGTTACGTGGGGTGGCCATAGCAGTGGAGGATGAGGAGGATGTTGTGGTAAAGTTAGAAACGGTAGAGGATGGGGTGTGCTGTGTAAGCCAGTCAACTACCTCTTCAGCATTTTGGGAGTTCAGGGTCATTGGCTTTTTAAAACTGGGCAATTTGCTAGGGCCACAGGATTGCATAGCAGCACGGCCCCTAGCACGGCCTCTGCGTGGCGGCCTGCCTTTGCCTGGCATTATTTTTAAAAAAACAACAACAACAACAAAAACTCAGTTGGTTTTTCTGGAAACGATAATACACACAGCTAGATGGCGGGTTGAAGAAAACACTGTGCAAATAATGCCTACAAAGTCAACGTATACACTACTACAGCGGTGGATACGGATTACGTAAAATATATGAATGCTGCTTGAAAAAAAGTAACTCAAGTGGTTTTTCTAGAGACGATAATATTATCAATATTTAGACAAAATGTGAACAAGGTCACACAGCTCGATGGCGGGTTGAAGAAAACAGTGTGCAAATAATGCCTACAAGGTCAACGTATACACTACTACAGCGGTGGATACGGATTACGTAAAATATATGAATGCTGCTTGAAAAAAAGTAACTCAAGTGGTTTTTCTAGAGACGATAATATTATCAATATTTAGACAAAATGTGAACAAGCTCACACAGCTCGATGGCGGGTTGAAGAAAACACTGTGCAAATAATGCCTACAAGGTCAACGTATACACTACTACAGCGGTGGATACGGATTACGTAAAATATATGAATGCTGCTTGAAAAAAAGTAACTCAAGTGGTTTTTCTAGAGACGATAATATTATCAATATTTAGACAAAATGTGAACAAGCTCACACAGCTCGATGGCGGGTTGAAGAAAACAGTGTGCAAATAATGCCTACAAGGTCAACGTATACACTACTACAGCGGTGGATACGGATTACGTAAAATATATGAATGCTGCTTGAAAAAAAAGTAACTCAAGTGGTTTTTCTAGAGACGATAATATTATCAATATTTAGACAAAATGTGAACAAGCTCACACAGCTCGATGGCGGGTTGAAGAAAACAGTGTGCAAATAATGCCTACAAGGTCAACGTATACACTACTACAGCGGTGGATACGGATTACGTAAAATATATGAATGCTGCTTGAAAAAAAGTAACTCAAGTGGTTTTTCTAGAGACGATAATATTATCAATATTTAGACAAAATGTGAACAAGCTCACACAGCTCGATGGCGGGTTGAAGAAAACACTGTGCAAATAATGCCTACAAGGTCAACGTATACACTACTACAGCGGTGGATACGGATTACGTAAAATATATGAATGCTGCTTGAAAAAAAGTAACTCAAGTGGTTTTTCTAGAGACGATAATATTATCAATATTTAGACAAAATGTGAACAAGCTCACACAGCTCGATGGCGGGTTGAAGAAAACACTGTGCAAATAATGCCTACAAGGTCAACGTATACACTACTACAGCGGTGGATACGGATTACGTAAAATATATGAATGCTGCTTGAAAAAAAGTAACTCAAGTGGTTTTTCTAGAGACGATAATATTATCAATATTTAGACAAAATGTGAACAAGGTCACACAGCTCGATGGCGGGTTGAAGAAAACAGTGTGCAAATAATGCCTACAAGGTCAACGTATACACTACTACAGCGGTGGATACGGATTACGTAAAATATATTATGGCTGCTTGAAAAAAGTGACTCCGGTGTTTTTTCTGGAGACGGTAATATTATGGATATTTAGACAGAATGTGAACAAGGTCACACAGCTCGATGGCGGGTTGAAGACAACAGTGTGCAAATAATGCCTACAAGGCCAACGTATACACTACTACAGCGGTGGATACGGATTACGTAAAATATATGAATGCTGCTTGAAAAAAGTGACTCCGGTGTTTTTTCTGGAGACGGTAATATTATGGATATTTAGACAGAATGTGAACAAGGTCACACAGCTCGATGGCGGGTTGAAGAAAACAGTGTGCAAATAATGCCTACAAGGCCAACGTATACACTACTACAGCGGTGGATACGGATTACGTAAAATATATGAATGCTGCTTGAAAAAAGTGACTCCGGTGTTTTTTCTGGAGACGGTAATATTATGGATATTTAGACAGAATGTGAACAAGGTCACACAGCTCGATGGCGGGTTGAAGAAAACAGTGTGCAAATAATGCCTACAAGGCCAACGTATACACTACTACAGCGGTGGATACGGATTACGTAAAATATATGAATGCTGCTTGAAAAAAGTGACTCCGGTGTTTTTTCTGGAGACGGTAATATTATGGATATTTAGACAGAATGTGAACAAGGTCACACAGCTCGATGGCGGGTTGAAGAAAACAGTGTGCAAATAATGCCTACAAGGCCAACGTATACACTACTACAGCGGTGGATACGGATTACGTAAAATATATGAATGCTGCTTGAAAAAAGTGACTCCGGTGTTTTTTCTGGAGACGGTAATATTATGGATATTTAGACAGAATGTGAACAAGGTCACACAGCTCGATGGCGGGTTGAAGAAAACAGTGTGCAAATAATGCCTACAAGGCCAACGTATACACTACTACAGCGGTGGATACGGATTACGTAAAATATATGAATGCTGCTTGAAAAAAGTGACTCCGGTGTTTTTTCTGGAGACGGTAATATTATGGATATTTAGACAGAATGGGAACAAGGTCACACAGCTCGATGGCGGGTTGAAGAAAACAGTGTGCAAATAATGCCTACAAGGCCAACGTATACACTACTACAGCGGTGGATACGGATTACGTAAAATATATTATGGCTGCTTGAAAAAAGTGACTCCGGTGTTTTTTCTGGAGACGGTAATATTATGGATATTTAGACAGAATGTGAACATGGTCACACAGCTCGATGGCGGGTTGAAGAAAACAGTGTGCAAATAATGCCTACAAGGCCAACGTATACACTACTACAGCGGTGGATACGGATTACGTAAAATATATGAATGCTGCTTGAAAAAAGTGACTCCGGTGTTTTTTCTGGAGACGGTAATATTATGGATATTTAGACAGAATGGGAACAAGGTCACACAGCTCGATGGCGGGTTGAAGAAAACAGTGTGCAAATAATGCCTACAAGGCCAACGTATACACTACTACAGCGGTGGATACGGATTACGTAAAATATATTATGGCTGCTTGAAAAAAGTGACTCCGGTGTTTTTTCTGGAGACGGTAATATTATGGATATTTAGACAGAATGTGAACAAGGTCACACAGCTCGATGGCGGGTTGAAGAAAACAGTGTGCAAATAATGCCTACAAGGCCAACGTATACACTACTACAGCGGTGGATACGGATTACGTAAAATATATTATGGCTGCTTGAAAAAAGTGACTCCGGTGTTTTTTCTGGAGACGGTAATATTATGGATATTTAGACAGAATGTGAACAAGGTCACACAGCTCGATGGCGGGTTGAAGAAAACAGTGTGCAAATAATGCCTACAGGGCAAATAATGCCTAAAAGGTCAACTTATACACTACTACAGCGGTAGTAAAATAAAAAAAAGTAAAATAAAAAAAAATGAATATTAAAAAAAAAAATTAAAGTTGGTGCTGCTGAACTACTAGGAGCAGCAGATTAGCACACCAGTCCCACTCCCCAACACTGCTAGACTAATAGCACTGGCTCTTATAGTAGTAGTAGTAGTAGTAGTAGTAAAACAACAAAAAAATAAATAAAAGCAGTCCTTACAAGGACTACTGTTATTGCAGCAGTCAGCAGATGAGATCAGAAGCAGGACAGCTGCCCACTGCAGCTACATACAGAGCACTGCAGTAGAAGGTAGATTACTAGCCAGCAAAGCTACCTAAGCTTAAATGTCCCTCAAACCCCTGCAGACTTCTGTCCCTCCAATAACAGAGCAGTATCAAAACGATTACTAGCCAGCAAACTTTCAACTGTCCCTGAAATCACTAACAGGCAGCAGCTCTCTCCCTACACTATCTCTTCAGCACACACAGGCAGAGTGAAAAAACGCTGCAGGGCTTCGGTTTTTATAGGGAAGGGGAGTGGTCCAGGGGAGAGCTTCCTGATTGGCTGCCATGTACCTGCTGGTCTGGGGTGAGAGGGCAAAAAAAAGCGCCAACAATGGCGAACCCAAAATGGCGAACGTCGCGCGACGTTCGCGAACTTCCGGCGAGCGCGAACACCCGATGTTCGCGCGAACAAGTTCGCCGGCGAACAGTTCGCGACATCTCTAGTCTTGAAAACTAAAAAGACCAACGATTACATTACATGTGTGTATTTCATAGTCCCATCCCTCTCTACAACTGGGCCCAACCTTCACCCCACAGGGAAATAATATGCTGACCGAAATGAAAAGCAAATACGTAGGACATAATAAGCAATATAAATTATATATAATATTGCTTTGACACATTAAGCACTGTGAATTAGTAGTAGCTGGCTGGTCAAATACTAGTTAAATAGTTGCCATCGCAACATGATGTCTAATTTAGTGGGAAATATACCGTTATCTTAACTTATGCGCTGAGTCTTTTTTCTGTTTAAGAGAGCTGCAGAATGAAAAATAAAATAAAATACATTTTTAAAAGTAATAGAGCATGAGAACATGTCAAGAAAAAAAAACACACACACATCAGGAATGTAGATAAAAAAAAATAATGCTTTTTGAATATATTATCCATATCACAGTAACCGAGAGATTTGTATTGAGTTCCTATCAGATGCTCCAAACCATTACGAAAGCACTTTCATCTTAATACTTGTCTGCTTGAGATATTGCTCAATTCTTCCTTGTTTAAATTCCAGTCCCAGAGCAATTCAGCACTAGCGCCGAGCATTTGCAAAGAAATCTCAAATTGAAGTTAGATTAGGAGCAGTGACAACGAACACATTGCTCCTGAACACAAGAGAGCTGTCAAACGCTGCTTAAAGTCCGATGTCAGTCACATTCTATGTTGACATCCCATAGCTGCCAGTTTGTATGCAAATCCCTCTTGTAGTTCATATGTTGTGGAAGTCAGTGCATTTTTCTTCAAATTGGCTGCTTTTGTAAAGAATTCAATGGAGATTATAGTCGAGATGCCACCTAGTTTGGCAACATTCTTTATGTCTTCTTTTGTTGTCAAGTTATAGACTAGATTCTGCTAGAAATTTCGAAGGAAGGAAGGAACACATGAGAAATTACAGTATATTGGCTGTTGAAAGCTAAGTTAGAACTGTAGGATTTTGTTTACAGGCACTTATTTCAGACCTGATTTCTGATTCACAGTGTTCTTGAATGTATGCATAATTAAAATGTGTTATTTATGATTACCTGATGTCCCTTTTGGCTGTGGCATTTTTATGCCTCATACCTCCATGACTGATGGCTTCCCTTTTCCACCCACTTATTTATTCTCCCTCAGTCCTTTGGGAGTTGGTGCCTAAAAGATTGATCACTTTTTATCCTGTTTATCCTCTTTTCCCTGACCATAAAGAACAAGAGTGAGCTAGCATCCCAGCTGGTACTTTTGAAAATGTGATAAGCTTAGTATTTCAAAGGCCCAGTACTGTCAGTCATCATGAGGATACCCAGCTCTTGACAGAATATCATTGCATCTATTCAGCTGAGTCCAAGGCCCACAAAGCATATATTTTACAGGGTAACATATCTCTCGAACTGACAAAGAAAAACAGCCACAAAAGTCTGTTAACAAGTAAAAACAGACCCAACAGTGCCGCAGAGATGGGTTACTTTATTGAGAGGCTAAACAGGTCAGCAGCTATTCCCACAACCCACCACCAACACTGAGGTAAAGATAGAGACTCTAATGCAACAAACATAAACAGAAAAGCACAGAATGAAACCTGCTAAAAACACATATACCACAGAAAGTAAATGTAAAGCTCTATTCTTTTTCTTTTTCTTCTTCTCTATATTTAAATACAACATAAGCTGATTTTGTCAAAATAATTACTGCTAAAAAAACACAAGAATATCAACATATTTTTCACACCTGTGTAGGAGCTAAAGTTATCATATCACATAGGAGCACATTTACTAAGGGTCAAAGTGAATTCAAAGTGAATTTTCGAATTCAAAAACTTTGAATTTCGAAGTAATTTTTGGGTACTTCGATCATTGAATAGGCCAAATTGGACTTCGATTCAAATTGAAAAAACATAGAATATTCGACCATTCGAAAATCTAAGTACTGTCTCTTTAAAAAACTTCCACTTTGCCACCTTAAACTTGCCAAATTGCTATGTTAGCCTATGGGGACCTCTAGAACCTACATTTGGCTACGTTTTTAGAAGTCAAAGTTTTTTTTTGGAAAATCGTTCGATCTATCGATTAAATCGTTCGAATCGAAGGATTTAATCGATCGATCGAACGATTTTACTTCGATCGCATATGCCCATATTCGATCAAATAAAACTTTGACTTCGACTTCGACTATTGTACTACTGCAATTCGATGGTCCAATTTCAACGTTTTTTCACTTTGAAATTCGACCCTTAGTAAATGTGCCCCATAGTGTGCCAACCAGGATGTTGGTGTCAGCGCATTGTGCCAGAGGTAAATGTTCAACGAAAGCGATCTGAAGTGCGTGGAGTGAAATGTTAAGTACCAGTGTTCCTGCATAAGTTTCAAGTAAGATCACCAGTAGGTGAAGCCCCTGTTAACCCTGATACAATCCCAAATGAAATTGGATCCCCAAGGTATGTGCCCCGGGGCACTAGATCTCCCCTCCTCTTATTGTGCTGTTCTCTCTCATTCTCTCTCATTGCCTATACATGAGGTAGGTGAGCACAAGTATGTGACATTTATGGCCCATTGTGAATGATTGGTGCTTTCAGGGCAGTTTCTTCAATATGGAAGTAGTACTTCCCAGTACCAAATATTACCAGCAAAGTATGTACATGATGTGTTTCACAGGCAAGGTATCAGAATGACATCAAAGAAGAGGGTGTTTAATAATCGAGTATCTCACAAGCCATCCCTTCAGATGGGTGAGTGTAGGATGGCCCGGTTTGGTATTATCAGGAAATACATACACATAACCAATATGTGATTTAAAGGGCATCAGAGTGTATTTGCATGTACAGGTATTTCTGTAATATATTGTCCTAGAACTGGCCCCTTGTGTTTCTCGGTCCACCGGCCCTTTCCTTTGATCAGTGGGCAAGAACTTTCAAGGAGATAGTGGAAGATAGAGAAAACCTTTCAGCATTTATCTGTCTAAATTATTTAGATAATAATAATATACTAGTCTCTGAACCCTGAGAATGCTTTTTTTTTTTATATTGAAGAGTTGCAATTCTGTTTATGTAGACAACACTCCTAATGAAACAAAGGTATAAAACACTAATTTAACTGGTAAATATGGTTCTAGTTATAAAACAGTTAAGGTAAAATAAATAGTTTGATCTGTTAAGTATCTCTTTGACTGGATACTGGAGGTCTCATTTTTTGGACCATGTTTGTAGTGATTTTCTACTTTACCTTTAAAATAAAAGTAAACTCTTAAATGAGTTTGCCACTAGAGAATAAATCCCTGTTGCCATGTTTTTCTGTGGCAAAACAATACCGGGAAAAAATGTTGCTCATCACTAGTTATTATTGGATAGTTTCTATGGTATACACAGCAGATCACTTAAATACACATATAAATGTCCTCTTACTATAGGAACTTTGTACTTAGCTTAAGATTTTTCATGAGACTCAATAAAATGTAAAAAGTCTGTTCCCTCCAATTCCCTCCAGCCAATTACATCCAGCCTATAAATTTTAAACATTTAAAAATGCATAGGTATGAACGATAACATATTTATGAATATAAAAAACACATATACGCTACACACACCATTAAGGCAATAGATTACCTTTCCTGGATCCAAGTCACTGTTCATAAACTCTGAATCCAAAGTGTAGTCTATATCAAAATCCTTCCCGTTATAATCTGAGCTTTTCTATTCTGCTTCTTTCACAAATTTCACATTTGTTGTTATTTGTCTACTTTAAAATGCTCAAATTTTCCCACATTTTGCTGTCATACGACTCTATATCGTATTTCCCTCTACAACAGTTTTAACTGACTACCCTCTCAAAAAATACATTCTCTAACAAATGTGATGTTTTTGTTGGAAAATTTTATTTTCTCCCTGTTGTATAGCCTGCTGTGCCTCATGACAGGTGAAGAACATGGTCTCCTTTCTGTCCTTTCTGTTCAGAAAAGCACCTAACTCAGAAAAAGTTGACTGAGACAGAAAGCTGCTGCAGTTATCAGTCAAGCTGGTGAAGTGGTGTGTTTCTTCCATAAGTTGCACTATTGTTTACTGACAGTTTTGTTTGCTACATATTTTATGCAAATGTTATTTTCTAAATATGCTGCTTTTGGACAGGAAAATAAGAGACATGTAGTAGTTTATTTGCATATTTAAAAAATGATTTTTTTTGTGCTATCATCATGAAAACATCATGGAAATGGAAGAGTGGACATATTTAATGTTTTTTCTCTAAAGGTTGCATTCTTGCATATATATCATCAAGTCAATTAATGGTATCACGCTACCCCAAAAATACCTTTTTCCTTTTTCTAAACTATGGCTAACACAGTACAAGACTCAAGTAAACAGTTGACACCTATCTGGTTTTGACATGGACAGCCCGGTTTTCAGAAGGGCTGCCGAGGTCAAAACTGCTTGCCCGGTTTTCCAAATTTGGAAAACCAGACAGGACTTCCCTAGATTTATGTAGCGATTTACCAATCGCCAATCCCCACATCATAGTCCCACCACTGTGATGTCATCACCCTGCCAAGCAACATCACAACACTGTCCCGCAACGTCACAACCATGTCCCAGTGTCGTCACCTCAGCCCCCTGTCCGGCCTTTCAGATGTGGAAAGGTGGCAACCCTACTCAACTACGTTATATGCTTATAATAAACCCATATATGTAACAAAATAACTACTTTAGTCTGAAAGATTGTAAGTTCTCCTGACAGGTTTGTGGCTTCCAAACAGGGTCACTTTAAGGCACTGGCTGGTTCCAGCTCAGAGATCCTAATTGTGGGCCCCAAAAGACCCCCTACACCCCAATAAATCTGTTGCAATACTGCCAAAACCATACTTAAACAGGGCTGCCTGGTAGATAATCAATAATCTGAGGAAATGAAAGATCTAAAGTTCCTTTCAGAATCAAAACTGTAATTACTTACTTTATTATTAATCACCAACTACCATGTATGAATATTAGTATAAGAGAAGAATAGATACACAATAAAGATGTAAAGTTATAACTTAACATCTTTAATGTATTTCAGTGGCTCCATCTATCATGTACCTTGTATTTACAAAGAGGTGCCCTAACTATATGAAAATGGTTATCAGTTCATTTTGCTGGGGAATATCAAATGACAGTGAATTTTGGTTTCCATGACTTTAAATTATACCTGGCCTTATTTTTTCAAAATGATAAAAGGGAAAAAATTCTAATTTTCAAGCTCATTAAAAAGTTAATAATATGCACATGCATACCTTGAAGTCATGCCACAATTTTCGCAATGATTTACCAAAAAAGCCATTTACTTTAACATTTACTTAACAGTTACAGGTTTAAGTTGTTTTAATGTAGAATAATTAATAATATACAACTGGTAACTCTATGCCCAAGATGCTGTTCTAGTGAGGACTGAAATACTGTTCATTCCTTTTTTGTGATATTATTTAAATATACAAAACATTTTACACATACATATAGGTATTTACTTTTTGTTTGTGTCCTACCACCCAAGTAAAACTAGGTTAATTTACTACTCTAGTAAGTGTAAAGCCCTGTTTTAATGATTGCCCAGGTAATGCTTCCAATTCTATAATTATAAAAGTTTAATTTTGCTAATCCCTACCATTTAAGAATTTGTGAAACATGTTAATTTGAGTCAGCACCATATCATCCTATCCTGTATGTTTTTATGGGACTTCTCTTGTCCATGATTGTTTATGATTTGTTATTGATTGCAAATCTATGATTTTCAGTATCATCTTCCTGACAGATGCTAGTTTTTTCATCAATATTGTCCATTCATAGCCTCCTGAGAATAAAGGTCCAAACAATTATTGCTATGTTATTTGTGCATTCCTCGGTTAGTAGTGATGGGCAAATTTGGGGCGCTTAGCTTCGATGAAAGATTAGCAAATTTCACGCGAAATTCGCGAGAAACGGCGAAAAATTAGCGAAACGAGACACCAGCGTCCATCTTTTTGATGTTGGCGAATTTTCGAGGCGGTTTCGCAAATGTATTCGCCGACGATGATTCGCGGGAATTCGACGCAAATTCGCACCTGCAGAATAAATTCGCCCATCACTATCGGTTAGTATGTTGAATAGAAAAACTATATGAAAAGGAAAGTCCTCCTTTTTAATTTTTACTGTGAGTTATTTTGACTTTCCAAAGAGAATTCTGTGTCCATCTAAGAAGATCTTCTTTAATTAATTGGCAGAACACATTGCCCATTGGAGAAGACCTTACAAATGTGGGCAATACTGTATGTGTTACATGAACTATACAGCTCCATAAGCAAACAATTTGTTTACCTGTGAACATTCTGAGATATGTAAGTGTGGATTTATCTGGTTTTCTGCTGAAGCTGACATATATATACAGTATGTATATACTGTATAATTTTAGTGATTAATTATTTTGAAATTGTTGGCAGTGAGCAAACAATGAAATCCATGTTCATTTGCCAATGCCTATAAAGGGAGGTTTAGAGCATTTTATAATCCCACATTTTTGTCATATTACAGTTGTTACTCTGTTCTTACAGGTGTCCGGAAGATTGGATTCTGCATAATGTGTCTAATGCAGAATCATATAACTCAAGTCATGACTTCCCTGGGGGAGCTGTTATGCCAGTTACTGTCTACTGTGAGCTGAACAGTAAGTAATTTGTCATGTCAAATCCATAGATGTAACAGCAGATTTTACAGCTGAAAGAATTTTATGTAATTAGCTAAGATTGCATACATGGAATGAGTAGGTATTTTATTGAAAAGTAGGTATTTTATTGATTTATTTTTCTTCTTATAGATATATCCAAACACTTCATTCATGGATGTCAAAAAGATACCCGTAATTCTATGCCAATGATGCACTGCAACAGGCTTGTCCGAAAGACTATGACAGTTATAGGTTCCTGACTGAACAACCCATTATATGAAAGGGAAATAAATGTTGTTCCTGTGTGTATACTTTTGTTTAAAATCTTATTTTTCTTTTAGCCTAGACAGAACACAAAAGCCATGACTTTAATAAATCAGGTAAACTTTAAAAAAAGTTTTACAATGTAGATTACTGGAAAACATGCAGCAGACCAGTATTTTATAGTTCCAGCTAAGAAAATATATTAGCCTTTATTACCCTTTCATACAGTGTCGGACTGCCGGGCCAGTCCCCTCTCCCGATCGGAAAAAAAAGGGGTTTTAGGCGCCGCGCATTGCCACCTGCGCATGCGCGCTGCACCTATTCACACAGGCGCATCATAGTAGGGGGCCCTGGAGATAAGTCCCGGTGGGCCCCGGGCCCCCCAGTCTGACCCTGCTTTGATATACAATCCTATAACACTGTAAAAAAACAGACTTTATTCCAGTCACCTCATGAATAAAAACTTGGGCCAGTGTCGGGCCTAAGATTAAGGGCAAGCCCCTGCCTTGATCGCCCAAACAGGTCCCCTTCTGGCACTCATCTCCTTAGTGTTTTTCTACTAAGCACGACTTGACCTACCCTTTCAGCACCCATGCGAATTACTCACCTGATCCTAGGCAGACAGGCTGAAACTAGGGGTAGGTAGGCAGAAGAGGTAAATACCCCCCCCATCATTATGTCTCGACAAGTGCCTCTTCTGCCTTACCCTGATTTCTGGTACTTAGAGATCTAAGTTCTACCTCTTATTACTGATTTAGGGGAATAGAGAATGATCTATGATCATGCCCCAAGAGGGCTTGTGGGTTTTATTTAAAAAATACATTTATTTTATTGTCAATATATGTTGGTTTTTGTATTATCTTTAGTTAATTTACAGTCCAGATACAGGAATTGTGTTTTGTACTAACACAATTTTTATTCTGTTATAGCGGTGCACCAAAACTGTTTTGGTGTCTCTGACACCTATGGTCTCTATTTAGATATGCAGCTGGCCATTAAGGTAATAGGGCTTTCCGGACAAGCAGAAGTGGAAGGAGAGAAGCTTTCACCGGGTTAGTCAGCAGGGGGTCAGAATTGGCCGGGCATAGAGAAGGGGAGGGCTTACCAGGCAGGGTGAACCAGCTTGGACCAGTATTAATCAAGTCTGCAGGAGCAGCAAGGTGGAAGCAGCATCCTGTCCTTGATTGGGAACTTTGGTGGAGTGGTAAATTGGTAGGTATGCAGCTATGGCAGCTGGGGAGCAGGGGAATGCTTGCCAGAATGGGGTAATGGGGCTGTAGTCCCGTATGTGTGGAGTGTGTTGGTGCCTCTATGGGTAAGGGCCCTGGGAGGTAATGCTGAGTGAGGCCATGCGCTACTAGCTGGCATGGCGGTGGCCTAGTCACTCAGTGGAGCAACTGGTCAGGCAAGCATTCCGGTTGGATTACTGTTATGTTACTGTTACATGTGGTTATATTAATATGTTTAATAAAGCTGTGACCTTTAAACTCCATCCTGGGCTCCAAGTGTTTTATTGGGGTCAGTATGTTATGTAGGGGGGCTAAGTGGAAAGAGGGTAAGATGGTGGCCTTAACGCTGCCCGGGTCAAACATTTCCAACAACATTGTGATGTATTCAGCACCAATAAAAATTCTGTGGTGCTCTCAGAGATTCTTTGCCTGTTCATGGGTGCTTATGTGTGAAAGTGTAGAAGCTGGTATTATTTTTATTGGTTGGTGTGTTGAATATACTTTAGTCATTGCATTTAGGGGCAAATTTATCAAGGGTCGAATTTTTCTTAAAACTTCCATAAACTCCCATGAACTCGAAATTCAACCAATCAAAAAAATTTAAAAAAATCTAATTTTCTAAACTCAGGTGAATAGGATCGACCAGATAACTCAAATCAAATTCAAAACAAATTTGATTCGAGTTGTAAAAACTCGATTCAAGTTTTTTCTCTGAAAAAAACGCGAAAGTCAGAAAGGCTGCAAACAACTCCAAATTGATCCCAGGACGTCTCCCATTGACTGAAACAGCAATTCGGCAGGTTTTAGGTGGCAAATAGTCGAATTTGAGTTCTTTAAAGGCCAGAGTATGATAAATGTCGAAAATTTAATTCTGATTTTTTTTAAAAAACTCAAATCGAATTTTAACAATTCCCTAGTCGAATTTGACAGTTTTCACCATAAAAAAACTAAAAAATTCTAATTCTAATTTTTTAATTCGACCCTTGATAATTGATGACCATAAGTGTTGAGACTTAAAACACCACCTGTAAGACATTAAAGGAGAATTCAACCCATAAAAAAACCCTACCCTACATAGACCCCCCTCCTTCCTCCCCCCCTGCCTAGCTGCCCCCCCAGGGAAATGCCCCTCATTTTTTACTTACCTCGGAGTTCACCGCAGCCATTTTCCTGGTCTTTGTTAAGCTGAGACTGAGACCGGCAAAGCGGAGCATGCTCAGTTTGAGCAATTTACCAGTTTGCTACAACAGCGCCGAATGAACGGAAATTGCAGAAGGGCTGGAAGAAGACACGAAGACCCAGAAGATGGCTGCGGTGAACTAAGTAAAAAGTTAGGGGCATTTCCCCGGGGGGGGGGAGCTAGGCTGGGGGGGAGGAGGGAGGGGGGTCTACATAAGGTGGGAGTAGGGTTGTTTTAGTTACTGGTTGAATTCTCCTTTAATATGGTAGCATGAAAATGTAAAGCTTACACTGATTTACTATCCTTTAAACACTGCATGAACAGTATTCTAGTATTCCTACTTATGCAGCAGTAACCTATCCAGAGTTTATTGATATCAGGCCACACACTTTGGAGCCCAATGGAAACTCAATCACTTACAGATTGTCTGCTGTCCTAGGAGTAGATGCAATAGTGAACATTACAACTGTTATTTAAAAGTAAGAAACCAGATGGATAATAGTAATATTTTCTTTACAACAATAAAGGGATGTCTTATGTGTAGATCTCATTATTTTAATACGCTTGCAAAAGAAAAACTTTAATATGTAAAATATGTATGCTTAGATTACACTATAACATTTGCTTAGTAGTGTGTACCCTTTTATAAATGCCTAACCTATGGCATTTTATCTCAAGTGTTTACTGTTACTTGCTAGATAGAATCTCTAATTCCATAAAACTGCTAAGTAAACTAATAACCCTTCTTTATGACCACTTTTATACCACATGCATTTTCTTTGTAGGTTGTAAAGATTTTTTTACAATGTTGTATATAATTTGTTTTTAGGCCCTTAACGCAAACTAAATGATGACTTGGGTGGACATTGGAATTATGAGACCTATATCTTGCTCTATATGAGGCAAGTGTTTTTTTCTCTGTGTTCTTTGTATAAAAGAAGCCCAGGCTGCTTTGCTATTGAACTGTTGTCCATGTATATTTGTATGAAAGCAATCAATTTTATATTATAGTTTTTAAATTATAAAATTATGAGAAATAAATATTTTATGCATTTTGTAATGGATGTTGAAATCATAATAACACTTGTAAGGCTTGTGTTTATGTTTGTGATTATTGACTAAAAAATTACCGTTTTATGCTTTGTTGTTTTAAAGATTTTAAAGATTATATTAATATAAATGATACTTAAAACCTACAGTAAAATGCATTCCACAATAGTTCTGGTTGCTATGAATAGCGGTATATATGTAACTATATTATATATCTATATATAATGAGATTCGGCGACATTTCGCCGGAGGCAAATTTTTGGCGAAATGAAACGGGTCAAATTTGCCCATCCCTACCAATGACTGATATACTGGAGAGCAAATAATGATTCCCCCCGTCCCCAGAAAGTTCTATCTCTCAACAGTCTAGTACCAACCAGCCAGCAAGCAAAAGGTCAGGTCATCTCTTAAATTGAATTTGTATACTGAGAAATTCTTATAACTTAACGAACATCAAATCAGCAAAGGTATTTATAGTTTTCACTGCAGGACTCTGGAACAAGAGTTTGTTCTGATAAATTGACTTTTTAAACATTAGCACTACAGTATAATGTTGTGCAATTATGAGTTCTATGTTTCTATTTTTGTTATTGTTGCTCACAAAACACATAAATGAGAGAGATTATAAGAAAGTGGAGGTAAAAAGTTCAGAAGAAGTCAACACTGAATAATGTTGTAAAATGACACACCCTGAAGAAAGTAATGATAAGCCAAAGAAATTAATTTGCAAGTGGAATTAATGACAGGGCACAAGGGTTGTTTTTATATATATAGTTTATATATCGTTTCATGATGAGAAATATGAAGTTGTTTTGAGCAATATAGTTTTTAACACTTTGTGGGAAGTCACTGAAATGGCAGAGTTTTCCTAACAGTGTAAAAGTACATAACATAGACAGAAACTCACCGATTAGCCTGTTTCCCTGGATGTCTGCATACGTAAGGCTTGTCCTACATGTAGACTTGGCTCTTCATATGAGTTTTCAACTCTCCACACTTCCTGCTTCCTTGGCATAGCTCTCCCAGGGATTGACTTATCAGTCACAGCTATCAAAACAGCCTATGTTATTTTTACCATATACCATGTCTCATAGAGCATCCAGGGAGATATGTACCTTCCCTCTTGTGTTTTCTCAGACACTATACCACAGCCTTGATTATCATTTGAAAAGGTAAAGATATACATATATTTTAATATGATTCAAGCAGCTGAAATCAGTGTATATAATGTACATTTAATCAAAATGTTTTCCATCTGTTTGGGCAATTACTTCCCCAAGTGCACACATTACAGAAACGACCTCGTTTTGGAGACATTCCTGATATGCAAGACTTTCATTTATACCTTCAGGAAAATACCTTGCACTTTGAAGCAGACTTGCACCAAAGAGAAAAATAATCCCAAAAAAAAGTGTATTCAATCCATCATATTAAAGAGCATTATACATTAACATACATTGACCTGTGCAACATAAAATATCCAACAACCTTTTGGGCATGCACAGTGGCCTTTCTCAAGTTTAACACTATTGGTCAACTCCAAAACTTTAAAAAGTTCCATACAGGAAATGACAACATCATGGCAACTTAGTAACAGCTATACACAACATATTATACCTTATTTTGTCATCATATTTCCCAGTATTTATGTAAAGTATCTTATTATATGATTATATGAATCCTATCTTATATGAATATATATATATATGTGTGTTCATAGTTTCACATACATTTTATCTTTCACATATTTGTATAAATATTTGTGTATATATATATATATATATATATATATATATATATATATATATATATATATATATATATATAACAAACAAGGGAAAGTTGTGCTCACCACTATTTTTTAAAAAACATTAGGCGGGGGTGCAATGAGGCTGTGACCACAAAATACATATAGTCAAATACAAGAGTCCTCTGCACTCAACCCATTATCAATATATTTAAGACAGCGACATTTTGTGCATACTGCTACTGAAAAATGCCTTACCCTTTAAACAAAACAGGGATTGTTTGTCCATATATTGCAATATATTTAAGCTGGCCAACTACGTCAAAGTCATCCCATATCTGGCCAGTCCTATGCTCAATTTTATCTGATTCATTAAGAATTCTGTTGCTTCATTATACATTTTACAAAGGGACTTGGTTTTACCTGCAACTTAACTTGCTGCTTTCAAAGTAAACCTCCATACTTGGCTGCCCTTTTATTAGACACCAGTGGGATCACCTGACTATAGCTGGGAAGGGTGGGAGCTACAACATGGAGCTGGTCACTGCTCCTGTATAAACTATAACAAACAAGGGAAAGTTGTGCTCACCACTATTTTTTAAAAAACATTAGGCGGGGGTGCAATGAGGCTGTGACCACAAAATACATATAGACAAATACAAGATTCCTCTGCACTCAACCCATTATCAATATATTTAAGACAGCGACATTTTGTGCATACTGCTACTAAAAAATGCCTTACCCTTTAAACAAAACAGGGATTGTTTGTCCATATATTGCAATATATTTAAGCTGGCCAACTACGTCAAAGTCATCCCATATCTGGCCAGTCCTATGCTCAATTTTATCTGATTCATTAAGAATTCTGTTGCTTCATTGTATATATATATATATATATATATATATATATATATATATATATATATATATATGTATATATATATAATTTAATATTTATATAAATATATTATTATTATTATATTTTTATATTTTGTTTCATTGTCAGTTTTTCATTTTATAGTTTTTCATTTTCTGTGAAATAGAAAATATATATCTTTTGTATATCATTTTTTTAATTTTTTAATATATTTGACATGTTCATTGTCACTTAATTTTAAATATATTTGTATATATATATATATATATATATATATATTAATTTTATATTTGTCATTATTAATGTTAAATATATCCTGTTAAATATATTTATATATATTTTAATATATTGATTTTAGATTTTAGATTTTAAATATGTTATACATTTTTATTGTGTATGTGTGTATTATTGCATATTTGTTATATACACATTTTTTTATATAATGAATAATATATATTTTATCATATTTTAATATATAGTGAATAAAGTACCCCCTCTTGTAAAATATAAGGATATTATTAGTTACCGAGGAGTTTCATGACCATATAAAAACACGAGGCCGAAGGCCGAGTGTTTTTATACAGGTCATGGAACTCCGAGGTAACTTCTAATATCCTCATATTTTACAAGAGGGGGTACTTTATTTATTATAATACACAAATTTTAGTGAGTCATGTGACAGAAATGACATCACTACTCACCGTTTATAACTGATGACATCACTACTCACCGTTTATAAGGATATAATTTACAGGATATTCATGGCTTTTGTGTATTATACATGTATATAGCCAAAAGAATACTGCTGCACTTGACTGGCTTCAAACAGGTGTCTTTTATTCAATAATTTTTATTATAACTCAATAACTTTTAATCACTTCTGAGTGCGGAGCCATTTTCTTCTTCCCTTTTATTCAATAATGACAGTTTGGTCCTCACTAGATATTTATACATATCTTTATATATTTTTCCTATAATTATGTTAAATATTGATTTTCATTGTAACATAATATAGTATGAACACTATAAATAAATATAGTAAATAATATTTATATCAATTATATCAGTTTACAAAATAAAACATTATGGGGCAAATTTACTTATGGTCGAATATTGAGGGTTAATTAACCCTCGATATTCGACTGTCAAAGCTAAATCCTTCGACTTCAAATATCGGATTTACCGCAATTCGTTCGATCGAACATGGATCGGACATGGATTTGACCAAAAAAGATAGCCAAGCCTATGGGGACCTTCCCCATAGGCTAACATTGACTTCGGTAGGTTTTAGGTGGCGAACTAGGGGGTCGAAGTTTTTTTTTAAAGAGACAGTACTTCGACTATCGGATGGTCGAATAGTCGAACGATTTTTAGTTCAAATCGTTCGATTCGAAGTCGTAGTCGAAGGTCGAAGTAGCCCATTCGATGGTCGAAGTAGCCAAAAAAATCATTCGAAATTCGAAGTATTTTTTATTCTATTCCTTCACTCAAGCTAAGTAAATGGGCCCCTAATTAAAAGAATCACATTCTAGATCTCGTTCAATTTTGATCAACTACTGTATGTATTATAACAGTTTCCATCTGTCATCCTGAACCAACCATTTGCTATATTTAGTTATTATGCATTATAAAGGCTAGTGCTTCATATTGACCATATTATATTTACAGTATATTGTGAATCTTAGAAAATTTACATGAACCAAGAAGTTCAGATTCCTGTAATGACACTAAGGGGCACATTTACTAAGGGTCGAATATCGAGGGTTAATTAACCCTCGATATTCGACCATCGTAGTAAAATCCTTCGAATATCGAAGTCGAAGGATTTACCGCAAATACTTCGATCGAATGATTGAAGGAAAAATCGTTCATCGAATGATTAAATCCTTCGAATCGAACGATTTTCCTTCGATCAAAAAAAGCTTAGAAAGCTTATGGGGAAGGTTCCCATAGGCTAACATTGATTCTCGGTAGGTTTAAGTTTTTTTTAAAGAGACAGTACTTCGACTATCGATTGGTCGAATAGTCGAACGTTTTTTTTTCGAAACGTTCGATTCGTAGTCGAAGTAGCCTATTCGATTATCGAAGTACCCAAAAAAAACTTCAAAATTCGAAGTTTTTTTACTTTGAATCCTTCACTTGAGCTAAGTAAATGTGCCCCTAATGGTTGGGGCCTGTAACCAACTTCAATCAAGAAAATGCCCAGATGTGTGTCAAGAACTGCTGTAGATGGCACAAAATATACAATGGAGATATCAAAACCTGAGTGATTATTTGATAGATCCCATTTATTGATGAGAGAATCTGTCCTGAAATTTCACAACACAATTTGAAGTCAATGGGCGTTTTTACGCATGACAAATGTTTATGTTCGCCACAATTATTCTTGTTCTAAATGCATTACAGTTAATAGGTGTTTTTTCTTATGGCGACTTTTTTTGTCCTAATGAGTTAAAGTCAAGGGGTGTTTTTTCGCTGCAAATTTTTTGCGGCAAATTTTTGCCACAGTTTCACAATAAAATTCCCATATGGCAAAATTCCAAATTTTCCCGCGAATCCATGGCTGGCAAATAAATTCACTCATCACTAATCCCATCCATAAAGTTTTATTTATTCAGCTAAGTAAACAATCATACATGCCAGTCCACAATATGCTTCTGCATAACTACAAGCTATGGGATGACCAGCAGTTCTTGCTCATGATTCTTAAAATGTGAACCTAAACAAATCTAGTCGAAGATGTGCAAACAGGATTCTGCCTACATTGCCTCAACACATACTGCATGTAGGAAGCTGACATTTATTAGAAATGAAAATGTTGAAAGGTGCACCTTAATTCTCGAATCATATATTTTTACTCTTTTGCCTCATGGACTAACAATTCAGAGGGGTGTTATAGCCCAGTGTAACTGTATAGCTTATTCCTAACTAATATCACCCAGAACAGAATGATATTAGAAAGCTCATAGCAATTAAATAAATTGTGGCAGATCAACACATTTATCTGCCTCAATTCATTCAAAATTTCCTGATTGACAGCAAAATTAATCTTCACCGGAGAAAAATCATCTAAAAATAAAAATGCAATATAAGCTTCATCTCATGGAAGAAACATTATAAATATAATCAATTAAAAATTGTCTACCAATCTGTAAAGAATTAAGGTACTTTTCACCATCCTCCACTCAGCAATCTCTACATGCAGCTTTGGGTCAGAGTTGATTATGTTGAAAGACAGTTAGCTCTAGTACATTGTCTTGGCAACGGGAGGACACACCAATTTATTTGACCTAACTGTCAATCAAATGAAGCTTTTTGTGTGCTGGCTTGTCTTTCTGCAAGTTGCCAGTAAACAAGTAGTGCAGCATAGTTTTATGAAAAACCTGAAACCAAAGAATGTATGGCTTTGGCACTATGGAGCTTTTATGCCAGTGCTGTAGACATTATAGCAGTTGCCACTATAAATAGCGATTTAGTTACCACGACCACACTTACCCTATCCACCCCCAAAACTCCTTAGTATGCATCTAACATGCACTTGAGCCCTGGGGAATGTTGTTTCAGGAGGCACAGGACAGCCCTGTGCTAACTATCTGCCTCAGAAGTACAGAGACCTGTGGCCAGGCCCGGATTTGTGGTGAGGCCACAACGGCCTGGGCTTAGGGCAGCAAAATTTTAGGGGCAGCCCAGCCGTATCCCTAAGGAGCACTGGGGACTCCTGTGCTTGAGGGTGCGTGCGCTAGGACCATGCGTCCTCGGGAGAATGCGGGCGTGCACGTAAGATGCGGCCAGCACTTGGACCATGTGGCCTTGGGGCGCCATGTCGTGAAATCTGGCCCTGCCTGTGGCAACTCTTCAGGCAGAGAGGTAGCCTACAAAATATGAGGTAATACATGACAACTAATATATGTGCTGTTGCTATCGAACAAATAATGGAGACTGGCATCTTGATTGCTGTTATAGGATATGAATGCAGAATATATATTGAAGCTGGCATCAGTCCAATTTTGTTCTTCAAATAAACCATTAGTTTTGACATGAGTGTTTGTACCAGTTGGATGTGCAAATTGTTACTAAAGCTGATAAATCACATCCCCATTTCTCTTTAGAAACCATTTTGCAATGTATAAAAAAGGATTTAAACAAATTGGTTAAACTCAGATATGGAAATCTGGAAATAATTTATTGTCCCCATCATGATTGATACTTCAGAACTACTTGATTAAACACTATTGGCCTTATTTCAGAGTGCAGCCTGTGTACAGAGAATGGAAATACCGCAAGAGAATATCTGGCACAAAACCTCATTAAACAGAGCTCATTGTGTCTTCAGATTTCATTCATGACACTTTAACTTTACCAGCTATTGATTTTGGTTGCAGCTTGCATAATAAACTGTAATCCATGGCATTCACGGACATTGGGGATTTTTAATATTCTGACATGACTCCTCATAACCATGAAAAAGAAACAAGTACAGAAAACTTAATTTTAATAAAAAAGGGTAAAAAGTTGAATACTGAGCCATTTTTCTTTGAATTACTGGAAGAACCACTGGGACAGATCTCCTGGATGTATGTTAACAGATACAATTAAGATACTTTCTCGAATTTAGGAAGATTAAATACCCCTACTAAAAGATTGACTCTTGAAATATGATCCTTCTTCAGGAAATGTAATGATTCAGATACAGTTACCTTGTGCAACAAATATTTCTTCACAGAACTCAACGGCTGAACTCCTGGGGGCCTCAAACCTGATTATGGGAGGAGACATGAACACTGTCTGTAATCCTCTAAGTATGACACATTTTATTCAGGGGCTCACAACTCCCATCCGAGAATAGATTACATATTTCTTTAATTCCAACTCCTTTCCCATATTTACACAGCAAAAACTGATAATATAAATATCTTGGTCCATGGTCTACTTACCTTACGCTCTGACTAGTGATGGGCGAATCTGTGCCGTTTCCTATGCTGGAAAAAACACAAATTTACCTAAAAATGTGAGAAACTATTTACGGAAAGCATTGAAGTCAATGGGCATCAAAATAATTGGAGATTTCCTTCATACTTACACATCATACCTCAATGATGACTTTCGGAAATATCTTAAACAGCACTGGGCAAATTATATCATGATGATAATAGATTTCTTGAATCTGAATGAATCTGATCTGAGTCAGAGTAAAACCAGTCATACAAGATCACATTATCTCCTACCTAAAATAAAAGGAGAAAGGAATCCAATGAAAAATATTCTTTCCTACAAAAAGAACTCACAACACATTATAAATCCTATAAGCTCACAAACACCCCCTGACAAATAAAACAAAATACACAGAAACTAAAGAATTTTTTTGGCTGAACAGATTCAATATATAAATTGATTGACATGACAAACAAATATTTTTTCAAACTTGCCACAATTCTGCAAATAGTTTTTGAACTATTGTGGCTTTAGAAAGCACAATTTTTCTAAGACCTGATAAAAACAAATTTTGAGATTTGAACAATGTTCCAGTAAATAGCACAAAAATATTTCACTAAAAATGTTAAAACAAAAAAGCAAAAATACTCTTAAAAACATATGTACTGTACTAAGCAAAGCAACTACATTTTCTACATAGTGTTCTCTCTTAACCAATATTTTTCTGTTGTCTGTCATTACATTAAAAGCTATAGCTGTTTCCTTTTTTTAAAGAGGATCTACACCTAAAATATTAATTGATGCAGACTTGTTCAGGAGTGGGCCCGACTGCGACAAAGGGGAGAGCAATGGAGGGGAGGGAGGGGTGAGCAACAGAGGGGAGGGTGACCGGAGGGAGAGGAGAACGACGCAGGGAAGGGTGACAGAGGGAAGGACGAAGAGCAAGACTGAGGGTTGCGAACACGTACTAGGAGTAAGCAGAATTTTATATTTAGCAGCCTAGGGCCCCTCTATCATCTGTGGAATGGCTTTGCTTATGGATTCAAAGCAAAGAGCTGCAGTTGCTATAGTTTTATTAAAATCTACGGATGTTGGACAGCAGTTTTAACATAAGAGTTGATAGAGTGATATTCCTCCAGTGAATAAGAAGCTTTCAGCAAAGAATGTTTGTGTCATGGTTGGCAACCTAAATTCAGAACCGATGCTATGCACCCTTTTCTCGGCTCTTGCTTCCACCTTTAACAGCCGCCTTTCACCTTGGGAGGAGCCCTCGGCTAATCGGATGCCACCAGGTCTTATTAAGAGTGGTGCAAAGCGAAGGATTCTGAACAAGCAAAGGGGCACAACGGTAAAGCAGAAGTCTTTTGGGCAGAAGGTCGCAGTACAAGGTGTAGACAGAAAGCGAAGTCAGATCAGGCCGGATCGGGCCAGGCAGAGTACAAGCGGAGTCAAACAGGCAAGGGTCAAACCAGGTGATCAATCAGACGGAACACGGAAATAGAGGAGTCGGTTACCAGGCAGGGTCAGGATTTCAGAAGTCAGGATCATCAGAAGCAGGCAGGGGTCACAACAGGTAGTCAAATCACAGAATAACAGAAGCTATAATAGCACAAAAGCACCAGGAACTCACAATTAGATTACCTATAATGGGCAAAGAACACAGCACTGAAGCTCCTTTAAATCTGGATTGAATTTGGCGCCATGCGCGCTGACGTCATGCGACAGCATCACTGCGCCATAGTAACCGTCGCAGAAGCAAAGGAGTAGCATGGCGGGCGTCCCCGCCGACCCCCACCAGGGTAAGCCGTTACAGTTTGAGTCCTTCCATATAGTTATAGTTATAGTTATAGTTATAGTTAAATTGGGTTGAAAAAAGACAAAGTCCATCAAGTTCAACCCCTCCAAATGAAAACCCAGCATCCATACACACACCCCTCCCTACTTTTAATTAAAATTCTATATACCCATACCTATATTAACTATAGAGTTTAGTATCACAATAGCCTTTAATATTATGTCTGTCCAAAAAATCATCCAAGCAATTCTTAAAGGCATTAACTGAATCAGCCATCACAACATCACCCGGCAGTGCATTCCACAACCTCACTGTCCTGACTGTGAAGAACCCTCTACGTTGCTTCAAATGAAAGTTCTTTTCTTCTAGTCTAAAGGGGTGGCCTCTGGTACGGTGATCCACTTTATGGGTAAAAAGGTCCCCTGCCATTTGTCTATAATGTCCTCTAATGTACTTGTAAAGTGTAATCATGTCCCCTCGCAAGCGCCTTTTTTCCAGAGAAAACAACCCCAACCTTGACAGTCTACCCTCATAATTTAAGTCTTCCGTCCCTCTAACCAATTTAGTTGCACGTCTCTGCACTCTCTCCAGCTCATTTATATCCCTCTTAAGGACTGGAGTCCAAAACTGAACTGCATACTCCAGATGAGGCCTTACCAGGGACCTATACAGAGGCATAATTATGTTTTCATCCCTTGAGTTAATGCCCTTTTTTATGCAAGACAGAACTTTATTTGCTTTAGTAGCCACAGAATGAAACTGCCCAGAATTAGACAACGTGTTATCAACAAAGACCCCTAGATCCTTTTCATTTAAGGAAACTCCCAACACATTGCCATTTAGTGTATAACTTGCATTATGTTTGTTGGCTTCTGCTACAATCCTGACATGTGCAAAGAACAATCATTCTACGACAAATGACTGTAATTCCTACCCACTGCCTCAATTTTATCCTTGAACGACCAACATTTTTAATCTCATCCGATCAATTTTGGGAACAATAATGTCAAGCCAATCGTTAGCCCAACGATAGATAGTACACCATCAACTATCCGATAAGTTACTAATATTATCGGAATGTTCTGGAATCGGTCATTTGGAAGTAAAATATCTACCCATGTATGGCCACCTTTACTCTGAATGGTCTGCTGAGCACTTTTACAGTTAACATTTATGAAGTGAGTGTTTTAGCTTTGTCTCCAATATGGTCTGGCTAGTTAAGAGTTACATGAGCAACAAACACAAATGACAAAGCATAAGTGTTACAATGGCATGCTGACATGCTTAAGTTCCTAAAATTAACAAATGACAAGCCTGCATTATTTCTTTAAAACCTTTCTACAAGCATAATAATAGTGCGGAGGTACAGTAAATGCATTACCCCACGTGTCTCCAGCCATATGCTTTGTACATTCTCATAACCCATCATTACCTATAAAGTTATAACATTAAATTATTATGACAGGACCATATGTGTTTTGTTCTTCATGATTACTAGGGGAGAAGAATAACCTGGTTTTGTGTAGTCAATGACTCAAAAAGAATACATTTTGTTCTTTTATTGTACATGCTTGTCCATTGTTATACTTTGAAATAAGCATTTAAAAGAAGAAAAGGGACAATAGATTGATGATACTGTAGATAGATAGATAAACAGATACTGTAGATAGACTCAATTCTAGATCTAGAGTCTCAATGTTTTTTTTGTTTTTTAAAATCTATATGAATAAACGAGTTTGCCTTTATCTATAATCAGGGCACACAAGACAATAAATGTTAGAGTAACATTAGGCAAATTGGGACCCATACCACCAATGATGTATGAATATTTTTTGGTTTAAGCATCCAACCCATTCCAGGGATTACTATGTCAGTTGAAAGAAGCTGTGGGCTTAATAATGTCTCCCAGTATTTCTCAAGTGTGCTCATTGGAAGGCAACTTTGGTGAGAGCTATGTACTTTCTCATATGTAAAGGTCATTTTATAAATGGTAATCTAGCGTATTTGCAATCATTAAGTTGGATCAGATTGGCTCATTTTTATAAGTGTAGGTTGACAGGACCCATGTCTTCTTAGCATCCAGTTCATTATATTGGATTCTAAGAGACAGCCACACTGTTGATCACAACTAACATATCACTACTTCTAATCTATTGTTGCTTTAGAAAGCATACATGACATGAACAAATATTCAGTGTAAATGCAAATATTTTGATAGCTGAACATTGGACACAATATTTTTTTCACAAATCCCTCACAAGGGCATCTACAAGGTAGCTTTACTGATACTTTTCCCGTCCCACCATTAGTGCCTATTGGCTCATGTCTTTTTGCTCCAAACTAGGGGCAAATTCACTAAAGTGCGAAGCTGCTAACGCTAGCGCAAAAATCGCCAGCGCAACGTCATTTCGTTACTTCGCTGATTAAAGATGTGTTATAAAAAAACATTAAAAGTAGTTATGTTATGAGCATCTGTGCATAAAATGTAGTCAGTCCCTGGCTGCAAATTCCAACAATGAAAGCAGAGACTATGCATAGAAATCTTTCTCTCTTATAACAGGTAATGCATAGAGTACATCTATTTATAAATAAAATAAAGTTACATGTTTTGCAATAGATTTCATGGTACTTGTACAAATATAACAATGATAATGAGCTGTGTCAGGGGAACAGTAATTTTCATCGTACATTGATATACACAGTATACAACTGCTAATTAACTTTGTAAAAGCAAATCAGGCAAATAGGGAATCAATGATGTGCATAGACTGCTACAGGGTACTTTGCAGAGCAGTACTCCCCTTCTCCTCAGTGCTCCCTCCTTGTGTAGGCTAATAATCAGATCATTATCAATACGATTTCATTCCCAAGGTGAAATGAATTTAATGCTTTGAGACTGAGTTGGCATGCATGTTACTGCATGGAGTACTTGGGGAAATTTGGTGGAAGAAGTTCATACAGTATATTGCTGCTTACATGGATGATTTCTGTGCAATTTCACCCAGCTCTGTATTGTAACATGAAACTGCTAGTATAAACATAACATAGAAAAAAAACTGTCTGAGCTTCAGCAAGCATCCATAATGGCATTACTACCAAGATTCTCTAAGAGTGCTTATTACGAATTAGCAACCATTGACAAAATATGGAATAGGGAAGAAGCTACAGATGTATTGTTCATTGCCTATCATATTTCTACTGATGTACATGGCAAATATCTGACAGTCTATAAAGGCATCAAGATAGTTCATGTCACCAATGAACTTGCCTCAGGCAAAGGAATGCCCCAGGAACTGAAGGCAGTACAGTATTCTGTTTTGTGTATCAGCTATGGGAATAAGGTCTGTGTAGCCTAATCTCAGATTCTTACACAAATTATACATTCACCAATGCAAACTAAAGATCTGGCTTCCTGTGATGAGAATTGATGCATCTCTGACTCTTTTCTCACCTAGAAAGTGCCTCTGACATTGTGTGAAAAGCACTATTTGTTACCGACAGGAACAGTTAGTTAATTTGAAAGAAGAGGTGATACTCTTTTAATGAAGCTCATTTACAGTTCTGTTACTTTAATCTCAAAATGGGGAGGCCCATTATCAACAGTCTCATTTAAGTGGCTTTAAAAAAATACAATACCTCAAAAACTTCCAAAAATTTGAGATTTTCGGTCAATTACTAGCAAAAAATCAAAAAACCTCTCAAGTCGGAATGACTAAAAAAAGGTCCAATTGACTTCTATAAGATCTACTTTTACTTGCCGAAGTTTTGTATTCCTGTTTTTTGTGATTTGTAAACTTCATAAATCTCAATTTTTTAGAGTTTTACAGAAAATAAAGGAAAAAACACACATTTTTAGAGAAAATTTTGCTTTATGAAAAAAATAGAAATTAGAAGGTTAGTAAATAGGCCCCTTACTGTTACTCTTTGGGTTGATGGATGTAGACTTAACCTTTCTATAACAAACATTTTCTTTGCTGTATATAAGTAAAAAATGTGTAGAGTGCAAAGACCTGAGGCAGGGCAAAAGTGTTGAAAAAATAGTGTATAGTACCTGTTTTTTCCACTTTGTGCTGCACTTGATAGAAAAAAAGCTCTAAATTATGGGAAGGACATCTCCTATAGATTCCATTTTAATCAAGCAATTCAAACATTTAAAACTGATTTTCTTTTTTCTCTGTAATTATAAAACAGTACCTTATACTTGATCCCAAATAAGATATCATTATTATAGGCAAAATAATCTTATTGTGCTAATTTCATGTTTAAAACATTTTTCGTAGAAAAAGTATGGAGATCGAAATTACAGACATATCCCATATCTGGAAAACCCCAGTTTCTAAGCATCCTGGATAACAGGTCTTGTATTTTAGTAGTTTGATACTCATGTGTTGATCCTAACTTCCCTTTGGTATTTTTTTATACTTCACTTTGAGCAGTTGAACACTATTATATTCAGTGGTGTGTTAAAGGTCAGTGACAGCATTGATTTCTAACACGCCTTTGAAATTGTTCCATTGCAAACTGGAAGTGGAGATTCAAAATTAGGAATACTCTTTTTCATGCTGAAATTTTTCATTCCACTGTGCAAAAAGAGCCAAATCTGCTACTTGGTAGTTATCATTACCATTTAGTGAATGTATTTATCAAAGGTTGAATTTCAAATAGATTTTTTTTACTTTAATAAATTAAAATATACTCACAACTGTAATGGAAGGTTATTTCTGAAAAAATTAGAACATCTAAAATTCGATCGAATGGGAACGACCCGAAAATTTGTTTCGTATTTGAATCAAATACAAAGGAAACTCGAAACAAATTCTGCCATTGACTTGTAAATGAATTCATTAGGTTTTAGGTGGCGGAAATTGGAATTGGAACTGTTTCCATGGTCAAAGTGTGATAAAATTCGAAAATTTGAATTTACCATTCAAACCTTAATAAATCTGCCCCATAGTGTCTCCATAACCATGTAGTAGTGTAACCATGACTTGCCTGTTTTTGTCTTTCCTGTTTTTTTTGGCAATATTTGTCCATGTTGCCCAATTTTTATTCATGTTTAAGCAGTATAGGAAAATTACAAACCCACATAACAAGCTTCTGCTAATTCTGATGCTATACTTTTGTAGAAATGCTTTGATCACAAAGAAGAAAGCTAAGCTGGCCTGAAATCTGCTGATAACAATATCAATAGAGTTTTATCTTTTTAGCAGAGTCCATAGAATATTACTACTTGCAGCATTGTACTAGAGGATACATACAGAAATAAGCACAATACCAATTGAAGCATTTTATCTAATCTTTTCCCAAATCACGGATTACCTTCTGTACATAAAGGATAACATAATTTTAACTACATTAACAAAAGTAATATCACAGGCATGGAAAATGACTTGTATGTCAGGTGTTGAAGGTTGAGCTTTTCTTTTAATGTCATAGGAAAAATGAATGATAGCATTTGTGCATCGCTTGTGGAGTTCTCTTGGCTCATTTACTATTACAGGAGCAAGTGCTAAAGGTAATATTAGTTAATATTTAAATTCAAAAGTACCTGTGAAATACAAGTTGTACAGTTGTAAGATAGTCCTGGAATTAACAACTGCCACAAGGAGTTGATGCATTTTGTGTTCCCCTGGACTCTTTCTCAATTGACTTGAGTCAATTGAATCACATTCTAATGCCAATATTGATGTGTATGAGCCCGGGGCCCACTGGGTTTTTTTTCCCCAGTGCCTGACCCTGCACATGCTTGAGTTTAATTCTGTCACAAATTTCTTGGGAGATCTTTGCAGGCTGGATTTGTGGTGAGGCCACAAATGCCAGGGCCTAGGATGGCAATATTTAAGCCGCATTTGGAATGAGGAGTTCCCCAGCTCTACGGCGCATGCGCGAGCGCTGGCGAGGGTGTGTGTGCGTGGACGGCCGGTACTAGGACCCGCTGACAGAAATCCGGCCCTGGATCTTTGCCCTGGGCTCACGGGTACATTAAAGGGGTTATTCACCTTTAAATTAACTTTTAATATGATGTAGAGTGATATTCTGAGAAAATTTGCAATTGGTTTTAATTTTTTATTATTTTATTCTGCAGCTCTTCAGTTTGCAATTTCAGCAATTTGGTTGCTAGAGTCCAAATTACCCTAGTAACCATGCATTGATTTGAATAAGAGACTGGCATACGAATAGGGGAGGGCCTGAAGAGAGAGATGCATAAAAAGCAATAACAATACATTTGTAGCCTTAAAGAGCATTTGTTTTTTAGATGGGGTCAGTGCAGGAAAGAGCCAGAAGAAGAAGGCAAATAATTAAAAACCTATAAAAAAAAAAAAAAAATTGAAGACCAATTGAAAAGTTGCTGAAAATGGGCCATTCTATAACATACTAAAAGTTAACTTAAAGGTGAGCCACCCCTATAAGTAGCCCTGCTCCTGCTACACTGTCAAGCCAGGAGTGTGTAAATAGAACAAAAGGCATAAATATATACTGCTTTCCATAGCTATTGCATTTACCAACAACTTAAAAATGACTGCATACTGGAAAGTTGCATATCAATATCCAGGTATGGGATCCCTTATCTGGAAACCCATTATCCTGAAAGCTCAGAATTACGGAAAAGCCATCTCCCATGGACTCAATTTTATCCAAATAATCCAAATGTTTAAAAATTATTTCCTTTTTTCTTTGTAATAATAAAACAGTTATTTCTTTACTTCTAAGGAGCGCCTCCCACTTTATGTCCAGACTAATAAAGCAGCGGTGCTACAAGGATGCCATTAAAGAGACTGTCTAGCTGGAGGTTGCCAAGGAGCTGCAGTGGCAATATTAAAAGGAGGAGCCGGGAAATGCACAGAGACAGTTGTTATTTTGGCTCATATATACAGTAAGCAAATGTTTGTGAGTGCATTTAATTGGTTTGAATTAAAAGTAAAACTTTTATCCTCTAGTCCACAACTTTTACTGCAGTGGGGAGAGGAGAAGCGGTCCAAAAGAAGTGATTTCTGTCTGTGAGTAGATTCACATGGGAGAGAGCACAACGAGGGAGAGTGGAATTTAAAGTGATACACGCTTATAAGATAGTGTTGTGGATCTAGTACTCTGTAGCTAAGGAAAAGTGTGAACACTAAATCAACAGTTGGTTGTGATTACAAAGAAGTGTGAAAAATACTAACTATATTTTTTGTTTTTTTCTTCCTTTATTATCCAGTTGTTGCTTTTTTTTGGATTTCCCTTTAATCTTCTTTAGCTGCGACTCCATACCATCAACTTATGCACATCATCAAGACCTGCTTTGGTAGTCTGGAAGCAAAGTGTGGGTGCTCATTAGAAGTAAAGAAGTAATTGTTTTTGGACTTGGTGCACAGCAAAGGTTTGGAGTGGGGTATACATATTTCAATTTCTTGTAATTTACACTGGTATTGTATATTGTTTGTAAAAATAAAACTGTTCCTTATACTTACTCCAAACTAAGATATAATGAATCCTTATTGGAAGCAAAACCATCTACTGGGTTTATTTAATGTTTACATGATTTTCTAGTAGACAGAAAGATCCATTATCCGGAAGCTCCCAGGTCCCGAGCATACTGGATAACAGGTCCCATACCTGTATTTTTCTTCCACATTTTTAGTTAAAGGCAAAAACACTTTTCAAACACATTCCCATTTTATTGAAGTATAGAACATTTGTAGAAAGGTCATTCTGACCTTTTTTTTTTTTTTGAAAAAAAATTGTCATGGCTATAAATAATATGACATGTCAGGCTGACTATATAACTAATAGGTAACAATTGCAAACAACATGAAAATGATTGACTTTGCAATAAAATGATCTTCACCCTGTTATTATTAGGATTTACAGTTGCTAGAGATTTTTTTAGCAAATCAGTGAGATGATCATGGATAGTAATGTAGCTGTCTTGCTCAATATATTATAAAAAGTATATTATACCACCAAAATTATTACTGAGACATACAAATAAGGTGTCAGCCTATGTATGAGCTCATGAAAACAAAAGCACATGTTTTTCTTAAATTTCCCTAATCTTTGCAGTGTTTGTAACAAAGAAACGTTGCGTCAAAATCATGCGTCAATTTGAATCATGCAACTTTTTCAAATTGGCGCTCCGAAAACTTGACTTTATCTACAACTCAGAAGGATTTATTATTATTATACGAAAACCAGAGCAGATCACAATGTCAAGAAACATCTTCAGGGACATCTTCATTGACTTCTACATGACTTCAGCTTTGGAGTATAATATACAGTATCTCTAAAAATTCATGGATTTTTCCATGAATCGAGTTTAAAAACTTAGGTTTAATGAATCGGCCCCTTAATGTTTACTATACAGTGATCCAAATTCCAAAAAAAGGGCCCCAGGCATTAAAGATAATATATCCTATTCCTGAATTTGGAAACCATGTGCCTGAAATGATCCTGCCTATATCATTGAGCTCCAGTTTGGCATTCACATGGGAGGACGCTATTTACCATTGTATGTATTGCTCTAGGTAAGTGTAGTTTATGTGCTGACTGACTGAAATGCAAGGAGAAAGTACAAGTACTGGGGAAAAAGAGGGTACCTACACATATCAATGTATACCTGTGAACTCGGGTCAGTTTGCATTTTAGTTTTAATCATTTAAAGTGGCATAAGCTCCATAAAAATTTAGCCTCTGTCATTTTGTTTTAGGATGTGATGCTGGTTTATTCTTTCCCCATGTAACCTAATGTGCAAAGTCTGATTAATTTTTTCTTCTAGATGCTGCTCATCTGCTACTCCTGTACTGCACTTGGGGTTAAGGATATATGCAGACTGGTACCTGGACTGGCATGATAATGGTCTGTAGGGGGTTGCAGATCTGAATTTGCTTATGCCATCTCTGGTAATATATGTTAGATAAAAGAAAGTTGACTGAAGTCCTGTTGGTAGGTATGGTTTGCTGCAGAATTCTGTTGTATTTCATGTATTTTCATGTACAGGTGTGGGATCTGCTATCCGGAGACTACAGGTCCTGAGCAACGTGGATAACAAGTGCCAGACCTGTATTTCCTTTTTGGCATGCTGGAGGCACAACTGGGACAATTAAAATGACATGTCAACTCTAAAATACAAATTTACCTAATAAAAGAAAACATAATTTTTAGTAACTTTCCAAAACACATTAGTGCTTTTAAAGACATTTGTAAATAAAATTGCTATTGAAAGCAGCAATTCGTGAACTCTTGATTGTTGACTTTTTAAACAATGCCGACTTGTCTTATATTCTTTTAAAAGTCTGAGCCGTCAGAGCAGAGACTAGAAAGGGACAAACTCTGCTTTTCATAGCAAAATAAATAGGTTAAAAACCATAGAAACATTTTAATGAATGTATATTGCAAAGTTGCTTAGAACTATGTGTTTTGGGGTTTTTTTTTTGGTTAGGCAACAGGTTAGGGAAGGTTTAAAAATAAAGAGTACAAAAAGAACCTGTGAATATAGATTGGAATAAATGAAGGAATTGAGGGAGGCAACATTGCAGGGTGCATTTTAGCTGTACTGTTCATATAGCATAAACAGTATCATTCCATTAAATCTATAAATAATATAACTGTGAAATATCTGAGTATTTACAATTAGCCTTTTTTATCTTTCCCTCAATACACCATTAATTAGTTGTTACTGAAATGTTCGCTGGGAAAGTAATACAGTTGTATAAAATGTAATATTACTTTTTAATTTACAAAAAAAAAATCTCATCTATGCCCAGGTTATTTTACCCATTCAAATAATATTGCACATCTAATGGTCCTCCTGTGGGCACTAATTCACAATTAAAATGCAATGAATTAGTGGATAGGGAAGCATAAACAGAAACAATTGCACAGCAGACTGCGTACAGCTTCACCAAGCTCAAGCGGGGGAAGAAAAATCAATAGGTAGTTTGAGTCACAGAGCGTTTGCCTTACAATTTATCAACAGAAATATCAAGGCGTTTGATGAGGAACTGGAAAAGAGAGGTTTTGCACTAAATATATAGCATTATAATAACATACAATTCTTTTGGATGTGTAATACATATATATAGTTTATGCATTAGAAAGGAACATTGAAAAATCAAAAAGAGAGAGACAAATGCTGCACAGATTTAGGATGATAAAAGAATAAAAGAAAGTGATATCATGGGAGCTACTCCTCACTGGTTAATATACATTATGTAAAACATTATGTAAAACAATTGCTTGTAATGCAAGTATCTTTTCATAGTGTGATAAGTTTATAACGTAAGGTCACAATACTAACATCATTTTAACACGTCGTGAATATTCTCTCCTTTTTCTCTCTTTTTCTCCATATGGTTTTACTGCAAATAGTTTGTTTTAGTTCGAGGCTTGTATGAATTCTAAGCCTTGGGTGAAAACTTATGTGTTTTTATTTGAGGTTAAAGCTGACCCTAAATAAGCTAATTGCGGATAGTTTTGGATAGAGAGGTTTTTTATGGGGTGCTCCAATTAGGTTTTCATTCGATATTAGTCTATATTTTTGTTTTCTTATTTTACTTTCAGTGGTAGACCATAGATGTAATATGAATAAAAACAGCCTAGATAATTAAGGTATTGCAATATTTTACATTAAAAAACTTTTTTAATTTCCAAAATTTTCATTAGGATTAGAATGTCACCATGTAGTCAGTTTTAGGAGGCAGAATCTAGGTCTGTTGGGCTAGAACAGTGATCCCCAACCAGTAGCTCGTGAGCAACATGTTACTCTCCAACCCCTTGGATGTTGCTCCCAGTGGCCTCAAAGCAGGTGATTATTTTTGAATTCCTGGGTTGGGAGCAAGTTTTGGTTGTATAAAAACCAGGTGCACTGCCATAATAGAGTCTCAATGTAGGTTGGCAATCCACATACTGTAGGGGCTACCAAATGGCCAATCACAGCACTTATTTGACACTCCAAAAAGATTTTTCATGCTGTATGTTGCTCCCCAACTCCTTTTACATCTGTATGTTGCTCACGGGTTCAAAAGGTTGGGGATCCTTGGGCTAGAAAAAAGCTGTCATTATTACCTGTAATGAGATGAGGCCCTCCCCCTGTCTCTACGGAGCTGTCCAGGTCCAGCGATTCAGATTTTCGTTCAATGTGTCAAAGCTTTTACCGACCCGACTGTATTAAGCTGATTATTTGATAAATGAGTTACATTCGTGAATGGTAGTCGAGTTTGTTTTAATAAAAAAATTTGATAAATTAGAGTAGTAGTAATTGTGCCCCTAAATGTACCAAGATCCAATTACCTAAAGATCCCTTATCCGGAAAACCCCAGGTTTCTAGCATTCTGGATAATAGGTCCCACACCTGTACTGTGTTTAAAAATACACTTGTCTTTAAAGGAAAACTATACCCCCAAAATTAATATCTGCACAACAGTTTATATCAAATTAAGTAGCATACTGAATCTTATCAAACTGGTATATATTTAAGTAAATATTGTCCTTTTACATACTGCAACTCTAACTGTAACAGGAAGAAGTGTTGAAGCCAGAACTCTTTTAATTGGCTCATTTGACCTAACATGTATTATTTATTTGGTTTGTTATATTGGTTTGTATTTATGATTACCCAATGGCACATACTACTATAAAAGTATATTATTATGAAAATGGTTTACATGAAGCAGGGTTTTACATATGAGCTGTTTTATGCAATATATTTTTATAGAGACCTATATTGTTTGAGGGGTATAGCTTTCCTTTAAGGTCAACATTGTTCTCTCCACTCCACTCCATTGCTCATGATAATGTTTTAGACACTTTAGGGGAGTGAAATACAAGTTGTTGATGCAACATTTTTTTGTGAGAACAAATTGCCTTTTGCATGCATTAATATACTGTAGCTTTTGCATGAGTGTACTGTATGTAATAAAACCTCTCACTGAATCCAGTGATCACACAATGCAGTCACTTACAAAAGTATCCATTTTTTTCAAAGCAAACCAGTGACAAGTTCTCTTATTAAGGTGCACAATATACATGCACAATATACACAGTTTTAAATGCTTATACAGAATGGTATATAAAGCAGTCATCCTCTAAAGTAAGAAGAAGCTGGGGGAATAACAGAGGTTTTTTTTGTTACAAAATGAATCCTGATTCTGATTTAAGAGACATGGTATTCAAGTTTTTTCATGATTCATCTAGTAAAAATCTAATTTTCATTATCTTTGACATGTTTTTTTTTATACATGTGTTTTAGAGTCCTTAGCTAGCCATTTGGAGAGAGTACATATTGAGCAGACATATATACACTTTCCTGATAGTCTACTATTCCAGCATTTCAGTGTGGAAAATATGCTCATGTGATACTAGCCTTGTAGTATAAGATGATTAACTGCAATTGTTCATTTCTTTTCTGTGATCAATTGTAATTTACTGCAGTAGTTATTCCCTGTTGTAAGCCTTTCATTGTTATTCTTCATTCAGTGAGTAATGATCAGTAATCGATAAGAACTTCCCTCAATTAGAAGTACTGGGATGTCTCCAAACCCTATTTATTTGCAAACTTCTGTTTTTTTTTCAAGAGAACAATTCCCTTCCCTTTTCCTGACTATTTGGATTGCATTGCCTAATGCCGGCTGAAACTTTCATTAAAATTTAAGCATATTTATTCAAGTATCAGGAACTAAATGTGCCTGCGTGCAATTTAAATCCAAATGGCTAAAATGGGGTATTTTAGAAACAGTGAAAATTTGTCACACCCTCAAGAAATGTTCAAGTTTCTATGCTGTAAGTCCCGTGAGTGCTGACCTCTTCACTATGAGTGTATCTATAAAGATCTGCATAGATACTGGTTTGTATAAAAATATAAAAAAGACAGATGTTCCCATGGACCGGCATTCTGTAAATAATTAGTATTGTAAATTCAGACAAAAATATTTTGCAATATGCACTTGTAACAGGAGAACCTAGACTTGTGTATTCCTGTCATTAGAAAGAAATATAAATGGGATTTTTCTGTGGCACATGTAGATACAATGAACTTTCCAAAACGTCATCCGCCCCATGCATCATCTGCCCATCCCCTGACATCATGAGTCTAGACCTGCAATAGCACTGCCATCAGAAGTTTCTTAGGCCAAAGAGCAAGTCCTTCTTCCAACTCCATTTTATAGAACCTGAGACCTCGCAACTCTAGAAAGTAATAGAGAAATCCTCTACTTGGACAACCATAGCAGTTGCTGTCACCTGCAGGACAATCTAAATATTACTTCAATTATATATATAATATAAGCTGCCGACAGATGAAGTCAGCAGCTTACTGCCCAATGTCTAGAGCCCTCGGACAGGCTTCCCCAATTGATATCTGGCCAAAAGTTGGATATCACCCACCTATGGGGAAGAGATATGCTCGTTAGTGACTTTGCCAAATGTATGGTCAGCTTTACATACTATTAGTATTATCATTAACTAGGGATGCACCGAATCCAGGATCCTTCTGCCCAGCCGAACCTTTCGAGCGGGGAGGGAAATGGCTTGACATTTTGTCAGAAATCAAGGAAGTAAAAAATGTTTTCCCCATTTCCAGGGTTCGGATTTGGTTCGTTATTTGGCCGAATCTTTCACTAAGGTTTCGGGGGTTTCAGCCAAATCCAAAATAGTGGATTCAGTGCATCCCTATTATTAAAATGTATTCATAAAGGGCCAACATTGTAGCATTGTATAATAGATGGACACTAGAAGAACATGCAAATTATGTACAAATGCTGGTTGCTACTAAGGTTGCCACATGGCTGGTATTTCACAGGACTAGCTGTACAATACTGGCTGGAGCCAGTATTACAAAATTACCGGCAATGTATTTGTCCTGAATCCCCACTTTCATTTTAGCAACTTCTCTCATGCCCTTCTTTCTCCCTTCCCAAATCACCATGTTTCCACTTGATTGGCCAGATCCACCCCTTTTATGTCATCAAATCACCGCTCATAGACCTGCCACCCTCCCTCTCAATGGGTTTGTTTTTCATAAAAGAGAAGGAAGAGGGCACTGCTCATAGACCTTACTAGTGTTGCTTGTTAATATTCAATGCTGTCCAACTGGAGGACTTCGGGCTCAGATGCAGCTCTTCAAGTGATTTTCATTGTCAATCCTTAATAGGCTTCTTTGTATTATTTTTTTATTAAATATACAATTAAGGTAATATCATAATAAAGTCTAAAACATTAAACAGCTGTTTACGTTTATTATGAGAAATTGAGAACTACAACAGGAAATTGATTAAGCTACTACATGCCTGTATAATGTGCAAGATATGTCATCTAGGGGTTTATGAAATGTTCAGCTCTGAAAAACAGCTCTGAAAAACATAAAAACAAAATGCAAATTGTAGGGCAAGCAATGATGGGAATAATACATAAAGGAAAATAATTTGGATGGCTGTTTTCTAGTGTAGCAGGATTTTTCTTTGCTTGGAGAGCTTATTTTAACAGAAGCAGCAGTAAGAAACTGAAAAAAAGCAACGCATGTGAGCACTTACATCAGTGGGGCCATCTTGATTTAACTAAAAGCCCAGTGTGTGCTCACTTACACAGCTAGCATTATAAAGAAAAACAGCAGGTGGATATCCCCCGTGGCTCCACCTATTTACTCCACTAGTTTCCACTTTGATTTACTTTCAATTTTCAAGTGACTAAAGGAGCAGTTATGAGGGGGAAAACTATACGATTTTCCAACGATATGTGCACTGCATCAACTGTAGCCAACAACACAGTAAGAAAGTATATTTAGCTGGTAAATGGTCATATATTTAGCTGGTAAATGGTCATAAAAATAAATAAGACATATTCTAAAAAATATATTCCTTCTGGTAAAAACTTCATGAAATCTGCAAAAGTACAATGTATTTTCCCTGCTATGCCCTGGATGCAATATTTATGAGTTGAAACCATTTTGCAGGAGCATTTCCGGCCTGCATTATGAAGAATGCAAAAGCACAGATCCTTACACATTATTTGACATTGGGTATTGGCCACAGAAACTGGAATAGCCCAAAATGTTTCCAGTAATACACAGTCAAAGATGGTTGAACATGTACCAACTAAGAAACATAAATGTAAGAATACATCTAGCTGCAAATGGATATTTACATTAAAGTTTGTGTTGCGACTTGTCTCTCTCTCTTTTTTTATTTCTCTTTTATTTTTGAATGGCAATCGTGCTGAGACATATGCACAGTCAATGCATCATCAGCAGGCCAACACATTCTAATTTGAGCACTGTCATTACAGCTTTTTTTCCTTCTACTTAATTTTTAAATCAGGCATAATCAGATTTCTGTGTATAATAATTTTTACGTTCATTCGTATAATCAAGTGCTGCGCTATGGTAAGGATTTTCTGCTCTAATTTTCAAGATGTTTTCCTCCCCTTGAAAAAGTGCAAGTTTTATTTATATCCTTGCATAACAGTAGGTAAATCAATGAAAATGATTGAGTCATTGATTGTCCCAGTTAGTTGCACAAAAAAAGTCGCTTTGGCCTAGCAGACATCATATTTTTCTAGATTCTACAAAGTGAAGTACATTTAAGAGTTGGAGCACAAAGGTACTGGTACATCAATGTGCAGTTCTGTTAGGGGTAGTTCATCAACATTTGGTGTGATGTATCATTTGTACCTGGTCTTAAGCAGTGGCGTAATTATATGCTACTGGGCTCCACAGCAAATTTAATTTAGGACCCTGAAATATTGATAAGTTAGCCTAGCCTACCAAGATATATTAAAATTGCTCATTAATTAGGGCCTCACTGGGCCCCCTACACTCCTGGGCTCCCCTGCAACAAGGGGTCTGCTTCCTCTGTAGTTACACCCCTGGTCTTAAGTGTTGTGTTTTTAAAGGCCTTTTATGTTTTAAAGAATGAACATTAGTAGTAGAGGGACAGGACTGAAGCAGTTAAAAATAAGAATAAACGAAAACTGGAAGCTCCACAGTCAAGCCCCACACCAGGGTCTAGAGAGATGCAGGCTTAAATAGCCCTTTGATTGAGCTATTGCCTGCAGCTGAGCAGTAGGCATGGATCAAATAATACTGACAAGGGGAGTCATGGAAGATATTCTGTCAGGCTAAAGCCATACTGCCTCCTGTAGCTCAAGCAGGAGAAGCAGCAGCCAGTATATAACAGGTCCCTGGTTTGAAACTAGGGAGTTCCTGACATTTGCTTTTCCTGGCTGCCTTGTTACAGCTATGAGATAAATCCAGATTTTAGTAAATAACCCCCTTGATCTTGCTAAATACTTTGGTCCCCTCCACAGTGCACTCTCCTGTCTCCCAAACCTAGCCAATGAGGAACCCTTAAACATTGCCGTATGCTATACCTTGTTCTGAAAGAATAACGCATCTGGGTTGGTGGAAGCACTATATATAGCAGGAATATAACACAGATAAGAATTGGTCTCTATTCTTAATTATAAGTTGAGTAAACTATATTTTGACTTATCATGCAGATGTCTTATATTTTAGTATTTAAATGCTATATGGGGTTTCTAGGGTAATTGACCTTAGAAGAAGAAGACCTTGCGGCAAATTTACTTTCCTCCGAAGTTGCGCCATCGCTGGCTTCGCCTCACTACAGCAGGCGTAGATTCGCCTGGGATGCGCAAATTCACGAAGATCCGAAGTTATGCACAAGTTACCAATCGTTTGCGAAGTTGCGCTAGCGATGTTACGATCAGCGGTTCGAAGTTATGCTAGCGATGCCTAATTAGCATACGGCGCCAAGTTAAAGTACAATGGACGTATATGTAGCAGCAAATACATTACACTACACAAGCCTGGGAAACTTCATAAAATTAAATAGTTATTATTTTGCCCTATACATGTGCCCACTGTATAGTTTAGGTGCCTTATGTTAGGAAATGTAGGGGTGAAGGAGGGTACCCCAAAAAAATGTATGATCTTTTTCAGCCTATCACCTATAAAAAGTAAAAGACGCCAGCATTTTTTTTGGAATTAGAAAAAATGTAAACTTTTTTTGGCCCAACCCTATCTACTCTATTGCACTTCGTCTGGTCTGAGGTGGCAAAGTAAAGTCTGGTGCAAGAGGTAACGTTCATGAAAATCCACAACTTAGTGAATTAGCATAGTTATGTCCATTTGCCAGAGCGCAACTTCATCTGGCGTAAGGGTGCGAAGTAGCGCTAGAGTAGGTCCACTTTGCTAGTAAATTTACGCCAGCACGCGTTAGTAAATCGACAAAATGACGTCACGCTGCAGAATTTTTGCTAGCATTTGCTTCGCCCTTTAGTAAATTTGCTCCTTTAGGTGATGGTTTGAATGGCAACAGATCAGGTTTATAGTGCCGGGCCAATAATTTCGCCTGTCGCAAATTCGCAGCGGATTTCCGTTTTTCACCGCCGGTGAATACATTTGCGAAACTCCTGGAAAATTCGCCTGCGTCAAAAAATTTTGCATTTTATAAAGTCTCTTGCGTCAAAATCAATGCACGTCAACACTATTTGGATGCCCATTGACTTTAACGCCTGCGTCAAAATTGACTTGTGCGGGCGTCAATTTTAGACTTTCATTAATTTTTCGCCGAATTTATCGGCGAAGCGAAACTGGAGAAATTCGCCCATCACTACAGGTATCTCATTGTATGGGTCAATGACTATGGAATAGCAATATATCCACATTTTACTTTCACACTGTTGTAAAGTGGAAATTGTGTCTACTCGATGGCTGTCATGGATTAGTAGACCTGGATCAGATCTAACTCCACCTATTGTTTTCAAGATCCTCAAATAAAAATAGTGAACATATGCTAACAATGTGATTGTGTTCTTTTATCTCATGAACCAGGGGCAGATTTATTATAGAGTGAACTGAGGAATCCACAAAGATTCCCAGTAATATATTTTCTGATTTAACAACACTTCCTTGATTGTCAGGAAAATGGTAACAAATTGACACATTTATCAAAGCTGATAGATGTGTCAATTCATCCAAATGTGTTTGACTGTTCTGATCATTTGAACACATTCATTTTTAACAGAGTGTCAGTACTCATTAGTGCTGATTTCTGCTAAATAAGGATACACTAATGCATCCTTGGCATTGATGCCAAATATGGAATCCTACACAAAAGATTTGTCCAAATCCCAATGTTTGAAGCCTAATTTGTTGATTCGTGTTTGATAAAAAATAAAAATACAATTGCTGCATTTGGTTGTTCAGAGCTGTATGGTCACATGGCTTTAAAGGTTCAGATTCCGTTCAGCTGAACACTTAGGACTAATGATTCAGCTTGATGTTAGTATTAGGGATGAACTGAATTCTAGATTTGGTCCACAATACTAACACCTGAATCACGAATTTCTAAAGCAAATAGCACAAATATCCTGTAAAACTATTAACCCTTTTGCAAGCCGTAAGCATCAGTACCACTCATAAAGAATCAAAGGGCCATTCTTATAGTTTTTGAATTATTTGCCTTCTTCCACTGACACTTTCTAGCGTTCAAATGGGAGTCACTGACCCCATCTAAAAAACAAATGCTCTGTAAGGCTACAAATGTATTGTTATTGCTACTTTTTATTATTCATCTTTCTATTCAGGACCTTTCCTATTCATATCCCAGACTCTTATTTAAATCAATGCATAGCTGCTATGGTAATTTGGACCCTAGCAACCAAATTGCTAAAACTGCAAACTGGAGATCTTCTGAATACAAAGCGAAATAACAAAAAAAAACCCAAGTAAAAATGAAAACCAGTTTCAGTTATCTCATACTTGCAATAAAAATGTACTTGAGCCCAAACCTCTATTTTGAGCAACATACAGTCTAATTACCATAAGCACGTTACCAACTGCTTTCTGTTACCTAGAGGGGAGTATACATTAGCCTCTTGTTTCTTGGGGGCATATTTATCAAGGGTCGAATTTAGAGTTTATGGGAGTTTATAAAAAAAATGACCAATCAAAACATTAAAAAAAAATCTAATTCTATTAATCAAATTCGATCGAATTCGGTTAAAGTTGTTTTTTTATTAGATTTTCAAAAGTCCACCAAATGATACCAAATTGATTGTAGGAGGTCCCCCATAGGCTAAAACACAAATCTGGCAGGTTTTAGATGGTGAATAGTCTAATTCGAATTCTTAAAGGGACAGTACATGATACATTTTGAAATTCGAATCAAACTTGGACTATTCCCTAGTTGAATTACACTTCGAAATTTGAATTTTAAAAATCTCATTTTCAATTCGCCCTTGATAAATCTGCTCCTTAGGGTCACATTTACTAAGCTTGAGTGAAGGATTAGAATGAAAAAAACTTAGAATTTCGAGGTTTTTTTTTGGGTACTTCGACCATCGAATAGGCTACTTCGACCTTCGACCACGACTTTGAAACAAACGTTTCAAACTAAAAATCGTTTGACTATTCAACCATTCGATAGTCGAAGTACTGTCTCTTTTAAAAAACTTTGACTACCTACTTTGCCACCTAAAACCTACCGAGCATCAATGTAAGCCTATGGAGACCTTCCCCATAAGCTTTCTAAGCTTTTTTTTGATTGAAGGAAAATCCTTTGATCGATGGATTAAAATCCTTAGAATCGTTCGATTCAAAGGATTTACTCATTCGATCGAACGATTTTTCGTTCGATCAAAGTATTTGCGGTAAATCCAACCGACTTCGATATTCGAAGTCGAAGGATTTTATTTTGTGGGTCGATATTCGACCAATAGTAAATGTGCCCCTTAGTGTTATACTAAGGGGCAGATTTATTAAGGGTCGAATTGAATTTTCGTATTTTTTTATGGTCAAAACTGTCAAATTCAAATAGCCAATTATCTAAACTCAATTAGAATTTTAATTTTTATTTAGAAATTTATCAAACTCTCTCCCTTTAAAAATTAGAATTTGACTTTTCGCCACCTAAAACCTGCTGAGTTTCTGTATAAGTCAATGGGAGAGGTCCAGTGACCTATTTGGACATGTTAGTAGCCTTCCTGACATTCAAGGTTTTTTTTTCGGAGAAAAAGCTCAAATCGAGTTTAGTCTAATTCGATTCGAGTTTTCGAGTCTGTAAAATTGGTGTGAGTTTTAGATATTCGATTTTTTTTATAAAATAACCCCCTAATCGAATTTTGAGTATATTCAAATGTTCTATAAAACTCACATGCATTTTAAATTCAACCTTTAATATGTGCCTCCCCATGTAGCTTACATCAAGCATTATACAGTATATCTTTAAATGTAGTGGTATCATAAAAGTTCAAGCCAGCAACATTCATTTTTACCATGATGCATACACAGACTGGTATCCTGCTAGGCCAGTAGAATTTTATATTTTTCTCGCTTGCAGATTTTTAAAAATCAAAGCATAAAGATGTAAGGGCATCTTACTTGAGGCAACCATTGCAAATATCTCCTACTCTGTGAGAACCAATTGTCTTTTTCCCATTTAAAATGAAACTTTGTCTTCTCAATATCATTACATGTCTTCTTGCACAAAAGGCATATCTGGCAGCTAAATAGAGAATCTGTATTAGACAGGTTTAGGGATGGAATCATGATAAGATTTCTAATGGTCATCCATCTTTAGCTGACATATAATACCCCACACCACAAATTGGCCATGTTTCAGGGAAAGAATCCATAAATTTAAAGTCTTTAATTTGTTCTCCACTGACTAATGGATTTTATTTATGTAGGGCTAGCAGGAAACTAAACATCGACATGTATTAAATTCCCAAGTAATAATACATCTATTTCCACAGATAGTGTAAAATAATTGCATTATTATTGTCATATCAAATTTAATTTGTATAAAATATGATATTTTCAATTTGAGGTTTTTTTTAATGTTTTTTGAGCTTGTAAAGTAACACAATTCAAGACATTTCATTTTTTCCATGATTTTATTTAGTTTATTATATTTTGATTTTTTATAAATAAGCAAACATTCCAGTATTGTAAAAATATGTTTATTCAAAGTAGAAGAAAAACTCTAAAGTTCAAATGTTAACAAATAGGCCTCTTGCTGTTACTATTTATCCTTCAAAATTGCTACATATGGCATAAAACTATTCAGTGTGCCTATATTTATTTATGGGTTTAGAAATATATTTCATAATATTTTTCAACAAAGCAGCATCCTTTTTTAAAATTACAACACAAATTAAAATTAACACAAAAACCCAAGCTTGTATAAAAATCTTTTTTTATATGGAAGTGTTTTGTAAACATTGGCTATTAAACCATTTAAAAATGTATATTGCATGAAAACAATTTTGTATATGGGGGGCCGTATTTATCAAAATCCGAATTTTTCTGACTATTTCAAAAAAAAAAAGTCAAACGAAACGATTGGACCTTTTTATTAATAAAAAAAGCATGACTTTTTTTCGGATCGGGGACAAACAAGAAAAAGTCGAGTGAAAATCCGAATCATATGATTTTTTTGGGCTTTTTCCCGAAAAGCCCACATTTTTTTGGAGTTTTGCCCAAAAAGCCCGAAATAGTCGGGCTAATTCCAGCGCAGACCACAGAAATTTCCAAATAGTATAGGGAGCTCTCCCATTGACTTTAACACAACCTTAGCAGGTTCGAGATTACGGATTTTCAGATTCAGACTTTTTCCATCCTCAGGGTTAAATACATTTTGAAATATTCTACTTTTTTGATTAGATTATAGTAAAGAAAAACCCTCAAAGTTTTCGAATTTTTGGCATTCGGACTTTAATAAATAACCCCCTTAGTGGTAATACTATAGTGATTGCAGCATACATAAGAGAAGTAATAGAAAAAATCAGGATATTGATATGTTGTCTACAACAGGAAAAGCCATTACACTACCTCCCAGAGTCCTCATCTTGGATGTTACAGAAGACCATGACTAGATGACAGTGATTAATTCCTCTGAGAAGACCAGACGTTGAACTGTATGTGAATTACTGAAATCTGTATCGATTATATGAAAAACCGAAATACCTGAATCAAACAGAAATTTATAGAAATAAAATTAAAATGTCATTAACTTTTTAAAAGTAAAAAATAAACCTGTTTATTTAAAAAAAGCACAGTATCAGATGTTTGCTTCAGTGATCAGACACCTTCACATCTAATTACTGTCACTACTGAGTTCTGTTCAGTGTAAGACAATGCTAGCCGTTGAGATTATATATCTATCTACAGGCTGATGCTAAGGGCAACGGCAGCTGTACTGCGGTTTTTCCAGGCTGCCCTATGGCTGACCTCTTCTTTGACCCAGAAACATCCTTTTTAGCAATGACATATAATATAGTCCCGAGGCAGTTTTTTTCCAAGGACCTGCCTGCCAAAAAAGAAAAATTATGTGAATTGATTCAATTTTGACCAGCTTTAATGACTTTATATAAAATAATACAGATTTCCTTTCAGAATAAAATGCAGTTAAGACTGCGTTAACTGATAGACATTTTCTATAACTGATTTAACACAAGCATTGCATTATGGTGACAAGAATTTATTTGTTAATGAGTGCCCTTATCCCTTTAAATTCCTGTTTATGCCACATGGGTATTGTTATAACCAGAATTTGATGGTAACGTATATGATTGATTACTTCCATTGGCATGCAAAACTCTTTGTTCTGTATATTTTACTCATGTCTTCAGTGGGCACCTGCTGTCTGTTAATGATTTGCATAGTATGTCTGAAAACAAAACACAGTAAAAGAAGGACATAGGACATCTTGTAGACAAATGAATGCTAATTGTCTTTGGACTACTATTGGAGTAACTGGATGTTGTTGTGAACAATCTTGAAAAAATCAAGCGTCTGTTGCTTTAAGAAGCTATCCATCCATCATTTGGCTGTTGCTGCCCAGCACCTCCATTGTGATGGCAGTGATGGGATCAAACCCTGCCACTAGCAACTTGATCTAAAAATGTATGTTTGGATTGACTAGTCCTTTATGTATGAAATCAGAACTCTCATTCATCTTAGTGGTGCACAGTATAAAACAGGGGTGCACAAAAGGTAGATTGGGATCTACCAGTAGACCTTTAGCTTGTTATCAGTATATCTCAAGACTATCAACAAAAAGCTTGTCTACATCACCCTCCTATTTCACAATTTCAATTCAGATATTTATTACATTAAGGTTACAAAAGAAATAAATCTTATAGAAATTTTCTCATAAATCTATATAATATGTATGTTATATTGAACAGAATGCTAACAATGATTTTATGGATGTAGATCATAATGGGACAACATCATTACTCGCATTAGTATGGGCATTCCCTAAACCTATAGCTGTATCTGAAGGCACAAACTGTCAATACACATATACAGTATATGGAGTCCCAAAACATTGCACATAACGTATGTTGCTATTGTATATTTGTAATCATCTTAACATACTTTGTGTATCATGGCATACACAAAAGCCATGAATATCTTGTAAATGATATCCTTATAAATGGTGACTAGTGATGTCATCAGTTATAAATGCTGAGTAGTGATGTAATTTTTGGGACACAATTAACTAAAAGTTGTGTATTATAATAAATAAAGTACCCCTTTTTGGAAAATATGAGGATATTACAAGTAACCTACACAGAAAAAAAGAGAAAAAGTATGACCCATATTGTTGCACCTTCCCACACTGATTAACTAAGTTCCCAAAGCAAAAAAGTAAAGCGTAACTTTTATTAATCACATCCTAAAATTAATATGAAACAAAATGGGTATAGAGTGTATGTTAAAACCAAGGTTAGGTGAGGAAGCTGAAATAGACTCAAGGTCAACAGCTAATAAACGGTATTTGAAAGTTGGAATAATGTGGGTATTTTAGTCCCAGTGTTGGCAATTTGCCCACATCTATCCCCACAGTATTGGAGTGCTGGTGGTCCACCATGTGTATACGGACCGGGTGGGATATAGGGTCAGGTAGGTACCGTGTATATGAGCCAAAAATAGTTGTAGATGGGCCCAAGTCACGCAGCACACACCTTATTTTGTCAGTCTGTCATCACTTGGGATGCGTTTAAGAACAAGTGTAATAAGCATTAGTATAAATAGATATACTGAGACAGAGGGATTTGTCGTGCTTCGACACCCACAACGTCCTTAAGAGCTAATACAATTCTAGCAGGGAGGCGAACAGACCTGCCGAATTATATGGTCTGCCCCCTTATTCCTGTCTCAGAAGTTTGCTAAGTGTAAGTGCTCGGCAAGCGGATCGGGCGGTATTGACGTCGGCGAGGGAGGGGCAGACCCCCGTATTGAATTTGGCTGCCGGCTTACTCCCGCACCACCCTTCCTTTGCGATTACCCTGGACCGCTGAGCAGAAGGTGTCCCACTAACGGAGCGCTATGACCCGTGTTGGCGTGTCAATACAACCCTTCCACCCTTCCACCCTTCCGTTTTCCCACCAGTCTTTCCCAGTGCACCGTCCCTGCCTAACAGTTAAAAAAGGATTTTCTAAGAGCGCCTGACGCACGTTTCGCTTGCTAAACTGCAAGCTTTATCAAAGGCTATTTTTGGCGCTGAAACAGTGCAGGTTTAAATAGAGAGGTAAATGCCTCTCAGAATTTGAATTAGCCAATCATGACACAAGGGGTGGAGCTATACATTACACATTGTATCAGCCCTATGCCTCTGCAGGGCAAACTGTAATTGGTGTCATTGGCAACAATAGTTCAAGTATATTGAGACAGAAAAGTATCAAAATGGAGAATCTTGATGTTAAATTAGCAGCCCTTGTAGAGATAACTGAACATGTGTTACGAGGAGCAACATAACATAAGGAAAACCTACTCATTATGATACATTTATAAGTAAAAATTAGACAATGTGGGAATGCAGGTGTAGTCATAGCATGGCAATTAGTAAAGGCAAATGAAAATATTCATAGTGATGCTTTCATTGAGACCCTGCGGACTTAAGGTGTTCATTAGGAAAATTAGTTCACTTTCCTTGGAGAGAAGCGATGTCTCCAAGTCACCTCCTCAGATCCCTAAAGTAATATTAAATAAACCGCCGCATGTAATCCCTTGCTTATGCTATTGTGATTTTCCATGAAGTGTCTGCTCACTAGTGGGAGTTTCTTATTGGCTTTTACCCAATCTGAGGCATTGTCAATACTCGACACATGTTCAAGAATTCTTCTCTTCAAAGCTCGATTGGTCTTGCCCATGTACATTTTATTGCATATAATCGCAATAAAATGTACATAGGCAAGACCAATCGATCCGCACGCCGAGCACTTACGCTTAGCAAACTTCTGAGACAGGAATAAGGGGGCAGACCATATAATTCGGCAGGTCTGTTCGCCTCCCTGCTAGAATTGTATTAGCTCTTAAGGACGTTGTGGGTGTCGAAGCACGACAAATCCCTCTGTCTCAGTATATCTATTTATACTAATGCTTATTACACTTGTTCTTAAACGCATCCCAAGTGATGACAAACTGACAAAATAAGGTGTGTGCTGCGTGACTTGGGCCCATCTACAACTATATTTGGCTCATATACACAGTACCTACCTGACCCTATATCCCACCCGGTCCGTATACACATGGTGGACTACCAGCACTCCAATACTGTGGGGATAGATGTGGGCAAATTGCCAACACTGGGACTAAAATACCCAAATTATTCCAACTTTCAAATACCGTTTATTAGCTGTTGACCTTGAGTCTATTTCAGCTTCCTCACCTAACCTTGGTTTTAACATACACTCTATACCCATTTTGTTTCATATTAATTTTAGGATGTGATTAATAAAAGTTACGCTTTACTTTTTGCTTTGGGAACTCAGTTAATCAGTGTGGGAAGGTGCAACAATATGGGTCATACTTTTTCTCTTTTTTTCTGTGTAATTAACTTTGACTAATGACCTTGCACACCACCATTTTGTTTCACATCTCTATCAATGGATGGTAAAAGCATGGTCATGGAACTCCTCTGTGACTTATAATATCCTTTTATTTTCAATGGGGGGTACTTTATTCATTAGGATAGACAGGATCAAGTATATATATATATATATATATATATATATAAAGTCAATTGTGGTGAGCGCACTCTTACCGGATTTCTTAGATGATGGGTGCGTTGGTCAAGTTTTTTGCATATGTAGTAAAGAATGGACCCGCACTCCAATGTTCTTAGTGAAAAAATTTTTTTGTGTTTTATTCACAATGCATATCCAACGTTTCGGTCCACGCTGGGACCTTTCTCTTGAGAAAGGTCCCAGCGTGGACCGAAACGTTGGATATGCATTGTGAATAAAACACAAAAAAAATTTTTCACTAAGAACATTGGAGTGCGGGTCCATTCTTTACTATATATATATATATATATATAGATATATATATATATATATATATATTGGAAGGAGCACTCAATCAAAAAAGCAAAAATTTAAGTATTTTTGCACTGAAAGTGAAAAGGCTTCAATTTATTAAAGTGATCAACAGATGGTAGTCCACACCACTTATTATTAAACACTTTAATAAAGTCCTGCTGAGTGCAGTACTTTGTGCTGTTACTGTATATAAAAGCACATTTATATACATATATAATATCTCTGTAAAATATAATTGTGTTTAGAAAAGAATCCTAAATGTATGACACTCTTCTGATTGTTCATAAGAAAATGCTATAGGGTTGCCTGGTTTTGTTTTATCGTTTAATATTATTAATAGCTGCCGATTCTAATATGCAGACGTTTCAAGAAATAAGGTTTTGTGAAAGCACAAGTTTTGTGCAAATCTAAAGGATTGTGGCCTTAAAATAAGACTTCAAAGCAAACGAATGATGTTACTCTGGAACAGCTGTTAAAGCATCTGTCACCTTTGAACAAGTAGATCTATAACAGAATGACTCTGCTCTCTGACTGCGTCAGAGTCCACACAAAGCAACACACACACAAACACAGATCATTGAATGAGGTTATACATAATTCATTACCTCCATACCTCTAGAAAGCCTTTAATACAGAAGAGATCCATTTTAGAATTGGCCAATTTCACAATGGGAAATCTTATAGTGATGTTACATAAGGGTGGGTGTATCAGTTATTAGTAATTATCATAATATCAGATTTGATTTTGAGTCTTATTACCTACTAATGCAATAGCACTTTTTGCCTTTAAACATTCTATGATGCTCTGTGTTTGAGTTTATTTTTTATCAATTCTACAGAAGAAATAGGTGAAATTTACTTTGGGCCAATGCATAGCAACAATTCAAGTAGGGATTGCATAAACATTGTAACATAGTTATATAGTACCGTTGGGTTGAAAAAAGTCCATCACGGTCAACCCCTCCAAATAAACCCAGTGCACATATACACACACTCACACGACCTATCTATGGCTTCCCATATATATCTATACTAATTGTAGATTTTACTATCACAATAGTCTTTGATATTATGTCTGTCCAAGAAATCATCCAAGTCATCCAAGGCATTAATAAAATCAGCCATCACCCAGCAGTCCATTCCACAACCTCACTGTCCTCACTGTAAAGAACCACATACACTTCTTCAAAAGTTCTTTTCCTCTAGTCTAAAGTAGTGGCCTCTGGTGTGGTGATCCTTTTTATGGGGGAACAAACCCCTTCTATCTGTCTATAATGCCCTCTAATGTCCCATCTCAAACACATTTTTTCCAGAGAAAACAACCCCAACAGGAACAGTCTACCCTCTATAATTTAAATCTTCCATCCCTCTAATCAGTTTAGTTGCACATACAGAAATGGGATGAAATACTTAGTGGGTTATTTATTAAAGTCTGAATGCCAAAAACCCAAAATATTTGTATCTTTGTACTATAAAATATGAATTTTTAGTGAAAAAAAACCTTGAATTTTTTATACCCCGAGGATGGAAAAAGTCTGAATCTGAAAATCTGGCATCTGCAGACCTAAGTCAATGGGAGAAGTCCCGAAAATGTCTTGATCTGCGCTGGGTTTCCTGCAATAATCCGATCAGAGTTTTCATGCTGAAAATCCAAAAAATTCATACGATCTGAATTTTTCATGAATTTTAGTAATTGTGCAACCAAATAACAAACAAAGGATCCTATCAATATATTCAGAGAAGGAAAGTATAAATCACTGAGGGTTTCCAAATGTTAGGAGCCCCCAGTAATTATAATTACTTACCTGATACTCTGGGTTGGTGCTCTTGTTAGCAAAGAATTGAATCAGCCCATCTGGGGTACTTTCAGATTCTCTTCTAACTTGTGCAGTAGAATGAAAAGCTAAAAGTTGGCTTTTTCACTCTACAGCAAATGTGTCAGCCTGGGCCTTGAAGAAAGAAGAAGGGAAAGAAGAGGATTGGTCTGTGGTATTCATACAGAAGTATCCTGGGGCCGTACAGTTTTCTGCTAACAGGAGAACCAGCCTGGGGTACCAGTTATGTGATTACAAGCACTGGGGGAGGGGGTCCCTAACATTTACTTTAATTCTCCTTTAACAACCTTGCACAACCTGCATGAGGACATTGTTTGTGCCTGCAAATCAATTTGTGGCTGACACATTCAGCCCATGATGCATTATACCACCTGTCTCAAAGAAAGTTACAGCCGTTCTATCCACCTTGCAGCTGTGGTACCACAGGGCAGATGGACATAAAAGAGACAGACTTTGAGATAAATAATTCACTAGAATCTGTTGCTAATGCCAAGATCTCAACCAGAAGATAAAAACACAATTTTCCATTGTGGTACAGTAAAAACACTTTTTTTAAGAGAGAATGTAAATAATAGGGTTCCAACTATGAGTTTAATCTTATATCCCCATTTAAAAATGTGATTTATATCGTTTTGTTTTAATTAGGACTGGGCATCTTTTAGTTGCACAAGCAATACAACAATAACCTTTCAACAACATTCATGATACCACATACCTGATTTAGGGTTATTTACTAAAATCCAAATATCTCTTATATTTTATTAAAAACCCCCACAACCAAACTCCCATGCTCGATTTGATCGTATATATTAGTAAAATAACCCAAATTAATTGGATCACTGATAAAATTGATCGAAAACCTGAATCAAATTTTTGGAGTTTTTGCCCGAAACCCCAGAAAAAGACAGATTTTTGGGCTAAACCCAGCACAGACTACAAAAACTTGAAATTGAGATAGTTGCCTCTCCCATTGACTCATACAGGACCTCACCAGATCTGAAATAGTGGATTCTCAGGGTCTGGCTTTTTGCAGCATTGGGGGTATAATAAATCTCTAAAAATTTGAGGGTTTTTTTCCCAAGAAAAAGTCTAGTGCTTGCCCAAAAAATAAAAGATAAATTCGAGGTTTAATAAATAGCCCCCCTCAAGGTGTGGTATTATACCGATTAATGTGTATCACAAAAAAGATAGAAACTGGAGAATAGCAAAAAATATGAATGTTATGGGTTTGAGACGTATTATCCAGAATGATGGGATCTGGGTTTTATGGGATAAGGGATCTTTCTGTAATTTGGATCTTCATACCTTAAGTCTACTAGAAAATCATTTAAACATTAAATTAACCCAATAGGCTGGTTTTGCTTCTAATAAGGATTAATTATATCTTGGGTCAAGTACAAGGTACTGTTATTTTGTTACAGAGAAAAATTTCTAAAAATGTGGATTATTTGGATAAAATGGAGTCAATGGGAAGATGGCTTTTCCATAATTCCATAATTTGGGGCTTTTTGGATAACTGGTTTCCAGATAATGGATACCATACCTGTACTATAAAGTGATCTCAACTCAGACATGAAAGTATATCTTAGTGCTAAATTTTGGAATTATCAATTGTCTTCTTATTTTATAATCTAATATACAGTACTGTGTAAGACCATGTCAGTAGGAAAGTAGCATGCACTATATAATTTTGTAGTAGTCTAGTTCAGAAATAACAACATTGCTGCCCTCTAGCTGCAGCCAAATCGCAACTACCAGCATCCTCAGCCAACCTTATATATTCAGCTGTAGTTAAATGTTAAGTAAATAGAGTACAGGTATGGGACCTATTATCCAGAGTGCCTGGGGTTTTCTGGATAATTGAGCTTTACATAATTTGGATCTCCATACATTTACATACAACTTGAAAAATTCAAATTTTTCATTTAAAAAAAACTCAAATTATTTAAGATTTATTATACCCCACGGATGGAAAAAGTCTGAATCTGAAAATCCCCCAATCCTATTAAATTGTGACTTTTTAATAATAAATAAGGTCTGATCGTGGATTCTAGTTTGGTTGGATTTTTTTACTTAAATACTCAGAAAAATTTGTACGATTCGGATTTTCGCTCAATTTTATTGAGTTTGTCCCGATCCTATTAAATAGTGATTTTTTAATAATAAAAAAGGTCCAATAGTGGATTCTAGTTTGGTTGAATTTTTTTTATTTAAATAATCAGAAAAATTCAGATTTTCATAAATAAGGCCCAAGTCTACTCAAAATTATTTTAAACATTAAATAAATCCAACAGGATTGTTTTGTCTCTATTTAGGATTAATTATATCTTAGTTGGGATCAAGTACACGGTACTGTTTTATTATTACAGAGAAAAATTAAATCAATTTTAATAATCTCAAGTATTTGATTCAAATGGAGTCTATGGGAGACTGACTTACCAACTCAGCTTCCTGGATAACAGGTTTCCAGAGTACGGATCCCATATCTGTATTTGTTAAAACATGTCCTATTGATACTCTTGCATGTACAGCTCTGTCTTTGACAACATTTGGATATATTTATATGCTTTCCGTTCTTTGCTACACAGAAATAAAATAAGAAAAAAATCAATATCTTCTAACCAGGGATAAAAAAAGGTAAAGCATAAGAAGTACAAGTCCATTATTCCTGGCATCTTTGCACATTTACACTTCGACTCTAGTTTTTTTTTTACATTACATGAGATCAGCTATGTAGCGATAGTGTTATTGTTCCAGGGTATAATGTGCAAGGAGCTAAGAGAATGCTCAGTTGCATTTTCACGTGTCTATATTTTGCTGTACAGAATGTGCGACTAGCTCGGGGCCCATTGAGTCTTAAGGCGAAAAAACAGGTGTGAATAGCTCAGTGTAATGGTTATATGAAAAGTTTATTTCAAAGGCATCTTGGAGGAATGTGTTTGCTTCTCTGTGGATTTCCAAATATAACAACAATTTCTCTTCGAATCAATATACACTCTTCAACATGGTGTAAATGGCATATTTTAAATCATGATGTGATCATCTGCGAGGCACTTAGACTGTGCTATTTAGTGAGTCCATAATAAACACAATCAATTTGCAAATAGGATGAGGAAGCCACTTTTTCAGCGATGCTCTGTACCTGTTGATGTGCTATTGAGTCACAGCGTATTTAGGAAACATTATTTAGGGGGTTATTTACTAAAACTTGAATTTATCTCATAATTTATTTTAAAAAAAAACGACCAAACTCCCAAGCCTGATTTTATCATATTTATTAATAAAAAAATTTGATGTAATCGGATCATGGTAAAACAACATCAAATAGAGCGAAAATTCAAATTTCTCAAATTTTTCGGGATTTTTCCCAAATTGTTCGAATTTTTTGGGGCTTTTTTTTCCTTGAATAACTCGAAAACCCAGAAAGAGTCGTATTTTTGGGCTAAACCCAGACTAACCACGAAAACTTCAAATTGAGATAGGTGACTCTCCCATTGACTTATAAAGGACCTTGACAGGTGTAATAAATAAAATAAATAAATAAAAATGTGAGTTTTCTAGTGAAAAAATTTGAATTTTGGGAGATTTTACCATTCTGATTTTAATAAATTTGTTCACAAAATTATGTTGGAACAGTCACTCTTCAATTGGAATTCCAGTAGCAAGAAATTCACATTTAACACTCCAGAACAATTATGTAAAATGCATTACATAATCAGTAACTGGAGACTGGAAGTCAGACATTCCTATAAATGACTAGATTGATAGATCAATCAGAGAGATAGATAGATAGATAGATGAAAGAAAGAAAGAAAGAAAGAAAGAAAGAAAGAAAGATAGATAGATAGATAGATATGATAGATGATAGATAGATAGATTTTTAAACACTTTATTACAATCTCTAAATTAAATAAATCAGCATTGACAAAAATTATTTTGAAGACTTTAGGGCCGATTTATCAAGGGTTGAATTTTAAGGGTTAAAGAGCCCTCGAAGTAAAATCCTTCGAATTTGAATATCGAATTCGTAGGATTTTCGTGCAAAACGTTCGATCGCACGATCGTTCGATCGAATAGAAATCGTTCGAGTCGCACGATTTTAAGCGATCAATCGAAGGATTTTTATTCGAGCAAAAAAAGTGCTCTGGAAGGTCCCCATAGGCTAACATTGTACTTCAGTAGGTTTTATGTGGCAAAGTTTTTTTTTAAAGAGACAGTACTTTGATTATTGAATGGTCGAAAAGTCAAACGATTTTTACTTTGAATCGTTCGAATCATTCGATCAAATTTGACCAATTCGATGGTTAAAGTACCCAAAAAATACGTAGAAATTCGAATATTTTTGCATTCGAATTATTCACTCAAGCTTAGTAAATCTGCCCCTAAAATAATTTATGAATCCCACAGGATTTCAGCACAGGTTGCACCTGCTATAGACAGATGTTAAAGGAGAACTAAACCCTAAAAAAATGTGGCTAAAAATAGCATATTTTATATAATGAACTTATTGCACTAGGCTAAAATTTCAGCTTCTCGGTAGTTGAATGATCCAGGACTTCAAATTTGTCTCAGGGGGTCACCATATTGGAAAGTGTCTGTGACACTCACATGCTCAGTGGGCTCTGAGCAGCTTCTGAGAAGCTAAGCTTAGGGATAGTTGCAAATTATCAAGCAGAAAATGAGGTTGGTCTGTAATATAAGCTGATGCTACAAGGCTGATTATTAAATTCTGATGCTAATTGTACTGGTTTCTGTGCTGCCATGTAGTCATTATCTGTATTTTAATTACTAATCAGAAATTTATATTGTGACATTTCTATTCTAAAAAACAGTATATTGTGAGTTGGTCCCTAAGCTCAATAAGTGACATCAGCACTCCATACCCTTTATTAATACAGCAATTCCGAATGCAGGCAACCTTGTATTCATAGGAAGATTCTTCATGTTCTTCATCAATGGTGTTGGGGGAATTTAATACAATTTCTTCTAGATGGGAAAATTAAACTTTGAACCTTTTTTCCTGATACTTGTTTACAATATACAGTAATCTCAATATATAAAAGAGGGCAAGATTACTGGTATAGTGCTGACAGGGATGACTGTCAGGTATAATTAAGGTTAGGTGTCTATTTTGAAGAACTATGGGCACACATGAACAGTTTATGATGAGTGCTATAGTATTTATATATCTGAAGAAAATCAATTGTCTGCTTATTTAAGCTTTTTAAGGAATAATTGTTTACTACAGTGAAAAGAGTGATACAAATAAATTATACAAATGTTGAATCTTGTTCTAAGATATCCTATCATAGTTTAAGTCACCTAGGAGAAATCTTAGGCTGTCACTTCAATCTCTTCCATAGGCTAAGCTTTCAGACCAATCATGGCTAAAAAACATAAATGTTTTAAAATTCATCACAATTACTCCCATACAGCACTGGCAAAGACAAACTCAAAAAATTCGAGCAATTCGGGAAAAAGCCGAGAAATTTGAGCAATTCAGATTTTCGCTCCTTTTTATCAAGTTTTTCCTCAATCCGATTAAATTGAGTTTTTTTAATTAATAAATAAACAAAAATTGGGCATGGTATTTTGGCCGTGGTTTTTACTAGTAAAATATGAGATAAATACGGATTTTAGTAAATAACTCCCTTACCTTTGTCTTTATATGGAAATAGAATCAAAAATGATATCAATAAAATGCAATCACCTTATATTTAAAATGTAAATTCAGACAAGGTGACATAAAATGTCTTCTCTGAAATATCAGGAAAAACCTGACAGGTTATTTACAACCAATAATGAGGATTAAATAGAATAGAAAATGCATTTCACAGCAAGTCGAGTACCACAAAGTCAAAATATATTCAGTTATATATGGACTGCAATACTGTAAGTACACAGAGTGAATATGAAGTTAGATTCATTGCAAAATATACATTTCAGGTGATTTTTAGCTTTAAAGACTTTGCAATATGTACTGAAGAAGGAAGCCACATAACGAAATGTCAATCCTCTGCGATGATATACAGTATTAGTGATTCCAAAGTAGTGCAGAGTTATGTGTTGCAACACCAGATACACCCTGGGGTGTGTAAAGTAAAAGGTCTCACAAACTCCCAGTGGTAGTGAAAGAGAAATAAATCCTGTGAGACAGAGCAGATATAGGGAAGTAGTCTGGCAGCTTTAATCCACACTAAGCTTGAAATGCTGGTGTAGGAGAAGGCTTCCTGAACACATGAGGAGACGCACTTCAGGTGTCACAGAGATTGATGGGTAATCCACAATCCAGATCCAGTGTACACACTGACAACTCACTACAGGGCTGAAGTCCTAGCTATCCTACAGGGATTACTTCACTATCAATAGCTCAGGCAGCTGCACTAGTCTCATTCACTATGTTGGCTGAATGGGAAGGGTCAACTACTCCCTGTGATCTGAGTTGCTTGATGTGCTGGCCCAGCTTGCACCAGAAAAAGCTTTAGTATCCAGTTCCCAACTTTATGTCCTTGCTAAAGTGTCAATACTCTGGATATAGGAACAGATACTCCAATGCAGATACTGTGCTGCTCCATTGTTTATTTAACTATACTCCCTGTGATCTGACTATGGGGTTCTAGAGCTGCCACCTGTCTGGATTTGACCTTGTTTTTGGGAGGGCTGTCTGGGACTGGGTCAAAACTGCCTGGCAGGTATTCCTAATTTGAACAGGGCAGGATTCCCTATCATTGACGCAGTGATTCCCCAACTGCCACGTCATAGCTCTGCAAACCCACCCGCCCATACGACATCACTGTCCAGCCCACAACACCATTGTCCCACCCTGGGATGTCATCAGCCTGCCCCCTGCCTGGAGTTTACAGCAGAGAAAGGTGGCAACCCTATGGGGTTCCCTAAAATATTTTACAAGTGAAACCCCTAGCTTCCTACTCAAAGAGATCAGGTACACTCAAAGGAGAGAAGGCGGAATCTCTGGCTGGCTCTCAGTAGTTCTGTACAGAGTCCATGCTTTCCTTACTTCTGTTCTTCCTGGAAAAGACCTGCCTTACTTTAATTTTGGCTCCAAAACCTCTTTCAGAGAAGTCACAAGGTCAAAAGCAAATCCCTCTTGCTGATTGGCCAGGCTGGTTTTCACAGGGTTATGCATTTAGGGAAAAGGTTAAGTAACAGTTCCCTACAGTTATATAGAAGAATTTATAGCACAAGCTTTTAACAAATGTACATTTAGAAATTAAAGTACCATGTATCTCTGGAAATAAAATACACAAATGCAGTCCAGTTCAGTAGATTGCAGATGGCATAGACAGAAATAACTATAAGATATACGGATAAGAGGACAACAAAGAGGGCAAAAAGATGAACAGAAAAAGATGCAAAGTGGAAATAGTAGTAGGCTGCAGTAACAGATGACTGAAACACAAGACACAGCAACTTAGCACTACTACAATTGCCTAATTGTGCCCAGTTTTATAAAATATATGGCCAGTAAGTGGTGGTGCAGATGTGATGGCAATGGTGAATTTAGCTGGAGCTCCTGCTTTTAGTCACCAGAGGAGTAGTTTGCACTTTTCATTTTTGTCATGCCTCTGTGAAAATATGGATAGTGAGAACTGTGTTGCTTTCATGACTTTGCATGAAAAAGATTTGGAAGTTTGTGGGGCATATTTATCAAAGAGTGAAACTAGAGCTAGCCACAGCCCATTAAAGTGAATTTCTATGAGATTTTAAGGCACATTTTGATCAATGGTTAAATGTTCACTCTTCTATAAATAGAATAGAGAGCATTTCACACACAGGTGTTTGTAAAATCATAGTAATAATGTAAAAACAGCTTTCTCATCACTTTTTGTGTGCATTTATCTGAGTGAACTCACTATTTTCACTCTTTGATAAATATACCCGTAAAAATCTAAACTAGCATGCACCCTCCCAAAGAAAGAAAGTACATTTGGTACACTACTGCAACTAGTAGTGGTTCTCTGCCTGTAAATGTCCTTTTGCTCATGTTTTCTTTTCTCATTTTCAGGTGTGTTGTGTAAAAGTGTTGCCAGGGCAGTTTTGTGAGCTTCTTTTATTGTGCCCATTCTTTGCCCATTTAGTCAAGTGTAGTTCAGAGAACATAGTGCATTCAGGTGGGAAATTGTGGAGAATGGGTGGATATATTGGTGGTTTGGTGCTGGTTTTGGTGCTGTTTATTGGCTGGTAAATATATTCTGCTAGAACCCTCCAAAATAAAGAATGGCTGTCTACTGACTCAACTTAATAATAGTACCTTGAGGTGCTGTTAAGTGTCCTCTCACTGGAGACTGCAAGCAGCTTGGCAGCTAAGCCACCCTCATCAGTGGGATTGGTTCACATAATACAGTATGTAGTTGACAGTAAAGCAGAATTAGTCCCTACAGCTGCACCTTCTTCCCCGGATGGTCTCACACAACACATTTTTGCCTCTTCATGTGGTACTGCTTTTCCAAGATAATCTGGCTTTCCGGATCTTCTTTTCTTTTAAAGTAAATTTTGTCATGCGTTCAAAGGAGTCCAAAGGGATTGCACTTCCCATCATTTTCATGTATCTAATGCACTGCCCAAACCTCCATACCATGATCTTTTCTATCACTGCTAATGCAGTCTTACAGGAAATCCTGGGAGCACTACATGAAGCCACTTTGTCACTGTCAATACTTGTATGTACCTGGGTACTGCAGGCTTTCCCACCACCCCAGATTCAGTATACAACATTTGCCCAAATCCAAATTTAATCTGCCTATAGAGAAAAGATTCAAGCAACATGGTTACCAGAAACTTAACATGTCTCTGTTTTAGCAGCATAATTTGACATTAAGCAGAAGTGGGAAAACATGTAAGTACTACCCCACTGTAGTAAACAATAAATAAAATGGTTTCCAGGAATGAATAAGAATAAAAATGATGACAGTTTTCCTTTAAGTCTGTTCAGCATTTCATAATCTTTCTAATCATTAAAAAAAGCGCTTGATCAGTTTAAAGTCTGTTAGACATATTCCAGCACTCTCAGATCTTCTTGAATGTGCATGCAAAAAAAGAAAATTCTGCCAGCTAATGCCGCAGCTGGTATCTAGAGTTTTGAACACTACAAAGAAAGCAAACTTTAATAACCAAAGAAGATAATAAAGTATTTCAACAAAAGACTACCAGCTCTAATTGAATGATTTTGTCTAGGCTCGCCATATTATGCTAAGTGGTTTTGCGTCTAACCTTTGATAAAGGAGGCATTTTCATCGAGAATCATTTAACCTTTTTTTATTTCCAATGGTTCCTACAGTACGAATTCTCAAAGTTACTTTTTATGCAGACTTTGCAATAAGTTAAATAAAGTCAAGAATATATATATATTTATATATATATATATATATATATATATATATATATATATATATATATATATATATATCTGTATTCTCAAAGAGAAGTATAAAGAACATCAATGCATAAAGAAAACTCCAGGCATAAAATGAAAAAAAAAATATCCATGCAATTTTTCACAATGTTTTCTTATTCACATCATCAATACAAGAAATATTATCACAGCCAACTAGATGAATTGTCTGCGTAAAGCTGTTTTCCAGGTGTAGCGCCCAAGGCACATAAGTAAAAAAATTAAATGAATGCAGCCGTTATGGCCACAGTAACTGTTTGATAGGAAGTCTTAAACTGCATCTCTCCCATGTATTTCTGAGTGAATTAATTACCCATACTCATATGCCATATCTGCTGAAAGGTTTTTCCATGTTTTCTCTCACACTTTCAGCAGAGTAGTCCTTTCTAGCGCTTTCTTATGTTGCCTTTAATACTTCTTTCATCCAGTTTGACACTGAGCTCTATAGTATTAGCCATTTTTCTCATAGAAAAACTGAGCAGTGTAGTGTCTATAGAACAACTGAAAAATGAGGGTGGAAGGTGTATATTTGTTATGGCAACTAAATACAGACTAGAAATAAGCACATTTTCAAAGGTTTATGGATTTTGCTGCTTTGCCACAAGGGAAGTTTGTTGTAGTTCTTAAAGTGCTCTATATAATGAAGTAGAACAATATAAGTGTAATGATATAGTAGATAGATATCAATTTTTAAATTAGGGGGTGTATTTACTAACATTCAAATTTCTTTATTCTCACGAATCATATTTTTTCTCTAAAAATTCGAGTTTTTAAAAAATTTCTCTAGAACTTTAAAAATTCGAGATTTATTAAGTGTAAAAAATACTCAATACAAAATTAAGTAAAAGCAGTCAAGTCCCATAGAAGTCAAAGCTACACGTATGATGATACTATTGGACTTTTTTTTAGCTTTTCAAACTGTTTTTTTTTCACTAATAATTATCTGAAAGATATTCATATATTTTTCTCTGTACTTTTTATATTCGAATCTTTTAATAACGTTCATGATTTTGGAGAAATAGCGTTTAATTGTGGTTTCAAAAAGCTCTAGTACCACTACAATTCAACCTATAATAAATGGGCCCCCCAATGTATGCCCAATGTTATGGGATGGAATTTATTTGTTAGAAGAGAATATAATTGTGGTAGAGCAGGAGAGCAGGAGTAGTGCAAGAGTACTAGGACAGCCCAATGGTGCTAGGAAAGTGCTAGTATATAAAAGGGCAGCGAATCACCAATTTTTTCTTGAAACATGAAAGTTGAAGGTAGTAGAAGACCTTAGTGAAAAGTGTAACCTGAGACAGAAAATCAAGCATGATATGGTTTATTGAATTAAAGCAAGCCCTTCAGCGCTAGCAGACCAATTACAGCAAAAGTGTCCTCCAAAGATCCTCCAGTGTGAGCCCTGCACCATGATTATGTGACTCTCTTTTCTTGGTTTCATTTGGATGTCACAGAAGGCATTAAGTCATTTTATTATGGTTTAAAATAAAAAGGCACAATATCTTCCCTTCTGAAGTTTTACAGTGAAGTATTACCTAGTTATATGGCATTATAATATCACTATGTAAGTTAACAACAAAATTATTGATGTAGTGGTAGTAGGGATGATTCTCAATGGAAGCTCCTCTTGAAACTGGGATTAAGTTGTGGGTGCAAAAGAATCTTCATTGAGAAAAGAATCTTCATTAAAGGAACAGTAACAACAAAAAATTTAATTGTTTTAAAGTAATGAAAATATCATGTACTGTTGCCCTGCACTGGTAAACTGATCTGTTTGCTTCAGAAACACTACTATAGTTCATATAAACAAACTGCTGTGGAGCAATGGCGGAAATTGAAAAACGGCTGTATGACACAAGTTAACGAATGGATAACTGATAACACAGCAGTTTTACCAGTGCAGGGCAACACTCCATTATATTTTCATTACTTTAAAACACTTTTATTTTTTTACGTTACTGTTCCTTTAACAGTGGAATTTATCATATGGCTTGACTCCAATGCACCTGTAGGTAGTTTTATCAGCTAAAATGCTTCATGCAGAACTATTGAACATGTAGGATTATTATTTCCCCTTCGGTAGATGATGAAATCTATTTGTAACTTTCTTGAATAACAGAATACAATATAGTTTATAAATTGTGGACATTATTTGAAAGGGTTTGTGGCACAGTTTGTACAATGTGTATTCTCTAGCTACACCGTTTTCACATTTGTTCATCAAAAGCAGCTTCATGATGTGTATTATATCATGCTTTTTGGCTTAATGCCTAAGCCAAAATACTGTAACGAATCAAGAAGCATACAGTGGAGAGATTTGTTAAGCACAGAGAATGTCATATAATGGTAACAATGTAATAGATGTAAAAGGCAATTAATCTATATTTCAGTATGGTAAGATTATTAAATAGGCCACATAATATGATATAAACTCGATATAAACTATCTATTGGTTACATATTCATTCTAATGGGTATAGTTTTCCAATAATGCAAAGTCCACCGTTTCTCCTTCTGTTTAAAAATGATTAAAGTTATATGATTTGTAACTTGTAAAAGAAGAGGTTTTTTTTCAAATGGTTTCTCAAGCTGAGAATGGTCTCGAGTATCAAATGACTAATTTGTTAGAAGTGGGTCACATAGCTGTAAACAACAATATTCTGTGGGTCCAGGTCGCATCTTAATTCCAAGTTTATTATAGATGCACATCTAGGGCTATAAATCACATTAATCAAGGTCATTACTCTTTTTGGGAATTGTAATGTGCAAGATCTTGCATCTGATCTCCATATATAAATGATTAAGCAGCAGCTAATGATGTGTCCTGGTTGATATTTATAGTATTAATTAAAATAAAGCAATAAAAGCATAGCATTAATAGGCAGCTTGCTTTTAGTAATCATGTTAATACTATTTTCTAGACATTAATTCATACTACTAGGAACTATTTAAAGGACAGATATATATATATATATATATATTTACAAAGGTAACTTTCTTTACCATTTTATAACAACTGAATGTAGGTTTTGGTTTTTACCTATTTCCACTTTCTCTGAAGTTTGACATTTTCAGATTCTTGTTCTTTAAATGCAAAATTTCTCAACATGCATTAAAGGGAATCATGGTAAAACAAGTTTTTAAAAAAAAAAAAAAAAAAAAAAAAGCATCAGTTAATAGTCTTGTTGCAGCAGAATTCTGCACTGAAATCAGTTTTTCAAAAAAGCAAATATATTTTTTTTAATTAATTTTGAAATCTGACATGTGGCTAAGCATGTGTTTAGTTTCCCAGGTGCCCTAAAAAAGTGACTTTTGCTCTGATTTACTTAAGTCACTCTTTTCTACTGGGGTGATATTACCCCCATCTTCCCCTCTTGCATCCAACAGAGCAATAAGAAGGTAAAAGTATAACAGCTCCATGACACCAACATTACAGTATAGCACTCAGTAGTAAAAAGTTCCAATGCAACTCCTGCAGTTACACTGAGTAGTAGAAACAATATTTTATCTGAAAGCAGTTCCATTGTAAAGTGCTGGCTCTTTCTAAAGGCACAGGGTCGGGGACAATGACGTGAGATGGTTGCCTACACAATAATATTTAAACAAAATAGATACATTTGTTGGTTTAGGACTAAAATTTTATGCTGTAGAGTGAATTATTTGATTATTTGTAACATAAACAGTGTAATTTAGAAATCAAAACTACAACATAAAATCATGACAGAATCCCTTTAAATAACTGTTTTATGGATGCAAAACCAAAATCCAGATACAAGAGGTACTCACTCCTCTAGCATTCTATTGTTATTGAATAACCTTTGTTCATTTATTGTAAGGCTCCAGTTTGTTATAAATAAATGATGTTTGATGATAACAGTCACCTTATTCTAGCATACTGAGTCTACAGAGCATTTTTTGTAAATATTTCTCTAAGGTCAAAGTTCAGAAGGGCAGACATAGAAAATGTTAATGCCTCAGGAGATGATTATTTATTAGAAGGAAAAAAGTCAAATTTAAACAGGGCAGGAATGATTGCCATTGAGGAGTCCTCTTGCATAATTTGGGCTGCTGGTCCAACATTTCTGATGCAGTGTTGCTTAGCTACATCTCTCAACATGATTTTGTTGTCTAACAAGATTTGTGTGGATCAACACTGCTATTGAAAGTTTATGTCCCCTCAATGTGACACGTGGAAAATACCGGTGCCTAGTACTGGACCCCGAGAGCAGTAGAGTAGAGGCTGTCATGTCAAACTCTGTGCAGTTGATCCTTGCTGTTTTTAGTTCCTCACTTCCAGTTAACTATATATCATTCATTCTTTAAAAAACTCATAAAATGTAAATGCACATAAAAAATAATAAATACCCTCTGGTATGTTCTATACAGTCACTCAAGCAAAGGTTTTTAAATGGAAAGTGCAATAAAGGCAAATTTATGTTTACAATTTACAATGTTTGCATATGTGACCTGTTTGCAGTATACTGTACGTAATATTAACTTTGTTTTACTTATTTTTGTTTTACTGTCAATGTAAGATTTGTTCTCTTTTTTGCTACATTTAAAATATTGGGTTTCACTGTGACATTCTAATTTATCCCTTTCAATTTCACTTCTGTATTCTCCCCACCTCTTTTGTTTTATGTTTAAATGTACTAGGGATGCACCGAATCCATTATTTTGGATTCGACCGAACCCCCGAATCCTTTGTGAAAGATTCGTCCGAATACCGAACCGAATCCGAGATTTGGAGCATATGCAAATTAGGGTTCAGTTTCGGTTCGGCCTGGCAGAAGGATTCGGCCGAATCCGAATCCTATTGAAAAAAGGCGAATCCCGAACCGAATCCTGGATTTGGTGCATCCCAAAAATGTACCACACTGTTTCTGCTTTTTCATCTTCCTTCTCTTTAGATGATTTCCACCAGCCATTCTACTTTACTATTCTACATAGCCATTGTTATGCCCTTCCCCATTAACTTTTCTCTTTTTGCAACTTCTTTAGAAGGTTTACATATCCCTGAGTTTTCTATTTTATGACTCTCTCTATTGTGCTTTTTCTTTTGGCTGCTTTCTATTCTGTTATTAAATTTGGAGTTGCCTGTTTACCATTATTGCTTACCATCATCCCCATTTTGTTTTATTTTAGCATTATTTATCCCTCTTAAATCAGTGAGATGTTTATCTGGACTTATGGATGGGAGTGTTGCAATCTATCAGTTCTGGCAAATGCCAGAAATGTACGACAGTGGGGCTCATTTATAAACACTGGGCAAATTTTCCACTGGTCAGTAACCCAAAGCAACTAATCAGTGATTAGCTTTTTTCAGCCATCTGCAAGTTGAACACTGAAAGCAATCATCTAATTGGCTGTCATGGGTTACTGCCCAGGTGCAAATTTTCCCAGAGTTTATAAATAACCCCAGTGACTTTTAATGGGCTGGTGGGGGCTGTTTGGATCCCTGTGTAATCGAAATGTTTCAGCCTATTTTGAATCACAGCCCAGAACTGGTGTAAATTCTATTGTGTAAATATGTTAATTCAGAAGGGGAGGGCCAAAATGACAAATAAGCTTTTTTCAAGAGTATGTACCTTGTACCATATAAACTAAAGTTGTTAGGCGACTGCTGAACCAATATCCCAACCGTATCTATAATTTAGAAACCCACTTTACAGGTATGTACTACTATGTCACTACTTTCTCCCCCCGTGTCCTATTAAACATTACATTTTTTATTGACTTTATTTATCGGTGTCATAGTGAGGCATGCTGGCATGGGTCCTATTTCTGCCATGTTTGGAACCTAGGGTCTCTATACTTGTATTGTCCTAAATATTTACCTTCTTTTTTTCAGATAAGAAACAATGTACAATATTCACATATGTGAGATTTTTATTTGTATCAATGTTATCCTTGTTATCTATTTCTGTTTATTCTCTAATTTCTCTAATGTAATATTAACTGCAGTACTTGTTATACTTAAGTGCAGATTTCATCTCCTTTTCAGTTGTAGATATAACCATTAACTAATCTCTCCACACAAAAACTTTTTCAGAAAAAAAGATTTCTTCCAAATAACGGAAATGTGTCAGAATATTTTTTTTAATGTCTCACCAGTCTAAATTTGATTTATTATAATCCCTGAAAGAAGGAAAACAGTGGGCATACTGTGCCAAGAATCTGATGGGGATGAAAAGACCAAAGGCCCTTTACCACTTTTACATGTTTTTCTTTCTGAAACATTGACGGCATGAACTTCCAATTAATGGTCAATAAGCCTCTGTGGAACAGTGTAACCTTGGTTAGTAATTTAGTATTTTTTGACTAAATGTCACCTTCCCTCACAAAGAAAAAAAAAAATCAAAGTTGTGATGTGAAATGTTCATTATAAAATCACTGAGCTGAAAATATAATTATTACAGATGAGAATGACAGCTTTATTTTATATCCCTGTGGTGAAATCTCTGCCAGTCATCTTAAACCTGAAGATATTTATATTACACTCTGCCATTTGAATGCACAAAGACAGATTAGGAAACCTGAGGGAATAGAGAAGAATAGGGGGGAAAACGCAATACTGAATAAAATTAGGATACTTCATAGATATTTAGAATGAAATGTAAATGAAGAATACCCTTTGTGAAAGTTAGTGATGGTTACATCTTTTCAACACAAGTTTTATGATCTCTATGTCTAACTAGTAGTCTGGGGAATAACGCTTTAATAGTAACCTAACTATATTTTAAAAAAATATTGCAAAAAAATCCTGCTTTATAAATCGTTCTCCGAGAGTAAAGGCTTTTATATAGCCTGGTTATCATTTTTGGGCATATTAATGAGTATGCTTTTCTGGCAGCCTAATACATATTCAGCTGCTTTTAGCTACTGTCAGATGTATAAAGACAGCAGGTAGCAGACTCATAATAAGCAACTGCTTGCAATCTAACTTGTACATTGAAAATGATTGATGTGACTATTTGGCTAGTGGGCCCATTACATACATTACATACATTTCAGACTGAAATGCTTATGCCTGTGTTCACATTTAGTAAGCTAGATGGACAACTTAAAACCGGAGTGTTTTCCCAAAAGGCAATGCAGGAATGTTGCTTTCAAGCTGAACTTTACCAGGGGTAGCAAATAGCTGGTAACTTACTGTATCTCAGTCCAAGCGCAGAAGAGAAAAGCAGTCTGTTGTTTCAGGAGCTATAAAAGCACCCCTCAGTAGCATTTGGGGGGGGGGGTAGTTTATTTAACCTTTTACATTTTTTTAAAGAACTGAAATGGTCAGTTATAGCAATTTGCAGTTAGGAGCAAAGGTTTGGAGTTGGACATGATAGTTCTGATTTGATATTTCTCAAATGCATTCCATAATGGGAAACAGGTATCAGGTTTGATATGTGTGTGTGTCAACTCATTACAAATTTATGGGCAGTCAGGAAAGTTTTGTTAAATGGGAAAAATATTGAACTGATGGAGGATTCCATTGTTTGATATTTGATAAATGAATTCCTTGTCCTTAGCTCACATAGAACATTTAGGGCTCTTAGTATACATTTATCTGTTCACAGAAATAATGTTGAAATGACTGTGATTGCCTTTCTTCCTGCATTAAGGCCTACATATTTGATACAAAAAGTTTATTAGGACATATTAGAACATGGCCTAATATGTCCTAATAAACTTTTTGTATTTTTTTACTTGCTGCTTTATTACTTTTTGGAGGCACTCACATTTTCGGTTTTGCTCCTACGTGTATGCGCCCTTGGACTGAACTGTGAGTATGCCCTCCTGTTTAAATTCTAATTTTTGCAACTGCATTGACTTTAGTAGTTCTTATATAGGCTGGATGCACCATCTCTTTTTGTAGCCTACGTGTTTGATATCAAACTCAAGAAAAAGAGCAATGCACGTTCCCTGATCACCTGTTTCATTAGTAATGTATTGCAAGTGCATGTATATTAATGAAACAAGGATTTTAGTTAAAAAATTATGATCATCAAGTTTTATAAGTCACCATTCTACGTGGGTAAATCCCTTATGGTGGTCCTAAGTACTTACCTCTGGTCAAATTTTCATAGTAACATATCTTGGTATGTGTCTCCTGACCAAGGGACTGGTCTAACTAGGCTTTATCCTCCCCCATCTCCTTAGCATTTATAAGGGAAGAGGGGTTGCCAAGACCAAAGCATCAATTTTTTTTCCTCCCCCCTTTTACAGCTTTTAAAAGAGATTGTCCAGACTAACATTTTTAAAGGCATAAAACCACCATTATAGGGACTGTTGCAGGGGTGCAACGACCACATGGTAGTCTGGCTGTACTTCCTACAGAGGAACTCTGCTAAAATACAGAAATATGTTAAAAAGGTGGTTGTGGGATCACTCCAAGGCTAAGTAAAATATACAAATACAAAGGAAGTGCAAGTCATTGCCAGGATAGTTACAAACATACAAAAGAGGAAAAAATTATCAATGCACATTTCCTGATCCCTTTTCCTATCCTGGCCAGATCAGTTGACCAAATCAGTTACTTAGCCTTGGAGTGCTCCCACAACCACCTTTTTATGTATTTCTATATTTCTGATATCAAACTCAGCCTGACATTTCAGGCATCAACCATACTACTAAAGCTACTTTCAAGCTATCAAGCTAACAGCAATTTCAAGCTATCTTGATTGGCACCACTCCCAGTTTTGATCCATAAAACCGTTTTTAATAATACATTAGTACACAAGCAAATTCTTGCATTCATTAATAATTACTACAATGTGAACTGTAAATAAAATAGCACTTTAATGTTTAATGGTATTGAAACCACTTTGAAGTACAATTTCTTCCTTAGATGTTCCTTTGGTAATCCAAAACCATAAATTGTGCTTTTATTTGGACACATCATTTTAATTTGTTCAAACATGTTTATGTGCTAGTATAAATATGCAGCCTGGTCTGCTAAAATTTACAGGGCACATTTACAAGACAAAATAAACATTTTGTTGTTGTTTTTATATCGTTATAACATATGTAGTTTTGTCTGTTGATCTGGCCACGCATTGTGTGTGCATACTTTTCACAATCATGCCAGCCTGTGGGCATGTCCAAGTCTCTAAGCAGAATATATGGCCAACTCTCAAGTAGAATATATTGATTTAAAGGAGAACTTAAGCTTAATTAAAGAAGTAGGGTGATCCCCTGTGACAAGTTTGAAGTCCTGGCTCATTGCTGCTATTGAGACGCTGAAACGTTAGGCTGGTACAATAAGTTCATTATATAAAATAATGGGGATCAAACAACAACTACTGATCTGTGTGAGTTGGTTTCAAGTATACTTCAATATCCAGGTTTCCTCCCTCTTTGATAACCATGGCACAGTCCAAAAATGGCAGTTTGCTGTCTTTCGCATCTTCCCTAGTGAACTTGTTGTTTTTGGTTTTATACTACCTATGCTAGTAGTTTTACCCTATAACTTTTTGACAAACACAGTATAGCAGGTTTACTTTGATTTATTATTGTCATTTAATAAAGGCTACAATATACCCCCTACTATAATGTAAAAGGGTGTTACAAACTAACAAAAAGCTCCAAGGCTTACTTATTCTTTAAACAGTATTATTAAAAATATTTCATTATTATTATTGTTGTACAGAATGTATCTGCTATTCAATTAGCGGAAATCAGCAGTATATGTTAATGTATGCTGGAATACGAGGAGATGAAATGATAACTATACTCCCAAACAATTTAGGTATATTTATAAATTGCATAAAACATCTCATATATAAAACTCTGCTAAATTTAAGTAAACCATTTTCATAGTAATAAACTTTTTTTACTAGTATGTGCCATTGGGTAATCCCAAGTAGAACATTTTAAGAACTAAGGGTTGCCCCCTGGGACCCTACAATTCACGGTGCACACATGTTAGGTCACCTGGTAAACCCGCGGATATAGGCCCTGCCCACACATCGCTATACAGTAAGAGCAAACAGGTCAAACCTTACTCTGCCTGAGGTGGGATGCATTTTATTAGATTGAATTATAGCTAATTTTTTTTTTTAATTTATCTAACTGGTTTTGAAAGGATTACCTGGAAAGTTATGCTGCAAGGTGAGGCTACGTAATCAGTTGGAAGTTAGGCACCCATAAAATGTATCAAGCAGATCAGCCCTTTAGCATAAAACTCATTGTTGGCCTACCAGTGCTCCATCTTCTGTGGTACCAAGGGCCAGAATTTTTCTGGCCTAAGTGGTGGAGGGCTGATAATGTAAGCCAGTGTTGACCACTCCCTGTTTGTAAACCACACCCACTTTACACCACACCAGGTTACCACAAGAACTATTAAGACCATGTCCACATTTATGGTGGTAGCACACAAAAAAAACAATGGTTGTTGCTCACTGCAGGGATATCACTTATCACTGATATGTGATAATTTTAAGTTAAATGAAAACATACCCTTAAATCCATATGCCTCCTCCTCCCCGTGGATAACACAGCACACCCTTGGCACATGATTAAACACCTTAGGGCCCCTAACAAATTTCCCAAATGCTAACAAACCCCCAGAACAAACTCTACCAGGCTCGTGTCCCACAGGTAGTGTAGGACAGGCAGAGTATGGCACACACAGGGAGCATAGGGCAGGCAGAATATGGCACGCGGAGCATAGGGCAGTCAGAGTATGGCAAACACAGGGAGCATAGGGCAGGCAGAATATGGCACAGCCAGGGAGCATAGGGAAGGCAGAGTACAGTAGGAGACAGGGAAGCCTATCAGGACCACTTTAAAATAAACTGTTCATACAGTTCAAACAGTTCATACAGTGACACAATGGGGCACAAGCTGTTTGTATGAGAGTGAACAGGTGAACAATGTGGGCACTTTCAGTCTGGGTTTTAGGTGTAAACAGTACAGGGCTTTAGGGGTGTGAACAATAGATGTGTTACAGGTGTGAACAATGCAGGGGGATTACATGTGTGAACAATGCAGGAGTTTAAAATCTGGATTTGAGGTGTAAATAATCCAGGGGCCAGTTAATCTCAGTACTAATACACTTTAAAGATTACAAAAGGTAAGCAATCCCTGCAGGTAGACTTTCATGTGGGTGGCCATATAAGGGAGTTCACAAGTCACATGTAGCCAGTGGGCCACCAGTTGGATAGCACTGACCTGATGGATCTTGTTTCTGTTACATTTGGTCAGCTATATAGAAAATGCACACTGGATAGTTCATTATAATGACTAGAGAGGCATTCTGCACACTGCCTTGGGTTCTACGATAGAATGTATCTGAATTTATTCATACTGTATAAGTGTACAGATTTAAAGGCATAGTCTACTGAACTACTTTTCAGTACAGGAGTTTTGAATGATTTTATCTGACACTGATCTATTGTACTCTACTCTAGGAAACTTTTTTCTTTTTAAATTAGGTGAGCAAACTATTAGATAGTATAAAGTTGTGCACAATTGTGAATGCAGAAGAATGTGTGTTTTCCTTAAAGAAGCATATAAATAAGAAGAAATTAATGGGCAAACGAAAGTGGCTATTAGGGTGATTTTTTGGCCATGGTTAAATCTGTGGTACTGCAAGCAACAAATCTCCAAAAATTGCTTTTGCATCAAAATAAAATAAATCACCAGTAAGAAACCGTACATGGCACTTAGCTTTCTAGAGTTGCCTCAAGTTTGCAAAACAAAACCCCAGGGCCAGAACTGGGGGTATGCAGAAGAGGCTTCTAAATCCAGCAGGATTTAGTGTGAGTGCAGGAGTGCTGCCGACCAGGGTGGGGGAGGTTAGAGGCTGCCGGGTGTGGGGAGTTTTTTGCCGAGCAGAGGGCTGGGGCAGTTAGCCCGGTTCTGTGAAATGCTTTGCATGTTTTAGAAAGAGAAGTTACACTCCAAAAAAAAATAAAAAATCAGAGCTCTTGCTATATGTTATAGGGGGGCTTGTCTGCTTGTTCCATATGAAGCATCCATTTAGAAGAAATATTCTGTGGCTGTCAGTGCTATACTCAATTAACTTTGAATACCAGAATTCATCAGACTACGATGGAATTGCTATGTTAGACTGAGGACAGAACAAATGCTTTAATGTAAATGTTATATTATTAAAGTTGCTATGCCTATTTACTTCTGCTTTTAGCTTTCTCTAAAAATACTGGGAATAACAAGCTTTTAACCTGAAGAGAGGTCTTGCATGAAAAGTGATTATTAAGAACCTATTTGCAGCATAGAAATGGCCTTGTAAGTAATTTGCACATTTGTCCTTTACATCTGCATTTTACTTTAGCTGGTGACATTTTATAGTGGGAAAAACCATGTCATTGGACCGATTGAATATTATTTCTAGTGTGTAGAATCAATAATATGCCTTCCCAAATCTCTTAATTTGGGCATTGCTTGTGATTAAGATTATTTTACTGCACTTGTGATTTAAATTACCCCTCCTATGTGTCATTTCTAGGGCCCTTCCCTGTCATCAGTAGCTTGAAACTATAGAACTACTACTCCCACCATCCTTTACAGCTGTTATCTGTTATGAAATACTGATAATGTTTCACGCATTAATGCCATCCATTGAAGGTGCTTATGTTCTGATGGAACTTTCCCTTGTGGCCACAATTATGATGGAATTGTGGGAAAAATGCAACAATTTAGGTAATAAACAAGGCCAATTGTGTCTGAAGTTGCATACTGCATTGGCATTCATTAATAAGCACTGTAATCTTTTATAATTTTATTATTAATATATATATATATTTAAATAGTATTAATGATATGTTAATAAAATAGACAGGGAACAATAAAACAATGGAATTTAAATCAAATTACAAATTAAAAAGTGTTAAGAATAAGAGGGTGCATAGCTTTTAGTCGAAGTGGGCCGGTAATTTTTTAGGCACATGTAGAAGAATAATAAGTGCTGTACTTTACGTTGGTTGAGGAATTGCTTCAAAGGACAGAAACAGTCAGATGTTTTGCCAGTGTTCCAAGAAGCAGTTTTACGTTTAGATCTGAAGTGATTAAAGCAATATTGACACGTTCCTATAAAAATCATAGGAACATGTCAGTATCAAGTAGTTGCTACACCCAGAATAGTTCCCCTCAAAGCCCCCTCAAAGCCACCCCCAGCCCGAGAAACTTTGCACAGCTGACCTGCTGACATAGCTCGCTGATCTTCTGCCTTGCTTCTATGATGCTGGGCTGGGGAAGTAGTGATCCTTCCATAGGCTGAAATCTTGTTTTCATTCATAATTAGCCTATGGAAGGATTGCGCCGCCCCCAGCCGAGCATCACTGAAAGGCTGGGGTGGCTTTCAAGGGAACTATTTTGGGTGCAGCAACTCCTTGATACTGACACTTTGTATGATTTTTATAGTAACGTGTCAATATCACTTTAAAGTAGAATGCTTTGTGGAGGAATTCTGGTGTGAAGCAGTAAGAAAAAAGGGGTCGGAAAAGTAAAATCACTGGGGGTGCCAGAGGATTATCTGTGCACAGGTATTCTATTTACCTCACAAGGACCAAACATGGAGTAGCTTCAATATCCCGGTCTGTCCTATTTAATCAAGGAATAACAAATCTTGATTTCTCATAATTTAAAGAGTAGGTAAAGAGTTTGTTCAGTACTAGCCCTATTCATTGCAATTAAGTTGATCATGGTATGTAGGGTAGAAACATACTCTCTGAAATGGGAACCTAAAATTGCAAAAAATGGGGCAAGCTTCAAATGGCAAGTATGAAAAGCAAAATGTGTAAAACCTTTCTATACAGTGTCGTTTTTGAATCTAGATGTAGAGTGCAGCTGGCATCAGCCAGAAGTCCAGGCAAAGGTGTTCCATGTATGGGCATAGTTTTTGTGAGAGTATCAGGGGCTCCCAGCAGGGATGCCCTCCTCAGCCTTGTCCTTCGCATGCTGATTCAAAATGTATGCACCCTCTGCGATTCTGGGTTTATGCACTTTTGCGTCTGATGTAATCACGCATTGGCGCAAAGTTTAAATATTTAAAGGGCTCCTTGCCCTATGTGGATTGCCCAACGTAAAGGTTCCTTTCTTAGTTCCTGGGTATATTTATATTCTGATATCTGGTTCTTGAGCCTTGCCTGTCCCTGACCATGCCTGAACTGACCCTTGCCTGTCTTGACTATTCTACGGATCCTGATTCTGTACTGAGCATATTTTCATGTTTGACCTTGGTTTGTGACCCTGACTTTGGTTCTGCATTCCACTGTATACCGCATTGCCCGTTGGGTTTGACCTGGCCTGTTATAGAATTCACTACTGCTCCCCTGTCCTATCAGTACACGTTCGGTTCCTGTGTTTGCCCAGAACTCTCTCCCTGGTTCTCCAGCTTTAAGACCTGGCGAGATCTGAGTAGCAGAGGGCTCCACCCAAAGCCAAAGGAGGCTGCTATAGGCAGAAGAGTGGGCTGAGACCAGAACCTTGGAGTTAGTTCTGGGTTTGGGAAACCATATGTTACAGTTTTGAACTATCCCTTGTTCCTGTACCATTAGTAAATTAAATGATGAAAAGACTGAACAGCCTTGTTTGGGACGTGAGAAATGCTTCCAATTGCCAATGGCTAGACCAGTCAAAGCTAGTTGCTATGGGCTATTTCACTGCATATATGAGTATGAGATTTTCCATCATTACATGTTCAAAATTGAAAAAGAAATTATAAACTATTGCTGATTAAGGAGTTTCGTAGAAACACTTGTAGTGTGTAATTTTGCAATAAACCCTTTTTCAGTCCAAGTACAGAGAATACAGGAAAAAAGAATAATAGCTTCAACTTTTGTTTGCAGCTGATGACTTTGTTTATAGCAGCACCTGATGCTCTTTAAACATTGCACATAAAATCAATACTTCCAACTAATGCACATGGAGGCGCACTAATGCATTGGAACAGGGCAGAGGTGTTTTTTTTTTTTTAAACAATAGGCTGCTATTTATATTTCTCCTGGGAACATACTGGAAAATAGCTTGTCTTCTCTTATTCTAGGCGGATAAAACATATCATCCTCAGAGCAAGGTTGTGAACAAAGAACGTGTAACTGAAGTGTTAACAAGTGATATTGCTCAAAGCATTTTGTTTTCTGTGCATTATAAACAGTAAATCATAGGCACTGGGAAATATCCCCACAGTTCTCCATGTAGAAGTAACCATAACTAATCTTTCAAACACCTATTAAGGCAGACTTTAAATCAGGCTGATAACCAGCTGAGGTTCTCTGCCAATCAGCATTTAATTTCCCCTTGAGGATTTCCTTGTTGTTTCAGTGTCCTAACTACAGTGAGTAATAGTTTTGTTAGCCAGTCTAGGATTTATTCATTTAACACAGGCTGTAATCAAGAAAATATTTGTTATAATTTATTCTTTCAATTGATTTTTTTTATTTATGAACATGTGTGGCAAAAACAGACCAAACCAAAGTTTATGTGCTTTTAGGTTAAAATATTTGTAGAAGGCCACTCCTAAGGCCACTCTCATACACACCTTCCAACCAAATCACACTCAGCACAACTCCCCGCACCATCACTTGCAGGATTTAGATACACCATTTTAAAAAGCATAGGATTTGGCAACTCTTGCAGATTAGAAAATAATAAATCTACCTGCTGTAGTGATGTTTCACTACAGCATACATTAGTCTTTGGGCAGCTGGCTAAAGATTTTTGAAGTTGTCATTTCAAAGTGGCTAGGGGCTCTCACACGTGGAGTTTTCTTTTTTCTTAAAGTTAAAAAATGTGTGCATTTACTTTCATGAATAGCATCCACCCATCACCACTGCCACCAATTTATTTTATGTATGTTATGATTAATCATGGTTACATTAAAATTGCTGTATCTCTAGGTGTATTGTAGGAAAATGCCTTTATCCTCACATTATATCCCTCCCCACATCACTATTTTTACTTTTTGTGCCGCCTTAACACCACTTTTTTTTTTTAATATTTAATGCTGTGCATTTCTGGGCATTAAGTGTACACATATTATACAATATAATCTTAGAGACAGTTTACCATTAACTGAGGATTTGTTTTTTTTAAAATGCATTCAGATTTATGCTAATGTACTGGAAAAAAATCACACAAAAAATATGATATATCGCCTTTAATTTAAAAATCTGAACAGTATGATGGAAATACAACTTTTTCCTACTCTCCCATGTTTCCTTTTACTATGAAATAGTTTTTATTCTCTAACCTCACTCTGTAGAGCAGAACCTTCTCAGATGACATACAGGGCTTCTGAAAATTAAATTCTTTATCACGTTTTTATCTGAATAACTGAACTCTTCAAAAAAATAACCTTTGATCTTTAACTCTAAAGGGAAATTACACAGGAAATTAAATATGCTCTAATTAATGAAGTGCTGTCGTTTTACTTACAATTATTCTAAGTTTTTCTGTGGACTTGCCTAAAATATTATTTGTTAAAACAGAATTCTCATAATTATAGTATATCCTGAGAATACTTATATTATGCTGATAAAACAATAGACTTAGTATCAGGTGTGTGGCAAGAATAAATTATCAGGGTATGTTGGTAACAGGATTAAAAGATACATAAGATTTTTAAATTCAAACATAAATTTTAATAATACATCTTTGCAAGCTTAAATTACTTTAGAAATCCAGTGGAAATTGTATTATGTTCCCCTAGAAAACAACAATAAGTTCCCATCTCAACAGTGCTGACATTTTGCTTGTTAGTTTTCATCTTCTTACCAAAGTATATTTCATACAAACATTTTTCCAACATTTTGTTTTATGTTTTATTTCTAATTGCTTAAAGGAGAACAAAAGCCTACCAACAACCCAGGCCCCTCCCAATCCCCTTTTGAATCTCACCATCAGGGAATCTCAGACCTGCACCTATGTCTGTACGTGGCTAAAAAATGTGAGTTCACAGCAGGTTTGGCACACACCATCTCATGCAACTTTTGGGTCGTCTCCTCTGCAAGATCTTTCTTGAGCTCACCATAGGAACATGTGCAGTTGAAGTCAATTTCATGCATGCACCCATTGCTTGCAATGCATTGGTTAATATTCAGTGAATTTTTTGGCAAAAGAGGGCAGTTTTGTTCATCAATATTGAAGGTCAAATCAGCTGACTGACAAACTCAGTTTTAAAGTTTGAACCAGCAAACTGTATAATAAGGGATTGTCTTTTTATTGCTGCCTAGAAACAGAGGAAAGAGACATTTCAGTTGGAGAAAATTATCAATTAGAAATGCTAAATGAAGATTATATATTTGGGGGTCCGTTTACTAAAGTGCAGTAAATCTGACTTTAAGTTTCCGCATGTTATCGCTGAGAATATTTTTACGCCAGAATATTCGCAGTGACTAAGTTTACTAAACAGCGATGCGCTCAGAAGTCATTGCGATCACTTGCGGTAACTACGTTAAGGAACCAGCTTACGTTGGCGGTAATTTTAGCGAGTTGCGAATTTTCTGGCGAAAAATTACGTTTTTGCGAATATTTATGCTATAAAATAGTCTTGTTTTATGGCAGTTATTATGGCAATTTTTACTGTGACATTTATGGCCAGAAATGCATCTTCAAAACTCATAAACTTTATTGACTGATGATTATACCATCCAACAACATCACCAGAGTAACACTAATCAAACATGTCTGCATCATATAAACCCTTCTGCCAATAGAATCATAGGAACAAGAAATGATAGCAGTTAATCTCTTTGCTTCATAGAAATGCACAGTTTAATGTAGCCAATCACAATGAAACCAAAAAAGCGTAGAGGCTGATGAATCCTTGGACTGTGATGCCCGCTGCCAATAATACGACTCGAAGCTGAAACTGCTGCTGTTGCAACAGATAGAAGCAGAAGCCAAAACATCCTGTCAGCAATAGCTACAGATCTGTCTCCTGTCAGCAAAGAATGATGGGTAAAAAAAAACAGTATTATGGGATATTTCCTGCCCCTTGAGAATTTTCTGGCAAAAAAAATACTTTTACGCCACTACATAGGTGGCGGTAAAAGTTTGCGAATATTCTGGCGTTAATTTTGTCTTTAGCACATTTCGCTGTTTAGTAAACCAGGCGTTAATGTGTACGTCGCGTTATTTTCAGCTAATGCGATAACTGGCGAACAATTATTCTTGCGCAAGAAAATTCGCTAATTTATATTTACCGCAAGTTAGTAAACTGGCGATAACATATTTGGCGAAAATTCTATCTATATATTGTGCGAATATTTTTAACGCACTTTAGTAAACGGACCTCTTGGTCTCAACATCACGTTCAATACAGGTATGGTGACGGATTTTTTTTTAAAACAGAACACAGGATTGTCCTAAAGTAACTTTGCTTCCAGAACAGAAGCTTATAGTATTTAGCAGGATACATTGATGACATTTGAAAACGTTTGCATTTTATTTGGTCTTCATTTTGACTGTCAATATTTTTATACTCTCTAAATATTTTTAGTGTAAATATTATCTGCTGCTGCATAGGTTTTCCTAGTCCAGAATATATTTGAAAGTATAATTCAGGTCTTGATATTTAAAGCAAGTGTTCATTTAAAGCAAATATAGTAGGTTTTTCCCCACAGAATCAAAATGTTTCTAGATAGATATAGTTCTTTGTAGCATATGATAATAGACTTTCAGCCTGGATTTAGATATAATGAAAGACAAAATACTGAGCATGAAGTTTGAAAACCAGTAACGAGTAATGGTCCAGTTATAGGCTAAGCAATAATCAATCAAATGTCCTTAGCGAGAAAACATTTGGTAATGATTTACTTGTATGAATCAAGGGTTTAAAAAAACATTTAGAGAACTGAAATCTGTCAATTATGCCGTGTCAGTGAAGCTACTATTAGGTATGCACAATTTTAAATGTAAAAACTATTTTAGGCTCTACATTCATAAAAAGGTTTGCCAAAATTCAGGAAATGAAACTCATCTCATGTTTTTTATGATTGCCCAATTGCATTTTCATCGCCTACAGCTATGTCGTGGGTAACACTAGACTGCTTCAAAGTACTAAAATTAAATAAAAAACAGAGATTACTAATAACTTCTCTAAATGCTTTACAATCCCAGTTATTATCAACATTGTAGTAATGCAAGTAAACGTTAAAGAAAAAATAATACTTCTTTATCATTTTAGCAAGCTGACAAATCATTCTAATCTCAATGAAATGGTGCCATACTTACAGTACTTTACAACATGTTAAAGGAAACAATTTTATGCTTACAAAAAAAGTAATTATACAAAGACATGTTTTATTAACTCAATGTGCATATATCAGTAAATTTCTTTTAGCAAAAATTAAGTTACAATTATAAAACAATATGCTTTTCTTGAAAACTCTTTTCAATTATGGCAGAGAAAAAAATAATTATAAATCTCCTCCTACTGATCCAGCAATAAATGGAAGCAAAAGAAAGTTGAAAAGCTATTGTTTTTTTCTGAAAAATACCACATAATTTATTTATGTTTTAAATGGATTTTAATGCATGAAAGAAAGCTCCAGCTGAGAGATTTTTCTTAGGAATGAAACAACAAAAATCTTATGTTTTGTTTAGAAAGTATTCATTTATTTTGGTTTAATACACATCCCTAGTAGAACTAGAAACCTATGCTCATAGAGATTAACATTTTAACAACCACTGTAATTTTGAAGCAAGTTAAATGTCATTTAGGGGTTTTATATGCAATCAAAGAAAATACAGATTGTAATTTCTAGGTGAAAAAAAAAATGGAACTGCAAAGGCATGTAAATGTAAAACCAAATCAGGAAAATATATGCATATAGTTATATAGCAGATAAGGTTGAAACACATACAAAGATATACCTACTTCTGCATGATCAAGATAAAGGTGAAACCCCCCCCCCATGTAAAGTTGTCTCTGATTTGCCTCAGAAGGGGCAAGTGAAAAAGCCCTTGGATTAGTATTTTTAATGCTTCCTGTTTATTATAGATGACTCTAGCTTTCATTACATTACCCCTTAAAAAAAAAAATTGCACATCTCACAAGCCTGTTTCAGAAACTAAAAACTTTATTAAAAATAATTTCTAAATTTAGATTTTTTTTTTAGAACATGTAACTCAACACAAGAACTACAAAATACTGAGTCAGTGAATTTAGTAAAACATGGACTTAGAGCATATAAGCCAAGTAAAATATATTTTATAATTAATTAATTAATATAATATAATATTATATTATAATAATATAATTAGATACATTAACTCTATGGCACCATAGTAGTTAAAATGTTGCATTTCATGGTTGGAATGTCGATGATAGCAGCAAGTTATAAGGGGAAAAGTGCACAAGGGACTAGACTAATGTTCTAGTGCTCCAAAAGGCCTTAGGATAGGCTGAAACGTTAGTCTCCAAATAAAAACACAATTTCTTCTTTTATATTTCCTAGATTTTCGAAGTTCATGTCCACTCTCAGAAGATAAGGTAAGTCCATTTTTTAAAGGACAATTTCTCATCTCAGGGATTCTTTTTGACCTGGTCCTTATTCATGAGCAGTAACTAAGGTAAATCGGTTTTTCATCCAGCTAAACAATGTATTACACAAGATTTAATTTGTCTTATGGAAAAATGTGTACAGGTTATGATTAACTGTGTTCTGTAAGTAAAGAAATAACAGCAGACGTTTTTTTTTTACATTTTTCTGCTATCAATCAAGTTTAATATGTTAATTCTTTGTAGATATATATATATATATTTTTGATGTGGTTTTGGAATATGTGTATATAGAAACTGCATTTAATCAAAGAGGTTATAACAAAGCAAAGCCTGAAAAATTCTATCTCAAGCTAGTTTTGTTAAATCTGTAAGAACTCCTTTGACAAGTGCATAAAAGAATAAAATCTAGTTTTTGTTTTATGTGTATGCTTACTTAAAACTGTTCATGAAGATATTTTATTTTGCTTAAAATACCACAAAGTTTAATGTCTTCATTAGCGATTAAAGGAATATTTAATCTAGTCATTTTATTCCCTGTTGAGTGTGAATGGGATCCTGTTGTGTTTATGCCGTAATTATCTGCATCATTTTAAATGAACATTTAGTGAGAGCTAATTTCAGAATAAATTCCAGAGTTAGGGACAAATGTAAAATATTTTATTATCCATGCTGCACAAGGATAGTTTGCTCCTTTGACTTAAAGAAGCAGTATACCTGAAGTTCAACATGAATAGGACTTGAGCTGAATACACTTTTTTTATACTGCTTTTTTATACTGTAAATGTTTTTTGTTATCTCTTGAACTAAATAGGGTTAACAAGGTAACTGAAGCTTTTCCATGTTTGGCTTTTGCAAGGTAGATACTGTAGCACCTATTTGGCGGTATTTTGTCAAATACCCACTAGCAGGGTAGAGCATCGCTACATGCGACTTACACAACAGGGCCTTCGCCATGTGGAAGTGTTCCCTATGGTGTAGTGCAACAAATCCCTCAGGCTATTGTGCACAAAAAACATACAAAATGACAAGTCTGCCCTAGTGTAACTATTCTTCATTCACAGGGTTTCCTGGTCCCCGGCTTCTTCTCCAAAGCATATGGGCCTTTCTGGGCCTAGCTGTGCCCAGGCTCCCCTGAGCACACCCAGCTGGATCACCATCCACAGGCCAAAGAGGAAGTGGCCACTCCCTACATACACTATAGAGCAGTGTAGCAAGGGAGTGTCATTACACCTCTCAGCCAATAATGCTAAAGGTTATTCCACTACAGGGTCTCTTACCCAATAACCCAAAGAAAAAATGAAAGATTAACTCTCTATAGGGCCTATTAACCCTATAGGGCCCTACAATACAATAAATACCTCTGGTGGTGGAAATATTAGAAATATATTAAAATATCTATGATTAAAAGTGCAATATATACACCTGATAGATGGATGATTTGTGGAGGTTTAGCCAGTGATTCATATAGATAGAATATAATGTTGAGAAGGGATGCTCTTAAACCCTGAACATTGATATTAGTGTAATTCCCTTACCCTATAAGTCTCCTGAAAGTCAAGCTCCAGTGCTACAACCAAGCAACCATGGTATAGCATGGTAGTTTACTAACCAGGCATTCCTCCCTTTGGATTTAATGTGGCATTTGTTTTTTTTTTTTGTTATCTATTTATCCTGTATTGTATGTTTCTTGTACATATGTTTCTTGTGCATCCGTGCATTCATTGAGTCATAGATATGTACAAAATGAAATGTCTGACAGTATTTTAAAAAAAACACGGCACTCTTGCAAACAGGCTAAATCGGTAGCTGTTCCATAAACCACATGCCAAGATGTTATTGAATCTAGCTTCTTCTAAAATATGGTCTGTTAAACATCAGAATTGTATTCTATAACATACTGAATCAGCATTTCCATCCTATTCACTATATGAAACCATAGAATATCTTTTGTCATTCTGTCATTATTCAACAGAGAACATCTTGTTTTTCTAGTTGCAAACGGACAAATACAACCTTGGTATCTGATAACATGAAAGCCCTGCATGCTGCTGAACATTGGAACTTAAGATAACACACTAAACAGCTTGATAATGTTTCCAGTTGCAAAAGCCAAGTGTAGAGCTGTTGAAATAAAAGTTAAGAGTTTGAATATGTAATTCAATCGTTGCCATCATTCATGTCAATAAGGTATCTGAAAGATCTGCTTCCTTTATATTTTCAAAGACAATTTAAAGCCGTTCAGCTTGGATACAATGAGACTTCTTTTATATTCAACAAATGAAAGGATGTGATAAAATTGGAAGATGGAAATCTAAGCTAGATTGAATCAGACATCACTGTCCTGCATTTGTTCTTGTTTTTTTATTTTATCTAATTAATCTTGCAAACAGGGCTGATTTAACAGATGAACATTTCGTTTTTGTAAAAACGGTCTGCAATCTTTGTGAAAATCAGCAGATCTCAGTAATGCAAGAGACTTTATCTTCACAAATCCATTTTTTGTAAATGAATGCTGACTGAAGAAAACAATTAATGGGTAAGTGAAAATTGACATAATGATGTCATGCAATGTGTTTGGATAGTGTTGTATGGGATAATTTTGTCTGTGGGAGTGATCCTACACACAAAGCCCAAGGTCATCAGCTGATGCCCCTTATTCAGAAATTTTCTGTTCATTCACTTAAATGGCAATCACGTGATGGACTCTTATCACAAGCAATAATTTCTCTAAAACAGGGGTGCCCAAAAGGTAGATCGGGATCTACCAGTAGACCTTTAGCTGGTGATCAGTAGATCTCAAGATACAGCTTGTCTAAATCACCCTCCTATATCATGCTTTTCATTCAGATATTTATTATGTTAAAGTCACATAAGAAATAGTTGTTTGTTAAATTTAGCAATATACATTTTCCCATAAATCAATATTTAAGTAATATTTTCCATGGAACAGAATGCTAACAATGCTTTTATGGATGTAGATCATAATAGGTCAGCATCACCAAAAGTAGACCTCGCATTAGTATGTATGGGAATTCCTGCTCTAAAACATGACAATCAGCATTTTTGAGCAATAAATGCCCATCAAGAAAGTGCACCAGGAAGAATGGAAGATTTTTTTGTATTTTGTCCCCAATCCAGGAAACAAAAAAGTCGGGTGAAAATACTACTATGCCTATTCTATTAATAAAAAACAAGAATTTTCCAGGAACATAAATGCATATAGTCTTAAACTTAAGTTACACTTTGCTAATTCTACCCCATCCATTGAAGATAGAGGGTTAATTCAAAAAGATAAAATGTGCCACTTTAAAAATAAGAGTACATTTATCCCTGAAGTTAACAATGAGTCATTGTCTGCCTTTGAGAAAAATGTTACGCATGAAGTGAAACAAATGTGGGATAAAAATGCATTGAATGGTAAACATTATCAGAACTTAACAGCCAAAGAAAGAGTGGCATTACAAGGGTTAAAATCAAACAACTCTATTGTAATACGGAAAGCAGATAAAGGGGGGCTATAGTGATAATGGATAAAGAAAAATATTTGGAGAAGCTTTTGCACAACTAGAAATACCTGGCCATTATGAAAAGATCAATGGTGATCCAGTTAATGCCGTTAAAAATGAAATTGAGGTACTGGTCACTCAAGGAACGTAAATGGGAGCAGCAGTCGCTCCCTTGTTTGCTAATATTTTTGTCCATAAATTGGAGAAAAGATTATTTTTGACTGATCCATATATACAACAGATAGTAGGGTACTACAGATTTGTGGACGACATACTGGTCTTATGGGAAGGTACAGCAACATCTTTTAACGAAATGATACGTCTTGCAAATAAATCGCACCCTACAATTAAATTTACCACTAAAATTGGGATCCACACAATTCATTTTTTGGATGTGACCATTAAGCTAAATAATGGACAGATCAGTACTGGTCTGTATCCTAAAAACACAGACAAAAACAATATCCTAAATGCCTCTAATTATCATGCATCTAATGTGATCAGGGCTATACCAAAAGGCCAATTCATTAGAGCTTGAAGAATCTCCTCTGATGATTAAGATTATGCCCTAGCAGATAACAGTGTGAAACCAGCAACGTAACTAGAGGGGGGCGGGCCCTGGCGCAGGACGCGAAGCCGGGCCCCCCCGCCCCCTCTGTACGCCCGGAAACCGCCGGAATTAGTGGCACACAAGCTGCCGGGGGGCCCTGAGGGGGTGCGGGCCCTGGCCCAATCGCACCCCCTGCTCCCCCGGTAGTTACACCACTGCCTGAAACAAAGGTTTAAAAAAAGGGGGTACAAACCAGGTGCTCTTGAGACTTGCGCCAAGGAGGTGGGAAAGATAGCAAGGCACCAGCTACTTACATATAAGTCTAAATCTGATCAAGAAAGGCTGCCTCTTGTGAGCCAGTATAACAAGTATAGAAAAGAGATTGAACATATAGTTCACAGATATTGGCCCATATTATTAGAGAACAAGGATCAAAAAAAAAGTGTTGACTAAACCTCCATTATTTTGCTATACAAAAGGTAAGAGCCTCCGAGATACCCTGTCCCCCAATTAAAAAGGGTACTCAAAGGTTTTTAGGAAAACCCAAGGTTGGTATTTTTGCATGCTTAAATTGTTTCTGCTGCCCGTCTTTTATGAAAGGAGAAGTACTGCGACACCCCACACAAGGTACCCCTATTAGAATTAGACATTTTGCCACGTGTGACATGAGTAACGTTATTTACCTACTGAAGTGTCTATGTGGCCTGGGCTATGTGGGCCAGACCTTAAGGGCCATAAAAACACGCATTAAAGAACATAGAGGGAATATACAAAATTTTAAACAGTGGACAGCCACAGATACTTGTGTTTCAAGACACTTCAATGCAACCAATGATAAATAATCTCAACTAAAATGGACAATAGTAGAAGTAATACAACCTTTATTAAGAGGAGGTGACATTAATAAGTTTCAGTTACAAAGGGAATCCTTTTGGATTAAAAAACTGGACACACTACAACCCAAAGGTTTAAATGATACTTGGAGCATTAAGTGTTTCCTGTAATGATCCCCTTGTACGGCTAATTTGATACTAATTATGTATTCTTTCTATTACAGATAAAAGTATATGAGCACATTTATGAAAACAAGAATATTTCGCACTATTAGCCAATAATGGTAAGATACTGGGCTAATTTCTTCCACATTGGTTACTAGATCAAGTTTATTGGTAGGCTCATTTCAGGACAGTTCCATTAGTTGTTCTGCTTCTAATATGTATGGACGTTAAAATTTGGATGCTACACAACAATGTACTTTACCTACGAACTGAAACGTGAACACATACGGTATATGGACTTAACTGAACTTCACTTGGAATTGGATTAGAATGCTAAATAATATAATATATTACTTATCTGTGGCTACACTTAAGAGGTAGTGATGTCACTTCCTGTGTCTACCTATATATATTTGCACTTTATGAATTGTTAATTACACTTGATGAAGGGCACATAGCCCGAAACATGTTGTGGGCATAAAACACTGATTTCAGCAAGTGCTGCCTCTTGGCTCTTTCTCAGCATTATACATGTTTAGCATTCTAGCAATAGTTCAAATGGCAGACTGCAGATCCTTGGAGATCTTATTGTAATAGAATCAATTTTTTTTTTTACTGAAAGGAACATTTCCATTGTCTATTCACTGTTTCATAAGAAGACATGAGGACATATTTTGAGATTAGAAACAAAGCAAGGGGTCTGTATATATGCAAATAAAATAGTTTTGTGTGCTAAAATTGGTAATATTGTGAAATGTACTAATTAAAAAACAACTGTTTTGATTCTATTCTATGTTTATCTAGTTTAATTAGGAATGCACTGAAATCTGGATTTGGTTCAGGATTCTGAAGAATCCTCTTTTTTTTTGGCAGGATTCAGATTTGCCCAAATCCAACTGCCTAGCTGAACCAAATCTTAATCTTTTTAAAATCACATGACGTTAAACCAATGTGTGATGAAAAGTGTCTTTTTTTTCATTTGCTGTTTTTCCCCCATGATTTAGCTAATTTACATATGCAAATGGAGGTTCTGAATGGGGTTCAGCTGAATCTTTTGTAGAGGCCAAACTCACAAAAAAACTGATTCAGTGCATCCTAAATTAAATTAAATGTAAAGTAAAAGTATTTTGTTTTAGGGTTATTTGTTTCAGATAATGCTGCAAATTACTACTGGAAATTCCAAGGATTGTTATGCAAAAGTGGCTTTAAGAGGATCCATGTTTATAATTCTTTATTACTTGTATGACAATTTTTTTGCATAACACATACTGAATAATTTTACTTCAGCACAATAAGGGGCCTATTTACTAAGGGTCAATGTGAATTCGAAGTATATTTTTGGGTACTTCGACCATCGAATAGGCCAAAATTCAATTCAAATTGAAAAATCTTTGAATATTCAACCATTTGAAAATCGAAGTACTGTCTCTTTAAAAAAACTTCGACTTTGACACTTTGCCACCTTAAACCTGCCGAATTGCTATGTTAGCCTAAGGGGACCTCTTAGAACCTATAGCCAGTATTTGGTTAAGTTTTTAAAGTCAAAGTATTTTTTTTAAAAAAAATCATTTGAATTGAAGATTTAATCGATCGATCGAACGATATAACTTCGATCGAAAACAAGTATCAAATTCGATGGTTGAATTTCGACCTTCGAAATTCGACCCTTAGTAAATGTGCCCCCAAATGTTGAGACTTGTACATTTGTATACAACAAGGTTATTTTGATTACAGGTATAGGCCCTGTTATCCAGAATGCTCGGGACCTCTGGCTTTCCGGATAATCTTCATACCTTATTTCCATTAGCAAATCATGTAAACATTAAATAGACTGATTTTGCTTCCAATAAGGATTAATTATAGCTTAGTTTGAATCAAGTACAAGGGGCTGTTTAGATAAAATGAAGTCTATGGGAGATTTCCATTCCAGATAACATATCTGTACATTTGGATGCCACAACTATATCTATACATAGTTACATAGCTGATAAGTTTAAGGGGAAGGGAAAGTAGAGAGTTTTTTTTCTTGTAACCTTAAGAAACTAGGGATGCACCAAAAATGTTTGGATTTAACCAATTACCAAACCCACATACCAAAAGATTCATCTGAATACTGATCAATATCTAAAGCAATTTGCAGCAAGAAACCAACAACAACAATAAAATACTATGTCAATAGGACTGATAGCCAAAAACGTAACCAATAAGCAGAATGCTGAAAACTGAACAGAATACATAAACTGCAAAAGACAAATGTATTCCTATTTACATGCAATATTCTAGGATTTATTCGTTAGCGTTTGAAAATTGTGTTCTCATCCAATAAGAGAGAGGATTATTTTATCTGGCCGTTTCATGATATGCACCTTTTGTATTTAAAATAATCCTTTGTACTTCAAAGAGTTTAACTTCGTTTTTGAATGCGTGCATGCGACAGTGATGTTTCAAATTATTTTTTTTTAATGCTGGACAACATTTTATGTCACAAAAGACAGTCATCAGAATAGGCACTGAGATAAACGCTTTTAAGTGGGCTTTAATTTCTGTTGAATAGCTCTGCAGAATAATACATATTTCCTTTCATTTATCCCTGTGTGTGTTTCTATTTTGCTGTAATAAACTTGGAAACTTTTTTTTTTTAACAGCACTGCTCCTGATTTTCGTTTGTTCATTGTGTATGAAGGCAATTATATGGCACGCATTACTGGAAATGCATTTTTAAATGTCTCAGTTGCATAGATTTTGTTCATGCCTTGCTCTATATGTTTTAAAACTGAGTTACATTGACAGCCTGCCAAAGTGGCTAACAGCTGCGTTAATAGTTGGATTTTTTTTTTCTGAACTCCAGAGAGTCAGTAAAGTATAAAGCAAGTAATACAAATGGAAGAAACTTCTAAAAGCTGAATGTTTCAACTTATTTTACTGTAATCTCGTACCATGTTGTGATTTTGCAGTTTTTTCCCCCTTTTCTTTTAAAGGCTAAAACACATCCCTTTTCAAGTTAACAGAGGCTATCTGGCCAGGAGACTTTTAATCTCTTCCATTACACTATAGAACGCCACAGTCAGCATGTTTGCTATCAGAATAGCTGCTCTATTAAAGTAAAATTAGATGCATTCAAAAGAACAAAATAAAACAAATTTAAATGCATTATACTGTGATACATTTATGGCAAAGTGCTAGAAGAAAGATATTTAGAACATACCCCTCTGCTTTTTATATCATGGTTCTGGCAAGGAATATGTTTATCTTGTCTTGGAGTGTCTGAGCCACCTCTCATTATTTAGGGAGGAAAAACTATTTCAAGATTTTTTTTTAAAGGTATTTCAAGCTTTTGGTTTAATAACCTGGACTGAATCATGGTTGAGAAAGACAGAGGGGATTGTGTATTACAAACAGACCATTTAAGAACAAACTGTGCAGTCTAGACTCAACTGATCACATTTTTAACCAGAATCCACTGAGATCCGCATTAATAGGCAGCTTTAGTAAAGGTCAAAATTTGAATAAACGTGATTTTTTTTACTCTAATAAATTAGAATATACTCACAACTCGAATAGGAGATCATTTAAGAAAATATTTGAACGTCCAATATTGGATCAAATGGATAGAATAGCCCTGACCTCTGCCATTGACTTGTAAATGAACTCGGCAGGTTTTAGGATGTGAATATTAGAACTAGAACTGTTTCCATGGTTGAGTGTGATAAATCTCACATTCAAATTTATATTCGAATTGAGAAATTAAAATTTCAATGTGTGAATTTTGATTGTGAAAATCGACCCTTAATACATCTGCCCCTTTAAGAGTATTTATCATGATGATATCTGGGCTGAAATGAGGTACATAAAAGATGGGTTATTAAAGGTGGGTATCGGGATACTAGTGAATTCTTTGTGAATTTTATGATTCTTCTGTTTATTCTCTTCCTAAGTGTCACGGCCACATATAGTAGTTTTAGTAGATCAAATCATGCAAGTAGTAAGATCCCTGACTAAATAGTTTATTAGGTAAAAGTTATCCAAACACTTCCCCCCATATACATAATTTCCAATGGGGTTCAGTTATAATTAGTGATGGGTGAATAAATTTGCCAGGCATGAATTTGTGGCGAATTTTCGCATTTTGCCACCCTCTTTTTATGAGAAGGTGAGCAGGGACCTCGATTCTGGGATGGCAGTGGATGTGATTTACTTAGACTTTGCTAAATCATTTCATACAGTGCCACACAAAAGGTTACTGGTTAAATTAAGGAATGTTGGCCTGGAACATAGTATTTGTACCTGGATAGAGAACTGGCTAAAAGATAGACTACAAAGAGTGGTGGTAAATGGAACATTTTCTAATTGGACCAGTGTTGTTAGTGGAGTACCGCAGGGCTCTATACTAGGTCCCTTGCTTTTCAACTTGTTTATGACCTGGAGGTGGGCATTGAAAGTACTGTTTCTATTTTTGCAGATGATACTAAATTGTGCAGAACTATAGGTTCCATGCAGGATGCTGCCACTTTGCAGAGTGATTTGTCTAAGTTGGAAAACTGGGCAGCAAACTGGAAAATGAGGTTCAATGTTGATAAATGCAAGGTTATGCACTTTGGCAAAAATAATATAAATGCAAGTTATACACTAAATGGCAGTGTGTTGGGAGTTTCCTTAAATGAGAAGGGTCTAGGGTTTTTTGTAGATAGCTAATTCTAATTCTGGGCAGTGTCATTCTGTGGCTACTAAAGCAAATAAAGTTTTGTCTTGCATAAAAAAAAGCATTAACTCAAGGGATGAAAACATAATTATGCCTCTTTATAGGTCCCTGGTGAGGCCTCATCTGGAGTATGCAGTGCAGTTTTGGACTCCAGTCCTTAAGAGGGATATAAATGAGCTGGAGAGAGTGCAGAGACTAAGTGCAACTAAATTGGTTAGAGGGATGGAAGACTAAAATTATGAAGGTAGACTGTCAAGGTTGGGGTTGTTTTCTCTGGAAAAAAGGCGCTTGCGAGGGGACATGATTACACTTTACAAGTACATTAGAGGACATTATAGACAAATAGCAGGGGACCTTTTTACCCATAAAGAGGATCACCGTACCAGAGGCCACCCCTTTAGACTAGAAGAAAAGAACTTTCATTTGAAGCAACGTAGGGGGTTCTTCACAGTCAGGACAGTGAGGTTGTGGAATGCACTGCCGGGTGATGTTGTGATGGCTGATTCAGTTAATGCCTTTAAGAATGGCTTGGATGATTTTTTGGACAGACAGAATATCAAATATCACAATGATACTAAACTCTATAGTTAGTATAGGTATGATTATATATAATTTGTGTGAAAGCAGGGAGGGGTGTGTGTATGGATGCTGGAGGGGTTGGACTTGATGGACTTGTCTTTTTTCAACCCGATTTAACTATGTAACTACGTAACGAAACTTCGTGGCCAAAAATCTGCCACTATTTATAAACACTGGACAAATTTGCAGTAACCCATAGCAACCAACCAGTTATTATCTTTTTTCAGACAGCTGCAAGTAGTATAAAGACTGCAAACATATTATTGGTTGCCATTGGGTACTGCCCAGTGATAAATGTGCCCCATATGTCCTTCTCATTTCTTTAGCCAGAGACAGAACTTTACCTTGTTACTTGCTGCAGTATAAAAACAAATGGCGCAGAAGTGAAGCAGCATTTGAAATATTAAAACAAATGACAAATCCTTGCTTTGGAACTGGATTTTTTCACCATTCAGGCACTCGAAATGTTTAACAATATTATGCTGAAAGTTTTTTCCAGTTATTTTACAAGCAATAAAAAAAAACTATATTGCTAGAATTTCTAGACTTGGCAAATATTTTCTCTGTGCAGCACTGCTAATAACTCAAGTGAATCTACTCATCGGTAGCAGAACTCATCAGCACCATCTCAAACTGAGCTTCACGCCATTGTAGGTTTTCAGTAGCTTATTGGGTTTACATGAAAGCAACTGAAAATGAGTCCATATTTTGCATAATTCTGGAAATAAGAAAAAGCACCGTATAGTGAAATTAAAACTGAAAACAATACTAGCTACGAATAGTGCATAATAGAATAAATCACAAAAAACAAAATACAACGTTTTGCACAGTCATACCATACACTGTATTTTTACAGCATTTATTGTTTCCTCAAATGCAGCTTTGCTTTATATTGTGTACACATGAGTGCTTTTAAATCTATTGTTGTATTGTATGGTGAAGTTATTGAGTGTTTGAATGTATCTTTATATGTATCTAACATGAGCTCTACATGAGGGACAGAACTGAGCACATGATACATATATGAAAGGTACTTTACCTGCATAAGATGCATCTGAAGAATTATTGAAAAAGCATATTAAGTAAACCTGGCACAGAAATTTTAAAATGTTATCATAGGCCCCCTTCCGCTCCCATATAATGAATAGATATTACACTGAAAGCATGGTTACTCAGATGCAGAGCACCTTGATGGTAAATGTCTTATAAGCACTTATAGATGCACACCATAATAGACAGAAGAGTTGACCTTAAAGTACTTAATTAGGCTCCAAAATGTGCAACCCTGTACTGTGGGAGGTATTTAATTATTTTTCAATAGATCCCCATGCATTATATTGCTTTCTAATGTTAGTTACCAAAAGATAATTTGTGTTGTGTGTTTGGCCCACTGTGGGCCAATGTATTTGGACACATTTGTAGCCAAAAGTAAATAGACCTGAGGACTAGTGATGTGCAGGTCGAGAGGGTTCGGGCTGACCTCAGCACATCATTTGCGGGTCGTGTGCGAGTCTGGTACTGCTGGCATTCTGCTACCGGCTTCCTGTTTAATATGCACGTGCGCGCTCCAACCCTTTAGTGACATCATTGGTGGGACGGTGTGGGTCTATAAATAGAGGGGAAGAGATAGATGAGGGCAGGCCGAATGCGGGTCGAGTTTTTCGCGACCTGCACATCACTACTGAGAACCATAGGTTTTTTTTTCCAAGCCAAGTCAAATTAACATCGTAACCCTGTAAACTGGCATGTCCTCAGTTCCCAACTGTCTCTGGAAGCAATGTCAGAATAAAAACTATTGAGAAGAAGTGTAAGTCAACCTTACTTACTATCATCATGTGGAATGCCACTGGTTGGCTGGGGTTGTATAAAAGTCTCTGCCACTGCACTGTAACAATGCGAACTGGAAAAACTGGTTTTCAAAATTTTGAAGTCTCGCAGTACAGTCTGTGTTTAGGACAGGGGTGTCCAAACTTTTTGCAACGAGGGCCAGATTTGGTGAGGTGAAAATGTGTGGTGGCCGACCATTCAGCCTGACATTCTTTGAACCATTAACATAATTTAACTCATTTAAACAATGAATCACCTAGCCGTAGAAGGAATATTTGGGCACATTAGTGAAATGATCTGCCACTTGGACTACTACGGCCTGTGTGCTGCAGGTGTTGGCGATAGACACGTATGCGAGAGCGGTGCGTCAATATGTGCCAGTACGTGTCTATTGCTAACACCTTCAGCACACAGGCAGCAGTATAGACCAAGTGGCAGATCATTTCACTAATGTGCCCAATTATTACTGCTAGGGCTACATGATTCTAGATCGCACTGTGCTGGCGGGCCGCATTATTATTAATTTCATGACGGAAGCTGAGGGCTGGTGTAAATTTGAAAATGGGCCGCAATTGGCCCCCGGGCCGCACTTTGGACATGCCTGGTTTAGGAGATGCCTGATGAACACTTCCTGCCTAAATGTGAAGAGTCAGGTTTGTCAGGAAGGAATTTAGATCTAGGACTGATTCCCATGGGGTTACACCCCCTGGGTTCAGTGAAAGTAAAGCTGCAATGTACATTCTTACATTACTCAAATCCATACTTCCAACTTTGTAGCAAAAGCTTGGGGAAGGGCCTTCCCTGTTTCAGCACATTAATACCCACATGCAAGTGAGGTCCATACAAAATTGGTTTCCTGAGACAGGAGTGGAATAAGCCTGCAGAGAGCGCTGACCTCAATCCAACTGAACAACTGTGCACATGGATGGAACTGCCTAGGGCGCAAAGCTGGGGGGGTGCCACCTTCTCTGGCTCCTACCCCTGGCCCAGTCCCCTCTCTCCTCTTTGGACTGTCGGCTTACTTGCGCATTGGCTCGCACTTGTACTTCTGCGTTCATTTGCGTCCATTCGTGCATGCATGCCAACCTTGATTGGTGCATGTGCTATGATCACGCCTGTTTGCGCATGCATCATGTGCATGCCTGTTCGCACATGTGCGCACCCAGTGGGCAATGCGGCCGGCCAGGTTGCCTAGGGCTCTTAACCCGGCTCTGACTGTGCGACAAAATGGATTGCAGATTACTAGTCAGGCCAGATCACCCCAACAATGTTCCATCAACTACTGTAAATACTTTCTAGAAATGTCTGTTATAGCAATAAAAGGGAACAACTTCAAATCAATACCCTTGGATTCAGAAATAGATACATTTGGACTTTGGATAGATGATAGATAGATAGATGGATAGATGGATAGATAGATAGATAGATAGATAGATAGATAGATAGATAGATAGATGATAGATAGTAACATTCAGCATTATTCTCATTCACAAAAATACATAGAAAATGCAAAAATAAGTAATATTCCTTTAATAAACCTTGCTTTTTTAATATAAGGGTACAGTTCAGATGATGGCATCAGCTCATTAAAAATGGTCCAGGTCTATGTAAATGAAATTGGAGTTAATAATAACAAATTATTTTAATGAAATATCACCACACGATGCAGTAAAGATCTTTTGCTACTTTAGCTTACTGAAGATTGTTTATTTGATGGAAGTGCTGATATATGTCTGGCAACAGACACAACAAACACAATTACCTACTGGTGATTAAGGCTGTTTTATGGAACCCCTACTTAGTAAATATTGGACTATAATGCACCAGGGAGAGATAAACAAAACAGTGCAGGTCAGCTGTATAACTGGATTACATTAATACTGCAGAGGTATACAAAAGCACCGAAGTAGTCTGTCAGTTTTACCACTATATATATTTTATCTTGTGGTTTGGAGCAGTGTCCTCTGATCCTGTTCTGTATCCTTCAAATTATTGTAAGACCCCTGTGATGCATAACTTGCTGTTGCTATATAAATATAAATGAATATAAATATAATATAATTTATAATATATAAATATAAATGATACTGATGATAATTGATGAAGATAATTCTACATCTGTCTTAAGAGTCATTTATGAATTAATCCAACATATTGTTTTCCTAGTATGTTTTGAGCTGATTTCTGCTTATTGAAGACCTGAAAGGATTTGTTTAGTGGAACATAGTTACTGATTCTTATACAATTAATTATTAAAGGCTAGAGAAGAAAATGCACATTTATGGCACATGGGAGGAGTGTTGTTTTTTTTTTTTTGTTCTCTTGGAGAGAACTACAGCAGTCAAAGGGGGTTATTTACTAAGACTCCAATGTTTTTTCCATTTCATCCATTAAAACAAAGCTGACCCAACTACCATCCTTGAATAAAGATCGAAAAAGTCGGTACAGGAAAAGGCTTAACAAAATTGTGCGACAATTCGAATCGTGCAATTCTTTCGAATTTGACAATTGAATTAAATGACTTTTTGCAATCTCTCTCTCTCTCCCGAAAACCTCAACTTTTTCAGATTATTGTATGAAAACTAGCGCAGATCACAATGTCAAGAAATGTCTTCAAATTGTAAAAGGGACATCTGCCACTGACTTGTACATAACCTTGACAGGTTTTAGCTGTAGTATTTTTGTAGTTGGATTTGTAGCAGCTTTGGTGTATAATAAATGTCTAAAGATTTTTCCCCTTTAAAAACTCCACCAGAAAAAAATCAAGGTTTAATAAATAAGCTTGATAATGTCTGTAACAATCGTCACTGAGCATGACAAGGGTAGGGACAAATGCATGCCCCACTATCCCTTTAACCTGTTGACCTAGAAATAATGGACTTCTGACACTTTTTAATATTCTGATGGAATGAAACATATTTATTATAACAATACCTTATTGATATATACAGAATAATATGAAGTATCCAAATAACATCAGTTAATCTGACTCATTTTTGTGGACTAGTTTAACTGAGTTGTCATACAAAACCCTTTCCATCTCCTTATCTATCAACATTAACTGAGGAACCCCTTAGATAAGAAAGTTTCAAGCAAAGCTTTCCTGTCCTTCTTGGCCACCACACCAAAGGGACACTTGAGAAAGGGCCTTTGAAGCCCGAAACATGTCGTGTGGACACAAAATAAAAGCCTATTACCAGTTATTCTGCCTGCTTGTGATTCCCAACCCTTATGATACAAATACCCAAAGGGAATACAGTAGCTGTTTGTTCTTGATTGGGGTACCTCAAATGGACCCACCATCCTTCCCAACTGTACCCTTTTGTACTCCCCCAGCCTCCTGCTGCTTGGGTTGGACATGCAAATGTGCTCAACCATTCAGGCTGATGTGACCTTCTGGCCCAGATTGCCTCTTGCTGTGATGGGAAGGGGTTAGCAGCCAACTGCTCCTGGATCCATTCTTCAGCTCATTCTGCCACCTGAGCAATGTGACTCAACCTGCCCTATTCTGCTGACCTATGATCCTTGTGTGTGCCGTACTTTGCCTGTCCTATGCTCCCTGTGTGTGCCATATTCTGCCTGCCCTATGCTCCTTGTGTGTTGTACTCTGCCTGCTCTATTATCCCTGTGCGTGCCATACTCTGCCTGCCCTATGCTCCATGGGTGTGCCATAATCTGTATCCCTATGCTTACTGTGTGTGCCATACTCTGCCTGTGTGTACCCTGCTCTGCCTGTGGAACCTAAGCCTGGTAGGGGTTTTTTCTGGGGGTTTGTTAGCATTTGAAAATTGACCCTAAAGACCCTAAGGTCTTTAATAATGTTCTGGGGGGGGGGTTACTGTGTTATACACAGGGGAGGATGAGGCATATGGATTTAAGGGTATGTCTTAATATGACAACTTTTTTCACATATGAATGACAAGTGATATCTCTGCAGTGAGAACGAGCCATTTGGTTTTTTGGTGTGCTACCACAATTAATGTGGACATGGTCTTGTGGTAACATGGGTGTGGTTTAAAGTGGGCGTGGTTTAAAACAGGGAGTGTTTAACACTGGCTTCTATTATTGGCCCTCTGCCGTGTAGCCCAGAAAATTCCGGCTCTCTGTACCACAGAAGTTGGACAGCACTGGAATTAGTCATTCTACTAAGAGTTAACTTAAAGGTGGACTGCCCCTTTAAAATTACTTTTTTTTCTCTTAATCTATAGAATTTGTTTTTGAAAAGCCCATATCCCAAGCATTCTGCATAACAGATCCCATACCCATAAAACAAACATGTCTCCACTACGACCTTCACGGCATTTTCTATAAGAACAACTCTTATAAATATAAATAAGAAAAATAAAAAAGGTAATGTTGTTGAACTTTTTCAGCAGTTATTACAGATAGTGGACCCTGGGAAAATGCCTCTTATACCCATATATTAAGTGCCCTTGCTTTTGGGCAGATTTATTATTGAACAAGGATTCCCGTCACAGACTTTGACCAAAATACAAAGATCTGTAGGTAGAATGCAAAGATTACTTCCATCCGGGGGCTGGCTGGAATACTTTTAAATAAATATATATATATATATATATATATATATATATATATATATATATATATATATATATATATATATATATATATATATATATATATATATATATATATATATATAAAAGTAGAATAAAGGCTGTTGCACAACAGGGTCTTGCAAAAAAATGATTATTTATTTATTTCACAAATCGACGTTTCGACCCTCACTGGGGCCTTTGTCAATATCTTGACAAAGGCCCCAGTGAGGGTCGAAACGTCGATTTGTGAAATAAATAAATAAGTAAGCCTTTATTCTACTTTTATACATATATTCTGTTAGCACCAGGGCAATAACCCAGATAAGTGAGTGCAGGAGGCATCCTACGATTTTTGTATATATATATCTATTTTGTATCTATATATATATATATATATATATATATATATATATATATATATATATATATATATATATATATATATATATATATATATATATATATATATATATATATATATATATATATATATATATACAGGCCTTCTGCAAAGAGATGCACAGCTAGCATGCCTTCAGCAATACAGTTAACCATATCCTGTAAGTGCCCATACGAGGATCAGATGGATAGGGGAACTCATGCAAGCACTGATCACTTACAAGGTTAAGTACTGTTCTGCTGAAGGGATATTGCTATCAGTCAGAGCTGACTCAGAGATTTGGAACTGTTCAGGCATACTGGATTTATTTGTATACAATAAAGAGGCATAAAATAAATACACATAGATGTTCAGCTGAGAATAAAAAAATACATTCAGCTAGATATAAATATTGATGCTGTAAAATATATTTACACACAATCAGCACATGAAGGATCCACTTTATTGCCCTGCATTACCCACAATGAACCTGAACAGTAGCATCAAGCTGTTTGAAACGTAGCGACAGTATAAAGAATATACAGAATATAAGAAATAAAATAATATCTTTTGATTCGTTTTGATTTTGAGTTGGTTTTCTACGAAGTCATACATATTTTACTAAAGTGAATTAATATTTACATAAAACACTCAAGCCGTAAAAAGGTACTTAAAAGGTACTAAACGCCTTGCTTGATTTTATCTGAATCGTCAGGTTGTGACAAAGGACAAATTAATTTGAATACAACAACGGTTCACATATGCAGGTACTTGCTACAAGGAAGGCTCTCTCTTCTTTTGCTTTTTTTGTTAATATCAAAAAGCCTCATTTACATACCACAACATCCTGCCGCAAAGCAGAACAGAAGAAAAAAAACAAAGATTGTCAGTTGAGCCAAAGATCGGTTTTTACAAAATCATTTAGTGACTAAAGATACAGCTGAAGAAAAGATGATTTCCTATTGTCCTATTTGCGCAAAGCCAGTTTATTTTGGTAAGTTTCTGTTTAATTACTATTCTTTCCTACCATTTCTTGTGCTTGTTGTATAATTCTAATATATTCTACACACAACATACTGATACATATCTTTCATAAACACCATTACACTGACAGCTCTTTTTCTTTTATTTTTTGTAGTATTATTGAATCAGGTTTGCCATCTGACTAGTATTTTATTGGCCTGGTTGGTAAAATTTAGATTTGATGTCAATGTTATTCATAGGGAAGAAAGATTTAAGAAATCAGAAGGCTGGTATTTTTTTCTAGAAAATGTGACAAACCCAACTATAATTCCCAGAATCCTCAGACAGGGTGAAAATGATGTTTTAGCAATAGTAAAAGGTACCGGTATGCGATCCGTTATCTGGAAACCCATTATCCAGAAAGCTTCGAGTTACAGCAAAGTCATCTATGTAATAATAAAACAGTACCTGATCCAAACTAAGATATAATTAATCCTTATTGGAGGCAAACAATCCTTTTGGGTTTACCTAAAGTTTTTATGATTTATTAGTAGATCCCTTATCTGGAAAAGTCCAGGTCCTGAACATTCTGGATAACAGGTCCCATACCTGTATGCATTTCAGCTGTATCTAATACATTACGGATAATATGCTCTACTGAGTATGCAATCATAACATAGAAACAGGGAGCACTATAGAAAGAAAATCTGAAGTTTTGTTGGTTATTTAAGGTAATGTATATGATATCATTATTATGGCATAAATGTACTGTAATTTGTGAGCAATAAAGCTCCAATTTCTGTACACTCTGAATAAATAATGAGTTACAAGAATGGTAAGAGCGAGTAGCAAATGTGTTTTGATTAGTGAGCAGACAGGAAAAATAGCTGTAAAAAAATCAGTTTGAGAAAGTATTTCACTTCCTATTGCTGAGTGGGTGACGGATTATGGTGTGACTTTTTGACAGTATTGTTTTTTTACAATTCACACCGACATTTATTTATTTAAGGAATGAAAATAAACAAATAAAAACATTTGACCAGCAAGGCAAAGTATCAACAGCAAGAAGAAAATTTTGAGACAATGTCTTTCACTATAGTTTGTTAAATTTGCAGTTATACTTTAAAGGGGATGTTCACCTGCAAAAATGTTTTCAGTTCAATTGTTTTCAGATTGTTCACCAGAAATAAAGACTTTTTTCAATTGCTTTCTATTTTCTTTTAGTATGATGTAGCTAGGGATCTTAGGAGACAATTTGCAATTGGTTTTCATTTTTTATTATTTGCGGTTTTTGAGTTATTTTGCTTTTTATTCAGCAGCTCTCCGGTTTGCAATTTTAGCAAGCTGGTTGCTATGGTTCCAATTACCCTAGCAACCATGCACTGATTTGAATATGAGAGGAATATGAATAGGAGAGGGACTGAATAAAAAGACGGGTAATAAAAAGTAGGCAGAACAATAAATTTGTAGCGTTACAGAGAATTTGTTTTTAGATGGGGTCAGTGAAAGCAGGAAAGATTTAGATGAAAAAGGCAAATAAGTTAAAAACTATAAAAAAAGAAAAAATGAAAACCAAATGAAATGTTGCTTAGAATTAGCCATTCTATAACATACTGAAGGTTACAGAAAGGTGAACCACCCCTATAAAGTACAGTATGTATATATATAAACAGGCATTGGGATCCCTTATGCATCAAGCTTAAAGCTTAAAGGAAGACTATCTGCCATAGACAACTTAAACAAAGTTTAAAGGAGAAGGAAAGGCCTCGTGCACTTAGGGGTGCCAAATGTTAGGCATCCCCAAGTGATTGTATCAGTGTCATATTGGGATGCCAGGGGCCCACCATAAAAACCTTAGGCTGAGGGTTCACTTCCCAAACTACTATACCTCCTCTCCTCACTCAACCTCTTTATTCTCCTAGTTTCTTTTCTCTACATACTATACTATATTCTTCCATTATTAAGCCTCTTAGTTCCCATAAGAAATAGGAAATGACCATGGAATAGGCTAAATGGCTAGAAGCAAAAGGCCACTGACAAATGGGCCCACCGGGAGTTTTCTGCCAGTGCAGTTTTCTGCTGATAGGAGCACTGGCCCGGGGTTTCAGGTAGGTCAATACAATCACTTGGGGGTGCCTAACATTTGGCACCCCCAAGTGCACAAAGCCTTTACTTCTCCTTTAAATGTTTAAAAATTATTTTATTTTTTAAAACAGTAGCATGCACTTGATGGTAAATAAGCTGCATGAATCCATATTGGTGGAAAAAACATTTCTATCCAGATTATTTAATGTTTTTGGTAGATTTAAGGTATAAAAATCCAAATTATGGAAAAGCCCTTTATATAGAAAACCCCAGGTTCTGAGCATTCTGAATAATAGATCGTACACAAGTATAAAACTTCTTTGAAAATAAAAACTTATGCAGGATATACATCCTACCTATCCTTTGTATAAATAACCCCAAATTTGGGATAACAGGGGGTCACACTGTAACCCAGGAAGTGGGGAATTACTCCCTTCCACAGACTAAGGAGCCCCTTTGTGACCAATCCTTGGGGAAATAAATGGGGACACATTTATCAGTCTTCTACTCGGTACTGGCTAATAGATAAACATAGTTCATTATGGGGGGGGGTTATCTGTATACTAGTGATCTATTATCTATCTTAGAAAAAACACAAAGTTAGTTTAATTTCTCTGTTTGCATTGATTATATCTTCTATATAGGCACCCAAGGACGCATGTCTAGTGGGCCAGTTTTAAGGGAGTGGCTAAATTTGGTGGTAGAGCTGGCAGGGAGTGCGGGTAACCCTGTCCTAGACAATCAGCACATGCACAAATATTCCTGTGTGTGCTCCAACTGGGTAGGGTGGCCATCAGATGCTGTAAATAGGGCAGCTCGTGTGTTCAGCACAGGCCCTGTTATGTTAAACAGCTATCTAGTCCCTCTTTAAAATAAGGATGTTACCATAAAAAAGCCCCTAAATGATATCTGATTTCTATCCCTTCAAAGGCAAGGGACATGAAAACATGCCAGCAGTATAAATAACTACACAAATTCATGATCATTCCTCAGGGTCTTTCATTCAATATCAAATTCAAGGTAGCTGGCAAGCCTGTAGTCTCGAAATTGTCACATGGAGCAATTTCACTTTCAGAGATGAACCAATTACATGCAGCCATATGACACCGCAGTATGGTTCCAATAAGGGTGCAGTTAGCACATCACCTAATTACACTGTTGTGTAGCTACATTGGGAAACCCCCACCATGGTGTGAAAGATAAATGGGTCATTTACTATTTTGAAGACAGTGTGCTTTTTGCAGTATGCCTTGCTGCAGGTTGTGGCTACCCCCTTGGGGGATCGGGGAGGAGGGAGGGCATGTGTTTTTGTAAAGACTGCAGTCTACTCATCTTCCTGTCACAATTTAAATATTTTCACTGGTAAATCTGCTTGAGTTACAAACACAAATCAACTTAACTCAAATTTAAATTAGCTACAGTTTTTTTTTTTTTTTTCCTAATGCATTAAGAAATATTCAGTGATAAAAAGTCCGAAATAAAGAATTCTGGTTTCACAATCACCTCTTCAAAATATACTGTATAAAAGAACAAAATAAACATTTTCCTGTTTGAAAATGTCAATCTTCACTGAGATTTCATTAATATTGGTTAGTGTGCTTCCCAAGTGACTATTGAAACATTGCAGCTAAAGGTCAGAAAGCATTTTAACTAGTTTTAAAACTTAGTTTACCAAGAATGGAAATCTTATTAGCTTTAATGCATACTGTCACTTCTCTGTCTTTTATTAATACATCAGGTTGGAGAGAGATATAAAGGAACCTATACCCCTAAACAATACATGGCATAAGACATATTGTTAAAAAAGAATAACGCAAAAAAGAAAGAGGTTTAAATATATTTATGTAAATATTATGTACTGTTACCCTGCACTGGTACAAAGTGGGTTTGCTTCAGAAACAATGTAGGTGTAGGCTCTTTATCTATTGCATTTTTATTGGCGTAGCTTTTTGCCCAAACTTTTATTTAGCACTGAAATTGTACACATTTTGCACCTATAACTTCAGTTCACTCTGGCAAAGGAGGTACTGGTTGGCAGTATTGAAGTTTAGGCAGTTAGGATGAAGGAAAAACTAGAAATCGAGGAGTGATATAATAAAATGTTTACCGATAATGGAAGAAGTTGGGTTTTCTCCCCAGTGGAAAAACACTGGTGGAGAAAACACAAATTCTGCATTTTGCAATATAGTGCATTTAGCCTATGACTATGCTATAGCACAAAATGTGTACATATATTTTTTGTTGCTAATATGTTTTTGTAATAAAGGTTACGTTTCCTTTATTCATGTCTGCCTTTAAATTCCACTAGTGCTGTCCATATATCTTTCAGTGTATAAATTGACTCCCGCAGATGTAGGTCTGGGACATGTGCACCTAGACCTCATGTTTCTACTGGAAAGCTTTAAGTTTCAGGCCTTTACACTATGATATATACCTTATTTAGTTCTATATTGAAAATAGGCAGATTTTACTGATCTGTAGATACCAGACAGGGAGCAAACAATGTGGCAATATGACCCATAGAATTAGCAGACTAGTAGTCAGCACGGCTTTCACTTTCTTCCTTGGCTGGGTGCACGTCCTCCAATGGCCACTTTCCACTGGCAATACTGGTAAAGAAATTAGTCCAGCACCTGCAGTTTTTAATAAAACAGCCTTTATTGGTGCAAGGGCATTACAGCAACGTTTCACACCATATGGTCATTTATCAAGTGCTTGATAAAAGACCATATGGTCTGATACATTGCTGTAATGCCCTTGCACCAATAAAGGCTGTTTTTTTTAAAACTGTGGGTGCTGGACTAATTTCTTTGGCAATATGACCCATAGATACAGACTTGACAAAGAGACTAATCCATGGTGGGATTGTGGTGGCCAGTCAGGACCACAAGTAGTAATATTTTGAAAAGGGACCAAGTTTCTGGCTGAGCTGGGAAACAGGCAGGCAGACACATGGTGCACAAATAATATCAAAAAGATATATGTCCCAAGGCTTTTTTTGTAGTAAAAATAAATTATTTATTAATAATCACATTAAAAAGTTTTCAGTACATACTGACCCCACATGGCCCACCTTCCGGCACTTAGTTATAGGTGAGACACAACAAAGCCTTGGGACATATATCTTTTTGATAAAATGTGTGCATTGTGACTGCCTTTGGAACTGGGGCATGTGCCACTGGCTTGGATAGTGATTTACAGAAATCAGCCATGTGGACTTCCGACTATTAAATAATTTAAGGCAGAAACATGGAGCAAGACACTTTATTTGGGTATAGGCAAGGTTCAAGGGTGGTGGTAGCTCCAGATTCCCTTGCATCAATAGGCACACTATGGGGCAGATTTATCAATGGTCAAAGTGAATTCGAGGGAAGTACATTTTTGGATACTTTGACCATCGAATAGGATACTACGACTTCGAATTTACTTTGAATTCGATTCGAAGTAAAAATCGTTCGACTATTCGACCATTCCATAATCGAAGTACTGTCTCTTAAAAAAAACTTCGACTTCAATACTTCGCCAACTTAAACCTGCCGAAGTGCTATGTTAGCCTATCGGGACCTTCCAGAGCATATTTCTAATTTTTTTTGTATTCGAAGGAAAAACGTACGATAAAATCGATCGAATCGTTAGATTCGAAGTACAATCGGAATACGATCGTACGATGTATAAAATCTTCCAACTTCGAATTCGAATGTCGGAGAATTCTATTTGATGGTCGAATTTCGAAGTTTTTTCTACTTCGAAATTCGACCCTTGATAAATCTGCCCTTATGTGTGATTCACAAGGAGAGGTGGGACAGAATTAGTGATGCTGAGCACAGCTACGTGAAATTGCAAGGAGCAACTTTATGCAAAAGTACCTTTAAAACATTTTATATTCGACTGTACCTGAAGATGAACAACTTTGCTGGTCTTAAATAACCTTCAGGTTTTATATTATTTTGCTTTTTAGGTTAATATATTCGACTTAATATTAATCACTAAGGTCCTTTTTCATGTCAGAATGGGACTCTCAGAATAAATTTTTCTTTTTTAATTAAATCAGTGTAGTTAAATGTCTAGAAAATGTGAGACATATATTAATTCAGTAATTATCTACAAATAGGTTTGGCATGAACTATAAAATGACCTCAGCTATATTGTATCATGATTGTATCATGAAAGTGAATCTGTTAATAATTTATTTAGTTTGATATAATTAAAATAAAAAACAATTTGCTAAGCTGTACCTAGCAACAATGATTAACACACTTAGAGGCAGATTTATCAAGGGTCGAATTTCGAAGTGGTCGATACTTAGAAATTCGACCATCGAATTGAATACTACGAAATTTGAAGTCAAATTCGTAGGATTTTTTGCATCGTACAATCGTATTCCGATCGTAGTACCATCATACGATCGTACTCCGATCGTACTTCGAATTGTAAGATTCTAATGATTTTATCATACGATTTTCCTTCGAATACAAAAAACTTAACATAGCACTTCAGCAGGTTTAAGTTGGCGATGTATTGAAGTCAAAGTTTTTTTAAGGAGACAGTACTTCGATTATCGAATGGTTGAATGGTTGAATAGTCGAACGATTTTACTTCGAAACGAAGGTCGAAGGCGTAGTAGCCTATTCGATGGTCGAAGTAACCAAAAATTACTTTGAATTTCGAATTTTTTAACATCGAAAATTCCCTCGATTTCACTTCGACCCTTGATAAATCTGCCCCTAATTGTTTTTAAGTATCTGATCAAAAATCACATTTTAATGAATCAATGAATGGTTGCTGTTCCAAAAATGATATAACTGTAACAATGATACAGGTATGGGATCTATTATGCAAAGTGCTTGGGACGAGGGTTTACAGCATAAGAGTTTTCCTGTAATTTGGATAACCACCTAAAATAAACTATTACAATTAAAAAATCAAACATTAAATTAACCCAAGAGAATTGTTTTGCCACCATTATTGATCCATTCAGCTTCAAGTAAAAGGTATTGATTTATTTCTACAGAAAGGAATAAGGGGAAAATCTAACTATCTGCTTAAAATGGACTTCCCATAATTCAGAGCTTTCTTGATATTGGGTCTCCAGGTAAGAGATTCCATACCTGCATTTGCAAAAATCATTCTTCCAAGCAGCCATTAGTGCCCAGACTAAAGAATGCAGACTTTAAAGAATGCAGTGATGGATGCATGAAAATCATAGTTAGTAGAGCATTATGTAGCAGAGACCTGCGGCAGGTAGGGGGAGGCACATAGGCGTCATTCAGATGTGCAAGGTAAAGCACAGAAGGAGGTGCAGCCCACATTGGGGCCCTGTCCTTATTGCCTGCATTCACCACAGAGTGCCGGACTTTTCATCAGTGCAGAGCACAGTGTGAATGGCAGTGGCGGAACTACCGGGGGAGCAGGGGGTGCGAGCGGGCCAGGGCCTGCACCCCCTCAGGGCCCCCCCGGCAGCCCGCGCGCCATTGAAAATGTGGGGCGTACAGAGGGGGACGGGGCCCGGCTGCGCGTCACGCACCAGGGCCCGCCCCCCTCTAGAATCGCTACTGGTGAATGGGTACTTGTGCCCCCATTCTCCTAGAATGAGCACTTAGGGGCACGCTCTTGCAGTTGCGCCCCCCCACTTGTGGTCAAGAAGAAGACTCTTGTTATTATTTTGACAAGTGGACAAATCTAATTTCAGACAAGAGAGAAGACAGGAAAAGTCACCCATCATGCCATGAAAAGAATGATTCGGATGCTATATGTCTATTTTGACCAATATTTTAGTATCCCACCATTTTATTAGTCCACTTAGAATAAACCATTCACACCCTTCCCCAAGCTACAACCTATTGTCCACTTGTCCCCGAACTGCCTTCCCACCGGCTAGAATGTAAATCACCGGCGGGATGGCACTCGGAACATTTCGCTTTCCGAAGTCGCCTGAAGTTGCCTCACAAGGAAACTTCGGAAAGCCAAAGCGATCCGAGTGCCATTCCCGCCGGTGAATTACATTCTAGCTGACGGGAAGGCAGTTCAAGGAGATTAGTCGTCCGAAGAAGAAACGATTTGTCGCTGGGCGACTGATCTCCCAAAATAGCAGCGTGTGTCTCTGCCCTAAATGTTTTTTTAGCAGACTTTTGGTATGGTGATACGAATTACAGATACAGCTGTAGATCCCTTATGAGGCCCCCGTGCATTCCAGACAATAGATCCCATACCTGTATTTCAAGTCCTTTTTTAATTATATGAACCAATTTTATTACCTCATACTAATTTTAAGGCTTGTAAAACAGAACAATATGGGGGATATTTACTAAAATCCAATTTTATCTCATTTTTCAAATGAAAAAAACTTGACCAAACTCCAATCCCGATTTTGCCTTATTTATCATTAAAATAACTCTAATAAATTGGATCAGGAAAAAACTTGATAAAATCGAGCGAAAACCCAAATTGTATGATTTTTCCGTGTTATCAACCCCCAAATTTTTCAGATTATCGGGTTAACCCAGCACAGACCACAATATCTTCAAATTGGGATAGGGACAGCTGCCATTGACTTATACATGACCTCGACAGGTTTGACATGCCGAGTTTTTGGATTCTGGCTTTTTGCAGCATCTGGAGTTTTTTCACCAAAAAGCCTAACCAGAAAAAAAATCGGGTTTTAGTAAATAACTCACTAAATGTTACAGAAGATGTGAACTGTAGCCAACAACTTACTCTCAATTGTTACTATTTCTTCCCAAAATTGACCTCACATAGATGTAATTTATCGAAGTTAAAAAACTTTTAATTATTAAGGGGCTCATTTAAGATTGCTTGTGCTTTTCGGCATGAGTAAACTTTAATGAAACCTGCATGAGTTAACATAGCCCCTATGTTAAATAACTGCCAAGTATTTATTTCCAAGTGTATATAGCAGCATAGTAGCAATAATGACAAATATGTCTAAACTAATTTAATTATTTTATTATTGTTTAGATGGTTACATAGTTAAATAGTTACATAGTTAAATTGGGTTGAAAAAAGACAAAGTCCATCAATTTCAACCCCTCCAAATGAAAACCCAGCATCCATACATACACCCCTCCCTACTTTCACATAAATTCTATATACCCATACCTATACTAACTATAGAGTTTAGTATCACAATAGCCTTTGATATTATGTCTGTCCAAAAAATCATCCAAGCCATTCTTAAAGGCATTAACTGAATCAGCCATCACAACATCACCCGGCAGTGCATTCCACAACCTCACTGTCCTCAATGTAAAGAACCCCCTACGTTGCTTCAAATGAAAGTTCTTTTCTTCTAGTCTAAAGGGGTGGCCTCTGGTACTCTGGTGATCCACTTTGTGGGTAAAAAGGTCCCCTGCTATTTGTCTATAATGTCCTCTAATGTACTTGTAAAGTGCAATCATGTCCCCTCGCAAGCGCCTTTTTTCCAGAGAAAACAACCCCAACTTTGACAGTCTCCCCTCATAATTTAAGTCTTCCATCCCTCTAACCAATTTAGTTGCACTTAGTCTCTGCACTCTCTCCAGCTCATTTATATCCCTCTTAAGGACTGGAGTCCAAAACTGCACTGCATACTCCAGATGAGGCCTCACCAGGGACCTATAAAGACATAATTATGATTTCATCCCTTGAGTTAATGCCCTTTTTTATGCAAGACAGAACTTTATTTGCTTTAGTAGCCACAGAATGACACTGCCCAGAATTAGACAACGTGTTATCTACAAAAACCCCTAGATCCTTCTCATTTAAGGAAACTCCCAACACACTGGTGGCTACTAAATGTAATTATTACATTAATAATAAACTTTTAATTAGAGCATTACTTGAACTTTAGTCTACTTGTATAGGTCAGACAGTTCTTGTGATAAAAAAACACAAAGCACATTCCAAACTTTTTTCATTAGACTCAACCCTCTCAAAGTCAATGCCACATATGTTTTCTTCATATTTCCCAAAAAAAGCATACAATTTAATGTAATGATCCCTATGTTTTCTAGTTTGCTAAGCAATTTTAGTGTGGAGGGGAAAAGAGCATTCCTCTTTGGGGTTTTTTAAAAATGTTATTTAATTATCTAATTTCATGGTAATTTTTGTTCAATTATATTTTAGTGACAATAGGTAGACTGATAAAGTGATCTGATATTTCAAATATTCACAGTTACCAGTTAATACTTATTGTATCTACTTGTACCACTTGTATTATATCCAATACTTTTAGAGAGATGTAAAAATCTAAAGCATTTGATTCCTACATTAATCAAAAGCAAGAATAAAACATTACACTTCTGCATGTGATAAGCCAACCGAGTCGTTATAAAACCATGAATTGTTATAGAGATATTAATCAAGATCTGACATTTATTATGAGCAGCCCAGTAGTTATTAGTTGATTTGACTGAATCTCCTTTTATTCTTGTTGTGCTTAGCATTAGAATAAAAGTGAAATTATAATAAAGCTTTTTTTTTTTAAAGCTAAACAATTGACTCTTCCTATTTTAGGCATACTGTGGTCCCCAACTAAAGACAGCAGTTTTTGTTTCCCATTGAAATCCAGCTATTGGATCGGTATCATTGTGCCTTAAATCTACTAGAAAACCTTAAATAACCCTAAACCTAATAGAATTGTTTTTCCACCAATATGGCTTTATGCAGTTTAAACCTTCGTCTACAGGTATAGAATCAGTTATCTGGAAACCCGTTATCCAGAAAGCATCAAATTTCAGAAAGGCCATCTCCCATAGACTCCATTCTAATCAAATAATTTTTTTAAATGATTTCCTTTTTCTCTGTAATAATAAAACAGCACCATGTACCTCATCCCAACAAGATATAATTAATCCTTATTGGAGGCAAAATAAACATAATGGGTTTAATGATTGTTTAAAATATTATTTATTTGAAAAACTATGAAGATCCAAATTACAGAAATATCCCTTATCTGGAAAACCCCAGGTCCCAAGCATTCTGGATTACAGGTCCCATACCTGTACATGGTACAGTTTTCTTTTTACAGAGAAAAAGGAAATTAAAAAAATTACAATTACAGGTATGAAACCCAGAATGCTCGGGACCTGGGGTTTTCCAGATAAGGGATATTTCTGTAATTTGGAACTTCTTATCTTAAGTCTACTAGAAAATCCTGTCAACATTATATAAATCCAATAGGTTGGTTTTGCCTCCAATAAGGATTACTTATCTTAGTTTGGATCAAGTACAAGGTACTGTTCTATTATTACAGAGAAAATGGAAGTAGTTTTTAAAAATGTGGATTATTTTGATAAAATGGAGTCTATGGGAGATGGCCTTTCTGTAATTCGGAGCTTTCTAGTTAATGGGTTTCCGGATAACGGATCGCATACCTTGCTTAAAATGGACTATGAGAGATGGCCTACCAGTAATTTGGTGCTTTCTGGATATAACATTTCCAGATAAGGGATCTTGTTGCAGTTTGTATTCTCAGGAGTTCAACTACCTGACTCTAAGGGGCAAATTCATCAAGGGTCGAATATCGAGGGTTAATTAACCCTCGATATTCGACTGGGAATGAAAATCCTTTGACTTCAAAAATCGAAGTCGAAGAATTTTGCGCAAATACTCCGATCGAGCGGTCAAAGGAATAATCGTTCGATCGAACGATTAAATCCTTCGAATCGAAAGATTCTAAGGATTTTAATCCAACGATCGAAGGATTATCCTTGGACCAAAAAAACTTAGCCAAGCCTATGGGGACCTTCCCCATAGGCTAACATTGGGTTTGGTAGCTTTTAGGTGGCGAACTAGGGGGTCGAAGTTTTTTCTTAAAGAGACTTCGACTATCGAATGGTCGAATAGTCGAACGATTTTTAGTTCGAATCATTCGATTCGAAGTCGAAGGTCGAAGTAGCCCATTCGATGGTCGAAGTAGCCAAAAAAACACTTTGAAATTCGACTTTTTTTTACTTCGAATCCTTCACTCGAAGCTAATGAATTGGCCCCTAAGTGAAAGTATAAGAAAAGGACTGCAATTATTGCTCAAACATGAATAATGTACATTAATCGATTTCTTATAAAACTTAAACAATGTGCTACAAAATGCTTTGGTATATGTTGTAAAGACAGCATATTTCTACTATAAAAACATATGGTGTCATGCATAAAATGTGGTTTAGTCTAGTGATATATAGCAACCAAATAGCAGGTTGCAGTTAAAAACAGGTTCATCCTTGAATTCTCTTTCAGTTATCAGCTTATGTACATGTTCTACTAAAAGGAAAAATACAGACATATTGTCAAGGGCTGGAATCTTATATCCAGACCTTAAATTAATTGCATGCTCTAAAAATTATGATATAATTGATATCACTGAGACCTGGTGGGATGAAACATGGACTGGTTACACCCTTTTTAGGAGGGACTGATTGATTAAAAAGGGTGAAAGAGTGTGTTTGTATGTAAAGCCTGAATGGTCCCAGTTCTGGTAGTGCAACTAGTGATGCATGGTTTACACATGAGGAAATTCAAAAGAGACTAGAACATGTTAAGATAAACAAAGGTCTGGGGCCAGATGGTATTCATCCCAGGGTACTTAGCGAGCTTAGCTCTGTGATTGCCAAATCTCTTTACTTAGTTTTTCAGGATTCTTTGAGGTCTGGCTTAGTGCCGAGAGACTGGCGAATTGCTAATGTGGTGCCTCTATTCAAAAGGGATCCCATTCTCAGCCTCAAAACTATAGGCCAGTTAATCTGACGTCAGTGGTAGGAAAGCTTTTCGAAGGGTTAATGAAAGATACTGGCAAATTATAATACTATGAGTGTGTGCCAGCATGGTTTTATGCGTAATAGATCTTGCCAGACTAACTTAATTTATTTTTATGAGAAATACCTTAATTCTGGGATGGCAGTAGATGTGATTTACTTAGACTTTGCTAAAGCATTTGATACAGTGCCACACAGAAGGTTACTGGTTAAATTAAGGAATGTTGGCCTAAAACATAGTATTTGTACCTGGATAGAGAACTGGCTACAAGATAGACTACAAAGAGTGGTGGTAAATGGAACATTTTCTCATTGGACCAGTGTTGTTAGTGGAGTACCGCAGGGCTCTGTACTAGGTCCCTTGCTTTTCAACTTGTTTATTAATGACCTGGAGGTGGGCATTGAAAGTACTGTTTCTATTTTTGCAGATGATACTAAATTGTTCAGAACTATAGGTTCCATGCAGGATGCTGCCACTTTGCAGAGTGATTTGTCTAAATTGGAAAACTGGGCGGCAAACTGGAAAAATGAGGTTCAATGTTGATAAATGCAAGGCTATGAACTTTGGCAAAAATAAAATAAATGCAAGTTATACACTAAATGGCAGTGTGTTGGGAGTTTCCTTAAATGAGAAGGATCTAGGGGTCTTTGTAGATAACAAGTTGTCTAATTCTGGGCAGTTTCATTCTGTGGCTACTAAAGCAAATAAAGTTCAGTCTTGCATAAAAAAGGGCATTAACTCAAGGGATGAAAACATAATTATGCCTCTTTATAGGTCCCTGGTAAGGCCTCATCTGGAGTATGGAGTGCAGTTTTGGACTCCAGTCCATAAGAGGGATATAAATGAGCTGGAGAGAGTGCAGAGACTAAGTGCAACTAAACTGGTTAGAGGGATGGAAGACTTAAATTATCAGGGTAGACTGTCAAGGTTGGGGTTGTTTTCTCTGGAAAAAAGGCGCTTGTGAGGGGACATGATTACACTTTACGTACATTAGAGGACATTATAGACAAATAGCAGGGGACCTTTTTACCCATAAAGAGGATCACCGTACCAGAGGCCACCCCTTTAGACTAGAAGAAAATAATTTTTATTTGAAGCAACGTAGGTGGTTCTTCACAAGGAGGTCAGTGAGGTTGTGGAATGCACTGCCGGGTGATGTTGTGATGGCTGATTCAGTTAATGCCTTTAAGAATGGCTTGGATGATTTTTTGGACAGACATAATATCAAAGGCTATTGTGATACTAAGCTCTGTAGTTAGTATAGGTATGGGTATATAGAATTTGTGTGAAAGTAGGGAGGGGTGTGTGTATGGATGCTGGGTTTTCATTTGGAGGGGTTGAACTTGATGGACTTTGTCTTTTTTCAACCCGATTTAGCTATGTAGCCTACTCAGTTTTAGTATGCCCTAGTCTTAGCAACTTTTCAATTGGTCTATATTTTTTATTATTTCTATTTCTACATTATACTAAAAGTTAATTTAAAGATGAGCTACCCATTTCACAGCCTTATGAGGCATGTAAACAAGTTGTAAAGAAATTTTTACTTACTTAAAAACACAATATTGTATTTTGCAATATAATTGTCTTCAATAATTAGATAATAAAATTTTTAAGACCTCTTCTAAGATCTGCAGATCATTTTTTCCGACTATCATATGAGGCATAAAGGGTTTGAAAAACATTAGATACACACAATGGAGAAAATATTTTACACACAGGAAATTTGCTTTCACTGCACATGATTTGTTAATGTTTTCATAATATGTTCCCACTAAAAGTTTCATTTATACCTGCAACTACTCTTGGGATGGTAACCTTCAATACCTAACTTAAAATATGAAGTTTTTAAGCCACTATTATGGAAATGATTTTGTGTTAATAAACAAGCGTTGATTAAATAGGATGCACTTTTGTTTTTGTTGGAATAGCTGAGAGAAAACGTTCACTTGGCAAAGATTATCATCCCTTATGCCTGAAGTGTTTCCAGTGCAAACGGCATCTTACTGCTGGTCAGCATGCAGAGGTAAGCTCATAAAGTACCACTGGTTGCTATAGAAGTGATTGCATCAATGACTACAACTCAATATACTGTTCACATACAGTTTAAATAAAGAGCATCCTCCTTTTATAGGAGAAGGAAAGGTTAAAACTAAGTAAGCCTTATCAGAAAGGTCCATCTAAATACACCAGTAAAACCCCAAAGTAGTGTTGCTCTGAGTCCCCTGTCAAAGGTAATACTGCATTTCTTTCCTTCTATTGTGTACTCATGGGCTTCTGTATCAGACTTCCTGCCTTCATCTTAAACCTCATTGCCCTGGGCAAGAGCATGCTCAGTTTGCTCCTCTCCCCCTCCCCCTCCCTTCTCTACTGTAATCTGAGCCCAGAGCAGGGAGAGACTCAGGCAGGAAGTGATGTCACACAATGTTAATACTACAGCTCTTATCCTAAACAAACAGAGAGTTTCTAGAGCTTTTTACTCAGGTATGGTAAAACATTCTATAGAATAAATATAGCATTCTAGCTTGCACTATTGCAGATAATCTATTGGCAATAAAATGCCTCTGTAGCTTTCCTTCTCCTTTAAGCCTGTGCAACTAAAATAAGGAAATTGATGGTTTTTTGGTAGCCAGACAGTTTAGCATATACAGTGTGGGTTTAAATTCTCTGAACTCCTGAAATAATGTTGCAAGGCAGCTCATTAAAGCTGATTAAAAAAGACCTAGAGGAGAATTTACATTGTGAGTAGGACCAAGAAAACAGAAAATGATAAACAAGCAGTGCTGTCGCCTGCATTTACAGTATTACCTTAAAGGGGTTGTTCACCTTCCAAAAACTTTTTTCAGTTCAGTTGTTTTCAGATTATTCCCCAGAAATAAAGACTTTTTTTTCCTTTAAACTTTGGGGCAGATTTACTAAGCTCGAGAGAATAGTTCGAATGCAAAAATATTCGAATTTCGAAGTATTTTTTTGGGTACTTCGACCATCGAATTGGTCAAAATAGATCGAATTCGATTGAATAGAATGATTCGAACGATTCGAAGTAAAAATTGTTCGACTATTCGACCATTCGATAATCGAAGTACTGTCTCTTTAAAAAAACTTCGACTTCAAACTTCGCCAGATTAAAGCTACCGAACCTTCCAGAGCACTTTTCTAAGTTTTTTTTGATCGAATAAAAATCTTTAGATTCAAAGGATTTTATCGTTCGATCAAACGATTTTTATTTGATTGTTCGATCTAAGCTTTTGCGCTAAAATCCTTCGAATCCTTTGAATTCGAGGGTCGAATTCGACGGTTTTTTAACCTTCGAAATTAAACCCTTGATAAATCTGCCCCTTTGTGTTTATTGAAAATTTACATAGATACTTGATAGAATGCATTTTCTTCACTTGTCCATACAAACAAAAATAAAGAACATTTATGACATACATTCTCAGCATTGTTATTTTGTAATGTGTAAATTCTCTTTTTATCGTATCTTATACTTACATAAGGGGGAATGGAAAAGGAAAATGGGGGGGAGGGAATCGCAAAGTCCGGTGGTTGAAACATTATACACGCCTATGTAGCAATCCTTCTCTATGTAGCAAAATATTCCACACTTCTTCAAATTTACTTAAACTATTATTCATTAAGTAAGTTTTTCCATTTCTATAGTCCATCACATTTTATTTCGTTATCTCCTGCAGGGGGACCTTTCCATCTTTTAGCTATCAGACCAGATCAGACACCTGTTCAGGTTTCCGTAGTTAGCCATGTGTCAGGTGTCTTGATGTTGCCAAAGTTTCATTGATTGTTTTGAATATGTCCGCCCATAATCGTTTGATCATAGGGCATGTCCACCACATGTGCATTTTGTCTGCTATTTCCCCGCATCCTCTCGGGCATAAAGCTGGTGTGTGGAACCATTTATTTAGCTTTTTGGGTGCTAATACCAGTGGTCATATACTTTATAGGTATTTTCTTTTCTGCACATGTTAATTGAAGCTTGCCATAGTTCTATGTATTTTCTCCCATCCCTCTTCCTCTAGTGAGTCTCCTAGTCTTTGTTCCCATTTGAGTAGAGCCTTAGTTTTCCCCTTTGGGTAGGTAGCTTCAATGAGTTCAGAATAAAGTAGACTGATTTTATGCTTACGATGAGGATTGTTGCATAGATATTCAAATGGCGAGACATCTGGGTATTTGTGTCCCAACAGCCTCAATATGTAGTGGGATATCAGTTGAAAACTATGATGCTCTTTTAGTGGTATCTGATGTTGTGTATGGAGAGTATCCCATGTTAGCAGTTTAGAGTCACGGAACATATCCTGTACTTTGGTGATTCCATTGGTTTTCCACCACACATAAAATGAAGAGTTCATCCCGGGAGGGAAAGCAAGGTTGTGAAACAGTGGTGTCAGTGAGGAAGGAGGTTTTCGAGGATATAAGGCAGATTTCACTTTGTCCCATTCAGTCACTCAATACTTAATGAACATGTTACTCTTTCAGGGCCTATGTTTGTTTTCTAGCCATAATAAATCCGCTGCTTTAAGTGGGGCGGTCAGTTGGTTTTTAAGTTCCACCCATCTATCGTTATTAGAAGTCGAGTGCCACTTTGTTATTTGTGCTAGTATAGCTGCTTTCCTGTAGCTTTCCAGATGTGGAAAGGCTAGTCCCCCTCTTGTGGTGGATTGATAACATATGTTTTTATTCATTCTATGTCTTTTGTGTTGCCAAATAAAATCCAGTTGTTGTAGCTTCTCAAGATAATTTTTGGGAGGAGGCACAGGCTAATAGTTTAGGGAGTAGATTCATCTTAATAGAACAGGTTCTACCCAGCCATGATATTGGCAATAAAAACATTTTTTTAATTTCTTTCCATTATTTATTTTTTACTGTTTTTCCCAAAATCTAAGTTTAACGTTTAGTGGCCCATTTATTTAGCTCGAGTGAAGGAATAGAGGAAAAAAACGTAACATTTCAAATTTTTTTTGGGCTACTTCGACCATCGAATGGGCTACTTCGACCTTCGACTTCGAATCGAACGATTCAAACTAATAATCTTTTGACTATTCGACCATTCGATAGTCAAAGTACTGTCTCTTTAAAAAAAACTTCGACCCCCTACTTCGCCAACTAAAAGCTACCAAAGTCAATGTTAGCCTATGGGGAAAGTCCCCATAGGCTTTGCTAGCTTTGTTTGGTCTAACAAAAATCGTTCGATCGATGGATTAAAATCCTTCGAATCTTTCGAATAGCGCTAAATCCTTCGACTTCGATATTCGAAGCCAAAGGATTTAACTTCGACATTCAAATATTGAGGGTTAATTAACCCTCGATATTCGACCTTAAGTAAATTTGCCCCTTAATGTCCCTGTTTCTGGTGTTTCAGTCTGACAGCTCAGTAATTCAGGTGCAGACTCTAAACTGTTACAATTTGGTAGATTTAGTTGATATATTTCTCAGAAGTATCTCTGGAGTATTAGCAACTATTGTATCAATTCTAATACCTGCCTTTAAAGGGGGTTGTTCACCTTCCAAAAACTTTTTCAGTTCAGTTGTTTTCAGATTGTTGTCTCCAGAAATAAAGATTTTTTTCAATTACTTTCCATTTTTTTAGTTTTTTTACTGTTTTTCCAAAATCTAAGTTTAAATTTTAATGTCCCTGTTTCTGGTGTTTCAGTCTGACAGTTCAGTAATTCAGGTGTGGACTCTAAACTGTTACAATGTTGCAACATTTAATTGATACATTCCTCATCAGCATCTCTGCACTATTAGCAACTATTGTATCAATTCCAACAGCTGCCTTTAATGAAACTCAGAGATTCTGCTCAGCAGGGACAAATAGAAAGTAATTGGAAAAAAGTCGTTATTTCTGGTGATCTATCTGAAAGCAACTAGTTTTTTGAAGGTGAAAAACCCCTTTAATGAAACCCAGGGATTCTGCTCAGCAGGGACAAAGATAAGAAATGTATCAACTAAATGTATCAATTTATAGTTTACAGGGTCGGCGACCCCCTGACACTAGCTAACCACGCAATACTTTTGGTTGGTTTTTTACAATTTTGCAAATAAAATCGAATAACATCTGATCACAGCTTACAGAAGTATCCTATGAACTGTATTAATATGAACCACGGATCCATACGTAGCATACTTTGCTGTATAGTTCTCCATTTGTGAGCCTATTATGAGTGTCGGCCAGTGTTCCTGCTCCTTCCAGCACCAGATACAAGATGGCAGCAACCATGGCTGTAAAGTTATTACACAGTAGAATGCCCATGTGATGAAACACTGATGAATGATATTGTTGCTAAATGTGCAATAATAAAAGGATGCCAAGGATCTGGGTTCAATTGCCAATTATAGGTCTTTCTAGCTAAGTTCCTGGATGTTCTATAATTACTATTTTTGTATGATTTACTGGTTAATGAACTTTCCTGCATTTTTCAATGCATGTTGCTAGGGTAATTTGGACCTTAACAACCAGACTGCTGAAATTGCAAACTGAAGAGCTGCTGAATAAAATGCTAAATAACTCAAAAACAAAAATTTAAAACCAATTGCAAGTTGTCTCATAATATCACTCTCTACATCATACTAAAAGTTCATGTAAATGTAAATAACCTCTAACTTTTACTGTAACTTTGGCATGATAATGAACTCTCTGGAACATTATGTACATGCTCATTACTATAAATGGTACGGTAAAATGAATGCATTTATGTAAGAAAATATGTAAGCATATGTATTTTGTTAAACATAACCTTTTTATATAAATGTTACTTTTTCTCTTTTTCTCTACCCAGTATGATGATAAACCATATTGTAACCGTTGCTATTTACTGCATTTTGGACCAAGAGGTAAAGGTATTGGCTTTTTCACTTAACATTTCAGATCCATTTCCCTTCAGCAACATCTATTAATCATTTTTTGTGTCAGTCTACTAATAAATGTTCTCTACACTACTTCCTCGCAAAAAAGAAAATATTTTCCACTTAAGTGTTTTTATAGTTGTGTTAATTTTATTTATTTTGTGTTTATATATACCTTCACAGAGATTGCTTTGAAATAGTCTAAATACCCTAAATAGTCTAGTTGTCCTTTGTCTCTCATTTCTATAAGAAATTCCACTATCTTAAAAATTGTGTTTGTAAATAATTGTCCAATGGAAAAGTTTATACGTTATAAGAACAAAGTCTATATTTGCCAAAAAGGCAAAGCTGTCTCTCTGTAGATTATAGGTATTTCACACTGTTGGTTATATTTACTAAGCTGGTATATTTATGCCAACTTGTTTAGTGCACTAGATTTGTCCTGGATATTTTTTTAAATATTGGCAATTATACAAAAGCCTGTGAATGCTATACATCATCCACTTGTTACATTAATGCTGCTTACTGCATTGATTTATTTCACATTGCTGGTACCCGAGTGTTTGCAAAGGGCTTATATAACATAAAGCTGCATTTTATTGCCTTTGAGCAAGGGCAGGAAGATAATGATGTGCCTGCACACACAAAAAGTAGATGCATAAAGTAAAGGCAGTAGATGCAGAAAATGAGGGAGGACTATTTTTTGTATTTTGTCCTTTTTTGCCATTATGCACCCATGTATGTACAATGCAAAAGTTAAGAATCAAGTCTTAAATTGCCTAAAAAATTAAATGGTTGTAAAAACATTGTAGTCCTTAAAATAATAATTTCAGAATGCCCTTGCCTTAAATTTCAGTTATAATAGCTACAGTACTGTATATAGTGTCTTCCACACCTTACATTGCATACAGATGGGTATATTTCTACCAAAAGCCACAGGCTATGAAGGTGATTGTATATAGAGTTGTATCTATTTTCTCAGGTCAGTAGAGTGGGCCTCTGCTCCATGACATTGACCCAAATGGTCATACATAGAAAGGTTCACTTGAATGGCCCCCGTTTCTTTTTTTCTGACTGCTACGCTGTTTAGGTATGACAACAATTTAAGTTAATTTGCTTTTTAAAGATAACATAAAACAACATAACTTTTCTCTAGAAATGTCACTATTAGACAAGTAAAAATGATTGTAACGTGAATGTCATTCATTGCATACTGGAAAGCCAGGGTGAAGTTTGAAGGGTCTACATTTACAGACAGTGTTTTTAGAAAACCTCATTTTAAAGTCTAAAGTGATTTGTTTTTTGTTATTGTAATGTTTCATTAAGGAGCACGTGGATCAACATCAAGACCATCAACTCATACTGCAACAGTGTGTCCTTCATCCAAACCAGCAGTAGAGAACAGATGATAGGGTTCTGGATACGTGAAGACTGAAGTGGGCAATGTGGCTTGTACCCTTTATTAACATTATTATTAACATGTATTTTCAGAGCTCCAACATATTGTGCAGCGCTGACCCTTCTGCACATACACAAATTTAAAGCTAATAAATGAATAGTACCTGGCATTGTATATCTCTTTGTTTGGAGAATTTTAGTATTTTACTACAGGGGGCAGATTTATGACCCCAGGATTCAATGCCAGAAAACACAAGCTTCTCGTTTGTGTTTTCTACAATTGATATTTTTTAAATTAAAAGATTGCAAAGTTGTGGAAAAAAAACAGGTTCTGGAACAAACGAAAGCAATTGATTGCAGAAAATGTGTCTGTCTTTGGTTTGCCAAGCCACAATACGCGGTAGATCATAATTCTGAATTTTAGTGTTTTGCTACCTAAATGACTTTTTGTTGGCATTCTTTCCACGATACAGAAATATAATCTCATTTGGCTAAATAATGATTTAAAGATGTTTTAATGAATGTGTTGATGTTTGATGTTGATGATGTTTTCATAATGTGTTGGGAAGGGAAGAGCTGTTATGATTGGCATCCATGATGGTGTTTTATTAGAAAACAGGGTTATGTAGTTGGATAAAAAAAAAGCATTTACAAGCTGTGATCTTACTGACTTACTAGGGTGTCCAAATATTTGTCCATGCCACAATTGCTATTTTCTTTTTTCTTATGTTTTAAAGTTTGCGAAATAAAATGTAATAAAACATTTGCAAATATATTGTTTTTTAGCACACTGATTTCTGCAGTAGTTGTCTTACAAAATTAACAAAATATGTCATTTGCTAAGGGGTTGCCAAATCTATAACAATAAGCAACTATAACCTTTATACTGTGGGTCCTTGAAGCCTACTCATGACTCACAAGATCACAGATAAAGTTTGGTCTGTAACAGGTCAGGAGGCAGACCCCATGCGGGTTAGGATTTACATAGCCAGCGCTCCTTGGCCCACTGCTGCTCTTCGCCCCCCATCCCCTCCCCTTTATTCAAGCAAATTTTCATCATCTGGACAAGAGCAATGGGGATTGGCGCACAGGAAATTTAAAAAACTATAGTATCAAATGAACATCCCCAGTGTTTATGAACCGATGTGGGTGTGATTGGGCAGAATGCCGCCCCCTAGGCCTGGGTCTTGGTGGCCTTTCCACAAATCCGGGCCTGACCCCATGGGATCCAGGAAAGACTCCCTTGAACACAGCTGCAGCATGAAAAAGAACATTTGGGAATTAAACAATTTGACAATGCAAATATGGGGTAATAGGGCAGGCTGAGCATGGTATATAGGTTGGCAATAGAGGTAAGTAGTGATAAGCGATTTTTTTCTCCATGTATCGGTTTGCAGCAGTGAGTTTATCTGCAGGGCGAAAAGTTTGGCATAATGACGATAAAAATTCACTATGCAGTCATTTAGCGTGCGACAAAAAAGTCTCACATCATAAAAAGTTGCACATCATATTATACTCCTCTCCTTCCACAATAAGCAATGGGATTTGAGCCATTGGTATTTGAGCACATAGATATTATCTGTTGGTGGTCGGATTTATTAGTTGTGTCTGTGTTAGTAAGCTAGTAAAATATAAACTATAGATGGTACGTTTTGCTTAAAGAGCAACATAGTTACTAAGTGTAGCAATATTAAAATTAAACTGTTAAATTGGGCAACAATGCAATGATACCTAAGCCAGAATTTACCAAAATAGTATCTCCACGAGCACAAAGGCACAACAAATCAGAAATTATTTACAAAGTGGGATTTATAAATCTCACTTTGTAAATAAATTCTAATTAAATGTAGTAGTAGATACCATTACCAGTCTGTCAAAAATCACAGACAGGTTTTTAAGAAATTGTCAACATGGGAGCCTTTTTTTAATTGAAAATCAGTTGTAGCCGAGTGCAGGGGTCCCCTGAAACATAACTATGCAAAAAGTTCCTAGGAGTGCCAAATATGAGATTGGCTATTGGTAACCTATAGGAGGCTCTGTTTGGGAGCAACATGTTGCTCGTGAGCGCTGGCCTAGGGGATAGGAGGTTCTCTAACAATATAGGGCATGTATAGCAGTATACTGAGAGAGCTATGCATGTCATTTTGCCTCCCATTTACTCTAATGCAATGTGGCGAATTTTGACACAAAGCAAAACATGAGATTCGCTCAACATAATCCACAAGTCGTGAAAGTAAGGGAAAAATGTTTTATTGGTAGCCCAATTGCAGAAAAAAGATGCAATGAAAAAATATAGACTCTAATTTAGTTTGCTACAAAAAAGTTGCTGTGACAAAAAAAGTCTTCAATAGACAATGTATTTTGCTACAAATAAGTTGGCACAACAAAAAAGTCACCCATAGACTTTACTGTGTTATCAGAATTTTAGATGTTTAGCAAAAAGGATAGTTTTGCTCATCACTAGAAGTAAGGTGTGACCCCAGATAAGTCACTTAATCTCCTGGTGTCCAAGCATAGTGAGTGGACCTATAATGTCTGCCTTCATTGCTTTAAAAGTGCTTTGAGCATCACAGAAGTAAAGTACTTTAACCATTTAACCACTAGAGAACTGGCCATTTATTTACAATAGAGGCAAACTGTTATCAAACTATCCTCTTTGTATGTGAAATGTAGGTGTGCCTCATGGGAGTGATCTTCCTAAAGAAGCTTTTATTCAAATGTTTTTACCACCAATAAATAAATACAATGATACATGCTCATATTTAAACACCTTAAAAAAGGTTCACAATATTTTTAGACAAGATGCTTTAGACAAGAATTTATTTAGATTTGAAACCACATGAACACATGACAATTACATCTGTGTAAATGTAACTCAGGGTAATTAAACATGGCGCAATATGCCTTTAATTAAATTGAAGCATGCTATATTAAATAGCTCCAAATCCTGAATATAAGATTTAAATGAACTACTTTTTTTCTGTTACCGCGTTAGAAAGATTACTGAATGTTCATTTTAATTATTTTAAATGCTCTATTTTCTACACACTTTTATAAGCACAGGTGCAAAATCCCAGAGGCAAGGCATCAAGAATTATAAGGAGTAATGCATTTGCTTTTTCAGATGTGATTGCTACTAGATTAGACAGCTACAGTAGTCTTTTGAAAACACAGCATTAAAGAGGAAGATTGGTCATTCAATCGGATCTGTGACTTCTCTCTGTAAAGAACTTCACTGTAGAAAAAAAAATCAGTTATTTTTAATATATCTGGAGAAGAAATTAACACAAAACAAAAACTGGCATATTATTTTGTTCAATTAACTTTTCCTGGAAGCTTTAGCCCCCTCCTCTCCCTTTGTTTCATTGTAATGTGAAATCTGGGACTTGAAGTTTCTCTTATAACCATAGTGGTTGGTGCACAGATTCTCTGGAAAGCAGATCTGTGGAATAGGTACAGTATGTAAAAAATACATATATTTTTATATCTGGAAGTTCAAATAATGTTTACGCACCTTTTCTACATCAGCCCAACGGAATGAGCTCACATCAAAATGAGGGGTATATTTTCCCTTTAAGGGGATACTTTACCTTATTTTTTATTTTCCTATCATAAATACAGATATATAATTAGGTGCCTTAAGATTTGTTTCCCCTCACTTCTCTGAAGGTCTTACTGACAGTTAGTATGTGTTTTTATTATAATTCAAAACTGTCTGATTTTCTTTCTTTCATGATCATTCACATTTGATTGCAGATGCACGCAAATTATTTTAAAGTAATTTTTTCTTCACTAATATACCATGCACACCTCCTAGGAAAAAAGTAGTTTTAATGTTTCAAACCTGCAAAAAAAAGTATTCACAGTATATGCAGATGTCAAATGTAACATATAGAATGTTTGAAACATAAAAACAGATGCTAATTTAAAATTAAACAAAACAACCTTAAATACATTTCATTTCAAACTAAAGAGAGATTCTGGATATAATTATATCAACTGTTATATTGCCCATATTCTGCTTGATACTGGCTTTCCTCCTGTACTTGCTATGTCCCCATAAAGATTATACTTGCCAATGCAATCACTGCAGCATTCTGCAATGCATGCAAATTCCTTACTATTTTCTTTTTTCTAAGCATCTGTTGACTGCAATTTGAAATTCCCATGGAGATTATTGCCTAAATTACATTATGCCTAAGTCACATTATGATGTCATTTGGTAGACTTTTTTCAAGCATTTATATCTACATTTTTGTGTAGGTGGTCTGCAAGATTCTTACAAAATGCAAATTCTCATCTAAGAATGCAGTTGTTTGCAAGGTGTGATTTTTGGATGACATTTTTTTTTACCAACATTGTAGTGTTCTTCAGAGCTGGATTTGCATATCTAGGAAAACTATACATTGTTAAATTTGGGAGAACCTGAGGTTATTTTTTGGGGGGGGTTGTTCTAAAACAAGATTTAGGGCTCTAAATACAAAAAAAACAGTTTTTTACAATATAGGTATTTATACGAGAAAATGTTTTATTTTATGCACAAAAATGTAACTGCTTTGGAAAGTTTCAAGTGTTTTGAACGTGCCAACACCAGGTCTGTATAGTTTTATGAAGATTTTTTATTTTTACAGATCACAAACAGCAGGAAATTACCAAATTTCCAAGCATTACAGTAGAATATGGCATACTTTCAATTCCAAAGCCAATAAATCCTGGAACAGTAGGTTTACCCCAGGAAACCATATATTTTTGAAACATAAACATTCTGTCAAATCCAAAATGGGTAATCATGTCTTTCTGCTCCTAATTACCAAACATCAAAGCTTTTCTGAACTTATTGGTTTCTATAAGAATTTATGAAAATTTATAAAATTTATGAAAATTTGGAAAAATCACCTCAAAACTTTCACTTTGCAAGTTCATATCTCCCACATACCCCTGCCCCCTCCCCTTCATTTGTACACATGCGCAAATTTTCATCATCAGGTTGGGAGAACTGGGAATTGGCGCATAAGAAATTAAAAAAAACTATTGTATCATAATCATCCCCAGAGCTTCCGAACCAATGTGGGTGTGGTTGGGTTTCATGCTGCCCCCTAAAATCCTGCAACCCTAGGCCGGGCCTTAGTGGCCTGGTCTTCTTTCCCCAGAATCTCCAAAATGCAGGGGTGCATGAACTTTTGTGTGATGCAGCAACAACTGCAGATGCCCACTTTTGTACATTATGCTCAAGTTGTGCAGTTGTATAATGATATATGCAAATGGCATCACTTCGGTGGGGTCAATAATGACACTAGTATCCAACTCAAATGAGTTATGTTTATAGACACAAGCTATTAGAGTGACCCTGGAATTTGTCAGGTCAAAGTTGGTGGATTTTTACACAAGTCATTCTGTGGCTTAAAATAAAAGGTAAGGAGACAGAATTTTTATGTATGTGTTGTCCCTATCATTTCTTTTAATGCTGTATGGTGATGTATGGTGATGTACGCTGCTCTCGCGATAAACCGGTCACTCCTTGCCGGCTACTACATCAAACTCACAAACCGCTGCGAGTCTGACACAGTTAACATCAATCTTCAGCTTTATTCACGAATGTGAGGATAACAGTGGAGGGTGTACAAATCTAACGCGTTTCGTGCCCCATAGCTGGGCACTTCATCCCAGTTCTCCAACTTCATCCCAGTTCTCCATCACAGTTCTCCAACTGCAGCAGCATCCTGCATGGAACCTATAGTTCTGCACAATTTAGTATCATCTGCAAAAATAGAAATAGTACTTTTAATGCCCACCTCCAGCTCATTAATAAACAAGTTGAAAAGCAAGGGACCTAGTACAGAGCCCTGCGATACTCCACTAACAGCACTGGTCCAATTAGAAAATGTTCCATTTACCACCACTCTTTGTAGTCTATCTTTTAGCCAGTTCTCTATCCAGGTACAAATACTGTTCCAAATAATGTTCCAGGCTAACATTCCTTAATTTAACAAGTAAACTTTTGTGTGACACTGTATCAAATGCTTTAGCAAAGTCTAAGTAAATCACATCCACTGCCATCCAAGAATCGAGGTCTCTACTTACCTTCTCATAAAAAGAAATTAAGTTAGTCTGGCAAGATCTATTACGCATAAAACCATGCTGGCACAAACTCATAGTATTATGATTTGCTATGAAGTCCAGTATCTTATCCTTTATTAACCCTTCGAAAAGCTTTCCTACCACTGACGTCAGACTAACTGGCCTATAGTTTTGAGGTTGAGAACGGGATCCTTTTTTGAATAGAGGCACCAAATTAGCAATTCGCCAGTCTCTCGGCACTATGCCAGCTCTCAATGTATCCTGAAAAATTAGGTAAAGAGGTTTGGCAATCACAGAGCTAAGCTCGCTAAGTACCCTTGGATGAATACCATCTGGCCGTGGACCTTTGTTAATCTTAACATGTTTTAGTCTCTTTTGAATTTTCTCACGTGTGAGCCATGCCTCATTAGTTGTATTACTAGAATTGGGACTATTAAGAAGGAAACCTTCACTTACTGGTTCCTCATTTGTGTAGACAGATGAAAAATATGAGTTCAGAATCTGTGCTTTTATTTTGTTTTCATCAACCAGCTGACCTCCCTCTGATAGTAAGGGTCCCACCCCTTCCTGCTTCATTTTAAGGGTTGGATGAATTCAACCCAATATCAACAAATTCTTCAGGATAATGTTCAAGCATCAGTCACAAAGTTGAAGTTATGCAGGGGTTGGATATTCCAACAAGACAATGACCCTGAACACACTTTAAAATTTACAAAGGCATTTATGCAGAGGGAGAAGTACAATATTCTGGAATGGCCGTCACAGTCCACCGATAAATATCATTGAAAATCGATGGGATGATTTGAAGCTCGGCAGCCATAAAATTGAGGTATGGTAGTTTGGTAGGTAGCACCTCCCATTGATAGTGATTTGAAACAAAAATAGTGGTGTGCAAGGTCATTAATAGTTAAATATAGAAAAAAAAAGAGAAAAGTATGACCCATAGATTTGCACCATCCCACACTGGTTAACTGGATTCCCAAAGCAACAAATTAATGTAATAAAATATAACTTTTATTAAATATATCCTAAAATTGTTATGAGACAAAATAAGGGTAAAGCGTACATTAAAATCAAGGTTAGGTAGGGGAGCTGAAGTAGACTCAAGATCATCAGCTAATAGACGGTATTTGCTTGTCAGAACAATGCGGTTTACGTTCAAAAGTGCGGTGAGTTACCCAAGACTTCACTCACAGTCTTGGGGTACTAGTGACCCACCATGTATATGTGGATCGGGTGGAAGTAGGGTTCAGTGGTACTATATGTGTAACCCCGAACTGGTCCGTGAATAAGTTCCAATTCTACAGACCTGACTCTATTTGGGCAGTTTGAAGTCCCTTATCCTTTAATAGCCTTAATGAACTTTGTATGTTTCTAAGCCAAGAGAGACCGAATCCGCCGAGTTGCGAGATCCGTCTGCTCTGTTTAGCTAGACAGAAAATAATTATACTTGGTGTGCGGACCGTCCAGTACATGCAGAGAAACAAACGCCCGCTTACTCCATTACAAATAGCCGTCAACGCCGGCAAGGAGAGGAGGCTTCTCTAATCAGATTTAACTGTCGGCTTCAACCCGCACCACCCTTCCATTAATGAGACCAAACCGCCGGCTGGAGAGTAACAAAGCCACGGAGCAGCGCAGCTTGTTCTAAGAGCGCTCTTAGAATTTTAAAACTGTTAGGCAGGGACGGTGTCTTGAGTAACTGCGGGTTTAACAAAACGGAAGGGTGGAAGGGTGGAAGGGTGGAAGGGTGGAAGGGTGGAAGGGCGGAAGGATGATGTGGGTAATATCGGCATACTGACACAAGCTGCGCTGCTCCGTGGCTTTGTTACTCTCCAGCCGGCGGTTTGGTCTCATTAATGGAAGGGTGGTGCGGGTTGAAGCCGACAGTTAAATCTGATTAGAGAAGCCTCCTCTCCTTGCCGGCGTTGACGGCTATTTGTAATGGAGTAAGCGGGCGTTTGTTTCTCTGCATGTACTGGACGGTCCGCACACCAAGTATAATTATTTTCTGTCTAGCTAAACAGAGCAGACGGATTTCGCAACTCGGCGGATTCGGTCTCTCTTGGCTTAGAAACATACAAAGTTCATTAAGGCTATTAAAGGATAAGGGACTTCAAACTGCCCAAATAGAGTCAGGTCTGTAGAATTGGAACTTATTCACGGACCAGTTCGGGGTTACACATATAGTACCACTGAACCCTACTTCCACCCGATCCACATATACATGGTGGGTCACTAGTACCCCAAGACTGTGAGTGAAGTCTTGGGTAACTCACCGCACTTTTGAACGTAAACCGCATTGTTCTGACAAGCAAATACCGTCTATTAGCTGATGATCTTGAGTCTACTTCAGCTCCCCTACCTAACCTTGATTTTAATGTACGCTTTACCCTTATTTTGTCTCATTACAATTTTAGGATATATTTAATAAAAGTTATATTTTATTACATTAATTTGTTGCTTTGGGAATCCAGTTAACCAGTGTGGGATGGTGCAAATCTATGGGTCATACTTTTCTCTTTTTTTTTTTCTATATTTAGCCATAAAATTGAACTGAACTAGAGAGATTTTGTATGGATGAACGGTCAAAAATACCGCCATCCAGAATCCAGATACTCATCAAAGGCTATAGGAGGCGTCTAGAGGCTGTTACATTTGCAAAAGGAGGCTCAACTAAGTATTGATGTAATATCTTTGTCGGGGTGCCCAAATTTATGCACCTGTCTAATTTTGTTATGATGCATATTGCATATTTTCTGTTCCAATAAACTGTATATACATATACACACAAGAACCATGGAGGAATACTCCTTAAACGTTTATAGCAAATTGCCTGAGTACTGGTATATATGGTATAGTGAAACAAGTATTCCAGTTGAGTGTGGTACTATGTCACTACTTATCTATCATATAGAAAAAAATACCAACAAATGACTCAGTGCACATATATACGTATGCACACTCATACTGACTGATCTATACACTCACATATATAAAGTACAATATATATACTAATATCTATACTAATTGTATGTTTTAATCTGTCTGTCTTAAATATATTGATAATGGGTTGAGTGCAGAGGACTCTTGTATTTGTCGATAAGTATATTGTGGTCACAGCCTCGCTGCACCCCCGCCTAATGGTTTTAAAAATGAGTGGTGAGCACAACTTTCCCTTGTTTGTTATAGTTATACAGGAGCAGTGACCAGCTCCATGTTGTAGGTCCCACCCTTCCCAGCTATAGTCAGGCGATCCCACTGGTGTCTGATAAAAGGGCAGCCAAGTTTTACTTTGAAAGCAGCTAGTAAGTTGCAGGTAAAACTTAGTCCCTTTGTAAAATGTATAATGAAGCAATAGAATTCTTAATGAATCAGATGAAAATTGAGCATAGGACTGGCCAGATATGGGATGACTTTGACGTAGTTGGCCAGCTTAAATAAATTGCAATATATGGACAAACAATCCCTGTTTTGTTTAAAGGGTAAGGCATTTTGCAGTAGCAGTATGCAGTATGTCTTAAATATATTGATAATGGGTTCAGTGCAGAGGACTCTTGTATTTGTCTATATATATATATATATATATATATATATATATATATATAATACACAAAAGCCATGAATATCCTGTAAATTATATCCTTATAAACGGTGAGTTCTGATGTCATCAGTTATAAACGGTGAGTTCTGATGTCATTTCTGTCACATGACTCAATGAAATTTGTGTATTATAATAAATAAAGTACCCCCAGTTGTAAAATATGAGAATATTAGAAGTTACCTCGGAGTTCCATGACCTATATAAAAACACTCGGCCTTCGGCCTCGTGTTTTTATATGGTCATGAAACTCCTCGGTAACTTATAATATCCTTATATTTTACAAGAGGGGGTACTTTATTCACTATATAATATACAGCATATGCAACAAAGTACATGGTTTTATTTATTGTACTTATTTCTCAAGTAAATAAGTCTAAATTAAAAATGGTAGATAAAAAAACACAAAGACTTCATTAAAAACATCTTGGAGAAAACCTGTGTCTGAGCTATAATTTGTTTAACATGTATAAATCAGCATGGGATTTTTGCAAAAATGTTAAAGGATCTCTTTGCTTCCCAGGTAGTGGAAAGTCTGATGAGGCAAGACTATGCAAATAGCCCCCATTCCCTTGATGTGAAACAATCATAATAAAAGATGTGATTCTCTATATTCAAATTTCTAGCATAAGAACAGGGACTCTAATTCATCAGTCTAAAATTGCTCTTTGATCAGTTCTGCCTTGCTAGCTCCATGCTGGCAGGACCTCATAGACAGACAAGTTCCAAGGCTTAATTCTCCTAGTCATCCACATCTGCATGTAAATGAAAGAAACTTGGCAGCATCATGCTGGTTAGGAGATACCAACTGCTGACACTGCCACAGCAAGATGAAAAGCTGCTGTTCTGTGCAAGAACAAATGGAGGGGAGAGAGACAAAATAACAAGAAAGGCTAGATAAAATGAGTGAAATTGAAAGGAAGGGAATGCTATAAGCACATATGACAAAATACAGTTTTACAGAACAGATTCAGGCTCTTCTGTGATCTAAAAATACATATTTTTTACAGTTCTGAAACCATTTTTATAAGCATTCATTAGATGGCCTGGCTAGTGGTAAAGCATACATTCTAAATTGTCATTCTTTCAATAATCCTTAAAATGAGTATGAAACAATGTATTCCTATATAACCTACAAAAAAACCTGCATTCTGTAGAAATGATATTTCTAGCTCTAGCTAAAGGATTTTTTTTAGAGCTTTACGTGGTCCTTAAGTGGGAATTTTAAAAGAATCAATTAACCTACAAGGTTGTGCAAACCTTAAACCATAACTGAATGCGTGTGAAATCAAGTTTATTTTATACAGAACCCTTAAAGGACATGTAAAGCCTACATTTTCCTACCATGTATATAGGCTGGGCATATCTTCCCCACACAAGCCACACCATTTGTACTTCATATACCCCCTGTAGTAGAACCAGGAGATAGGCCTAGGCAATATTTCCCTTCTCAAGCCTCAAGTGCTTTCTCCTCTAGTGTTATGGGCCTATTAGGGAACTATAACTGGAAGAACTGCTTTAGTCATTTGTATTTAAACAACATATGTGTTAAGGTAAATTAGTTATGCAGATACTGGAATTGTTAGTGTCTATCCCATCACCAGGTGCTTCAAGATCTTAAAGGGGTAGTTCGCCTTTAACTTACCTTTTGGTATTATTGAATATCTTATTGGCAATCTTTCAGTATGACTTCATTTTTACATTTTTAGTGTTTTTGAAGTTTTTGCCCTTTTCTTCTTCTGGCTTATTCCAGCTTGCAAATGGTGGTACTGACCACAGCAGCCAGAAAATAATACTCTGCAAGGCTACACTTTTATTCTTGTTGTTACTGCATAATACATATCTTTCTTTTCATGTACTCTGCTATTCATACTGCCTTGTTGCTAAGATAAATTAAATTTTAGCAAAGAGATAGCTGGTAATATTTCACACTGGAGAGCTACTGAACCAAAGGCTAAATAACTTACTATACAGTTGGCTGGTCAGAGCATCAAAGGATATGATTGTTCCTGCCATAGAACAGTTCCTTTGATATCAGGGTTGGTAAAAAGGAACCACCTAGCAAAAGTAACTGGCAGGCAATAGAAATAGGTTAAAGGGGAACTAAACCCTAAAAATTAATGTGGCTAAAACTGCCATAGTATATACTGAACTTATTGCACCAGCCTAACGTGTCAGCTTCTCAATAGCAGCAATAATCCAGGACTTCAAACTTGTCACAGGGGGTCACCTTCTTGGAAAGTGTCTGCGACACTCACATGCTCAGTGGGCTCCGAGCAGCTGTTGAGAAGCTAAGCTTAGGGGTTGTCTCAAATTATCAAGCAGAAAATGAGGTTGACGTAATATAAGCTGATGCTACAAGGCTGATTATTAAATTCTTATGTTAGTTGCACTGGTTTCTGTGCTGCCATGTAGTAATTATCTGTCCTAATTACTAATCATCCTTATATTGTGACATTTATATTCTATGCGTACTTGATATTGTGAGTGGGTCCCTAAGCTCAATAAGTGACGGCAGTACAGAGCATGTGCAGTGAATCAGCAGAAAGGAAGATGGGGAGCTACAGGGACATCTTTGGAGACACAGATCTTCCCTGATAAAGGACTGTGGTTGCCTTGGGCAGGTACAGAAGCACAAAACAACATTTCTAGCTACTTCTTTATTTAGGCTTTAGTTCTCCTTTTAACCCAAAAATACAATTTTGCCTATTGAAAAATAATATATAGTTAACTTCTAGGAATGCACAGAATCCTAGTACTTTTGAAGGATTCAGATTTGACTAAATTTTAAGGGGCAGATTTATCAAGGGTTGAATTTAGACTTTATGGGAGTATGTAAAAACTCCTATAAACTCCAAATTCGAGTTAAAAATGACCAATCAAAATTCCCCCCCCCCCTCTAATTTTTTTAAATTCGGGTGAATGGGATCTACCTGCAAGCTAAAATCGAATTTCTAGTTTTTTCTCCAGATTTTCAGGAAGGCTCCAAAGAACTTCAAATTGATTCCAGGACATCCCCCATAGGCTAAAACAGCAATTCGGCAGGTTTAAGGTGGCGAATAGGGTGGTGAAAAGTCTAATTCAAATTCTTTTTTTTTATAAGTTTTTATTTTTGCATTTTAAAGGTTAAACAACATTTGTTGTAAGGAAGAAGAAGAGCAAGAAGAGAAAGATTTGGAGTGGAGAGAGAAGGAATCAACATTGTACATGTCAACTTATACTTGTACACATCCAGTGGAGTTCAACTTTGCTTCGTGGTATGATACCCAAGTACCCCAGAATGCATGGAATTTCTTCGGGCTACCCCTGGCAAGATATGTAAATTTCTGGTTGTGCAAAGAGTTATTAATCAGGTTGCGCCAGGTTGGTATTGTCAGGGGGCTGTTGCTTTCTAATTTAAAAGAATAGCTTTTTTAGAATAATAAAGAAGTTGAAGGTAACACAGTCTGGTGTGGTTATTGATGTCCATATCGTCTACTCCAAGTAGGCAAATCAGAGGCGACAATAGTCTAGGCAAGTCTAAATCATGAGATATGTAATACACAATGTCTCTCCAGAAGAAATTATTATTGTACAGTGCCAGAATACATGCATATAGGAACAAATGTCCCTTCCACATTTTACACAAGTATCAGATGCCTGGGGGCAGAGCCGGGCCAACCCGGCCAGACGCCCTAGGCAACCTGGCGGGCCACGGTGCCGGCTCTGTGCGCGCTTGACTGCGCATGCGCAAAATTTCGCGCCAGTGCGCATGCGCAAAATTTCGCGCTAGCACGCATGCGCAGAAGAGCATTTATGCGCACTCCACCAGCGGCAGACGGGACCGGACACGGGGTAGGCGACAGAGCAGGTACGTGCCTGGCGCCCCCGCAGCTTTGCGCCCTAGGCACGTGCCTACTCTGCCTACCCCTAGTTCCCGCCCTGGTAGTGGTAGACAGCTCTTGTCAGATATACAGACTAGTTTAGAAACAGAGCCGGGCCAACCCAGCCAGGTGCCCTAGGCAACCTGGCGGGCCACGGCGCCGCCTCTGTGCGCGAAATTTTGCGCCAGTGCGCATGCGCAAAATTTCACGCTAGCGCGCATGCGCATAAGAGCATTTATGCGCACGCCGCCAACGGCAGACGGGACCGGACACGGGGTAGGCGACAGAGCAGGTACGTGCCTGGCGCCCCCGCAGCTTTGCGCCCTAGGCACGTGCCTACTCTGCCTACCCCTAGTTCCGGCCCTGCCTGGGGGAATATTTGAGATCCTGTATGGAGTGAGAGATACCTGGTTCAGAAATTTAATTTGAATGTATCTGTTCTTGACAGATATAGTTAAACCTGGTATCTGTTTCATGGCTTCCTCCCACAACTCTTTTGTAAGGATTGGTATGTCTCTTTTTCATTTCCCTAGCAAGTGGGTCCTGGGTGGTTTGCCCTAAAATAGTATAACAGTGGGGTAGGGGCTTAGTGAGGCCTTCTCTTTGGAGGTATTTCTCCAATACCTCTATTGGTGTAATAGGAAATTGCGCTTGGAAAGCATGTCAAATTCAAATTCTTAAAGGACCATTGCATAATAAATTTCGAAATTCAAATTTTTTTAAAAACTCTTTAAACTGTTTAAATTGAATTTTAACTATTCCCTAGTCAAATTACAGTAAATTAAACTCAAATTTAGAATTTTCACTTCAACCTGTCCCTAAGTGTTCAGCCAAACAATGCGATACCTCAGGTGTCTATTAATTAAAGGTTGAGTTTTGTTTTCTTTAAAAAAAAAAAATCAAATTTTTTAACCATTTGAAGATGTTTTTTGCCTTTATGATTTTCAGTTGTTTGATTTGATTTTCTAAAATTTAGAATTTTTTTTTCTAAAATTCAAGTTTTTTAAGCCTATTACCTCGAAGGCATTTATAAAACTCATATTTTTTTTTTAGTTTTTTTTCTAAACAATTTTTTAATTACTAGTAAATTAGCCAAATCCATGGATGGAAGTTAGGTCGAGTTTGTTTCTGGTAAAATATGAGAAAAGCAAGTTTTAGTAAATAACCCTCTTAACAGTCTTAGCAGTGGAGATGTAGTTCAATACTCTAGAGAACTGCACAGCTATGGTGCTACACAACATCACTTGACTCCACCTCCAATAGTAAGCTAGAAAATACGGAATAGAGGAGAACAAAAGCATGAAGGAATGCAAAAGGACAGCACCTGAAAATACAAGAGCCTGTACCCATATACTGTATAAAATAAAAAAACATGAGAGGTTAGGCAAAATGATGAGGGTGATATTCAGCCTAACCCCTAACTAGATATGAATTAACTCTGTATACAATCCCAGCACATGACCACTTAAGTGACTTCTGTTTGAGATGCCTACTCCCTCTAGATATCCCAAGGATATATATCCCAAAAAGAAATACAGGGGAACACTGTAAAAAAGCCAATCCACCCTCTTCATTCCTCCTCACTACATCCGTACAGGTCATGGAACTCCGGGGTGACTTCTAATATCCTCATATTTTGCAACAAGGGGCACTTTATTTATTATAATACACAAGTTTCAGTGAGTCACATGACAGAAATTACATCACTAAGCTCCGATATGCAACATCACTAAGCACCATTTATAAGGATATAATTTACAAGATATTCATGGCTTTTGTGTATTATATACATATATGAAGTTTTTTTTAGTATAATAAAATTTTCCACAATTTTGGACAGTTTGTGGCAAAGATTTAATGTGCACATGCCCAGAACATTTCAGTGACATAGTCAGGGAAGCGATGTGCACATGCGCATCATGCAAATGATTAGCTTCAGGAAAGGTCTGCGCTTGTGATTTCACTTCTGCTGACATTATTTCTGGGTCACAGAAATGTTCCCCCTAGAAACGAGCATCGAAGGTTAACAGCTCTGTTTACATAATTTTGGTATATAATAGTTCCAATTCCTCCTTCCCTTATTTTAATCGTGAAAACTTAGCTAAATCAAGTTATATAGCAGCTCCTACAAAACTTATAAACAGATATATGTAGACACATAATTTACATTTTAAATATTTTAAAACAAGTATATATTCCACTTGTAGTACTCCATACATGTAGTCCTTAGAGTTTAATTGATTTTTTATTTCTGGTATAATGGAGTGGTCACTTTACTCCAGAATGATTTTGTTTAAGCTCAATAATCTATATTTAATTTTTACCTCAAAAAAGCAGCAGTAAGATGCCACATTTAGTAACGCAAAGAATCAGGTGTCAGTAAGATGTAAAATAATGTGTATACGGATGCATGGGGAAATATTGGGTTCTAATACCAAAAAGAAGAAGAATTACTTATATGGCATATTTTACATGCTCACAAAATCCATTTACTGTACAAACAAAACATTTTTGTTAGGTAATCAGACAAAATAACCAGAACAGCTGCTTGAATTCAATTGAATAGCACCCACAGAGCCTGGCTGTCTAATTAGCTGAAGTCATAAAAACTGTGGTACTTGCATATGACAAAGAGAAAAGCGAAAAGAAGAGAATGAAAATGTGAGCTGTTTGCCACCCGTGTCCATTCTGATATCATTCCTTTACAATGAAACACAGGGTTTTTTAAGGGCAGAGAAACATGTAGAGTTTGGGTAGATTAGTCCAGCGACAAATCGTCTCTTCTTTGGGCGACTAATCTCCCTGCATTGCATGGCACTCGGAGCGTTAATCCTTCTGAAGTCGCCCGAAGTTTCCTGGTGACTTCGGAAAACGAAGTGCTCCGAGTGCCATCCCACCGGCGATTCTAGCCGGCGGGAAGGCAGTTCGGGGAGATTAGTTGCCCGAAGATGAGACGATTTGTTGTCGGGTGACTAAATCTCCCCGAATCTCCACATGTGTTTCAGCCCTAAAATAAAGTGATATAAAAATGTAAATAGACATATTTGTGTGATTACACTCTCAGGGTAACACACAGAAAGCCAAGCATTGTTTAAAAAGCCTTGATTCACTCTGGTGCTCAGTGGTAACCACTGGAATAAGTTCAGGGAAGGTATAAGGTATGGGAATCAAAGGCAGAAAGCAGAATACCTGCTAGTTAGTACTTTATTGTGCGTCCACACGACATGTTTCGGGCAACAAGGGCCCTTTTACAAGTGACTGAATTCCTTTTGTCAGCTTTGGGTGCATTTTTATATTTTTATATTTTTTCTCGATATCTATAATGGCCATGTTTGTCTGCCTTCTGTCTTGCCCACTTACCATGTCTTTTTCCTGGTGGTGCTTTATTGTATTCTGTTTCTCTTTAGCAGCCTTTTGTGCGAGACCCTTCTTCCCCATCTTACTTTTGCAGCTTCACCAGTAGTTTTTCCATCTTTTTGCTTTACCCTTGCTGGTGTTTTATTGATTTGTGTTTTGTTAGTTGCGGATGATAATGAGCCTGAGCACTTTGGTTGCCACCTAAATACTCAAGCGTTTAGAAAAAGAGACACAGGGAGGACCATTTATAAAAATTCCAATACGTGAATTTTAGCTTTTTTAAATTTAAATAAACTTGAATGTTTGCATATTTATTCAAAATGCAAATAAAAAAAATGCATAGAATTTGTATTCAACTCATCATTTTTAATGGGTTCACAAACTCAAAAAAATAGAAAATTTAGAAAAACTCAAATTGAAAAAAAAATGGCCTAGGTCTAGGACAACTGTTATTGACTTGTACAAGAACTCGCACACTTTTAGCTTTTAGCTGAAGTTTTACATTTTAACTTTTGAATTTTTTAGAATTTAATAAATATTGAATATTTGAGGTTTGGAATTCATGAGTTTTATGGCGAAGAATTTGAATTGTGGTAAAAAAAATCAGCCGTGTGCCATGTCCACTTAATGTAGCCTTTTATATACCCAAAAACATATTCAAATTGTGAACCAGTCAGTGATATCCAACATCTTTCACTATCCCTCCCCAGTTCCGCTCCCTGGAACCTGAACTTCCCCCACTCCCCATCAGTTCAGGCTCCCTCTCAGATTGATCTCTGTAAGGAAATTCTTGAGTTAATACTTGAAACGCATGATATGTGAAATGTAGCTTCTTTTACCAATAACATGTCCTTGTGATAATTGTAGCTTCTTTAACAATAACAAGTGATAACTTGTGATAATTTGAAACAGTGCATTTGTACGCAGCTAACTGTCCCCTGAATAAATGACGTGAACGTTGGGGCCAGATCAGCTGCAGAAAGATTGTAACACTTTACAGTATCTATAAAAAGCCAGCTACTTTCTGTAATAATCCAAATCACCACTCTGGAGAACCAATATCATCAATCAAGTGATCGTTTATTTGGTAGCACATGCTACCAAATAAACGATCACTTGATTGATGATATTGGTTCTCCAGAGTGGTGATTTGGATTTATGAAGACAAGGAGAAGTGGTGGCTCCTATGCTCTGTTTGAGGAACCTAAAAAGAGGGTCCTTTACCTACACCCTAACTACTTTCTGTATTAGCTGGTCAACCTGCAGCTTACTTCTGTATTGCTTGTCCCCTCGCAGCGAGAATAAAACTTATCATATTCCTCTGAACCCTGAATGGTCATTGGCAGATTTTTCTAACAACTTGGTCCTTCGAGCCGGAAACCAACATCTGTCTTCTCAAACGGGAAACGTGACTGTGGTCACTGCAGAGGGTTAATCCTATTCTCTCTGTGGACTGAACCGAAAGACCTCCGACAGCTGTCGTAAAGAGAGGACAGTCGCACTCGTTTGGGGGAACAGTGACGGTTTCTAAAGAACACAGCGACCAGGGTCAACCTGCAGCTTACTTCTGTATTGCTTGTCCCCTCGCAGCGAGTATAAAACTTATCACATTCCTCTGAACCCTGAATGGTCATTGGCAGATTTTTCTAACAACTTCCTAATTCTCCAACCACTATTCCAGCTTTTCCCCATATAGTGAGTCCTGAGGGCATTGTTAGGCAGATTCCCAGACTGTGCGTCAAGCCATGTCTGGACTGAAATTAAAAAAAAAAGGCCCTAGCATTGCAGTCTATAGCTGCATATAGCAGCCCTTCTGGCATTTTCCCAATTCCAGATCAGTCAGTATGGAGATATGCAACTAGTTTACTCGTTCTACTCCTGCCGCATCCACAACAATACTTTGGCACACAGGAAATATTTTTCTCCATTGTTTTTTCGCACAGTGATGTGCCTTAAACTAGATACAGAGCCAGTCATAAGTTTGTAAATCCTTGCTATCTGACTGACCAAATGAATTAATAATTAGTTGACCAATCAGGTTTCCAAAAGGCAAAGACCTCTAATCAGTATGATTTTCTGATTTCCCAGTATGAGTGAGAAAATACGATTGTATTTTGCAGTGGTACAAATCTGCACAAATATAATAAACTTGACCTTGTGTATCTGTAAGTAAAAAACAAATAAAAACTGTTGTATTGATTTCTTTTGCAGCTCAGAAATGCAGCATGAGTCATATTAGTCAGTAATATCAACATTTTATAGGGCTTGAAGGGACACCATAAAAGTAAGAACTTTGTTTTTGCCAGAAAAATGCATAATTTAGCAGTTTAGGCTGGTGTTGGGGGGGAAAAATATGTCCACTTTTCTTCAGCTTGTATATTTTGTAGTACCTATCTACAGTTTTCCAGTGATATGATTCATATGACCAAAAAGAAGTGTGGCATATACCTGTATTATTTGTATAAGCACGTTAGTAAAATTGTTGAAGGTAAATTTCTGGATGTGTTTATCAACCAAAAAGCATTAGGCAAAAAGAGAAAAAGGAGGAAGGAAGGGGTAGAAAGGAATCCATATTTGATTATTTTAAAGCATATGTAAACCCTATATTCATACTATGTTTATAAGTTGAGCACATCTCCCCCAACTAAACTGCACCCTTTGTACTGCATATATCCCTTCCGTTTGCCAGCACCATCACATTTTCTTAAACAAATAGCAGCATACACCCAGTGGCCATTTTCCCTCTGACACACAATCAGTGGTATTTAGTGGTATTAATAAAAGCAACAGCTAGAGTAGAGTTTCTGTGGGAACCAGAAATGTAATTTCTTTGTTTACTGCTAGACTGGAGTGAGTGTGCTTTGTAAATTGAGCTGAGAAGGTTCACAACCTTAGCTTGTAACTGAGCATGCTCAGTAGTCAACAGTCAAAGGGAATTATTGAGGGAGGGGGTTAGAGGAAGAGAAACAATCCCAAGTGATTAAGTGGATGCACAACCTTACTATTAACCAACCAGAGTGGCGGGTGTTTAAAGATTTCAAAGATGCTGTTCACTGATTACATTTTTCCGTAGAAGTATGTGAATATGGTTAAATTTATGTATTCAATGGTTAAATGTTTTTGACTAATATTGAGTGGGCATGGGCAAAATACGATTTAGCGTCTCGGGAGTAATCACTGGTCATAGGAAATTGTTTCTCAAATAGGTTGCCACTTGGCCAGTATTGTCTAGCCTAGCCTGTGAAAATGATGGCTAGAAGCTATTACTATGGAAGAAAGATAATAATACAGGATTTTTTTCCAGAAAGTTGGCAACCCTAAAACCAAACCTCCCATATAGATCTGTAGTGAGCCAGTTATCATACAACTATTTGCATGTTCTACAGACTTCTAGTTGTCATAAAAGAACAAAGGGATAATGATCTACATGCCAATGACAATCTCACTCTCCAAATCATGAGATTTGTCTGAAGCACTTTTTATGATACAGGACCTTTATAGGGGACAAATAAATAAAGTGTTCTTGGATGGTTAAAGAACCTCAGAATGCCAATTAAGAGGACGAGATTTATTGACCTGCGCGTTTGCATTAGGGAACTGCTTTATGGGTGCATAAACATCTTCTGTGACATTTGCTGTGCCCAAGAGAGAGTAACTTCCTGATACATATGTGTAGAGTTTGTGCACTTGCTTTAATGTCATGCAGAACAAATTCTCTTTGTAAATTATTTAAGCAGAATATCTGTGATATTATTTTCATATTTTGTAAAGGTAATGATTGCTCTCAAGGAAATGAAATCTGCACTCTCTTTAATCCAATTGTGGTTTTTGGTATTGTGGGTCAAATATATTTTTTCAGATTTAGTTTTTTGCATGTGAAAATACAGCATACCTCCCAACTGTCCAGTTTTCAGCTGGACAGTCCCGCATTTGACAGCTCAACCCAGCGGTCCTGCGTTTGTACTGGAAAGTCCCAACTTTCTCTGTACTGAACAGCCAGAAAAAGAAACAAAGGTTCTAACTTAATTGGCTTTTGGCAGAGAGACCAGAACTAACAGAAGCACATAAGTTACTTTGTAACAATTTTGAGATAAGCAAATCAGTAACTGTAACAATTTAGATAAGGAGGTCCTTTAGGAAGAGTTAGACTCACAGCTTAAAAGGCAATTCACCTTCACTAGCAAAACTGTAATAACTGAAAAAAAACACTGAAATATGTTCAAACTTTCATAACCTGCCTAATTTTGTAAAATGAACATGGTAATTAGGGGGTGAGGCCACAAAAATGGGTGTGGTCAACAAATTTGCCTCACTGCATACCTCCCAACATTTTGGAAATAAAGAGGGACAAAAAAAGTTGCCAAATTTGGAATTTTGACTACGCACATTTTTGAGGCCACACCCCTAATTATCATGTTAATTTTACAAAATTTGGCAGGTTATTAAAGTTTGAACATATTTCTGTGGGTTTTTTTTTGAGTTATTACAGTTTTTCTCAAGGGACCTGTTATGTTATATTATTACAATTACTTATTTCCTTATCTTGAAATTGTTACAAGTATCTGCAGCTGTGGCTGTTCTGGGCTCTCTGCCAAAAGCCAATTAATTTAGAAACTTTGTTTCTTTTTCTGGCTGTTCAGTGCAGAGAAAAACTGGACTTTCCAGTATAAATGAGGGACTGGGGGTTGAGCTGTCAAAAGAGGGACTGTCCCTCTAAAAATGGGACAGTTGGGTGGTATGCCACTGCACAGCAACTTTTTTTTTTTATTTCCAAAATGTTGGGAGGTATGCAGAAATTCAGAGACACAGCGATGTCTGCACCCCCTACAAACATCCAGCGACACAATGAACTACCCCAAAACCTAAAATAGAGGTTGCAAACTGTACCAGACCTACAATACATTTGGCAACCCCAGGGATTAAGTCGCAGGTCCTGTCAAGAGTCCGCAGCCCGACACTAGAACCCATTACCGCTTTCCCATGTTTGAATTTACCGCCCACTATTAGGTAATCCGTAGTGGAGCGGTCACATGGTAGGATCACATGACCGTGACGTCAGGTCCTTTCCGAGGATAGGAACTACGGGCCTATAGTTGACCTTCCTCCCGACATTCCTTGCGCTTAGTTTTGCCTCCCAGCCTAAGGTTTAATTCGATTGGACAATCCATTCACCGCACGGAAGTTGACGTTCTTCCCTGGGAAATTTAAATGTTCGACACAGCTCACGTATAGACTTTTGCATCTGCCGTGTTTGTAGCTGGGATACAGCGGTGCTAACTCTGCCTGATCATTCTGTGTCCGGATCGAGAAAGAGCGGTCGATCAACTGGTGAAAGGTTGGCGGCCGTCTTCTACTTAAACTGATGTGTATATTTATTTATCTAAGCGCACATTTCTCAGGCTTTGACGAGAAGTATAGGTAGGCAGTCATACTAGCCTCATGGACCTGCTACAAACGCCTATAAATGTGTGACACCTTTGTATGATTGCTGTGTTCAATCTGAAAACTGAATTCTTACATAAATCTTGTATTGTTAAAGAGCGATTGGTGCTGCAACATTGCAATTGTTTCATTGCTCTCGTGTTGGGCATCTAACAAGCAATTAGGCGTGAGCGATGTGGCTCTACTATGTCTGATTTTAAACAGGGGAATAACTACCTCTTCAACTTCATTCCTTGGTGTGTTCTATGTAGACTATGTGAGGAACAGTGAATGCCTGTGCACAGTGAGAATGGAGGGCTCTGTGCAGTGTAGCTGCTTTACAACAAATTTAGGTTTGTGTATATAGGACATTGTTTAATGGACTTGGTATGTGTTGCTTATTCTTTATAATGTGACTCCCAAACTGGTCGCTGCTTGGAGCCCAGATAGCATGAGAGTTTTGCAAAATGTGTATTCCCTTTTTTTAGATGCACTTAAATGGTTCAAAGAGCCCTTGATCTCTTTTGAGCTGTGGCTGACTAGATTTTGCTACGGTTATCTGTAATACACTTCAGTTGGTCTCTTGGACCTCAAAGGGGGTTGACAACAGAGATTTCTGCAATCCTTTGTTATGCAAAGTATATAAGCAATATTTACTGTGAATGTTTATTAATATACCCCTTAACTTAGTTACTATTTTATTATGGTGATAATTATATAGGGGCTGATTTTTTTTGTTGTAATATGGTTACTAGTTTAGACCAGTGATCCCCCAACCAATGGCTCGTGAGCTGCCAAACCTTTGGATGTTGCTCTCAGTGGCCTCAAGTCGGGTTATTTTTGAATCCCTGGCTTGGAGGAAAGTTTTGGTTGCATAAAAAACAGGTGTTCTGCCAAACCGAGCCTCCTGTGGGCTGTCATTTCACATAGGAGCAACCAAATAGCCAATCCCAGCCCTTATTTGGCACTTCCCATGAACTGTTGTCATGCTTGTGTCGCATCCTAGCTCTTTTTACATTAAGGGTTAGTCCTCAAGGGGAGATTTAGTTGCCTGGCAACTAATCACCTCTTCTTCTGGGTGACAATATCCCCGAACTGCCTTTGCGTGTATTCCCATCCTCTATAATGAAAAGTCGCCTGCGCTAAAACACATGTTTCGCTTTGTTTTCCGAAGTTATCTCACGAGGAGACTTCGGAAAACGAAGCGCCACATTTGCTTTAGCGCAGGCGATTGGTCGCCAGGCGACTAAATCTCCCTGAATCTCCTCGTGTGGTCTAACCCTTAGATGTGACTCATGGTTAAAATAGGTAGTGGACACTGGTTTAGACTTTCTTTTAGCATGCCTCAGCTTTACCATAGTACCTTTGGTTATTCACCCAGTGTCAGGAGTTTAATGTAGACTGGAAATGACAGTTTTGTGTAAGTGCCACTAATGACATGAAATTCATTAGTCCTTGTTTGCCAAACATTAGTTGAGAGAAATCCTTGTTATGCCTCCACCTTTTTATGCAATATTATGAGCTCTCAAGCTGGTATGGATGGTTTATCTTTTGCTACAGGGTTAATCCTAGTTCCTCTGGTAAAGTGCCTGGTGTTGGCTTTGACTTGAAGCACTAATAACCTTTGAAACATGGTTAACATCACGTTCAAATTCTTTTTTATTATAAAGACAAAGCAAATCTGCCACAAATGAAGAATACATTTTTGTTTTAAAATGGCCTTGCCATGCTTTGGAGCTTTCTGGATAACGGCTTTCCAGATGGCATACACCATACTGCTACCTAGTAAACAGTTGGTATCAAAAGGGATCTAAATATGAAAGATATTGAAGTAATGCTCCTCGTTAATTTTGGAGTGTAGTGGACAAAAAAAGGTAGATTACATATTTTGGCACAAAATTTTATTTTGCTGGTAGCAGTGCTCATATTGAAATTATCTGCAATGGTGTCATCTTGGCTCAGACTGCATTACTTGGACTAGTCATAGTGGGGATTTTCTGCCCCATTAGCAAGATTATTAAAGGGGTTGTTCACATTTCAGGTAACTTTTAGTATGATGTAGTGAGTGATATTCCAAGATAATTTGTGATTGTTTTTCATTTTTATTAATTGTTGTTTTTGAGTTATCTATCTTTTTATTCAGCCGCTCTCCAGTTTACAATTTCAGCATTCTGGTTTCTAGAGTCCAGATTACCCTAGCAACCATGCTTTGATTTAAAGAAGAGACTGGAATATGAATAGGAGAGGGTCTGAATAGAAAAATGAGTAATAAAAAGTAGCAACAACAATAAATGTGTAGCCATACAGCGCATTTGTTTTTAGGTGGGGTCACTGACCCCCATTTGAAAGCTGGAAGGAGACAGAAGAAAGAGGCAAATATTTCCAAAACTATAATGAAGACCAGTTGAAAAGCTGCTTAGAATTGGTAATTGTAGAATATACTAAATGTTAACTTAAAGGTGAACCACCCCTTTAATAATAACTTGCAAAATTGCAGTTTGCAGTGATCACACAGGACTGAAGTATACGGCTATTCATTGTTACAATTCTGATAACCAAAATCTAAAAGAAGATTTTTTATCTTTTTGCCCCTGCAGAACTGTAATTGAAAAGTCTTTGTAGAGCAGAGACTGCTGTCATGGCTGTGGATGATTATGAAGAGTTACTGAAGTACTATGAGCTGCATGAAACAGTTGGAACAGGTAGGTATTAAGTGTTTTAGAAATGGCATAGTGGACTGTGACCAGTACAGTAGGAGTGTTTCATACTTTACAGAGCTTTGCCTTTTTTAAATTGCAATTAAAAGCAAACAAAATTGAGAAGGTTGCAAGGAATAGATGGATATCATATTTAATCTTAGATACCAAGACTTTTAATTTATTTAAGTCCAGCAAAGAAGCATGCTAGTATTTATCATGTTTAATATTGTTATGCGTTAACTTCTTTTCTTCTTCTAGGTGGATTTGCTAAAGTCAAGCTTGCTAGCCATCTTATAACGGGCGAAAAAGTAGCCATAAAAATTATGGACAAGGAATCTCTTGGGGTATGTTTCAATTTGTGGCTCTGTATTTTTAATTGTAAAGCTTTGTATTTTCTGTGTTATGGCTATCTATCTTCCACCACCAAAATACATAGCAGTAGCAGTGAGACAGGAAATACGAGAAAAATCCACATTGATTTCATTATCATACATAAAGCTAGTACTCTGTACATATTTGAAGTGCCAGAAATCTAGCAGTACAGTGTTAAATAAATAATATATTTTGCATCAAATGATCCTTGCATTATATGCATAGGTAAGAAGTATTCCAAAACAAAACTCTCTCATATCTGTAAGGATGTAAGTAGCAACAAGCAATTCGTGGAAGTTTCTTAATCCCAGGCTGCCAACATTTTTTAAGATGCAACCTCCAGGTTAAAAGAACTAGAATGTTATTCTGATTTTTAAGCGCAGTGTATCTCTGATGGTTTTTTTTTTTTTTAAGGATGATCTACCTCGTGTCAAAACGGAAATTGATGCCATGAAGAACTTGAGCCACCAGCATGTTTGCAGACTTTATCATGTGATTGAAACGCCAAAAAAAATATTCATGGTCCTTGAGGTGATTTATTATTAAATTCTTATCATATAGCCCTCCTCACTATTCTTTTTATTCTCCTATGCTTCACTGATACTGCATATATTTTTCCTCCCTGATTTGCCTCCTTTTAAGGAAAACTCTCTTCCTGATAATGGTAATGTTATTTTGTTTAAGTAAATCTAATACATTTTAAATGTTTTTCACATTTACGTCTTAAATTAATGTTTGTATTGCAAGCAGCCAGCTGCAACCTATGACACATCTATGAAAGTTAGAGGTTTTCTCTCACTGTGTTTGTGCCCTGTGACTGTCTAATGCATTGATCCCCAACCAGTGGCTCGTGAGCAACATCTTGCTCACTAAGCCCTTGGATGTTGTTCCCAATGGCCTTAAAGCAGTTGCTTATTTTTGATTCCAGGCTTGGAAGCAAGTTTTAGTTGCATAAAAACCAGGGGTACTGCTCAAGAGAGGCTCCAGTAGGCTGCCAGTGCATATAGAGCAGGGGTGCCCAAAAGGTAGATTGGGATCTACCAATAGATCTTTAGCTGGTGATCAGTAGATCTCAAGACACTGTCCACAAACCTCTTGTCTATATCACCCGCCTATTTAATCATTCAGATATGTATTATATTAAGGTTTCTTAAGAAATAGTTGTTTGTTAAATATAGCAATATAAATCCTCTCAAAACTCAATATAATGTTTAAGTAATAGTTTCCATGGAACAGAATGCTAACAATGCTTTTATGATGTATATCATAATGGGACAATATGGCTAGAAGTATGGGCACTCCTGATATGGAGGCCACCAAATAGCCAATCACAGTCCTTATTTGGCATTCTTGTGGACTTTATTCATGCTTGTGTTGCTCCATTGGGAACCTCTGGTCTAATGTCGGTGTCTCCGCGAGAGATGAGTGAATGATAACATAGATCTATTGTTCAGTGCAAGATGTGTCTGCATAAATCGCATAAGAAAGGTGAAGAAATAATGACTCGAATGACAGGTTAATGGTCTTTTCTTTAGCACATTAAGCTGCCAGTACCACTCCATACATGATTCCCCCCCCCCATTCTCTTAAAAAGAGTTTTAATTTCTATCAAATGTTTTTCTGTAGTACTGCCCAGGAGGTGAACTTTTTGACTACATTATAGCAAAGGATCGTTTAACAGAGGAAGAAGCCCGGGTGTTTTTTCGTCAGATTGTCTCAGCTGTTGCCTATATCCACAGCCAAGGATACGCTCATAGAGACCTAAAGCCTGTATGTCTTATTAAAAGCCTATTTACGTCATACTAATTTTGTTGGTGTTCATGCTAAAAAAAACTATATTGCATCTGTATGTGAATGGGTATATTTTTCTCTACATTATTTATTAAAGCACGATACGCTTATGGGCCGATTTTATCAAAGGTCGAGGTGAATCTTCTAATTTCGAGCTATTTTATGTGTACTTCGACTAGGGGATGGTCCAAATTCGATTCGAATTTGAAAATAATTAGAATAGAATGTTTTAGCCTATGGGCACCTCCTAGAACCTATGTGGAGTCAATTGGTGGACTTTGAAAAATCAAATTTTTTTGTTAAACTTTGAATCGAATTCAATCGACTGCGCTATTAATTAGATTAGAATTCGCAAAATACGTACCTATTTGATTGGAAATGGACCCATTCGACCCAAAAAAAACGACTTAATTTCGGTTGGTCTTTTTTAATTCAAATTTCGAAGTTTTTTTCAATTCTTAATTCGACCCTTGATAAATATGCCCCATAAAGTTGTATATTAAATTTTACATTCTGGTTGTAAAGTGTGTCGACTTTGGAGTCAAGCTTAGAATGCAGATATTTCTAGAAATACCTATCTACGTCACCTACTAGATGTTAATTGTTAGATGAAAGTTCCCTTTTAATAGTAGTTTGCTATTTTATATATAAAAAAAAAAAACTATCATTTAGTTCTGCGCTAGCTGTATCACTCTAGGCTTATTGTCCTAAAAATAAATACATCTGAGTAGAATCAATATGTGCATTTATCTTTATCCCCTCCTTCCCTAGGAAAACCTTCTGATTGACGAGGATCAGAACTTAAAGTTAATAGACTTTGGACTGTGTGCTAAGCCAAAGGTATTTTTAACATTTTAAAATCTTTCAAAATCCTGATGTGTTATTTTAACAGCTTCAGATGTTTTCCCATTGGTCACAGGTTCATTATTTGTAAATGCATTTTGACAAATTCTCCTTACTTGACCACCAGTCGTACAAAGTAAAACATTTTGACTGTTTTAAAGATGCTTTACAGAAATGTTTCTTTTTCAGGTAAATTGTGTGCTCTGTGGATAACCGGAGTGTTGTGAATTTTCCCTGTCATTGCTAACGCTTAGCCTATGAATAGTTAAATCATTTCACCGGAAAATATAATTATTGATATGGATATTTTACATGGTGACGAAATGTGCATTAACAATGTTTCTAACACAGTCTTACTAATTACTGCGCTGGGCTTTGATTAGTCGTTTAGGCAATGTTTGTTCATTTGTTGACAGATCTTTGTTAACCCCCCTTCTTTCAAAAAAAAAAGTTGGCACTGTATGAAATATAAATAAAAATAGAATGCAATGATTTGCAAATCCATTAAAACCCTATAATTGCAAATATTCTAAATCATCATCATAAAATGGAGACCTGTTCTGGCATTCTGAAATATATGCTCATTTTGAATTTGATGCCAGTAACTTGTTTAAAACAAACAAAAAAAAACAGATGTGATAGGGGTAACAAAAGACTGGAACATTTGACATGATTCTGTAGTTCAAATCACTGCATTAGCTCAGGAATACTTCTGAAAACTATTGTGTTGGTGAAAACCTTTCATCAGTATGTCTACAAATGCAAGTTAAAACTCTACTATTATCCAGAAACACTGCTATTTTCTCAAGGCCCTAAGATGGACTGAAGCAAAGTGAAAAACTGTCCTGTGGTCTGACAAATCAATATTTAAAATTCTTTTTGTAAATCATAGATGCATCATCCTCTGAGCTTAAAGGTACAGTAACACCAAGAAAATAAAATGTATTAAAGTAATGAAAATATAATGTACTGTTCTGCACTGGGTCAGCTGGTGTGTTTGCTTCAGATACTCTACTATAGTTTATATAAATGAGCTGCAGTGTAGCCATGGGGGCAGCCATTCAAAGCTAAAAAAGGAGAAAGGGCACAGGTTAAACAGCAGATTACAGAATTTCTGAAGAATTGCATTGTATATTACAGAGTTTATCTGTATATCCTGTGCTTGAATGGCTGCCGCCATGGCTACACAGCAGCTAGTTTATACAAACTAAAGTAGTCTTTGAAGCAAACACGTCTGTTTTACCAGTGCAGGTCAACAATACATTATATTACCAGTCCATTAAACCCTTTCATATTTTGGTGTTACTGTGCCTTTAAGAGGGGAAGAACCATCTATCTGGCTTATCTGAGCACAGTTCAAAAGCCTGCATCCATGATGGTATTAGTGCACATGACCCTGCCAAACCTCATTCTGCATGTATTGCAACATCAGGACCAGGATTTCGAAATGTGTTGCTGGCATTAAAACAAAATTAGCTTATATTTTTCAGAAGACATTAACCTGTTCCAGCCCATCACCCCATTCTGGATAACAGATATGGGACCTGTTATCCAGAATGCTCTGCACCTGGGGTTTTCTGGATAATGGATGTTTCTGTAATTTGGATCTTCATAAGGCTACTAGAAAATCGTGTAAACATTAAATAAGCCCAATAGGCTGGTTTTGCTTCCAATAAGGATTAATTGCATCTTTGTTTGGTTTTAGTACAAGGTTCTGTTTTATTATTACTGATAAAGGAAATAATTTATAAAAGCCTGGTTTCTTTGGATAAAATGGCGTCTATCGGAGACGGGCTTTCTGGATAACTGGTTTCCGGATAACAGATCCCATACCTGTACTAGAAATTCATGTAAACATTAAATAAACCCAATAGGCTGGGTTTTCTTCCAATAAGGATTAATTATACCTTAGTTAGGATCAAGTTCGAGGTACTGTTTTATTATTATTATTATTATTATTATTATTACAGAGCAAAAGGAAATAATTTTTAAAAACTTGGATTATTAGGATAAAATGGAGTTTATGGCAGATAGCCTTCCCATAATTCAGAGCTTTCTGGATAACTGATTTTTGTATAAGGGATCCCATACCTGTATTTTATACTGTCGCAACAGGGTTGTATTAGGCATTTATAATGTTGCAGATGTTTAAAAAAAAAACTGTATTGAGTGAGTTAAAACACAAAATGTTGTTGTTTTTTTTTTTTAGTTTGTATACTGTTGCTCCCTCTACTGTCAAGAGAAAAAACTGTAACTTGGAGTTTTATTTCATTCTGTAGTTTGGTAAAAGCTGTAGATGTACAAATATCTCTGCCTTCGTGTCTATTTGTGCTGTATCAGAGTTTAGTGGCACACCTAAATTTAATCCTCCTTGGCTGCTGTAAATATTAATCTTTAGGAGCCTTTGCTTCAGTCCTGAGTACTATGCCATAGTGTTTCTAAATGCATTTAGAAGAACCAGCCTGAACTAGTGTACTTAATTTAGTCTCTTCCTATTCTTTTATATGTAAGGGCGGCTTAGATTATCATCTTATGACTTGTTGCGGAAGCCCAGCTTATGCAGCTCCTGAACTGATCCAGGGTAAAGCCTATATTGGCTCTGAGGTAAGAAATCTGTAATTAATAATCAGATTATCTAGAAGTGGTAGATTGTGAAACATTGCCTATTTGCAATGTCATCACTTTTATACTTTAATTTCAGAGGCACATTTGTTCTTTATTCCCCCAACCCTGTCTAGTCATCCATCAGTGGAATAACCATTTCAGTAAAACAAGCTTTATAAGCATGTCCTGTGATAGAAAAGGGGGAATTGTGGTGCATATGGCACAATTTTGATTTTATGTGCCGAGTCTGAAATGCAATCTAAGAAAACTCCAGGTGTGTGTTCATTCCCCTCTTGTTCAAGAAAAGTGCCAATGCCTCTTCTCAGTGGGTGTATATGATGTTTGGAGATAAGCAAAAGGAGCCACAACTTCTCTCATATCCTTCTTTGCACTGTCTTTGTGGATGCACAAATTCTGCATTATCCATCCACCTTGCATGTGGTTGGATTGGTTGATGTCAGGCACCTTAAAGGAAAACTATACCCCCAAACAATGTAGGTCTCTAAAAAAGATATTGCATAAAACAGCTCATATGTAAAATCCTGCTTCATGTAAATAAACCATTTTCATAATAATATACTTTTCTAGTAGTATGTGCCATTGGGTAATCATAAATAGAAAATTGCCATTTTAAAAAATAAGGGCCGCCCGCTGGGATCGTAGGATTCACTGTACTCACAAACATACCAACAAACCGTTCATGTTAGGTCACATGAGCCAATTAACAGACAGTTGTGTCTTTTGCTTCCACACTTCTTCCTGTTACAGTTAGAGTTGAAGTATTTCTGGTCAGGTGATCTCTGAGGCAGCACAGAGACCATCACGAAATGGTGGCTCAAGGCAAGAGATGTAAAAGGGCAAGATTTACTTAAAGAATCTTACCAAACTGGAATATATATTTAATATGCCACTTAATATGATATGAACTATCTGTTGCTTAAGTGTTCATTTTGGGGGTATAGTTTTCCTTTAAGACCAGTGGTGCCTGAGACTGCTGTTTTTTGTAAGTGTTATATAGTTCCCATGGGAACCAGATACAAATAAAAATAATGCTGGGTGTCTGTTTATCATCTGAGCTAGAAGGTGTTTCTCTTAAATACATGTTTGTTTATCTAGGCTGATATTTGGAGCATGGGTGTATTGATGTATGCACTTATGTGTGGATATCTTCCATTTGATGATGATAATGTGATGGTGCTATATAAGAAGATAATGGTAAGTGCACATCTATATATTTTTTTTTTTTTTTTTTTTATGACCATTTGTGAATAGACTAACTGCTATGTGGACTTGAGAATAATTCTATAATTTACTTATTCTTATGTTACTTCTTTAAAGTAAAATACATTAAAATCAAGCAGACTTTTTTTGTAACGATACTTCCCAATATGGATGTTAACATGGATGGATTTTTATGCATCTTGTAACGTTTTTAAAAGAGCACTTATGGACACTCTGGAATTGATGGACTGGTGTTTAGGTTGCTGGTGGTTGTATATACACTGAACCGTTCTTTGATGGATATATTTAATAATTGTCTCAGGGACCAAACGTGTAATTTATAGTTGGGTCCATAAATCTTTGGACAGAGACAACTTTTTTCTAATTTTGGTTCTTTACATTACAACAATGAATTTGAAATGAAACAGACTTTCAGCTTTAATTCAATGGGTTGAAGAAAGAAATTGCATAAAAATGTGAGGAACGAAGGCTTTGTTTAAAAAAAAAAAAAAAAAATCACTTCATTTCAGGGGCTCAAAAGCAATTTTGACAATTGACTCAAAGGCTATTTCATGGGCAGGTGTGAGCAATTCCTTCGTTTTGTCATTATCAATGAAGCAGATAAAAGCCCTGGAGTTGATTTGAGGGGGTGCTTGTATGCAGAAGATTTTGCAGACAACATGCGGTCAAAGGAGCTCTCCATGTAGGTGAAAAAAGCCATCCTTAAGCTGCAAAAACAGAAAAAACCCATCCGAGAAATTGCTACAATATTAGGAGTGGCAAAATCTACAGTTTGGTACATCCTGAGAGAGAACGAAGGCACTGGTGAACTCAGCAACCCAAAAAGACCTGGACGTCCATGGAAGACAACAGTGGTAGATGATCGCAGAAACAATTCCATGGTGAAGAGAAACCCCATCAAATAAGCCAAACAAGTGAACAACACTCTCCAGGAGGTAGGCGTATCGATATCCAAGTCTACCATAAAGAGAAGACTGCATGAAAGTAAATACAGAGGGTGCACTGCAAGGTGCAAGCCACTCGTAAGCATCAAGATTCAAAAGGCTAGATTGGAATTTGCTATAAAAAAAATCTAAAAAAGAGCATAGTTCTGGAAAAACATTCTTTGGACAGATAAAACCAAATGATGGCAAGAAAAAAGTATGGAGAAGATGTGGAACAGCTCATGATCCAAAGCATACCACATCATCTATAAAACATGGCGGAGGCAGTGTGATGGCTTGGGCGTTCATGGCTGCCAGTGGCACTGGGACACTAGTGTTTATCCATGATGTGACACAGGACAGGAGCAGCCAAATAAATTCTGAGGTTCAGAGACCTAATGTCTGCTCAAATCTAGCTAAATGCAGTCAATTTATTGGGAGGCTTTTCATAATGACCTAAAACATACAGCCAAAGCAACCCAGGAGTTTATTAAAGCAAAGAAGTGGAATATTCTTGAATTGCCAAGTCAGTCACCTGTTCTGAACCCAATTGAGCATGCATTTCGCTTGTTGAAGACTAAACTTCAGAGAGAGAGAGGCCCACAAACAAACAGCAACTGAAAGCCGCTGCAGTAAAGGCCTGGCAGTATTAAAAAGGAGGAAACCCAGATTCTAGTGATTTCCATGAGTTCAAGACTTCAGGCTGTCTTTGCCAGCAAAGGGTTTTCAACCAAGTATTTGAAATTAACATTTTATTTTCAGATTTTTAATTTGTCAAATTACCTGAGCCCCGGAAATGAAGTGATTGTGTTTAAAATAAGGCTTTAGTTCCTCACATTTTTATGCAATCTTTTTGTTCAACCCACTGAATTAAAGCTGGAAGTCTGCAGTTCAACTGCATCGGAGTTGTTTCATTTAAAATTCATTGTGGTAATGTACAGAACTAAAATTAGAAAAAAAGTTGTCTCTGTCCAAAGATTTATGGACCTAACTGTATGTTTGCGAGTATACTTGCCTTTCTTGTCCTCCCCTATCCTATATTTGTAATGCCTTACAAGGGTTGCAGGGCTTGTTTCAGGGGTTGGTGTAAAATGTCTGGAAGAGCTACATGCTGAGAATTTCTATAAGTAACTTTAAACTTACTTTGTATTCTATTAAACATTTATATTAATTGTTGTCTACAGAGAGGGAAGTATGAGATCCCAAAGTGGCTTTCTCCTGGCAGTGTGTTACTACTAAGCCAAATGATGCAGGTAAGCTACCCTGTCAATGTACATCTCTAAAATTAAATGAGTTAGACTGTGAGAAATTCCTTATAGCGGGGGGGGGGGGGCACGTAATTGTAAGAAAAAATCAACTGCAAATAGCAGCCCTTGTAAGAGGCGCCAGTGCATCTGCCAAAAAAAAAAATCTGACCTCTGTATCTAGAAATGCATATTGCAAAAAAAGGGTTCTTTATTGGGTAATTCAGCAGTATCTGGACAAATGGCAATCTGGGTGGCTAATAAGCAAATAAGATTAACTGTTAAGCTTGTGCACCCTGAATTTACAGATATGCTTGCCACATACTTTTAATGGGGCTAAATTAGGAAAATCTTTAATGGAGGAAGATCTTGGGGTAATTTATTGGTAGGATTCAATGACTTGTCAGCAGCAGGAAAAGGCAGCGAGGTTCTGAACTTTATTGAAATGGTATAGGTTCACAAAAGTGAGAAATTTTTCCCTTTACAAAGTACTGGTAAGGTCTTGTATAGAATATGCCTTGCAGTTTTGGTCTCTGATGCTGAAATGGGATATTGATTTAGTGCGATTACAAAGAAAGGCAACTAAACTGTTCACAGATATGGAAAGTCGTTTTTGCTGCAGAAGAGGCACTTTGTGGACCATATAATAAACTCTCTGAGGTTTTAATTAACAGAAGAGCCTTCCAGCAAACACAATGTGTCCATTTAGTTTATTTAAAAAAAAAAAAAAAGAGGGGCGGAGGTTTAAGCCTCAATATGTGAATTTTTCTTTACTGTGAGAACTGTGGAATTGTTTAATCATTTTCTTTGTTGTACTAACAAATACATTAGATAATTTCAAGAATGGGTTGGAAGCTTTTTAGCAAGGGAGTAAATACATGGTTACTGAAACAAAGTTGATCCAGGGACTGGTCTGATTGCTAACTCGGGTTCAGGAAGGAATTCTTTCCCTTTGTGGCAAGTTGGAGAGGCTTCAGATGGGGTTTATTTAGCTTCCTCTGAATCAAGTAGCAGTTTAGCAGGTTTTATGTAGGCAAAACAGTTAAATTTGGTAGATGTGTCTTTATTTTTTTTTCTAAATTACTTTAAAATGTATGGCAAATTCTCGAAATTGCACACATAATAATTTTGCATAGTTTAGTAAGTGTGTAATAGTTACACAGTATATCTCCTTTGAGCAGGATGCAATGTTCTTAGTGTAGTTTAACTTGTGCAATATTTTCACTAGGTGGATCCCAAGAAAAGAATAACAGTCAAGCATCTGCTGAACCACCCATGGCTAATGCATGGCTACTCCTGTCCAGTGGAATGGCAAAGTAAATATCCAGTAAGTGCTCAGTTACATCTCCATTTATTTATTTATTTTACCATAAATAGATAATTGGATATAATAAATCCAAAGTGGTAATATTTTGTTAATATATTCCCCACTTTAATTTTTTTTTTTACCCAATTAAAAACCCCTGTTTTAACTTATCCCCCTCTGTTTTAGCTTGGCTATATTGATGAAGATTGTGTTACAGAACTCTCCGTTTTCTACAAGTATAGTAGAACAAGCACTACAAGGCTAATTTCTGAGGTAAAATTACACCCTTCCTCTGCTATTGATGTCAAAATGGTATGCTACTTTAGATGATATATGTGATGTTTTAAGACGATATGCCATTGGTCTTTAATTTTTGTTATTTTGATTTAGCAACTTTCCTGTTTAGAATTTCAACAGCAGTTTCTCAAGTAACCCTAGCAACCTGACAGTTGTTTGGACAAGAGTCTGTATTAATTGTTTTATATAGACCCTCTCCTATTCATATTCCAAAAAATCATTAAAAGTGATGAGAATTGCGTTTTTTGGTTTCTCAAGTCAGTGAGCCTGATAACCAGATACAGAAACAAGCCGATAAATCTGAAATGCAATGCTAACTTGCAATGTGTGTATTATGATATATGGATATCCGTTAAACTCTGAATAATTATTGTATATCTTTGATTCAATATAGCATCCTTGTAGTTGCTAAAATATAACTCACTATATTTGTAATTACGTTTTTTTTTTTAATGTGCCCTAAAAAAAAATCTGTACTAAGGGGCTGATTCATTAAGGGTCGAATATCGAGGGTTAATTAACCCTCGATATTAGACTAGGAATTGAAATACTTCGACATCGAAGTCGAAGGATTTAGCGCAAATACTGCGATCGTACGATCGAAGGATTATTCCTTCGATTGAACGATTCGAAGGATTTTAATCCAATGATCGAAGGAATATCCTTCGATCAAAAAAACTTAGGAAAGCCTATGGGGACCGAAGTTTTTTTTTTTTTTTAAAAGAGACAGTACTTCGACTATCGAATAGTCGAGCGATTTTCAGTTTGAATCCTTTGTTTTGAAATCGTAGTCGAAGTAGCCCATTCGATGGTCGAAGTAGCCCAAAAAATACTTCGAAATTCAAAGTTTTTTTACTTCGAATCCTTCATTCGAATTTAGTGAATCGGCCCCTAAATGTTGGAACATTCAGAGATTGAAATAAAATCTTCAATCTGAATATAGCCTGTGTCCCCTAGATGGGGCTTTTAGAGGCAGTTTTGGTGATTGACTCGCCCAGTGCTAATAACAGGGTCAAATGCTTTTACACATTGATCCGCATTGGGCCTTTCTGACAATACAAACAATATTTTCAGTCTTCCTGCTAACAGTTAAAAGTAACTGCAATTCAGATCTTTTTTCTTTTTTTTTTTATGTATGTTTTCTTAAGTTTTGTAATTTTTTAGTTTCCAGTATTAAGTGCTGATGATTTGTAACAAGATGATCTGTAAGACTTGTAAATAAAGCCTTGTTTTCTGTATGTCTGTAATTTGTTTAATGGTATGCACTTGCTTAATTTTTTACAGTGGAGTTATGATCATATCACAGCCAGTTACCTACTCCTTCATTCAAAGAAGAGTCATGGGAAGGCTGTTCGTTTAAAGCACCCACTAGCTGTTGGAGATCAAGCAGTAACCAGCTTCAAAGAACTCAGGGTATGTCTATTTGTTCTGGGGAGTGGATGTTCCATTTTAAGCAGGGCTCTATGTCCAGAGCTAACTTGCACTTTTTTTGTCAATTTACAGTCAACTGAAATCCAGTTGGCATTCGGAAATTACATTCTCAATATTAATGCATGCTTTGTTAGTAGGAGACATTGTTTTGAATGTTTTTAACCAGATTTGGGCAGATTTTCATACAATATAACTTGTTTGTTGACAGCCAAAGAGCAAACTAGATTTTGAGGAACCCAATGGGGAAATTGCATATGTCTTTGGATCCATGGACTTTTCAGATGAAGAACTCTTCTCTGAAGATTTTACATATTCCAGCTTCGAACCCCACACGCCAAAAGAGGTATATTCTCTCATAGTGTTAGAAGACCTGTTGTTGGTGGTAGACCAAGATGCAGATGGTTTATACAAGGATTCTGTGTTTAATTTGGTTTCCTATATTGGTCAATAAAAACTTGGAAAACATGACAAATGGATTTCTCCGTAATAAAGGCCACATCTCTAGCTGCTTTCATTAACCTCCTACAGCCTTTTGATTTTGTTTTGATGATCCAGATGGTTTGTGAGTTTTAAGTATTTTTTTTTTCTTTATAACATACAGTATGTGAAAGGCCGTTTAGAATTCAATAGTGTGGATTCTGCACCTGCCACTCCAGTGGTTCAACGCAATGCTCGGCACAAAAATGAAGATAAAGAGAACAGTAATACAGCAGTGGCCAGGGATGAAAATGTCTTTCTGCACCCAGCACCGTGGACTCCTACTCCCAGGAGGAAACAGAATGAAAAGAAGGGTATACTCACCACTCCTAATAAAAACACTCAAACAAAAGGTAAGCAGATAGCACTTAGACTTAGGGCACACAATCGTACTGCATGCTTCTCTCCGCCTAATGAATATTAATGAGGAGAGAGAAGCAACTTTAAAGCTTTCTAACTTTTTATAGCTGAAAAAAACTGCTGTATTCCTTTCTTTGCTACCCTGGTTAGTGTTAATGGTAAAGCTGGGCTTAGTCTAAATGTGTCATGAGCATCTCTTAATTCTAGTGCAAGCTGTTTTACTAAAATAAACACTTTAAGTAGTTGGTGTGTATGTCCAGTTTAGTTTGCAGTTGATCCAGTTGGTTGCAAACTTGATTCTGAGGTTTAATACTTTTAAACAACGTTCTTTTTGTTTGTGTTTCCTCCCCCAGAGAAAAATCAGTCAAAAGAAACACCAACTAAAAAGCCTATTGGTACAGGAGAAGAGTTTGCAAATGTCATTAGCCCCGAACGAAGGTGAGTTATGTTATTTGCTCTACATATAACTGCAAGCATTATTTTAGTTGCATCTACTATAGCTTTTGCTGCTAGCAAGTACTTGCTTAAGGGGGGGCTGATTTAACAGCATGGGTACTAAATTGCACCAATGCAGTTATACATAGTGTGAATGTGTTCGTGTTTTTTGCCATTTAAAAATTATTGGGCACCTGCAAGCTCTTAAAGATTTTTATGGTGGTTTTTCAAGGGGAAAATAATTAATTGTGGCCTGCTACTTTTAGTAAAAGATGTTCATAACTGCCTTACTTCCTTGGGAAGTATAAACGTTGTATGTTTGGGAAGTGTTTCCACTAGATGGTGCTGCTATATAACAATACTCTAACCTCTAATCATTAAATCCACTCCAGTTTGTAATGGATTTTTCACCACCTCCTGTGTGGGTTTCTCTTGATTCTACTGTTTTTGCTAGATGCCGCTCTGTGGAGTTGGATTTAAACCAAGCACATATTGATAGTGCTCAAAAGAAAAAAGGAGCAAAGGTTTTTGGAAGCCTTGAAAGAGGCCTTGATAAAATGATCACAATGCTTACACCTAGCAAAAGGAAAGGATACACACGAGAAGGACCAAGAAAATTGAGGGTATGCAAGAGTTTATATCCAGTTTAATGTGTTGCTTTTTATATACCATCTTGTTACAGGAGCATCCAACATCTATATCTCCCATCTCTTGCATCACGTGTGCCTCCTTGGTCATCGGCATCAGCACTGAAGCACAATCCATAACTTACATAGTCAAGCCTTGGATGCTATGAAAAAAAAAATTCCTAATCCACTAGCGATGGAATAATTTCAGTGTAATAATATTATCCCCTATGTCCATTCATTAAATGTCAAACATAGGGAAACCCTATACTGTGTGTTGGTGGGTAAAAATAGATTTCTGCTTATTAATGTTATCCTATTTAGCATATACGTCGGTTAACTATTCATACATACGTAAAGGCTTATCATGCATAAGAAGGCAGACTTTTTTTTATTTTTTTGATTTGCAGAGGTGTGTAAATGATCTGATATTTCATGTTTGCATTTCAGGCCCATTACAATGTGACCACCACAAATATTGTGAATCCTGAGCAGTTGCTGAATCAAATTGTACGGGTGCTTCCATCTAAGAATGTGGACTATGTACAGAAAGGGTAAGTAATGTGGGTGTAAATAATATAAATAAAATTTTTAGTTGTCTGTTTCATCTCATATTTTCCTCTCACAATCTTGTACACGTCCTAGAATAAAATTCAACCATTATTGGTAGATGACAATCATTGTTTGTTTTTTAAACTAATGCATATTTCAAATAGGGAGCAAGGTTATATTCGTATGAGGTAGACCAGCCATTCAGAAGCTTTAGCCCCATGTTGAAAAGTAAAAACAGAAAGATAACAGATATAGTTGTATTAGTGAATTTCTTAAGACCAAATTAAATGACACACCTGGAATGATTTGTCTCTTACTTTCTTTTATTTATTTTTTTACCAACTTCTAAATGTCTAAACCTAAACAGGCCTGTCAGGTTTAATAACTATTGGCCACTTGAGGGCACTGTTTGCTAAGTCTATGAATTAGATTTCAAATATAGGGGCAAATTTATCGAACAGTGAATACAGAGGAGAACTTCACTGCTCTATTCTCTTGTACAAGACAAATATGCTCGTAGTCCTCATAGCAAGTTAAGTGATAGAATTCCTAGCTGTCCATATATTTTCCTTATTTTTTCCCCTCTTTTAATTACATAGTTCTGCTACATCAAACTTATCTCTCTCCTATCTATGAGATGGATTTGGAAGCCTGTCCTAAAACACACTATTCCTCTTCCATTGCTACTTGCATTTTGGTTCAGGGCACATACCAAAGTTATTTGTAGGACCTCCTGTCCTGGCTCCAAACTGCTCTCTCTCTTTTTGCATTATGCTCAGACAGAGTTCTTTCTGACAAAGCTTTGGCTTGGTGCATATGAGAAATTGCTGCACCGTGTACTGCAAAGCACAGAATTGTCTGTACCAAGGCTTGACATTAAAATAAATCCATACATTTTCGCTAGGAGACATCATTTGGAGGATTCAGTCTCCTCTGGACCTCCAAATAGATAGCCCTGATTTATCGTACTATTAACGATTATAGACCTTTCTTTTCCCACAGGTATACTTTAAAATGTAAAACCCAGTCGGATTTTGGCAAAGTGACAATGCAGTTTGAACTAGAAGTATGTCAGCTAAGCAAATCTGAAGTTGTTGGTATCCGAAGACAAAGGCTAAAAGGTGACGCTTGGGTTTACAAGAGACTAGTTGAAGACATTCTCTCCAGCTGTAAGGTGTAAATTTGTACAGTTCCCTCAAATTACATGGTATGACACATCATCCCCACTGGAGCTGATTGTTCTACTTTTCGTTCAAGAACTCCAGTCTGTGCATTAATGTAAAATAATCCCATCTGTTTTTTTATTGTCTGTGAATGTTTTACTTTTTTTTTTAATGTCTATAGTTTGTCTAGAATGAACCAATTTCTCTAATAAATTAAAACTATTTACTTCTGTACTTGTGTTTTATAAGTGGACAAGGAACTGTGTTGATTGTTGGATGGGTGATGATACATTTGCATAATTCTTTTGCTGTCGGAGGTTCTTAAGTAGGATTTATTGAGGTTGCTAATTAAGCCACAGCTGTGGTTACTAGAGTTAAACTGTATGCTAAATATGTTGAAGAAAATGGGATTGACTCCAATAAATGTAGTCTTTAAATGCAACAGCATGCCAGTCTTCCAGGGATGATGTATGTATTGTAACAACATTTTTAATTCAATCCTTGGTTTTGAGCCAGCGGGAAGTGAACACAACTGTGTATTGATTGTTCTGCAGATATCTATAAACTTTACAATATATAAAGATCATTCAGCAGCCTTAACCTCCCCCCCCCCCCCCCCTCAAAATGTTGTAGGTAATCATGAATAATATGTGTCTGCTTCACTGTGGGCTAAAACTATCTTTAATGGAGCTCCCTATAGAATTGCTATGGTCCCTGTCTGTTGATTGAGGGGTGGGTGTGTTGCAAAGATCCCTGCCAAAAGCACAGTAGGAGGGTGATAGCCAATCACTGCCCTGCAGTCACACAGACCTGTTGCAGTTCCCTGTCAGGTATGCATAGTTGCTGATTGGGCCCTATCCTACAGTACCGAGTGCTGCCAGCTCCCTTGCATAGCCTGGAATAGTAGACCACAGTTAGTGGAGCAGATGGGCGGTGCTAGTAGGGGGTTTTTTTTGTAGAAAATTTAAATCAGCCATACTTAAAAAAAAAAAAACTTATTTATAATGCACTGGTACATTCTTATTTTTCACACAATATTTCCCCTTTAACACAAGACACACTAAATCCAGCACTTTCCAGCACAATTAATTTTGATAACCATCACTGTAAATTAAGGACCAGGTGTACTCCCTTGAAATCCATCTTGGGGGTGTAATGGATGTCTTGAAGAAAAGTTTTTTGTTTCCTCATTTTAACTGTAAATTTCCTATGGTATTTTCCTGGTTGGGAATATTTTGTTGCATCTCTTGATAATCCGGTAAATGAGAATATGTAGAATTCTATTTTGGCAATATTCGCAACTCGTAAAGGGGTGGTTCACCTTTACCTTACAATTGGTCTCCCTTATTCACGACTTCCCTTGATTTCAGTGTAGTGATAGACAATATAGCTATGACTCACACACTTATTTGTGCCATGTCTAAGATGATTGTAGTTATTAAACGGGTTTACATAGACAAATTGCATACATAAATATTATTACATGGTGAATTTAGTACAACTCTTTAAGTTTTGTAATTGTTAAGGGTTACTGCTTTTATAACACTAATTTGCACATAATATGCACATTCTTTAAAAATACTTTCCTGCCTATCATGAACATTTTCAGGATAGTGCTGATTAAAAGAAAATGAGTAAAAGTACGATTTTACATTGCTTTATTTTAGGATTTCCCACATTAACTTTTTATGATCCCCAAATTTCTAATGCACTTTATTGGTCAAAATTTTACATCTCCATTCTGTTTTCAGCAGAATTTATTCTGTGGTTATTCAGTTTTTTCCCATAGTGTATAAATCAATGCTATGTTGCTTACACATACAGTATAGTACTGTATATCAAATAAAAATTTACTCCTGTATGTAAATCCTTTGAGTCCTTTACGCTTTAAAGGAGAATTGAACCCTAAAAATAAATATGGCTAAAAATACCATATTTTATATACTGAACTTATTACACCAGCCAAAACATTCAGCTTGTCAATAGCCACAATAATCCAGGACATCAAACTTGTCACAGGGGGTCACCATACTGGAAAGTGTCTGCGACACATGCTCAGTGGGCTCTAAGCAGCTGCTGAGAAGCTAAGCTTAGGGGTTGTCGCAAATAATCGAGCAGAAAATGAGATGTAATAAAAGCTGATGCTACAGGGCTGATTATTAAATTCTGATGCTAATTGCACTGGTTTCTGTGCTGTCATGTATTAATTACTAATCAGCCTTATACTGTGACACTTATATTCTGTGTACTGTATATTTTGAGTCGGTCCCTAAGCTCAGTAAGCACAGAGCATGTGCAGTGAATCAGCAGAAAAGAAGATGGGGACCTATTGGGGCATCTTTGGAGACACAGATCTTCCCTGCTAAAGGGCTGTGGTTGCATTGGGCTGGTACAGAAGCACAAAACATAATGTACAACATTCTACCTATTTCTTTAGTTAGGATTTAGTTCTCCTTTAAATGGGTGGTTCAACTTTAAGTAAACTTTAAAGATGTCATAGATTGGCTCAACCTAAACAACTTTTCAATTGGTGTTGGTTATTTCTAGTGATGGGTGAATTTATTCGCCAGGCATGGATTCGCAAATTTTTGTTTTTCAACATTTTTATTGAGTTTTCCAAAAACAAGCAAGATTTACTTATCACAGCGCAAATTGAGTGTGATTAAGCTAATTCGCAAATTTTCACACTTCGCCACCCCCTTATGTGTTTGCGAAACTGCTGCAAAAATTTCCCATGGAAAAATTTGCTGCGACAAGTCACTCGTCAAAATAACGCCCATTGACTAATGCAAAAGAGTTGCGTGTATACAAATTGCAGATTTCATCAAAATTGTCGCAATTCAATAATTGCCGCCCTTTGTTTTCAATGCATTTCGCAAATTTTTCGTAGTTTCTTCAATTTTTCTGGAGTTTCGCGTGCGTTTTGCCAATCATTAGTTATTTCTTTTTTGTTGGTTTTTTTTTTTATTTATTTTTTTTTAATTAACCTTTTTCTGACTCTTTCCTGCTTTCAAATGGGGGTCACTGACCCCATCTAAAGAAACATGCATTTTTATTACTTGTATTCCTATTCAGTCCACTCCTATTCATATTCCAGTTCACCTTTCAAACACTTTTTATCAGTTCAGTTATTTTCAGATTGTTCCCCAGAAATAGACTTTTTTTTAGTTTACTTTCCATTGTTTTTTTTTTTTTATTGTTTTCCCTAAATCTAAGTTTAATGTCCCTGTCTCTGGTGTTTGTCTGGCAGCTCAGTAATTCTGACTCTAAACTGTTACAATTTTGCAAAATTTAGTTGATACATTTCTCAGCAGCATCTCTGGAGTTTTAGCAACTATTGTATCAATTCTAACAGCTGCCTGTAATGAAACCCAGAGATTCTGCTCAGCAGGGACAAAGATAAGAAATGTATCAACTAAATGTATCAATTTAGAACAGTTAAAGAGTTGGCGACCCCGCCTCCCAGAGCTGCTTTAGAAGATGAAAAATTACACTTTAATATTAGAAAAACAGTGACACATAGAAAATAGAAAGTAATTGGAAAAAGTAGTTATTTCTGGTGAACAATCTGAAAACAACTAGCTGCTTGTAGGTGAACAACGCCTTTAAATCAAAGATGTCTGAAATTGCAAACTTGAGAGCTGCTGAATTAAAAGCTAAATAACGCAAAAACCACAAATCTTAAATGAAAACCAATTACAAACTGTCTCAGAATGTCACTACATTCGGTGCATCCCTAATTTATTAATTGTGGTTTGTACTAGATATTAGTTAACACAGTATTTTTATGAAATTGGGTTTTTAGGACACTATGATTTAAGCCACTTTTATAAAATTGCAAGCATGTCACTTTAAATGTATCTAGTGTATATAGCTAAATCAATTGGAGTTATTAAAGGGGTTGTTCATCTTTAAATTACCAACCAGATTGCTCAAATTGCAAACTGGAGAGCTGCTGAATAAAAAGCTAAATAACTTAAAAACCACAAATAAAAAAATGAAAACCAATTACAAATTGTCTCAGAATATCTCTCTCTACATCATACTAAAACTTAACTCAAAGGTGAACAACACCTTTAAATTTTCTCCCCATGTATAAATGTATTTTTGTGTACATTGAGGAGACTATAGTTCTATGTGTGTGCATAAATGTATATTGTGGATGTTTGTATGTGAAAGTGTTATTTCAGCAGTGACATAAAGTTTATTGGATTAACAGAAAATATGCAATATGCATCATAACAAAACTAGACAGGTGCATAAATTTGGGCACCCCAACAGAGATATTACATCAATACTTAGTTGAGCCTCCTTTTGCAAATGTAACAGCCTCTAGTTGCCTCCTTTAGCCTTTGATGAGAGTCTGGATTCTGCATGGTGGTATTTTTGTCCATACAAAATCTCTCCAGTTCAGTTAAATTTGATGGCTGCTAAGTATGGACAGCCTGCTTCAAATCATCCCATAGATTTTCGATGATACTAAAGTCGGGGGACTGTGACGGCCATTCCAGAATATTGTACTTCTCCCTCTGCATAAATGCCTTTGTAGATTTCGAAGTGTGTTTAGGGTCATTGTCTTGTTGGAATATCCAATCCCTGCGTAACTTCAACTCTGTGACTAATGCTTGAACATTATCCTGAAGAATTTGTTGATATTGGGTTGAATTCATCCGACCCTCGACTTTAACAAGGGCCCCAGTCTCTGAACTAGCCACACAGCATGATTTGACTGTAGGTAGCAGGTATTTTCTTGGAATGCGGTGTTCTTCTTCCTCTATGCAAAGTGCTTTTAGTTATGATGAAATAACAACATTTTTGTCTCATCAGTCAAAAACACTTTGTTCCAAAATGACTGTGACTTGTCTAAATGAGCTTTTGCATACAACAAGCGACTTGTGGTGTGAGTGCAGAAAGTGCTTCTTTCTCATCACCCTGTCATGCAGATGTTCTTTATGCAAACTGCACTAAATTGTAGAACAATGTACAGATACACCATCTGCAGCAAGATGTTCTTGCAGGTCTTTGGAGGTGATCTTTGGGTTGTCTGTAACCATTCTCACAATCTTCTGCATATGCGGCTCCTGTATTTTTCTTGGCCTGCAAGACCTGGGGTTTACAGCAACTGTGCCTGTGACCTGATACTGAACAATCTTTGTTTTCAGATCTTTTAAAAGTTGCTTTGAGGATCCCATATCTGACACTCTTCAGAGGAGAGTCAAACAGAAGCACAACTTGCCACCTTAAATACTGTACTGTACCTTTTCTCATGATTGGACACACCTGCCTCTGAAGTTTAAGTCTTAACAAGCTAATCCAACCAATTTGGTGCTGCCAGTAATCAGTATTGAGAGTTACATGCGTTCAAATTAGCAAAATTACAAGGGTATCCAAATTCTTACACAGCCAATTTTTCACATTTGATTTAATTTCATACAACCGAATACTGCTTCACTAAAATCTTTGTTTAGAAAACCCCCCCGGTACTCATATGTTCCTGGGAAATGTAAGACATACCACTGTTCTTTTTTTTTTTTTTCTTGAAAGTGGAGTAAATCATTATGCAGGATGAGAAGGGTTTCCAAACTTTTTCATATGACTGTATGTGATCTTTGCTACAAGATGAGGCCTATAGATGGGGCATGGTGAGATTAATACTATAGGACTTATGAAGGCACAACCTTTGTGTTAGATGTGTTTATCCTTTTGAAATTGATCATTTAAAACATTGGTGGGATTTTATGGGTGTTAAGTATGCTAAAAGCCAGAGAACAAGTATACCAACTGTGATTATTTTTACTTTCCCATCTTTGACCAGAGAAAGTATCAAATAATACAGATCAGTCTACAGGAAACCAGTTAAATTATACGGAATATATTATTACAGCTGTTGCTCTAGTGATAATATGTTTGAGCTATTGGATGGTAAGTTATTTCTTTTCATCTATCAGATTCTTTGATGCCCACCCTTATCCTCAACCCTCCAAAAAAAGAGAATCATGAAAGGCTTTTGCTTTAGGTTTTTAAACATAAGTGCTAGATTTACTCTGACAGCAATATGAGTAATTCCCTCTAATTACTGGGTAGGGTACCATGTTTTACCAATTTAAAAACAGGGCTTTAGTAACTACTATACCTATTGGATTGAGAAGATTTTTACGGCAGTATAAGTACATGATATACACTGTACTGAATGAATGGGGGTTATTGTTGTGCCACTATTGAAGCAAATACAATGCCACAAAGTACAGTATGTAGTGTGAACACTTTCACCCTTTCCTTGTGTAGGTTTCTATATTGTAGTCTGAAGAAGACGGATGTGTATGATGAAGAAAAAGTAATAGAGCAGTCTGCGCTGCCTAAATCTAAAAGCACTACAAGGTCTATAACTTAAACTAACACGTTTGTTTTATTTAATGGGTATGAGGACATACTGTAGCTTTTGCTTTGCATTTGACTGGAAACTAAATATACTACTATTAATAATACTATTAATTGGTGATTGATGAATTTATTCGCCAGGCGCAAATTCGCAGTGAATCTCCACGTTTCGCCACCGGCGACTTGCAAAAATTTGACAATTTCAACGCCGGCACAATTAAACGCACATATATTGATGTTTGTCATAAATATAGGGTAGCACATATAGGCATAATCAATTTCATGAATGGTCATTTCAAGGGTGCAATTCTGAGATAATTTTTCCACCTAGTGCCTTACCTTATGATCTATGACCTGAGCCCCATTTTTAATGTTACTCTTCAGCAGAATGCATTATATGTAATGAACATAACCTGTATATATACAATTTATTCTAAAAAAACCAAACAGTTTTAATGTATGGTTAGCAGTGAAAGCTATACAAATACCAGTATGCCACCAAAATAAAATTATTGTTGCTAGGGTACATTGGAACATAACAGAAATATTAAAATTGCACGTTAGGTGCAACCTCTTCTGCTTTCAGCAATTTTAGCAGTAGATGAAATTAAGCTGGAAATGTAAACGAATATGGACTCACCAATAAGACTATTTGGCCCAGTTGCACATGCTCAGACAATCAGAAACGGGAGAGTATTCAACAGATCTTGAACAAAATACATTGCTAAAGCAGGATTATGATTTGATTCAAAGTGCAGATTTAAATGTTACAGTCATATACTATGAATAAGTGCCCTATTGGGCACAAATTTGTGTTGTCGTTGTTTTAAGGGGGTGATTTACAGGTATGGGATCACTTATCTAGAAACTTGTTATCCAGAAACATTCAAATTATGAGTCAATTTGATTCAAGGTGCAGATTTAAATGTTACAGTTATATACTATGACTAGGTGCCCTATTGGGCACAAAATATGTACGGTACTTATTCTTGCGTCCAAACTATGAAACAATTTTAAGCAAATAATTTTCATTTTTAAAAATAATTGTTATTTTCTTTGTAATAATAAAGAATGATCCTAACTAAGGTACAATAATTCCACATCAATGGCAAAACAATCCTATTGGGGTTGTTTAATGTTTAAGTGATTTTTGTAGACTTAAGGTATGCTTTTTCATTACAGACAGACCTCTTTACCTAAAAGGCCCAGGTCCCAAACATTCCAGATAATAGATCCCATACCTGTACCTGTAAGTTTAACTTTTGAGTCTGCAACTAATAGCTTGTGGTCCATTAATACCTGACATATTTCAATACTGAAATATCTATGCTGTCTAGCAGTAATGAAATATCAGGTCATGTCATCAATTGAACAATTACTCAATGCATTCATTTTGCTTGAGTGAGGTCATTTTATTATTATGAGTTGAAATAATTCTGGGGTAAAGAGAATTTTGCACCAGATTATGGAAAATAGTATAATCCTTCCAGGCTCTTTATGAATTGGTTCTTTAGACTGAAGCAGGGAGTTTCTAACATTTCAAACAGCATTGTTCTAAAGCAAGTGAAAATGAAGGTTCTTTTTTATATTATTTATTTAATTTGTATCACTGATAAAAGTAACATGTTATGGTTAAACACTTTTTTTCAATTCAAGTTTTGCGTTTACACTGGTCATTGTTTAAATGAAAAATATTCAGAAATGACATATCTCCATCAGCAACACAGTGAAAGAATTATAAACTGGTAATGAAAAGGGATGGATTGCTAAGCTATATATCAATGAGGGATTTCTGAAAGTATAATAAAGAGCAAAAGTAAAATTCAAGAGTTATGTAATAACTTCTGTGCCCAGAAGTAGATTTATAGTCACTTTATCAGTCAGCACCTAACATTCAATATATTAAATGCTGTCAAAGTTTTAGGAATTCATTGTGAGTAATAGTATAGCTCATTCGCCAAACCAGGCTTTGGCTTTGTATAGTTCTAGCATAACACATCATTTGTCTTAAATGAAACATGGATGGTTTGTTTCTTGGGTTGTTTTCATTGAAATCTAGTGCTGTATTTTATCTTTATATTCATTTTTATAATGCTACTGAACTGCTTAGGAAGCTGTAGAACCAGTTATAGTTAAAGGGGAACTCCACAAAAACATATTTTATGGTTTTTGACAAGTAAACATAATTTCAAGACTTTTCATAGTGTAATTGTACTCGCATCACAACTATAAACCATCCCTCAATTAGTTCGATCAGACACGCGTTACCCAGGGCCCACCACCCAACCCTGAAGGGCCCATTGCAGCTCACCACTCCTCCCTAACCAAATCCACTACCACTCCCTGTAAAAAATGAAAGATTTGGTATTTTTCCGGTGTCCCGATGGGTCAGTCCAACCCTGGATCAGCATGTTGTAGTCCTGGAAGGATGGCTGTCTAAATTATAAGGCACTCCCACATGTATGCTTTTATTTTTTAAAGCAATAATTATTAAGAATACCCTGCTGAATCATTTTAATATCATTTTTATAAAGGTTCTGTTTTAATTATTAGTGTAGTAATATATATATAGACCTCTTATAATTAATCCTTAGGTAGAAGATATCCTGAGTTTTTATGACTCCTTCAAAGGAGCCCATCCTGTCTTGTAATAAAATGCAAAAGTAAGATAGGATGCTTTGATTAGGTGGGACACACCCCGAGAAACCATCTGAAGAGGGTCTTTCACATTTCAAAGAGGAACTGTTTGTACAGTTGTTATTGGTAAAAGGGACATGTAAAGAAATTAGCTGGTTTTCCTGTTTAACTTGTCATCAGCCAATCAGAACTATTCCCCATTTTTGTCAATGGCATAGAAACAGTATAACAATGGAGCTGGTTTTTGGTAAGAGGAAGGGAAACACAGGGAGAGAGAAAGAGAAGGATTGGGAAGAAGAAGAGGGAGAGAGAGAAGGAAGGACTTATAAACTGTGGGCACATATTGAAAGATCTCTGTATAATTTGCTGTCTCTGGGCTGGATAATCTGAATATATCGTTTCATCTCTGGGAACCTTGGTTGCATCCTTTACCTGGCTGTGGTAAATTGCGGACTCTACATCTCATACACTATATGGTTACTCGGATATATCTATAAACAACTGCTAAATGCAATTGGTCCCAGAAGGGCATGTGCACATTTAAAGGGAGATATCAGCCTAAATGCAATTTTGCATAGGGACACAAAAACAATTTTTTTGCACACAACCTCAGTATCTGTAAATTTAATAAATATTACAAAAATTAAGTGTCCGTACTACACTTTGGTCAAAAGATGTACTGTGACATGTCAAGGCTCCTCATTATACACAATTTTACACTGTCTACTGTCTTTTATTTCAAATTATTAAACCCAGTCATGCCAGAGCAGCAGTGCTCTAGCATGGTAAGAGTTAAATTAGAAACATGGCGTCAGGCTAACAAAGAGACCTTTAATTAATTACTCCAGCAGGGGGCTGTGTAAGGATGGTACATTTAGCTGGCTAGAAGATGATTCAAAGTCACACCATTTGGCAAGGAAGTTTGGACAGTCATTCCTTTGAACTGATGATCAAAGGAAGGAGCTGCAGGGGGCAGTTATATATGGGTTACAGATAGGGATCCATATACCCTCTGACTTGGGGTTTGCACACTCATAAATCAGACAGGGTCATCCTTAACCCACTAGTTTGGAGGGAATGGGTTCTGGGGAACTGGATTATCAATTATTTTTGGTATCATTCTGATTGTCCACGTATGGAACACAGCACACCCATATTTGTATGATATTATTTGGTACTGGCAAGAACCAATATATATATATATTGTGGAAACTGGCCTGGAACCATCAACTATTTACAGAGGGTAGCAAATGGAATGTACAGGTAGAGAATTTGCGGTTGCTTAATGTTTTATACCTTTTTATTTACTGTTTGCAAATATTATTTGTCTTCTTCGTAATAATGTTTTTGTGTGGAAATATATATATATATATATATATATATATATTTGTCCAACCAGATCGCACTCCATATTTAAAACATAGCCTTTATTAAGCTTGTTAAAATGTAGCAAATAGTAACATTCTTAGTGTCAAAGTAATAGCGTCATTTGTGGCAAGACACTTATCTGATGGAAGTCCAGCATAAACGCTCAATTCAACCACACTCACGCGACGTTTCAGGAAGCGTCAGTTCCCTTTCTCAAGCGTATTTCTCGTGTAGTGGCGTGTAGGACTCCATTGCACAAACTGTTAGCTTCCTTGTCAGGAGGAGCTTACATGGTAAGTAACTGTGATGACGCGTCCTCACAATAGGGACGGATCTGCACGTCAGTAACCACATATCTCCACCCTCCCGTTGCTATCCAGAATCCATAGTTACAGCTAAGAGAAAATATACTAATATACTATTAACAGCAAATCATGGACATTTTTCACTATAGCAAATAGTCATAATCACTTGGGCACATTAGAATATTGATATAAATAAGGAGTTACAAAATTATTTGTGAAAAAAATACAAAAAAAACAAAAATGCAAAAAATACAAAAAAATATATACAAAAAAATATATGCAAATTATAAAAAAATTCAAAAAGTACAAAAAGTGATACTTGCAGAAATCAGTTTACAGGAACAGGCTTGCTTATAGAAGATAATACTTGCAAAAGCAATTACAAGAATAAATGTAGATCAAAGTCACGATTTAGACCTTGTGGACTAAGGGTACCTAACCTGTCGATCCATTTGACTTTTGCTCTTTTTAGTGCTAAGGCTCGATCCTCTCCTCTCTTTAGGGGTGGAACGTGGGCTTCATTAATTGCATCACGGAAGGCGGCCAAGGAGTCCAGGTCACCCCGCCATAGGAGGAACACGTCATAGGATAGGTTTTCCCAGCATAGATCAACTATACATACGGGCAACAGGTCATTGCCAGTTTCTAGACATTGTTTAGAACAGGGACATACATCTGATGAGTTGAAATTCAGGGTTATCCAACACATTCCACCCCTAAAGAGAGGAGAGGATCGAGCCTTAGCACTAAAAAGAGCAGAAGTCAAATGGATCGACAGGTTAGGTACCCTTAGTACACAAGGTCTAAATCGTGACTTTGATCTACATTTATTCTTGTAATTGCTTTTGCAAGTATTATCTTCTATAAGCAAGCCTGTTCCTGTAAACTGATTTCTGCAAGTATCACTTTTTGTACTTTTTGAATTTTTTTATAATTTGCATATATTTTTTTGTATATATTTTTTTGTATTTTTTGCATTTTTGGTTTTTTTGTATTTTTTTTGCAAATAATTTTGTAACTCCTTATTTATATCAATATTCTAATGTGCCCAAGTGATTATGACTATTTGGTATAGTGAAAAATGTCCATGATTTGCTGTTAATAGTATATTAGTATATTTTCTCTTAGCTGTAACTATGGATTCTGGATAGCAACGGGAGGGTGGAGATTTGTGGTTACTGACGTGCAGATCCGTCCCTATTGTGAGGACGCGTCATCACAGTTACTTACCACGTAAGCTCCTCCTGACAAGGAAGCTAACGGTTTGTGCAATGGAGTCCTACATGCCACTACACGAGAAATACGCTTGAGAAAGGGAACTGACGCTTCCCGAAACGTCGCGTGAGTGTGGTTGAATTGAGCGTTCATACTGGACTTCCATCAGATAAGTGTCTTGCCACAAATGACGCTATTACTTTGACACTAAGAATGTTACTATTTGCTACATTTTAACAAGCTAAATAAAGGCTATGTTTTAAATATGGAGTGCGATCTGGTTGGACAAATATAGTTTGAAAAGCGGAATTACTCACCGCTATTGAGATCAGCACATTATACTCCACTGTGTATCAGTAAAGAACCCTGGGATTAGTGCATCACGATTGTTGGAATTGTATATATATATATATATATATATATATATATATATATATATATATATACTATAAAATGCCGTTTCAAAATGACAGATGTTGGCAGTGAGTGAGTTTTGTGGGTATTGGTCTGTTTTCGGGCCATTGTGTGTTAGTTGAACCTGTGTATAAGGTGGTTGAGATACTGTAACCCTAGAGTCACATGTAGCTGAAAGGTTTTTGTTTTTTTTGTGAAGAACCCCCAGCAACAATGTACAGTAATTGGTAGTGAGACTTCCATGTTCATTACTATATTTTATAATTGATTGTAAACAAACCTAACTGGTTAAAAATTGTGGTACTGTTGGATACAAATGACCTATTACATGCTCATGTCTTTTGTGTATATATATATATATATATATATATATATATATATATATATATATATATATATTTATATATATGTATTTATATATATATATATATATATATATGTATATATACCGGTATATATGTAGATAAGACCTTACTGGCAATAATGCAATATACGTACTTTTATATGAGTATGGTGTACAAAATCCATGAAGAATTCAAACCTTGTTTCTTTATGGATAACATACCAGATGTGCCTCATTAGCAAATATGGTAAATTCTGTCTTTTTTGTTTGATGGAATGTTTTTTTTAAAGGTGGTATAACTGCTTTTTTACAGTTAGTTATTTGTGATCCGGCACATCACTTTTTTGTGTGCAAAAAAACCTAATGGGAGACCACAGAGAGACTAGCATAATGTTAACCGTTTTCATTTAAATTTAAATGATTCTGAAATAGCTAGACAAATCTTTTGGAGATCCCTAAAGCACTTAATTTTAATGTAGTTGAAAATATCCTTATTGTTTTATTCATTTTGTCTACAGTACATTTAAAGCCCTCCATAATTCCAAAAAAAATTCCAGAAAAGGCATGGTTTATCCCTTCTATCCCAAAAATATTTAACATTCATTAAACCATTCAAGTCTTTTTTCGAGATTCACTATACCCTGATGCTTCAAAAAGCAAAAATCCAAAAATCCTCCGCCTCAGACCTATCAAGGTCATGTATAAGTCAATGGGGGATGTCCCTATCCTAATTTGAAGATATCGTGGTTTGTGCTGGGTTTAGCCTGATAATCCTAAAAAATTTGGGGGTTTTGGGCAAAATCACAAAAAACTCAAACGATATGGGAGAAAAGTTGTAAAAAAAAAACAATCTCTCGACTTTATTGCATTTTTTTCCATATCCGATTCATTCTAATTATTTTAATAATAAATTATTTGTTTGGTTGTGGAGTTTGGTTGAGCTTTTTTTATTGAAACAATGAGATAAAATCAGATTTTAGTAAATAACCCCCTTAATGTACGTGAATATTTTGAAGAGTAGTTTTTTAGTGTCAGTATCATTTTAAAGTTTCAGAGGCTCTGAGTCAAACAGCTCTGACATTACCCCCAGACATAATGCTATGCCATGCATCCCATAGATTTTCAATGATATTCAAGTCGGGGGACTGTAACAGCCTTTCCAGAATATTGTACTTCTCCCTCTGCATAAATGTCTTATAAATGTCGTAGATTTCAAGGTGTTTTTAGGGTCATTGGACATACCACTGTTATCTTTTTTGTTGAAAGTGGAGTAAATTATTTTGCAGGCCGAGAGGGGTTCCTAAACTTTTTCATATAAATGTAAATTGGTTTGAATCACATGAAATGTCACTTTCTTCTGAACCACATGTTAGTGGTCGTTTACTAATGGTGGGGCAGAGTGCAAAGTGCCAGTGGGAGCAGGCCTCAAAAGAGCTCTTTGCTTACCACCTGCTTGGCAGGCATTAAGGACAGGACTACATTTCCAGTTTGGTCCTAGTTACAGAGTTCAGATGCAGGCACAAGAGTTTTTAAATGAGCACTAAGGGTTGTACTTTTGCTCTGCTAAGAACTCTGTGGTCATATTCACTCTTCCATCTTAACTCTGAGACAGACATTTTTCAAGAGGAATGAGCTGAATATTGTTCCTGGGGCACTACTGTATCTGCACAATTTTTTTATGAAGGTAAAACCACTCAGATTGTTTTTCCATGATGGTGGAACTATAGCCATTAATTGTAAGGCATATAGCAAAAAGTCTACTTACGCTTTTCATCTTGTTCACATGGGGCTGCTTCCGATTTCTAGCAAATTTTAAGGAGCCATTATTATTTACATAAGATGTATTACTATTCTAACTGCCATCATTTTTATGCACAGAAATAATATTCATTTACACTTTATCAGTGTTTAAACATGACATTGTGTAAAGACTGCTTCCTTCATTAGATCCTTCATTAGACCACATTGTATTCTAGTTACACAAAAAGCCAACTTTATCTAATATGTTTATTTTCCACTAGTCTCACTAACCCATTTTATTTTCCTGCACTCCTTATAAATAGCCACATATGGCTGTCTGTCTACAGGAGTAATGACAGTACAGCTGCCTTTCATTGCCCACCAATTTACTGAAACCCCTTTATTGTGAACCTGACAGCACGGAGAAGCTTTGTAGACCTAGCAAAATATATCTATTTTCTAATTGTCTATTTATCACTTTCCAGGGATTTGTGGGTCTTTTATAGGGAGGCAAAAAGAAGAAAGGCCTTGAACAATGATTCCTGTCAAGTCACTGGCTCACTTTAAATTAGGATCTGGTTGCTAAATAACTAATTTAGTCCCGCTATCGAGCTGAAAAAGTAGGTATTCAGTGTAAAGTGCCAACCAGGGAATTGATTATGTCTTCTCTTAGTGTGCATGATAAAACTGCCAGACCTGACCACCGTTGAAGGCTGTAGGTAGTTCCCTAGGGACCAACTGCTTTTCATCATGTAGAATTAGCAAAATTCTACCAAGCAGGCTGCTAAGCCAGACAGATGAATCGAAATGATCATGCACAGCCTGAACATATTTGTTGTTTTTTTATTTGCTTTCTTTATAGATTTGCAACTTTTGATTACACCTAATTTTCCTTAGGGAGATAGGGGGAAAGGGATTTTAGCGGTCATTGACAGGGAAATATTATTATATGAACCTCGGTTATTTAAGCACTTTTTAATAGTGTTTTGTGTATGTTTGTGTATACTGTATATTTATATATGTATATAATTGTGTATTATTACTTTTCTTGTCTTTTTATTTTGCCTTTATGGCTTGGCTCATCTGCTCTGTTATATATGCATACCCTTTATTTAGAGTATTTAATACATGGCATTACGTTTGCAGTTGGTCTATCAACCTCATAGCAATCAACAACATGACTAGGATGCTACCATTGCTATGGGATTCTAGACCTAGTGCAAACCTTTTCACTTTAATTATATTATTCAAATAGATTCTGTGTGGTTGCTTGTGTCATTATTATTACTAGATACACAGGTGGTCACTTTAAATAAAGGGGGTAAGCTCCCCACCTGCAATATACATGGTGTTGTGCTATTCTCTTAAATCTTCTACATTGTACTGACGAGTGCCGACCGTCTAGAGAGATCTGCACCACCAGGGCAGGAAGCATCATGGAAAGGGTGAGAGGTGCGGTTCATCTACACACAGAATTAATATTACTGTGTAATAGTAAAGACAATATACAAAGCCAGACAAAAGTTTCAGTCCAATGGCTTGAAACAAGATTTGTAATGATTATCTTTGTAAATGTTTACAATCAACTAATATCTTATTATATGCTGTGTATGCTCGTTTAAGTATATAGTCATGAATTTGCAATCATAAAATGCACTTGCATCAATATCTATGTTGAGCCATTCCACTCTTAATATGTGGGTGCAGGAGAGTTCTTTGGATAGTTTGTTTCCCCTTTAAAATGAATTAATACAGTGAAACCTCAATTTTAAATCCCCTGATTTTAAGTTTTCCCTCATTTTACATTGTTTTTGTGTGTTCCCACCTTATATTATGCATAACACATTTCCCTTATTTTACATTTTCCTGGATTTTACACCATTTTTAATGGTTTGGAACAATTATAGCCCCCTGCTCTCCTGCTGATTTGTCTGACTACTTTGCTGAGCTAGCTGACTACTGTTACTTTGTATCAACAGCCAGCTGTCCTCAGCCTGCATCCTCTAAACCCCACAATTCCCTGTACACGTGATTTCAATAAGGAATGGAACATCACAAACTTTAAATTAATTATTTTTTTTAAAGGGTTAGTTCGCCTTTAAGAATTTTTTTTTAAGGATGTAGACAATGAAAAGGTCATACATGAATGCAAGTGCAGTGTGCAGTGTCATTAATTGCAGCCACAGTCCAAGTTATATCCAACTGAGTTTTGCCTGATTCATGAAAACAGGTGTAATTGCATTTGCATTTTGACATAAATTGGGGACACAAATCAGATTTGGTGGTTGGGTCACTTCCGGAGAGCGTGTTGGTGTTGCTTGCATTCCATTAACTGGGCGCAAGTCTGGTGCACACAACCCATGGTTAGAGCCCTGGAGATACTGCCAGGCCAAGGGTGGTCGTTGATCTAGGGTTCCCCAGCATAAATAGGCCCAGTTAACCAACATTCATCAAAAGAGACAGAGTACATACTTCAAAGCTTAAAGGGCATGTAAAGGCAAAAATATAAAATCCCATTTTTACTTTCTTTAATGAAAAAGAAATCTATCTCCAATATACTTTAATTAAAAGATGTCTACAGTTTTTATCATAAACCTGACTGTATGCAGTGCAATTCCCCCTTCTTTTACTGCTGTGGATAGGAATTGTCAGATGGTCCCCGACTGCTGTGCAGGTAAACGATCATACTTACAAATGGCAGGGGGAGCCCCCCCACCTTACTTCCCAGAACTCGATCATACTTTCAAATGGCAGGGGGAGCCCCCCCCACCTTACTTCCCAGAACTCGAGCAGCATTGTTGGATTCCCTGTAGAGATTTGTATCCAGAGACGCAGTGCAGTCTCTATATTATGATTATTAATCAGTCTTGCTGTATAGGCTTCTATGGCAGATATTATTTGACTTGTGCTGTTTTGATAATTTATAACGATCCCTAAGCTTAACCTCCCAACTGAAGCCCAGACCACACTGAGCATGTGCGAGTCTTGATATTGCAGAAATGTCTAACAAAGTTACAAGATGACAGCCCCCTGCGCAAACTTTGAAAGCATAAATCATTTTTCTTATTAGGCTGCTGGTGCAGTAAGTTCATGTTTATATTTAGTATACATAATACAGCATTTCTAACATTATTCTATTTTAGACTTTAGTTGCCCTTTAAACTACATTTTTAACTTTAAATAAGCAACTCATTCTGAAGTTGGCAGAATGGTGTTGTACCTGCAGGAGACCTTATTCATAACTTTACAGAAATGTTCTCCACCTTTTACACTGAAACCATGACGATATCTATAAAATTATCATTCTTTCATGGAGGGACATTTTTATCTATTTAATTTGTAGAGCAGCCAGATTTTAAAGAAGGCCACAGAGGTATTTGACACTATTAGAATTTTATTGCTAAGTGTTTTTTTGTAGGTTCTTAGTTACATCATTTGCCTGAAATTCAAGGTACAAGCTTTAGCACTTGTGCTACTAGAAGCTACAGAATGTTTATTTTGCGGTGGATTTCTTTATGAAAATGAAAAAGTAGAGCTTTTTTTTAAAGGGCAAGTCAACCCCAAAATAAAAATTTGCCTAATAAAAGAAAATATAATTCTAAGCAACTTTCCAACATACATTTATTACAAATGTTCAGTGCCTATTGAAAACAGTGTTTGCTTAACTGGTTATTTGTTTTTAAACAATGTTGCAAAAGTCTTAGTTCCCCAGCAAAGACAGGTCTGTAAATCAGATGCTTGTCTTACATTGTATCAACAGTCTGAGCCACCAGGACAGAGGATAGAAAGGGACAGACAAACACTGCTTTCAATAGCAATACATATACAAATAACTTGAAAACCATAGAACAATTGTAATGAATGTATATTGCAAAGTTGTTTAGAATTATGTTTTCTTTTATTAGGCAAACAATTCTTTTTGGAGTTGACAGTCCCTTTAAAGACCACAATATATATATACACATGCAATCAATTCTATTAGAGACTGCAGCTGTCAGCGACAAGAAAACGTTTTTTCAGTTCTTGGAAATCAAATACAAATTTTCAAAAAAGAAAAGTGTGGATATATTAATTGATTTTATTTGGAGGCCCCTTTTCTAATTTCCTTGATGATTCTATTCAAACTTTGGTTTGATCAGCTAAACATTGTTCAGAGTGGTACAGTAAGTCACATAGGGGGTTGGGTTGCAGAATTCCAAGTAGTTTATGATCAGTTATTTATCAGGTGAAGCTCAAGTAAAAGCAAACTTATGGGCAGATGTGAGCACTAATGACACCTAAATTGCAATTAGTTAAAGTAGCTAAAATGGGGGTAGTCCTTGCATTTTGATACTATTTATTAAAGATACTTCTGTCCAAACAAGTTCCTAAGCACAATGCATCCCGTCAGTCAGTTCTGAAGAATCCTGCACAAGTGCATATGTTGAGTAAGGGGAATCCCTAAACATGGCAGAAATGATAGCGAATGAGTTCCCAATGTGGACTGCGTAAATAGGCACATTACACTTCACCTAAAGAATCACACACAAATATCACCGAAATGCAGACATTTTGTTCTCTGTGATATTTTCTTTAAAAAGCAATGAAAATGAAAATCATTTTTTAAGTGCCAGTCAGCTGATTTCACCAGTGAGTGGTGTGAGTCTAAATACACCACATAGAGGTAGAAAAACCACATCATAAAAAGTACTCTTGGCCCTGGCCATAAAATGAATGTATTTATTCTATATGATTTACCCACAGGACACACACCACCATACTTAATAAAAGCCACTGGTTACATCATTATAATGTCAATATTGCTCTGGCTTTAGTATCACTGTTGTATCCAATTCCTTTCTCTTTATCTTGATCACTTTTAAACCTCATTTGTATGTACTTTCTTCAGCTTTAAGGGCAGAGACACATGGTCAGATTCAGGGAGAGTTTCACAAGGAAACTTTGGGCGACTTCGGAAAATGAAGCTCTGCGAGTGCTATCCCGTCTGCCATTTACATTCTAGTCAGCGGGAAGGCAGTTCGGGGAGATAAGCCGCACTGAAGAAGAGGAGTTTTTTCGCCGGGCGACTAATCTCCCCGAATCTGACCTAATGTCTCTGCTACAATAATTATGTTTATTGGTTAAATTCAATAAAAACGTTTGAAATAGAATATTAAACCTACATGAATGGAAGAAACCAAACATGGACCATCTTAATGTGTTATAGAGATGGTAGTTCATTAAAGGGGTGGGTTGCCTTTAAGTTAACTTTTAGTATGTTGTAGAATGGCTAATTCTAAGCAACGTTTCCATTGGCATTCATTTTATCTTTTTTTAAAGTAATTTGCCTTCTTCTGACTCTTTCCAGCTTTCAAATTGGGGTCACTGACCCCGTCTAAAAGAAAATGCCCTGTAAGGCTGCAGATGTATTGTTACTGCTAGTTTTTATTACTCATCTGTTCATATACCAGTCTCTTATTCAAATCAGTGCATGGTTGATATGGTAATTTGGACCCTAAAAACCAGAAACTGGAGAGCTTCTGAATAAAATAATAAAAACTACAAATAATAAAAAAATGAAAACCAATTGCAAATTGGCTCAGAATATCACTCTCTACATCATACTAAAAGTTAATTGAAAGGCGAGCAACCCCTTTAATAAAGTCTAAAAAGTAATCTGAGGTCCAGTTGTAGTTTATTCCAAATGGCATAATATCTTAGCTTTCACCTCATAACAGGACCCATGTTCCTCAATTCATGTATACACAAACAAAAACAGTGGCATAACTACATTATGGTGGACCTTGGTGAAAACTTTGCACCCAGGCCCCCCTAGTCTATTCCCATCCCCACCCAAAACACTTGTGTACGTGCATACCTCTAACTTGATGTGTGGTGTTCCTGGTGGGCTCTGGGTGGAATATCGTTTCAGGTGTAGTCACACTACCTGCACCCATGCGGGTGCACAAAAAGTATAGACCCGGGGCTTTTCTCGATATGATTTATTTATTATTGTAGTTCCCATCTCAAACCAATCCTGCTTTCGGTTTTTGATTGTAAGTGGGGTTGGGGCCTTAATTCTTGTTGTCATCATTCTTTATATGCAGGTTACTTTTATGTTATACAGTTCTGCACTAGGGAGACCATGCTGTCATGTGCCAGTGTACTGTACAGGTACAAAATATTGCTTTTTGACATATGTGACAATATGATGTGTATATGTTCTGTACTGCTTAATATTAAATGAAATTGTGACGGCTCAAAAAAGCTGAACATTTCAAACTTGTGCCACTTCTGAGAGCTGGGACCTTGATTAATAGGCTCCTGAATAATATACAGAGAAGAACAGTGCTTAAAATCATTTATTTAGGACAAGACATGAAGCATTAGAGGGTTTGGTTCTAATCCCAACTAATCCGTTAATTAAAACAACATCTATAACAAGGTTTAGTCACAAATGAGCTGTAAACATAGACTTGATATTCAAATATAAAGGGGCACTATTATTAAAAAGTAATATTTTTGTTGCATTTGTAAACACTACATTCTATTGGTTAAGCTGTCCCATATTGTGAGTCAGTGGGTGTTTTTTCATGGCGACTTTTATGCTTGCAAAATACATTGGAGTCAATAGTGAACTTTTGACACAAACCCATGCCTTCCAAATCACTATGTAACAGTGCAGCTCCATATTTGTAACAATGAAATAAATGGTGTTTTGTACTGGAATATGTGCTTAAGCAATACTGTTATCAATTCAGGGTTTACATATGGCACACAAACACAGTTTTGCAAATATGCATTGAGGTGTGACTCAATATTTTCCTCTATTGACTTGACTGGCACTCCATTACTATAGTAACCTTGACTTCTCCAGTATGCTTTTCCACACTTGGATATCATTCCATCAGAATTCTCTTCTGGAGCTCTAGTCGGTCAGGCATTTACTTAAGCTTAAGGGCTTCTTTCTCAGTGGATCTAAAGGTGGCCATAGACGTTACAGTTACGATCTTTCCAGGTAAGATCATTCATTTCAATACACACATGTAGAGCTGAATCATCAGGTAAGCAGGTAGAAACAAAAAAATTCTACCTGTATCTGACAATTCAGCACTAACAATGTCCGATGTTCGAGTGCCTCCAAAGGTGCCTGATCAAAATTTCCTGCCAGCCCGATTGACAAGCCGACTGATATCCAAGTCTTCTATTGATATAGGTTGTCTCGTCTCCCAACATACACACACTGAATAACGTATGAAAATTAGTTTTATTCAATATTATCGGTGCATCTATGGCCACCTTAACACTATATGGGGCAGATCTATAAATGTGTGAAATAAGAGCTCACCACCGAAAAACTCACACACTTTCTAGTTATTCCTATGGAATTTTTAGAATTGTATTTATCAAAGAGTGATTTAACTTACATCATTCTACAATTCAGTGCAATTTGCACAAAGAACATCTGTATGGCAGGGTGATGGGAAAGAAGCCATTGATGAACTCACGCCACAAACACTTGTTGTATGCAGAAGCTCATTTAGACAAGTCACAGTCATTTTGAAACAAACTGCAGTTGGAGTCATAAGACAAAAATTGAGTTGTTTGGTCATAACAAAAAGCGCTTTGCATGGCGGAAGAAGAACACCACATTCCAAGAAAAACACCTGCTACCTACTGGTGAAATTTATGGAGGTTTCATCATCAGGGCTGGGCCAGACCCACCAGGCACCCTAGGCAACCTAGCTGGTTGCGGCGCCAACTGGGAGTGGGCATGTGCGAATTTACACTCGCACACATCAACGCGAATTGAGGCTCATGCACTTCAATGCATGCACAGAAGCGCAAATCGACAAGGAGAGAGGGGACTAGACTAGAGATAGAAGGCAGGTAAGATATGTGCCTGGTGCCCCCCCCCCAGCTTTGCTTCCTAGACAAGTGCCTACTCTGCCTACCCCTAGTTCTGGCCCTGTCCATCATGCTGTGGGGCTGTGTGGCAAGTTCAGGGACCCTTGTTAAAGTTGAGGGTTGGACGAATTCGACCCAATATCAGCAAATTCTTCAGGATAATGTTCAAGCATCAGTCACAGAGTTGAAGTTATGCAGGGGTTGGATATTCCAACAAGACAATGACCCTAAACATACTTTGAAACTGGAGAGATTTTGTATGGAAGAATGTTCAAAAATACAGAATCCAGACATTGATCAAAGGATATAGGAGGCGTCTAGAGACTGTTACATTTGCAAAAGGAGGCTCAACTCCGCGGGGGGCGGAGGCAGGCCCGGACTGGCAATCTGTCAGTTCGGGCAATTGCCCGAGAGGCCGCATTATTTTTTGTCCGAGTGGGCCGCTTCTGATCCTAAATAGAAACTATGCTGCAGCCGCAGCGTCTCTCCCTCACTACTGACTTCCGGCTGTTTCTGGAAGCCTGACACAGTGGGACAAGCAGTCCGAATAGTTAACTTGGGGGAGGACATTGTATCTAGTTAGCCATCTCCCCCTCCTCCCCTCCTGCAGGCAGTGTGCGATCATTTCACTATCGCTCTTGTAACCTGCTGCAGCTCCCGCCTCCCAGCAACACTAACTTCAAGAAGAGATCCGCAGTCGGAAGAACAAGTGCGGGAGGGAGAGGCCTCCGGATTTCTGTGCAGCTCTGGTGAGCCAACGAGGGCCGAAGGAAGGGTGGATAACGAGCAATGTCAGGGTGTGGAGGAGGAGGATGACAGACGCAGCTAATGCAGGTGGGCCTTGCCTGCTAGATTTGACTACCCCATAACCGACACAAACTGCACGTTCCAGCTGCCTCCTTCTCTGCACCCTTCACAGGCAACTTACACATTCTCCAACAGCCCCCTCCCCCACTACTTCATTGACTGCTGCTGAACTGGCTATTACCTCCAATCAGACACCCCCCAAGAAAGTTTGTTCAATATAGCTTGCTTGGTGTCACCAAGTTACATATAGGCTATGTGGGTTATTCTCTTATTTACTTTTAAAACCCTAGAGTCTCTAAATTTCTGTCTGCTCTGTTAAGTTTGCTGCCCCACCATTTGTTTTTATTTTACTGCCGGAACTTCCCCCTCCTCTGCTCTCCTTACAGTCATTTATTTTGTCTGTACACTAATTTTTTTGTTGTACTTAGGCTGGGGTGCATATAGTGATTCAATTAAATAAATCAAATGCAGGCTATTGTATTATCAATTAATTCATAAAATACATGAAATATTATTATTTATTAACATCAATGAATTGATAAATTAAATGGAGTACTGGTGTTTATAAAATATGTATGTCTGTGTATAAAGTAGAACACCAATTTTACGTTTTTGAGGAGACCAGAAAAACAAATTTAAAATCAGGGAAATGTGTTAAAGTAACTTTTTCTTCAAGTACTGGTAGCTTTTGTGAGTAAAGGAAGGCCCTCAAGCTCAGGTTTTCTGGTGGGCCCCAGGTGCCCCAGTCCGACACTGGTGCAACTAGTCTTGGTGGCCCTACCATTCGTCTACTGCACTGGACTACAAAGAGGGATGTTAGTCCTGGGTACTTGGGCAAACACCTCTGCCTAGATTGGAAGCCAGGCAGACAAGTCACTTCTGAGCACTTCTTGCTCCTGTGTTCTCTGGTTTATGTGCTATAAACCGTATTTTTTTAAGTACTATATGTTCAGGATCCAACTAATGACCTGCCCAATATATGAGTGGATGAGTACAAGACCAGCGCGTGTTTACATGTGGGCTGCTTTGATTTTTTTGCCCGGGCTGCTTTTTACTCCCAGTCCGGCCCTGGGCGGAGCGAGCCCTGGACATTAGTCCCGGTGGGCCCTGGGCCCCCCAGTCCAACCCTGTATGCACCTGTCTAATGTTGATGCATATTGCATATTTTCTGTGAATCCAATACACTTTATGTCACTGCTGAATACTACTGTTTCCATAAGGCATGTTATATATTAAAAGGAAGTTACTACTTTGAAAGCTCAGCCAATGATAAACAAAACTCCAAAGAATTAAGAGGGGTTTCCAAACTCTTTCATATGACTGTATATACTTATTCAGAACTATCTATATACCTGCATACCAACAACTATTTTAACAAGCTGTTGCCTTGGATATTATGTTTCTTTGAGAAATCATATAAGCCAAGGACTAGCTAGTGTACAGGAGAGGGAGTCAGTACAGGAGAGCTTTAGCTAGAAAGAGAAGCTTTGTGCGCCAACAAGGAAGATAGAATGGAGTAGCTCCTACGTAGGCTCTGCTTGCCTGTAGTGAAGGGACAGTACAGACAAGGGAATCAGGCTATTCTCTATCTCTATTCTACTGTAGGCTATCCAGACCACATGATGCATTTACAACCTAGATATAAAGCTTCCAACTCTCAACACTATTCCTACTGTGGTGTCGCCTTTCCTGTATCTACTACCACCTGTGACTGTAGCTGGAATTTATTCAATACCTCATATGCTTCCCTGTGGGGCTTAATATTGAATAAGGCCTGTATTATCCATTTTGCAGAAAACCCCTGCCGTCCTCTTTTTCTTTATATTCTTTAAGATTTTTGGAAGTTTTGAGGTGTAGTTCAACACCATCCTCATGTATTCCTTCCACTTAACGAATGTCCATCCTGCTGAAAGAGGGTCTAACCTAGCCCATACTCTAACTATTGTCTTAGCCTGTTTAATACAAAATAGGGTTACAACATACATTTTAAATCGTATGTATATATATATATATATATATATATATAGATACATACTGTACATACACACACACACACACATACTGCCATACCTTGATATGGTTACTTGCATCCTTGGACTGCAAGTAACTGTTACGTTATTTGCCTAGGAATAAAATCTAAAGAAAAGGAAGCAGTGTAAAAAAAAAAAAAAAATTAAAGCTCCACAGCGAAATCCATCAAAACTGTGTTTGTCTCATTAAAATTGTTTTGAATGTACAAGACTCCGGAATGTAGATGTCATCCAGCTGTGCAGCAATGACAATGTCGCCTCTCTGAGGATTATTTTTCCTTGACTGGGGCTCTCCTCTCTCTTTTTTCACCTCACTGGGACTGCCATCAATTTCTTCTCATCAACTGCAGTTACAGTAAATGGATTCATTTGTGGGCAATGGGAGCTGAGAGACAAAGGTGACAATATAATTAAGGTTTTTAATTCTATGCCTGAACAGTTAAGTCCAGTATTCATGATAATTAGCCGTCTGTAATGAAAGATCTTTAGTCGTTATTTATCCTTTTGTTTCCTGTAATTGTTCATTTTTGCTGGCTGAATTTGTACCTCAATTTCCTTTTTTTTTCTTTTTGCATATTTAGGCATAACTTTTGGATAAAATGTTATTTTTTAAAGTGCTCAAAATAATGTATATCCCATGATAATAACTGTCCTCCTTTATGCAAATTCAGATGATACAAACTGATAGTAAATTCAGTGCCCAGGCTTCTGGACTTCTACACTTACCACTTTCAGTTGTTAGAGGCAGAATTATTACATACATTTAAAAATGTGTAAATAAAGTTGCTTGAAACAATTCCCACTAACTTCTAAGTTGAAACTTTTACCTGCTGAGTTTATAATGCAAATGTTTGTGGTTTTTTTCTTAAAGGAACAGTAATGTCAAAAAATAAAAGTGTTTTAAAGTAATGAAAATATAATGCAGTGTTGCCCTGCACTAGAGTTGCTGTAATTTCTAAAAAGTAAGTGAACCAATGAAAGAGCATAAGAAATAGCACACCCATACACTGTAGCAGAGCCAGGCGAATGAGCTTTGGCAGCCAAGGCAAGGGTGACATTTTCATTTAAAATATCCAGACTATTTACTAAACCTAAGTAGAAAAGATTTGACGAGCACTCCATTCACCAATACGTAGTCATAGGTATTGGTGGATGCTTTTAATATGCTGAAATAAACATTTACTTCTTTTAATTCAACGGGTGAATGGAGTGCTCATCAAATCTTTTCTACTGACTGTGACTCACCTATAGCTACGGGCTTGGGGCAATGCACCCGGGTCACCCGTCTGATCTGGTGAGTTCCTTCTTGCTAATTACCCTTGATACTGTTTAAGGCATCAGTGAACCCAGGAGCAGGATCCTTAAATTAGCGGTGTTCACCTTTGTTAAGTTTATGTGAATGGAACCAGACTTAGCACTAAACATTTTGTATATGAATTACTAAACCTTAGCCCATAAAATGTTGCAGTCACTTATTAAATATTTTTCAGCAGTGCTGTACAAATAGGCACAGAAAGACACTGGGGCACAACAATTTTAGTAGGAGGAGCGCAGTTGGTCTGTGATTAAGAAGTACAGAGCTAGGGTAAAGGGTAAAGCTGGCCCTAGACAAAAAAAAATAAGGTTGCACACAAATTTTTTTGTATGATTTTGTCCTGACATTTTTCGTACCATGGTGATCAGTCGTTTAGTCTATCAGACAGGTTAAAAGATTTCTGACGGCTAACGATAATATCTCTGCATGTATTACCTGTCTGATATCAATGGTCAGTCTATTGACTAGTCAATGTGACTAGTATTCGTCGGACGTAACTTTCATACGATTGCTGTCATGGCCAGAACACTGTCTGATTTGTTCTTTTACTACTGTATTTAATCTTAATGGTTAGTTGAAGGTTGGAAGATTGCACCCTATGATCGTTCATATGATGCTAATATCTGCATGTCTATGGGCAGTTTAACAGAGATCTGTGAGTGGAGAGCGATGGGAAGTGAGTCTCCTTCATATCCAGTCTGTAGATGTTTGTAAGCTTATAAAGAGTTGGAAAACAGGAAGGCAAGGCAATAAGGCAAGGAGAGAGCAGGCACATCTGGCAGCAGGGGGGAGAGAGAGAGAGAGGTTCCTTGGGATGCAAAGTTTGCAAAGTGCAGGAGAGGCTGCACCAACTGCAAGTTCTCTTTTAGTGTGTCATTGAGTGGCAGCCACTAAGGATTTCATAAGAACCAGAAGGTGCATTCTTCAGGCCCTTTCTCTGAGCACAGTAAGTTATAACCCCAGATTCCAGTGGCCAGTAAGCAATACAGACACATTCCTATAAAAATCATAGGAACGATCCATATTTCGGAGGTGCTGCACGCCGAATAGTTTCCTCTAAAAGCTCCACCAAAGCGACCCTCCAACACTGCTGGGTGTTACTGTGTTTTTTCAGTAACAATGTGCTGGGGGTGTCGTGATCCTTCCATCGGCTAATTACAAATGAAAACAGGACTGCAGCCTATGGAAGGATCCCTCCGTCCTCAGCCCAGAGTCACTGAAGCAACGCAGATCTGTTAGAGTGTCAGAGGGTCGGCTTCACAAAGGTTCACAGGGCTGGGGGTAGCTTTGAGGGGGCTTTTAGTGGACACTATTTGGCCTGCAGCACCTCCGAGATATGGACACGTTCCTATGATTTTTATCGGAATGCGTCGGTATCACTTTAGGTATCTACTTAGAGGAGAGCCCAGGACTAAATGTTGTGCACAGCAATCCCCAGGAATACTGGATGGATATACACTAACCCATTACAAACCTAATGTAATATATAGAGAGTTCTGCATTCACTCTTATTATAAATACAGCAAGTGTGGCATCCTTATTTTGTATCAGGTTGTTAAAGGAACCCATACCTTTCCAGGCTACCCAGAAGGTAACAGATAATTTGGTATATTTTAGGTGTATCCCCTTTAATAATTTGGATCAATAGCTGGTTGCAATATTTTTCACCTGTTAGGCTATCTCACCCTGCAGCTACTAGGGTCCTGCAAGGGTAACAAACTATACATACATGTAATCTGTCTTGCAGGTGGCTCAGCAATGACTGCAACCAATTTCATCTGATAGGTGGCCCAGTGTATACCACATAACTGCAATAAAATTGTGGATAAACCAATCAGTAGTTAGCAGTCATTCAATATGTGTATTTTTTTGTGAGATGTAACCATAACCCTTTTAAAAGACAAGGAAAGCCCTATTCACTAACAAGAGCCAAAATGTTCAGCACCACCCAGTGAATAGTGATTTTAAAATGTAAGGTAATCATAGAAACCACATAACCACAAAAAAAGAGAGCTGCATATACACACAGAAGACAGGATCTCCCCGTGCCATTACTGGGCATTTAGCCTTCGAGATCTGAGGAAAATTTATAAAGAAGCCTTGCTTTAAAGACAAGGAAATCTGAATTCACTGGGGTGCCAATATGGTGGAGAATGCTGGTATTTGTAATTTTCCAACATTTATTACTTCTGCGGAACATTTATGTACTTTAACACCAGCCATATACTGTTATAGAATCCAAAGATATTTTCATATTTGTTCAAAAAAGCACAATATTCCATGCAACATACTATTCGTTCTCCTAGAAACAATTTGGACAGGCTTTATTTTCTGCTCTTGGCAGTTATTAGTTAGTCATCAAGAATAAAACTTGTTCACTGCTAACCTTTTCGCCATACTTTGTAGTCTTCAATATCATTTGTCTGTAAGAGCCCACATTTTTATGAGCATAGTTGATTAATCACGCCTGATTGTTAATGATGATAACATTAGTAATTGCTGTGTGAATCGCTATCAAAAGAATAAAGAAGGTCAGGTATAAGGTGACTCACAGAACGCTTTTCAGAAACTTAAACCTGACAATATATTAAGTCCATAGTGGCTACAGAGTTTGACACACCATGCAGCATATGGTTGCTTCTATCTGAAAATAGCGCTCTCCTACTCATTTTGATGGATTCCCTTTAACACGCTTGCCAGGATTCATTACCCTCTGATACAGGTAATCACACAATGATTCTGGAGTAACTGCTATTGATCTCAGATTGAACACTGGACAATGGAGAATCTTTGTAAGAGACTGCAGCTTCTGCCCCTTTATTGCTTATATTTCTTACATTGCATAGAGGTTCTGTACACACTACTGGTCCAATCGAACAGAAAAATTCAGCAAGTTTTTAATTACCGACATATTTTATTTATTTTTTACCAGTCCAGGTCATGACCATTTAGACCTGAGGTCACTCAAATTTTTTTTTATACATGTATGTTCATATCAATATTTAATAACAATATGATAAGAAAAGCTTGTAAATAACATACTTTCATTAATACATGCTAAACAACAAATGACAGCAAAAAGAAAGACAATATTTGTGACACCCCACTTAGTGGTTATAGAATCTGTTCCACCCACCCTCCAAAAATATCCTATATAATAAAGTTGAAGTGTCTCTGCGTCCAGTCCCTGTGTCCGTGGGATTGCGCTACTGCGCATGTGCCCCACCACTACTGCGCATGTGCCCCACAGACCGTCTCTGGCGGCCTATGTTCTAGCGCCCGTTAATTTAACGGGCTTAATGTCTAGTATAATATAAAAGTGATGGAGAACAGTTTTCATAGATATTACAGGTTCTAGATGTAACTAGTTTGTCTGCTTCCTGTCTGCAACCTAAGGTTTGCCATCATATTACAAAATTACTACAGGTATGGGACCTGTTATCCAGAATGCTCGGGGCCTGGGGTTTTTCAGATAACTGATCTTTCTGTAATTTGGATCTTCATACCTTGTGGGACATTCACTAAAATCCGAAGTTGCGCTCAGGGGTAGCGTAAGGTTTGCGAAGTTGCGCTAGCGTTGATTCGCCAAGCAAAGCGAAGTTACGCTAGCGATGGTTAATTTGCATACGGCGCCAAATTCAAATTTCAATGGAAGTATTCATAGCAGCACTACACAAGCCTGGAAAACCTTCAAAACATCAAATAACATTTTTATTTTGCCCTACACATGTGCCCACTGTATAGTTAAGTTGCCATGAGTTAGGAAATGTAGGGGGGAAGGAGGTGAGCCCCAACATTTTTTCGATCTTTTTCAGCCTATCACCCATAATATAGAAAAAACGCCAGCGTTTTTTGGGACTTTTTTACCTTTTTTTGAAGCAATCCCTATCTACTCTTTTGCGCTTCGCCTGGTCTGAGGTGGCGAAGGAAGTCTAGCGTAAAAGGTAGCGTTCAGAACAATGCGCACGTTAGTGAATTTGCGTAGTTACGTCCATTGCGCAAATTCACCAGGCGTAAGGGTGCGAAGTTATACTAGCGAAGTTACGCCAGCTTCCGTTAGTGAATTTGCAAAGTAACGAAAATGGCCAACGCTAGCGAATTCACGCTGGCGTTAGGCGCTTTATCGCTTAGTGAATTTGCCCCCTCTATTATAAAATCATGTAAACATTAAATAAACCCAATATGCTGGTTTTTGCCCCCAATAAGAATTAATTATATATTAATTTAAAACAAGTACAATGTACTGTTTTATTATTATAGTGAAAAAGGAAAAAATTTTAAATTTGGGTTATTTGGATTAAATGGAATATATGGGAGATGGCCTTTCTGCAATTTTGAGCTTTCTGGCTAACTGATGGGTTTCCGGATAAAGGATCCCATACCAATATTTCTTTTTCTCAATATTTATTGAAAATGTTATAATATTTTATATTTTTATGCTAGCAAATGCACAGAGTTTGTCTGGTAAAATGGAGATGGAGTTGACTGCATGTACTGAATATTATAATTAGTCACTAATCACTGAGACATGGTGGGATGAAACATTACTGGGATGTGTATTTAAAACCATTTTGCAGGTACAGAGGTATTAAAAAGGGAGGAGGAATTCGTCTTTCTGCAAATCCAAAATTAAAGCCATGCACTAAAGGAATTACCAGGGAGCATTGAGGAGGGTGTGGAACCCCTTTGAGTAAATATTTCAATATTATATATTAGGAAAGGATACGGCCAAAGGCAGAATAACTGCAATGTGCATTCATTGACTCAACATGTTTCGGGTATAACAACCCTTTATCAATTTGATAACGGGTTGTTACAACCTTTGATAAATAAGCCCCTAAATCTACTGTTTTGTTTTTGTTGATGATACTAAATTGTGCAAAACTATAAGCTTTAAGTAGGATTCTGTTAATTTAATTAAACTGGATAGTTGGGAAGCACATTAGCAAATGAGGTTTAATAACATAAATGAGAGTTATACACTTAATGGTAGTGTGTTCTGGGTATCCTTATATGAGATGGATCCTGGGATTTTGCAATTTTGGGCTCCAGTTCTTATGAAGGATATTAATGAGCTAGCAGATGCTCGCAACTAAACTGGTAAAAGGGGATAGAAGATTTAAAATATGAGGGTAGACTGTCATGGTTTGTGTTGTTTTCTATGGAGAAAAAAGGCACTTGTGAGAGGACACAATTAGTGATGGGCAAATCTGTGCCATTTTGCTTCACCGGAAAATTTGCAAAGAAACAGCGAAAAATTTGCGTCAATGGGTGTCAAAATTATTTTGACGCGCGACTATTTTGATGCAAGCAACAATTTTAATACATGCAACTATTTTATCCAAATGCATTAAAGTCAATGGACGTCCAAATTATTTTGATGTGCGCCAATTTTTATGCACACGACAGTTTTGACGCATACCAATTCGACAACCCATGGCTGGTGGACTTCCATTACTGGAAAGATGGATGAACATGCTTTTGTTCTGAAAAGTAGACATCTTACAAAGTGGTGCTATGAACCAAGGCATAGTCTTTCACAGGGATGGCAAAGTACTGACTTGAGCATTGGAAGCCCAACTTATTCAATACATACAGTATATATATAATATACTAATTAATATTTCTACATTTCTTTCACACATTCACATTCTTTCTTTCTCCTGAAGTCTCCTATACCTCCTTACAAGTAAAACACAAGAAAGCAAATAAATTAAAAATCACTGCATAAGTAACATACAGGAGTTCTCACAGGAACATATACTCTACCGGGCGTTCCAGTGCCCAAAAAGCAATTGTAAATTTACAGATATTTTTCTTCAGCCAAATTTACAGAATTTGCCTACCTGCTCCAGTCTCTACAGTTATCACACACTTCATTTGTCTGTATGGGTGTGATCATTTAGTGTCAATATTGATTAAAATAATTGTCTGGTGTGCAGTAATTAAAGGGTCTGTGCACAGTTAGAATCGCTGACCAATATTAACATTTTCTTCAATAGTAACATTATTTCTATAATAAAGTGCTTGTAGAGAATTTTCTTCTCCATCATTTATAATAAGCAGGTCCAAATATCTCTTCAAATCAACTTTGAAAAATTCAAATTGTGAAGTTATTCCTCATTTCTGAAAAAGTTAAAACTTTTTTTTTTGCCTGTACCATTTATTCTCCTGTTCAAATTATGGGCCAGATTCTATTCAGTTATAAAAACGTATGAAATGGTTTTTGTGCTGAAAAGGCATCAATTATCAAGCCTGGTGATATACTATTAAAGAGTGATAACATTCACACTACAGTAGAATCTTATTGACTAGTATGATGGTGATCACAAAAATTATTCAGTTCAGCATCAGTTCAAGACAGTTGGGGAGCCCCTCGACCCTATTGAAAACCCAAGAGATATTTCAAATGGAGAAACTTGTGAAAACAGATGGAGGATCTCCAATTATTTTAAAAGTCTTTGAAGATCTCCAACCCGGGTGCAGTATTGCTTCAATAATCAAACTGTTTCCTTCAACAAAAGTTAATTCAAACAGGCCAGCATGAGCTTTCAGTCTCTTTAGTCTTATTTGTAATTCTTCTGCTATCTATTTGTTTAAACATTAAACCCATATCTATAATCTATCAATCATGTAATATAGTAGTTATACAAAGCAGCAATTTAATGCAGAATGGAATGTTACAATTAATATATTTATGTGTGTATTCATATTACATGAATTATATTTTTACCACATCAATTTCCTAGTTAAGTAGACTTATCAGCAGTACATGACAATCCCTTCCAGCTGAAGCCATTAACAATATCTGCTATTTAGCAATAAATGGTAACTATTTGAATTTAGAATGTGCGAATGAACCTTGGTTCTTGCCCAGTACTTGAACTGAGGTCTCTGTGGGTTAACTGCTAATGCAGTAAGTGGAAAACTCAACAAGGCATTCTATTGAAATAACAATCTTTGGATTTGAAATGTACATGTTGTATGAAATAGAAGCTATTATTTTACAACCATCAATGCACAATATTACTCAGCTGCTATAATTGGATATAACAAGAGCAGAAGGGTAATTTAATTTCCCCACTGCAGGATGAAAATGACAAAGATATCAGGGTAAGGAAAAGCTGGAAGGGTAATTAGCTGGCAGCGTTTGAAGGCAAAAGGAAAAAAAAACAGGAGACAGTCATGTTGATGTATGTAAAAGAAAAAAATACCTGTTATAGGAGATTGTGTTCCATTTTGTGGCTTGATTTCAAAGCAAAACCACTTCTATGTAATGTGTTGTGGCTTATGTGTTTTTTACATTTATCAGTCAGATGTAGGCCCAACCCAAACCCTGAAAGCAATATGATGAAAGTTGAAGACCTAGATCATTGGCAAAGCTTCTCTGCTCCACGGTGGCCTGCTGGATACACAAATTAGTTCTCCTTGAACCAATAGCTCATGCGGACTACCCAGAAGTTTAATATTAGTTTGTATAAACTGCAACATTCATTTTTCTAGATGGCTAAAGAAAATTGAATGATGATAGAGGGGAGTCCTAGAGATTCAAAGGGGACACCACTGGTTCCTTAAGTAAGAAGGTCAGTGGATATACCATTAAATACAGTGAACAGTGAAATTTCATAAATGCAGTGTCAAATTCAGAAATGTAAATAAATATTCTCTACAGATTCTTTACTATAACCTCCATGTATAATGATTACAAAACAGCCTACAGCACAACAAGAAAATCTCAAGTATACTAACAGGAGTATGGCAGACAATGGAATCCACATTTCACTATCTGTACCAATAGCATCAGCTACAGTCTGTTTTAATAAATAAAACACTGAATGGCTAAAGTCAGATGTCTACCATATACAGGTGTGCCATAGGCCTAACCTCTGTACGTGGAAGTGCTTAGCAGTGAGTTTAAATGATCATGAATTGTTGAGAATAAGAGTACTTATAGGCATTGAAGTTGACATTATGGACAGACCTGAAAAAGCAGTAACATGGGGTACCTACATTTGCATTAATGACTTTGTTAATAAGGGTTGTGGTAGCAGTACATAACACATACATATTCAAGCTTTATCATGCAAAAATTTACATTGGTGTAATGTTCTCGTTATCAGGAACCTTGAATGATGATGGGTACACTCTCATGCACAGAGAATCCCTGTGGATTCTGGTGTTCACCAACGTCCTTTTGGGGCCCGGGCTTTCTGCTACGGAAACCAACAAGGAAAGTGCGTATCATAAATGTCCGAAAATGAAGATAAGACAAGACGTGGTCGAGAAACAGGCAATGGGTCAAGGCAAGGGCAAGAATCAGAGTCGAAAGTCAGGCAGGAGTCAAAAACCAGAAATTCAAATCACAAACACAACGCTTTGGCAGGAATAGTAAACTGAAACCAGCTTGGGCACAGACAAAATGGAGGACATGATTTTAAAGAATATTTGGCGCCAATCTTCGAATCCTTGTGCCTTTTATTGACGTCACGGCACTCGGCTTCATGACGCCTGTGTCACACAGGCTGAAAAAGTGAAAGCATTCTTCGAGAGACGCGCCGGGAGGTAAGAGATGTCGGCAATTTCCCGGCGCGTTTTACAATTGGTTTGCTATATACCTTCATCTCATAATTATCCCACCATTGCATCTTTATATAAACGTGTGTAATAGTATTGTTTTCATATATGCACTTCTGTCCACAAGGGACCACAAATTCTTAATATGTTGTCTAGGACTGGGAATTCCATAGCATTTGTTTTCTGCCAGTGCTCCATACTATATAAAAAAGGAAATGGCAAATGTTTTAGTGTATAATATTATAATATGTATAATTCTAATCAAGCCTCTCAGGTAGAGGCATATATAGTGGCCTCCCTGTCAGTTTATCATTCACTATAACAATATCCCATGGTTTCAAGCTTCATTCTTCAAGTGCCACCAGCAGTGCACAGTTTCAGGTTATCCTGACAGAAGGTCACTTGAATTAATCAGATAAGTCGCTACGACAGAACTACCTGTGATAATGACATCCACTTGTTCTCGTGTGACAATAATCTGAAAATCTGAATTGTTGGGGGGTCTCCTTGGAGTAAGAATGATAATTCCTCGCATTTATTTGAATGATGTACAGTATAAAACATACTACTAGTATGTTGGATACTAAAGTACAGCCATTATTTTTCTCTATTACTGCTTGAGCAATCACCATAAGAACAATGGGAAGGAGTCTCCTTACCAGGGATTAGTCCCTGAAGAGTCATTCAGGCTTGCCAGTCCAATTACTGTTTCTTCCAGAACAGTCCATCTCACCATTAACTGTTTCTATAAGCAAATTGATGACAAGAACCCTATACCTTTTACTCTATGAAATCAGCAATGTTGCTTCCTAATTGATGTCCTTTTTAGAGCTTAATGAATGTTACAATGTTTGCACCAAGTATAGTAGCCCTAAATTGCATTTAAAGGCTTGAAATGTACATGCTACTGTACCTGTTGACTGGTTGCTATGATAAAACTTGGGTTTTCAGAATATTCTTACCTAAAAACTTTGCCTGTTGCAATGACTACTCAACCAAGCTGAAATCTGAAACCTATACATATGTGATAATATCTTAAAAACCAGCTTAGCTTAGCTTAGAAAGTAATAATTCCGGCAACTTAATTAAAGGTAGTAGGAATGACAAATTGTTTGCACCTGATACAGATTTTCACTGAAATTCATGCTTTGCCAGTGGTGAAATATTTTGGAAATCTGGACAAGAAAAAATGTCTATTGACTTAATTGCTTTTGGCACTAGTAAAAAGGCAGAGAAAAAACACCCATTGAGCCCAAGCATTTGGTGCAAGAAAAAACACCCACAGACTCAAATGTATTTGGAGTGAGAAAAAAACCCCATGATAACTGTCCATTGACAAATTGAGCTGAAACATCGCCATTTTGCACATTTTTCATAGAAATGGGTCAGTTTAATTTGTTACTAATAAGGAGCATCGTCACAGTTTCATTGGATTACAGGAAGACTAAGACGAGTATAGTAAATTATATTCAATAACTCAATAAAATATAGAACATGGTTATCCATTAAAGGAAAACTATACAAAATGAATACAGATAGTTTATATCATATTAATTGGCATATTAAATAATCTTATCAAACTGGTCTATATTTTAAGTAAATATCGTCCTTTTACATCTCTTGCCTTGAACCACCATTTTGTGATGGTCTGTGTGCTGTCTCAGAGGTCACCTGACCAGAAATACTACAACTCTAACTGTAACAGGAAGAAGTGTGGAAGCAAAAGGCAGAACTCAGTCTGTTAATTGGTCATGTGACCTAACAAGTATGGTTTGTTGGTATGTTTGTGTGCACAGTGAATCGTACGATCCCAGGGGGCGGCCCTTATTTTTTAAAATGGCAATTTTCTATTTAGGATTAACCAATGGCACATACAAATACAAAAGTATATTATTATGAAAATGGTTTATTTACATGAAGCAGGGTTTTACATATGAGCTGTTTTATGCAATATCTTTTTATAGAGACCTTCATTGTTTGGGGGTATCGTTTTCCTTTAAGGGTCTTAATTATTTTTTAAATGCTAACTTTTTTGTTTAATAAAATGAAATCATTGTGGAATTTCTGTTTTCCTTTATAAAAGAACCAGAAAGGTTAAGAAAAAGAGTGCTAAGAAGAGCCAAAACGTCTGACCACTTTGCCATACAATGAAAGCTTACTTGTAACAGAAGCCATACGTACAGTAGCAAACAAAAAATATTTCCATGTCTCCTCCTATAATTCATCGAGTGAGAGTTAAAATGTTGCATTTGTGGAAGTTCCTTGAATTTTCTAGTTACAAGATATAGCCTCCTGGTTCATGAACAAAACATTCACTTTCTACTCTGGTTAGGTTTATGGCCAATGAAAAGAAATGTTTTGTAAAATACCACTATACCTATGTAGATAATATTTTCTTTTAACCTATTTGCTTCTATTTACCCTCTTTCCAGGAAGTTAATGGGACACAACAATATAATAAAAAGGACACAAATGTTTTCTAAGTTGCAGTACAAGTAAAACAAACATTGCTTTGTACATGTTCCCTTAGACTAGTCATTGGCAGCTCCTTATAAAAGTAATCATTGAAACCTATAGGAGTGCTTCTCAGTGTATGTATCATTGTCATTATACATCTATAGACGTGTTGTTGTATACTAAGTCATAGCTGACTGAGCATTTTCCATATCCTTGCACATCTGTCTGAAGCTGTCACAATACATGTCAGTCATCATATCTGCACTCCACCTGCTCCATAGTTATTTCTTAAAAGTTATTGATGACTGAAGTTTGATAGATCTCTGCTGTCAACTTCTTTAATTGTTATGATGTTAATTGTCAACATGCTGATGCTATGTTAAAGGCAGGTAATCAACCCCCAGTGTGCTATTACTATATAGCCATATAGTCTAATCAGGATTTCAGCATCATCGGATTTGTCACCTTTTATATTGACGCTAACAGATGGACAGCTATAGCTGCTTTGTACATATACAAAAGTGTTTTTCCCATGTTTATTTACCATGTGTTAATCAACAACCTTTTTCACTCCTGTGATCATTTTAGAAGTATTAATTGTTAAAGATTTACATTTATCAATGTATAATTATTAGATTGGAGGCAACTTTATCGGTTTCCTGCAACTAGTTTCACTAATGCTGAAATTCCTGAAGAAGAGTCATGGCTGCCTTATGAGCTTATTATTTACGCTTCTAATATTATCCATTAGGGGTTCCGTTACAAGACTTTAAATACAGAGTATAATTCTAGGGAGGTTGTTTACATTAAGAATAACAAAAGAGTACAAAATCACATGAAATCCTGATCTGACAGCCAGAGTAATGAATCCATTAGAATTACATTATGGTTCAAATATGGGGATCCTGCGTAACAGATCTGGGATTTGCCAGTATCCTACAAACTGGGAATCCTGACTTCACTACCAAATGGGTGCAAAATAATTTACTTTTGTGCTTAGTTACCAGAATTTAGTGCAATTTGCAACAATGTTAGTACTCCCTAACTTACACATCTGGCTCCCACATACTGTTTATGGGTGCCATGTATGTATGAAAGTGCCGGTAATTAAGGTTTAAGGGACACAGAAAGGCAGTTTTGCAGAGGGTTTAAAGGGATACTGTCATGGGGAAAATTTTTCTTTTAAATGAATCAATTAATAGTGCTTCTCCAGCAGAATTCTTTTTTTTTTACTTGTAAGGGGGGCCCTGGCACCAATTTTTTTTTTTTTATTTCTTTTGAGGCCCCAATTTTTTTTTTGTAAGGGTGCCCCTGGCACCATTTTTTTTTTTAATTTTGAAATTGTAATTTAAAGCTGAACTACCCCCTTCTACCAAAATGCATATTTCTTTTATAAGGAACTGTTCAAGCAGAATAAGTCATTCTATATATATATTTTTCTTGAAATGTGATGTTTGAATTGCCTAAATTAATTGGCCCAGTATACAATCCATTTGGCAATATTTCTTTTGAAATTATATCATTATATACATTCCTTTAGTAGAACGCAGAGGACAATTTCGATAAAAAAAGACAGCTTAAAACTAAATAAAGGAATTTATAGTAATTCACACTGGACAGACTTTCTGTTTTTCAAGAGTCGATACCAGTTCTCGTAAATGTTATGATATACAGTATTTGATCCTACTGACTTTTGCACCGCATTAGACTTTGATCTTGTACGCATTACATGAATTCTGGTGAGATTTATAGCAATGACTAGCTGTAATGACACTAAGAAATCCTGAATGTTAAAAGAAATACGTATGCATTGTCTTATTATCCAGAATATACAGTGCAAAAGGAAAAAAAAAGTTATATACATTTATGTGTCAAATAGCTTTATTTTGGTTTAAATAGAGGTGCTGAATTACCTAGAGACATTTTATATAATAATAATAATAATAATAAAAATAATAATAACAATAATAATAACAATAATTAAATGCAACATTTAAAGGGCATCTATTGTCAAAAAATGTTTTCCTCTCACTGGAGGTATGGGAGCCCACACTCCGTTTGGAATCATAAGACCTGGCACACTTAAAGATCAAATTAAGAAAATACTTGTTGCATACCATGGCATGGTATGTGATGTGCCATTGGTGCTATTTTGGATTCGGCCGAACCCCCGAATCCTTTGCGAAATATTTGGATTTATACATAACTGAATCCTAATTTGCATATGCAAATTAGGGGTGGGAAGAGGAAAATATTCTTTACTTCCTTGTTTTGTGACAAAAAGTCACATGATTTCCCTCCCTGTCCCTAATTTGCATATGCAAATTAGGATCCGGATTCTGTTCGGTCGGGCAGAAGGATTCGAATCCAAATCCTGCTGAAAAGGGCTAAATCCTGGCCGAATCCTGAAGTGAATCCTGGATTCAGTGCATCCCTAGTAAAATGTGCAATTGTTGACCAATGTGGGATATATTTTGCTTATTTTTTGGTCAGTGTTAGCAATGTAAAGCACTGTGTTGGGGACATGTGAGATACACAATATGATCGTTCTGGCAATGTGGTGTATTTAATTAACTTTATATAATTTTACAAGATATGTGGACTTTAGCACACTGGAAGTTGTATACTTGTATGACATGTCATAGCAACAACAAACATCCATGCCATAGCGACATACATGCAAGCGTGTTTGTTTGTGTTTAATATCTATTATCCGGAAAGCCGGTTATCCAGAAATACTGACTCCCATTGAGTGCATTTTAAGCAAATTATTATTACGTTTAAAAAAAAATAAATTTCAGTACTTCTGGGAACTAAGCTACACGAATCCACAAAACAATCCTATTGGGTTTATTTAAGGTTTAAATTATATTATATATATTTGTAAATAAAATTTACTATTTCTCTGTACTGGTAAAACTAGCACTTTTGCTTCAGAAACACAACTATAGTTTATATAATAAGCTGCTGTGTAGCCATGGGGGCAGCCATTCAGGCTGGAATAAAGGAGAAAAGGCACAGGTTACATAGCAGATAACAGATAAGACAACATTGTATTGGACAGGGCTTATCTATTATGTGCTGTGTAACCAGAGCCTTTTCTCCTTTATTCCAGCCTGAATGGCCTATGGCTACACAGCAGGTTATTATATAAATTATAATAGTGTTTCTGCAGCAAACACACCAGTTTTACCAGCGCAGAGCAACCGTATATTATATATGAATTACTCGAAAACATTTTTTTGGTGTTACTGTCGCTTTAAGATATGGTGGTCCAAATTACAGAAAGATCCTGATCCAGAAATACCTAGGCCCAAGCATTCCATATAAATCCTATACCTGTATATGAATACATATTATTTCTTTGTAGGATTTGCCGACATTGATAATTGTATATGGAAGAGCAATGATTATTTGAGTTACACCTGTATTTTAGCTTCCTTTTTTCATTTTGCATAGTTTCATGAATGTGAGAAGTAACCTGTAGACTTGTTGATAGTTCAATGATAGGTTTAATAAGTGATATTCTGTTGCTCTGGACAATTACATTCAGCAATCACATTTATATATAGTATAAAACAGTTGTTATTTTATTAAATTGCTCATGATGAAGTTGGTATGGCAGAAGTGCTCTATGACGTTGTCTGCTGAAGAGATTCTCCTCTCTTCCACAAGGGATCTAAGACAGTTCCCCCCACCGACAGGTAACTGATTGGATTAAGAGGCTCATCTGACAGCATGTCTGCTCAGCCATGGAGGCTAATCAACCTCCCCATCCTGCCTGCTAATAAATCCTGCGCTGGGGACCATTCTGCTTGATGATGCCTCCTTTGGGAGTTTTTATGGCTTCTCTCGAAGAAAACTATTCTAAGTCTATTAAAATTGCAGGTCTACACTTGTCAGGTATTCCTAGGGAGGCATGGGAAATGCCGATCACCCAGACAGAAGTAGCTATTAAATATTCAAGTATAACATCAGCTTCTTTGGTGAAAAAAATGTTGCAGCATATCTATGAAAGATTAAGACCTTTGCAATATCTTTATCAAATCAAGCTAAGGACTCTTAGGACTAAAAGCTAAGGACAATAAAAATAATAGTTTCATTAACATATTTGAATGAAGAGAAATTTGTGGCTAAAGTGTTTTCTGTATCCCACTGAAACATTCAGAAACTCTGTGCTTTACAGTTGTTCTAATAGACATGCTCCATGGAAATAGAGAAGACCTTTTCATTGATTTGTAATGTATTTGAATAATTACTTTCATTTTCCTACAGACTGTACATGCCCAGTTAGACATGATTGTAGCGATAAGAGAATTAAAGAGTAAGGATCAAAGGATATCAAGATCCAAAGCTTGTGGGTCTCTATTCTGTCTACCTTCGGATATACAAATGCTGTATTTCTCTAATACACAGTATAAGCTGGCAGGATTCTGTCACTTGACATTTTACTACATGTCTAACAAACTATTTTGATGAATTCAGATCCAGAGAATCTATATAAATTTTGCTACAACATTATAGAGAGTGAAGTGATGATGATGATGATGATGATGATGATGTAATCTAGAACTGTTCCTCAGGCATAGAGGCGGGGCAGGCAATATATGATTGACAGCTCAGATTTTGAAATACTTTTATAACAGGTATGGATGTTTTAATATAAAAAGGAATTGGGGTTTCATATTTCATGTTATACAGCTTTATATGTATTTAAACTCTTATGTGCAGATGACAATATCCCTATTAAGGACTGGGGCCAAAAATCACACTGCATATTCACAGGCCACCTATTTCAACCTTACAAGGACCCTATTTGAATTTATCCAGAGGATAGCAAAGAAAATATCCAAGTAATGCATAAGGTTGGTGACCAAGAAGATGATGGAGGAGTAGAAACAGATTCCTTGCACATCCCACTATTTAGTGGCAATCATTTAATTGTTATATATAGATTGTAAGCTCTTTCGGTCAGGGCCCTATCTACCTCTTGTATTGTTTATTGGTAGTTTTTATGTTTTTTCCTGTATGTTGGGGTTTATAAATACTATTATTAATAATAATAATAATAATAATAATAACACCATTATTAATAGTGGGGCCTAACTAGCAGATTGTGGTAACTACTCAATCTTTAGAGGGTTATTTATTAAAGTCCAAATGTCAAAAAAAATTGAGTTTTTTTTAATAGGAAATAAAAACTCAAATTTTTTTTAGCCCAATTCTGCAAAAAGTCAGAATCTGAAAATCCGGCATCTCAAACCTGCCAAGGTTGTATATAAGTCAATCGGAGAGTTCCCTATCCTTTTTGGAAGTTCTGTGCACTGCATTGAAAATAGCCCGAAAATCCGACTTTTTCAAGCAAAGATCCAAAAAATTATGACTTCTCAGGGAAAAGCCCAAAAAAATCAAGCAATTTGGGAAAAAAATTGAAAAAATTCTACGATTCAGATTTTCACTCGATTTTATCACATTTTTCCCAATAAGGTCAAATCGTGGATTTTAGTTTGGTAGGACTTTTTTAAAAAAAATATTCAGAAAAATTTGGATTTTGATAAATAAGGCCCTAACGTATAAATAAGTTTCTTGCTTGTTCTACTGTGATTTATAAACGTATATTTGTCATTACCTTGAAGATACAGATACAGGTTAGAAATATGTCATGATTTTAATACTTGGAATGTGTGGAGTTTATTCATCAGACCAGGCCCAGATTTCTAATTCAGCTGCCCCTGAAGGTAATCCTGACCAACCGTATGCCCCCCCCCCTTGCACACGCAGTTTACCACCAGAGCCCTGGGGGATAGTTAGGTGCACAGGCGATTTAAAAAAACTGTGTGTCTCCAGTGCTTCCAAAATACCTTAGAATATAGCTGGGCTGCATTCCGCCCCTAAAAACTTGCCGCCATAGGTCTGGACCTTTGTGGCCTTCCCACAAATCTGGGCTTGCATCAGACAGGGCTATGCTTATTCCCACCAGATTCCAGAATTGATCTCCAATTAAGTAAAGATAATTTAGCTTAACTGTAACTAACAACATTCTGCAGGATTCAGATATTATTTTCCTTGCCTTGGACCATGTTACTTTTTTTGCCTCCTGTGCTTGTCCTCTCTTGCAAGCACTTTGCCCTAAGTTAAATTAAAAACTCTACCAGTCTGTAATGCAGGAGTGCCCATAATTTAGTAATGTGAGATCTACTTTTAGTGATTAAGATCTACATCCATAAAAGCATTGTTAGCATTATGTTCCATGGAAATAATTCCGTAAATATTATATTGATATATGAGAGAATTTATATTGCTATATTTACCAAATGACTATTTCTTATGTAACTTTAACATAAATATTTAAAATTAAGCATGAAACAGAAGGGTGATTTAGACAAGCTGTTTGTTGACAGTGTCTTGAGATATACTGATCACCAGCTAAAGGTCTACTGGAAGATCCTGATCTACCTTTTGGGCACCCCTGCTGTATTAGTATCACTTCTTGACCATCATCCACTGCTTCCACCCATTGGGGCAAAAAAGGGTGACACTGCAGATCTGAGTTGCAACTGATGCTTAGTGATGTGGCTGTCCTTCCATGTACTTTTTTTGATTAACTTTTGGCTGTGACCTCATTTTTTCCCTTGTTCGCAATTTTTTTAAAAACCTGCTAAAATGTTTATTTAAAACCAAAGGCGTCAATTGTGGCAAACAGACCAATATCAAAGCAGATTTTTCTACTTTTTTCCCTCACAATAAAAATTTCAAGCAATGGCATATTAAACAAAACTTATTTTTTTAAGTGACAAAACATTTCATGTAGTTCTAACTTCAGAGATAGAAAGTCTGATATATGTTATATTTTCTTTGGTATTACAAAGCAAACAGTTTTATAGGGCATTAATAAGTGTTCCTTAATGGCCTAGGTGTCTGACTTGAAATTAGACATCTTGTGCATTGTACTTCATTCTAACTGGTCACAGTGGTAAAGCAATGAATCCTGTCTGGCTCAGTTTATTCCATTGAGTGTAATCGATTACATCTTTTGAGGCTGAAGAGCTACTCTTTGGAAAACAATAAAATTGGTCTCAACATCTAGAAATCAATTATCTAAAACCAACGTAAAACATAGGGGCAACAACAAAGGAGCATTAAAGTAACTCATCATCCTGACAGCATACATAAAACAACACAAGATACTCTCAGTTTTTGCAAAAAAGCACATAGATTAAAGTTTGTCATACTAGAATCTTTGCCTCAACTAAGGTATGGATGTTCAGATCAAATAATATCTTCCTTACCCAACTTCAGTTTTTATTATTTTGTCAGTATTGTATATCCAAATGATTATATAAAAAAGACTATACACTGGTAAGCAATAAGCCAACATGTTTGTGTGTGAGAGTGAGTGGGTATATTTATATTCACATATATACACTAGCAAAGGAAGTCCCTGAAAAGGTGTGCAATACCCTACATATAATAAGCTGAGGGAAGGTGAAACTCTAGCCACCATCTTTGTTAGGGTAGGGATATGTGTTCATAATAAACTATTTTTTTAACAGACTTTGAATATTGGATCTCTTATTTAGAAAACTCCAAATCATGGGAATTTCCTATATTGAATTAAAAGATAATACTGTGTAAGAGCAGGCACAGTCATTTCCACACACCCTCTTTGTCTGTTTAGAATTGAGGAAGGTGGAAGTTGCATCCCTACCACCCTTCACCAACCTTCAGAATTCACCCAAAGCATGAACTTTTGCATCTATGTATATCTTAAAAACATTAAGTCTATTGCATATGTATATTGTGCATGCACCCACATTCCTGCATATATGCATGACTTATATAAATTGGCTTTGCTTGGAACCCTCCATATATCAATATAGTCATATGAAACCCCTCTAAGTTTTTGGAGTTTTGTTTATCTTTGGCTGAACTTTCAAAATAGCAACTTCCTTTTAATATATTACATGCCTGATGGAAACAGTAGTATTTCAGCAGTGACATAAAGTTTCTTGGATTAACAGAAAATATGCAATATGCATACAAATGTGGGCACCCCAACAGAGATATGACACCAATACTTAGTTGAGCCTTGTTTTGCAAATGTAACAGCCTCTAGACGCCTCCTATAGCCTTTAATGAGTGTTTGGATTCTGGATGGCGGTATTTTAGACCATTCGTCCATACAAGATCTCTCCAGTTCAGTTCAATGTGATGGCTGCTGAGCATAGACAGCAGCTTCAAAATTATCCAATACATTTTTGATGATATTGAAGTCGGGGGACTGTGATGGCCATTCCAGAATATTGTAATTCTCCCTCTGCATAAATGCCTTTGTAGCTTTCATAGTGTGTTTAGGGTCATTGTCTTGTTGGAATATCCAACCCCTGTGTAACTTTGTGACTGATGCTTGAATATTATCCTGAAGAATTTGTTGATATTGGGTTGAATACATCCAACCGTTGACTTTAACAAGGGCCCCAGTCCCTGAACTAGCCACACAGCCCCACAGCATGATGAAACCTCCACTAAATTTGAAAGTAGGTAGCAGGTGTTTTTCTTGAAATGCGGTGTTCTTCTTCTGCCATTATGACCAAATAAATACATTTTTCTCTCATCAGTCCAAAGCACTTTGTTCCAAAATGACTGTGGCTTGTCTAACTGAGCTTTTGCAAAACAACAAGTGCCATACAGATCTTCTTTGTGCAAATTGTGCTGAATTGTAGAACAATGTACAGATACACCATCTGCAGCAAGATGTTCTTGCAGGTCTTTGGAGGTGATATTTGGGTTGTCTGTAACTATTCTCACAATCCTCAGCATATGCCGCTCCTGTATTTTCCTTGGCCTGCCAGACATGGGTTTTACAGCAACTGTGCCTGTGGCCTTCCATTTCCTGATTACATTCCTTACAGTTGAAACTGACAGTTTAAACCTCTGAGATAGCTTTTTGTAGCCTTCGCCTAAACCATGATAATGAACAATCTTTGTTTTCAGAACTTTTGAGAGTTGCTTTGAGGATCACAGGCTTCAGAGGAGAAGTCAAACAGAAGCAAAACTTGCAATTGGCCTCCTTAAATATCTTTTCTCATGATTGGACACACCTGCCTATGGAGTTCAAGGCATAACAAGCTAATCCAACTGATTTGGTGTTGCCAGTAATCAGTATTGAGCAGTTACATGCATTCAAAATTACAAGGGTACCCACATTTTCGCACAGCCAGTTTTTCACATTTGATTCAATACAACCAGATACTGCTTCACTAAAAAGCACCCCAGTACTCAGATGTTCCTGGGAAATGAAAAACATACCACTGTTATCTTTTTTGTTGAAAGTGGAGTAAATTATTATGCAGGCTGAGAGGGGTTCCCAAACTTTTTCATATGACTGTATATACAGAATATTTAGTACAATATAAATCCAGTTCAAAGAATGATAAAGATAGTTTTAAAATATTCTGTAAATGCTTACGTATTTAGAGCACGGGAAAAGTATATTCATCAATTGGGTAAATACCTCTGTCAATAAACAGAATTGTAGATTTAATCAAAGAGATAGTTGGTGTAACTGAAGAATTGACTCACTGGTTTCCTTCAATAAGATCATTATCACTGTTAATTAAGGATTCTTGAAAACAGTCTGGTGGAGGGATTTGTATATATACGCTTTCTGAAACTTCTCACTAAAGATTTTACACAGCTCCACTTTAAGTAACATTACACATTGCAAATATTTACAGCTAAATTATCCTACTGAATTTTGCAGACATTCAACAAAAACATAAAAAGATTAAAGGGTTGTTCACCTTTAAATAGACTTTTAGTATAATGTAGAGAGTAATATTCTAAGACAACTTGCGATTGGGTTACATTTTTTATTAGCTGTGGTTTTATTAGCTTTTTATTCAGCAGCTCTCCAGATTTAAACAATCTTGTTGCTAGGGTCCAAATTACCCTAGCAACCATGCATTGATTTGAATAAGAGGCTGGAATATGAATAGGAGAGGACTGAATAGAAAGATGAGTAATAAAAAGTAGCAATAATACATAATACATTTGTTGCCTTACAGAGCATTTGTTTTTTTAGATGGGTCGGTGATCCCCATTTGACAGCTGGAAAGAAAAATGCAAATGATTCAAAAATTATATTTCTATAAGATACTAAAAGTTAATTTAAAGCTGACCTACCCCTTTAATGTATATCAGTATAAATTTCAAGGATAAAAGTGACACAGACTATGAGATACTATTATAGAGCCAGCGTAAAATAAGAAGCTTCCCTATTTTTATTCAAATCTACAGGAAATGCCTTTTTATTGTTCAAAGCAGTGGTCAAATAAGACAGTGGAGGGTCCCAGCGCAAGAATATTTTGGCTGTAATGGGAAATAACATGCATGCATCTGCTGATGAAGTGAATTTGTATGCACAAACCCAAAAAAAGTTGGTACACTGTAAAATTTAAATAAAAACATAATGCAATGATTGGCAAGTCCTTATAATCCAAGGGTAAGAAGAATTTCACCGGCACACAGGAATTGTAGTAGCAGGGCAAGCCCTTGCAATTTTATTATGCAGTAGTGCAACGTTTCGGGGTCACGCCCCTTTGCTTGACAAAGGGGCGTGACCCCGAAACGTTGCACTACTGCATAATAAAATTGCAAGGGCTTGCCCTGCTACTACAATTCCTGTGTGCCGGTGAAATTCTTCTTACCCTTGTTGTGAGGCTGCCGATTCCTCTATCACTGGGCACCAGGATAAGAACCTTTGGGAGTGTGTGGTGTGCGGCTTCTCCATATTCTATTGGAAGTCCTTATAATCCTTCATTAGGGGCAGATTCATCAAAATTCAACCGGTTTCTATTCATTCCTAGATTTTTAGAAGCGTATTTATCAACTGCAACTTTCACCCATTGTTAAATACGCTTCTAAAATCCCTTAGGAATGAAAATGGGTTATCTCATATTTTGATAAATCTGCCCCTAAATTGCATATAATACAAAGACAACCTATCAAGGGGGTGATTTCGTAAAATTTTGATTTTTTTTTTTTTACTTGTCTTTTGATTGTTTTAAAATTCTAAAAATTCAAGATTTATGAAGTGTAAAAACCATAAAAAAAACCTCTAATACAAAACTTCAGCAAGTAAAAGCAGTCGAGGTCCCATAGATTCAATGGGAGCTGTGCTGATCCTATTGGACCTTTTTTGTAGCGATTCAGTTCTTATACCACTAAAATTCAACCTTTAATAATGGGCCTCCCCATGTTAAAACTGAGACATTTAATTGTTTTTTAATTCTTTATTTTGTTATTGTTATTACAAATAATAATCATAACAGAAAGGAAAACAAAATGAAAAACAAAAACAAGCAAAGTTGTGGAAAAGGTCGAGACATTTAATTCTCTGAAAAATATATGCTTGTTTTGAAATTGATACCAGCAACACATTGGCCACAAAGATCACGATGCCTGAGAATTCAGAGAAATCCCCTTACGCAAGGCTCAAGGCTGAATATATATAAGAAACATATTTATCAAAGTGTGAAATTAGAACTCCCCACAGAAAAACGAACCCACTTTATATTCATTCATTAGATTTATTTAATACAGTACATTTAAAAAAATCCCATAGGAATGAATAGAATGTGGGTGTGTTATTTTTGTGGTGAACTCTAATTTCACACTTTGATAAATCTGCCTCTTAAATACCCATGATCTTCTTTCCCTCAGATGAAACTGCATTAAAACAGACTTAATTCTGTAGTAGAAATCACTGAATGGGATCGGGAATACTTCCAAAAATCATTGTCTGTGAACACAGTTGGCAACTGCCTCCTCAATTCAAGTTAAAACTCTACCATGCAAAGAAAAAACAATATCTAAGCATGATCTAGAAACACTGCTGCCTTGTCTGGGCCCAAGCTCATGAGGCAAAGTAATGAAGATGGACTGTGGTGGTGTCCTGTGGTCTGATAAATCAAAATTTTAAATTCTTTTTGAAAATCATGGATACCACATCTCCCAGGCTTGAGGGTAGAAGACTCATCTGGCTTCTTGTAAGGCAATAATGGAACAACATTTCACATTCAAAACAACAGCAATGTAGTCTTCTCAGTTCCCAATCGGTTACAGAGTTAAAGAAAAGTGGTGATGCAACACAGTGGGAAACATGCCCTGTCTCAAAATTTTTGCAAGTTGTATTTCTCAGAGTTGGGATGCCATAATTTTTAGGGCCTTATTTATCAAAATCCAAATTTTTCTGACTATTTCAATAAAAATTAAGTCCGACCAAACTAGAATCCATGATTGGACCTTATTTAATAATAAAAAAAAGCACGATTTTTCCCGACAAACCCAAAAAATTGGAGCGAAAATCCAAATCGTAAGCTTTTTCCCAGCTTGAAAGTGACATCCAGGCTTCACCTGCATCAATAAGCATACTTGGGTTTGACTTGATACTGGAGGTGGGACAGATGCACTAGCACCAAGCACAAGCCACAGGTAAATGGCTTTGTATAGAAGTTCTTTCAGCAAATTATGTAAATTCATGCAATGCAGAGGCGCTATGCCAGTGAGACGAGTTGATGCTTTTTTGCCGCCCTGGCAACTTTAATGGGGGAATGTAATAAAAGTGGGTAACGGAAAAAATATTCACAATGTGAAAAGTTAACTTTAAATAAATTTGCAAATTTGCCTTTGTGCGAATTTAATATAGTTTTTGCGAACCCAGAAACTGTTTAGCAACCACTTCCAACAGTGGAAGAAGGTTTGCGAATTTTGTAGTTTGCGCCAGTGCACGGTGAATGTAATAAAAGTTGTTACGACAACTTCAAGCGCTTCTCAAAAGTGGGCAATACGCAATTAAAATTCACAATGTAATAACAGTTTAAGGAAGAGTATTACGTTGCTAAATGAGACTTTTTATTCTTATTTGTGCTAATTGTTTTGCTCTTTGTGACTTTTATAACATTCCCCCTTAAGAGTCTAATTTCCATTTTTCAAAGCAGAAATTAGTCTCTACTAGCGCAGAGAGCGCACTTGTGCTTCTCTGCACTAGCGTTGTGGACCCCCTTGACCTCCATCCGACGCCAAAAATTTGTGCATGTAGAGGGCAGCAGCAAGTCACTTCAGGCAGCAAAGGGGCCAGGATTACCCCTGGTGCAACAACTATGTCCATATTTTCATGACTGCATCTGTAATTGCAGAAATAAATGCTTTCTATAGTTCTTATTTAAAGTTATACAAGATTAAAGACTGCCTAATTAGAGTTTTCAGGGTAGAACATTGCTTCCTAATGTGATCGGGAGGATAAGTGAAGGTCTTTTGGGCAGGAATGATTTCTAGACCAGTATAAAGGACAGGCACACCAGAATGCAGAAATCTGTATGTATGTCTGTATATTAAATTACACATGTAGCTGGGCAATACAAAATTGTCTGGGATGTGCAATTCCATCAGAGGCTACCTGAAAAAGTAAAATATCTAAACAAAGAATAGCAAAATTACTAAAAATTACTTAATTACTAGTCTTAGCATTGTTTAAAGGGTTTTTTTTATGCATTTGGACTTTTAATGAAAGTGGTTTAAGGCACAAATCACTGCAGGTAAAAGTGCAAGTTGCATTTTTGTAGTTGTTTTTTAAAACTATGATTAAACTCTATTTCTCTACAAATACCTTGTAATTAATTAAAAGATGTGAATATAAAAAGCACGAACAACAACAAAAAATGCTTAAGGATGCACCAAATAATATAAAGCTGACAAAAATGTTCAAGTTTTTTGGACAATTACTAGCAAAAAAACCCCCAGAAAACCTGAACTAAAAAAGTTCCAATAAGATCAGCGCAGCTCCAATTGACTTCTATAAGACCTCGACTGCTGTGAAGGTTTGTATTAGACTTTTTCGTGGTCTTAACAATTCATAAAGCTTGAACTTTTAGGGGGTTATTTATCAAAGTCTCATCTCAATATTTTCTGCTATAAACTCCGATCAAATCCGCTCAAGGTTTTTACACTAATTATTATAAAATTTTTCCGAAAATCTGCTTTGTGGGGAAAAAATCAGATTTTCATGATTTTTTTGGATTTTTCCATCCGATTTTCATGATTTTTTCTGACTTTTCACCCGAAACTCTGAAAACTTTGGGGTATTGCATGAAACCCAGCGCACATAAAAAAATCATTGGGAGTTCTCTCATTGACTTCGACAGGTCTGAGATGCTGGATTTTCAGATTCAGTCCATCCTTGGGGTTAAATAAATTCATGATTTTTGCATTTGGAGTTTAGTAGATAACCCCCTTAGAGTGTTAGAGAAATAAAAAAAAACACGTTTTTAGAGAAAAAATTAGATTCATGAAGAAAATAGAAATTCAAATGGTAGCAAAAAGGCCCCATAGAGTTTTTCAGGTAGAGAACTGTGGAAATTCAGAGAATTTAAAAAGCTTTAATTTGTGATGAGCAAATCTGTCCCGTTTCACTCTGCAGAAAAAATTTGCAAAACTGTAAAAAAATTAACAAAACTGGAAAAATTTGCCAAATGCATTAAAGTCAATGGGCATTTCCTATGGCGACTTGTCTCTGTTATTTTTTTGTCGCAGCAAATTTTTCCGTCGTGAATTTTTGCTGCAGATGGCGAAATGTGGAATTTCAAAACGAATCTAAAAAGAAAAAATTCCCTCATCACTAGCTTTGATATTTTTAACTCATGTTGCTTGTTTTAGTCTGCCTTAGCCTAATAAAACTTGCTCTTTTCATATATTATCTCTGTAAAGGAATGCGTTTGCAAGTGTTAGCTACCAATATATATTTACTGATATAGTCTAAAAATCTAAAAGTAATTTTAAGCATTTAAAACAGCTATTTTAATAGTAAACTGAGTTGCTGCTGAAGCCAAACAGTACACATGTAGAATTATATAGACACCTCTTTGCATATAAATTGTTTGTCCTGTTAACGTTTACATCCTTCACAGTCTATCTTTGCCGAAGGTATTGGCAAATTTAAACAAATATCAATAATTTAATTTGCTTCTAAAACACTTTTGCCATTGTCATGGAACTTGATTGGCTAATGATTTTTTAGAATTCCAAGTTCACGTAGTGGTATAGATTTTCTTTCTTATCAGGTTAAATTTGAGTTTTTACTGCATTGGCTTTGCCTGGCTATACACTTTTGCATATTATCATTGATGTTAAAGGGTTTGTATTTTCATGTATGAAACAGTTGTAAAAATGTTTTACAACTGGATGTTTGAAGTCAATGAATGCAAATAGGAGTTGAATTGTGACTCATAGTCTTAAGAGAAAATATGGCCTATTTTTACTTTATGGTAATTTACTATATGGTGTTCTACATAAAGAATTACATTTACCTACATGAGCACTTGTTCCTACTTTGCTCGTTCCACTAACATAAAAGGCACAGTAACTCCAATTACCAAAACTATACTAAAACAGAGAGAAGAATCTCAATTCTTCCATCCTATTCACAATCTGCAGCGTGCAGCTCTGCAGACACAGCAACAAAATAAAGAGGAAGGTATGCCTTCAGGCACACATCTGGAGGGTGTAAAAGAGCCGTCTGGAGGGTGAGGGGCTGTCAAGAGGCCGGAGGGGGTCGATCTTGAGGGTCAGGGGGACCAGGTAGAAATCTTGCACCCAGTCTCCTGTGTCTCAAGTAGGGATGCACCGAATGCAAATTAGGGGCAGGAAAGGATAAAGTCTGAACATTTTTCTCAATTCCTTGTTTTGTGATGAAAAGGATTCAGATTCGGTTCGGCCAGACACCAGGATTCAGCCGAATCCGAATCCTGCTAAAATAGACCGAATTCTGTCCGAATCTCAAACCGAATCCTGGATTCGATGCATCCCTAGTCTCTAGCTACATTACTGATGCAAAGTATGTGTTTTTATGTGCTCAGCATACATTTTGAAATACTCACAAAACCCACTCACATGAAAGAGCCACAGAGAAATTCTGCACTCTGATGCATTTGAAGCTTAACACAATATTCTTTCACATTGATTTACAAATATATATATATAGAGAGAGTAACTGGAACTTACAGATTGTCCCCTTACCACCTCTAATGTGTTTTGTTACAATCTTTACCCATCTGTTGAAGATCATTAAATATTAGTTATAAAGGTATGATGTGCTGATAATTTACTCCAGAACTTTTTGTCAGTTGAGGGTTTATACAAACATACAAAGAAAATGAATAACACAGCTTGTGTGTGATTATACAAAATGGCTACTAATTTTCATTCATATTAGTTGGCTGACAAGTAAAGGGTTTCTAGTTTTCCCTCTTTCATTATATAAGTAGTAGTCAGGACCTGCAGGTGGACAAGTTGGTTAGACTGTTGCTATTAAAATTAATAGGGGTGCTTTTTTCTTACCCACTTACACACAGGGTTAGTAGATGTCAGAGGCATCTTCTTAGAGGCAAGGTTTGTGAGTACTAGCAAAAAAAAAAGCAAATGGCCTATCTGAGATGGTTTCCAGGATTTGGAAGGTCGGTGTGGGGCATACTAGGTTAAGTGTTGAAAGATCCATTCTAGAGTGGAAAAGGCCTACTTCCATAGTTGAACAAAAGAAATGACCACAAGGATGTTGAAAAAAGAATGAAGTCTCTTGTTAAAATGTGCTAATATTGTATTTTGTCCAGGGCTGAAACAAAATCAATCATATTTCCTTGTAGCTAAAATCCTAGGCAAGTGTGACTGCTCCGAATTCTTACATAGAAAACTCTGATATATAATCTTAAATGACAGGATGTAAGTTCCTTAATTTAGTTGTGAAGTGACAGCTGTCTGGAATCACTTACTTTCAATATACCTTTTATACCTCATTAATAAATGCAGTTCTTTATTTTAGGAATTCACTGCATACTTCCTTGCAAAAGGAGATCTTTTTTTAGTTAGCTTTACACAACTGCATATCAGAATGCTTTGAAGAACCTATTTTTGGGAAAGCTAAAGAGGTCTGCATTCTGAACGTTATCTAAGGCAGTTTATCAATTATTAAAGCCTTTCAAAATGCTGGAGATTACTACTTTAACTTTTGGTGACGTTGTACTAAACTGACCAGTTCATCCATATTACTAATCTCATTTTATGAGAGTTTTAAGTTTACATATATTATTTTTTTCCCAAAAGTATCTGTCCATTTGCCTGTCCAACATCTGATTATGAATCCATAGGTATTAAAGGGGACCCGTCACCCAAAATAATTATTCCAAATCCTATTTTATCATGTTAGTCAAGCAAAATTAACTTTAAATACACTGTATACATTATTTGAATCTTGTTTCCATCAGTCTGGGAAATAATTATAGCAAGCAGGCAGGAGCCATTTTTTGGACAGTTATTAAGACAAGCCTTGCATCATCTCAGAATCTTGTTTGTGCACCAGAAAAGATAGAGGACATGATGTCCATCACCATGCACTGGTTTCAAATGGTCAAGAGAACTGAGGAATGTGGGGAGAGCAGTGACATCTAGGAAGTGCTGAATGGAAAGTGAAAGTATTTGTTTGCCCTGCCTCTATGCCTAAGGCATAGTGGAGGGGCAGCCAATATGTGATTAACAGCTGAGTTTACAACAGCTATGAATGCTTTAATAAAAAATTATTTGGATTTCATATTTAATTTGAAAAGGACTTTTATTATACAGATTTTTATGTCTGGATGACACGTCCACTTTAATATGAAGTTGGTTCTCAGACCTCACTTTGTCCAAGGAGAAAGATTATATTTGAACAATGAAAAAGCCTTCACCAAACTGTTGCCATAAAGTAAGAAGCAAGTAGTTGTCAAGAATGTCATTGTACACTGTAGTATTAAGGAGTAAGAGTGTAGGGGCCCAAGTCTAAACCATAAAATACAGCCCCAAAACAGTAGTGTCCTTCATCAATCTTTAAAGTCTGCACTACCAATTCAAGCTGATAGTATTCTCCTGGTATCTGCAAACCAAAATCCATCTGTAACTGCTCAATGATGAAACACTATTCATCACTTCAGAGAAAGCATTTCTTTTACTTCAAAGTATAATGGAAATTACCTTCACAACACTCTATCCAACCCTTGGCCTTGTGTGTGATGATGGTAACCAATAGATCTTGTGCTGACATTACCTCCAGAGACAATGTGTGTTCCACCTAAGGACATGTAATTTTAGAAGGCCTATCTTGAAACTTTTTGCCATAACGTATATGGTTTTGAGTAAGTTTATTTATTTTATTTCAAATATGATTTTTTTTTAAAAAAGGTTTCTAATGATCTGTCACAGTGTCATTTGTGTTATAGCCTCAACATTTGTTAATATCCAAAACTATCACTCTATCCCTTAACTGTCACTCATTTTCACATAAGCCATTTTTTCCTTAAAATAGCTCTGAAATACTAAATGAAAATGCTGTTTTATTTAAGCATCAAGGATGGTTTTAAATTAAACTGCAGTGAAAGATAACTGCAATTTCATTTTTGCCATCTGCAGAATACAATGGAAAAAGAAAATTAATGAATTACAATATACCCAGTGTACATTCATATCTAACAGTATGGCCAAATAAGTACTTCTGATGAAACCATGACATTTGAAAAAAAAAAGCAGATGTTAATTTTAAGGTTGAAATCACATTATGATGCAAACGCATATCTCAGTTTCTTGTTATACACTTACAACTAAGAAATGCATTTAGTGTTCTCAAAGTTTCTATACTTCATCAAACAAATGATATAACCTTTTATACCATTTTCCATGACCAAATTATGCAATGCAAAACTTAATAAAGCATGAATTTTAAAGGCAATCAAAATCTATGGAAATGTCAGTGTTTCTCAATATTTCTAAAGACATTCACTGCCTTTTGCATAGCATTAGGGTAAGGTTGAATGCTTTTTTTAATTTCCAGAAGGTACTTTGGGCCACACTTACTAAGTATTGCTACAGTGCATCATACATTGAAATTTCCTGGCACCTCTGTATATTGATTCTCAAAAAATATGTGGCCATAAAGTAAGCAGTTCAGATATAATTTTATAATATAAAGCAAATTATCTACTACCGTTTACCTTTCTATGAAGTGCATTCATTGTCATATGATTTTTGTGATAAACAATTTATCATAACCAATTATAAAGGGGTAGGTTACCTTGCAGTTGTCTTCTTTTTACTCTTTGTTCTTCAACTCTGGTTGCTTGGGTTTGCTTTTCCAGGGAGTACTTTTGAAAGTCTGGACACTCTCAGCCAGTGTCATTAATATCCTCTACCCAGCATACCCCAAAGTAGCAATGGGTGAATCTGTTGCGAATACTTCATGAAACTGCGGAAAAGTTCACAAACTTTGAAAATTTGAACTGCATTGAAGTTTTAACGCGCGTTGGATTATACGTCGGCAAATCCATGCCTGCCGAATTTATTCACCCATCAGTCCCCCAAAGTACTTCCTGGTTCAACCCCTGCTGCTGTATTTAGTTTATGTACTAAAAGGGATACTGTCATGGGAATCTTTTTTTTTTTCAAAATGAATCCGTTAATAGTGCTGCTCCAGCAGAATTCTGCACTGACATCCATTTCTCAAAAGAGCAAACAGATTTTTTTATATTCAATTTTGAAATCTGACATGGGACTAGACATATTGTCAATTTCCCAGCTGCCCCAAGTCATGTGACTTGCGCTCTGATAAACTTCAATCACTCTTTACTGCTGTACTGCAAGTTGGAGAGATATCACCCCCTCCCTTCCCCCCCCCCCACAGCAGCCAAACAAAAGAACAATGGGAAGGTAACCAGATAACAGCTTCCTAACACAAGATAACAGCTGCCTGGTAGATCTAAGAACAACACTCAATAGTAAAAACCCATGTCTCACTGAGACACATTCAGTTACATTGAGAAGGAAAAACAGCAGCCTGCCAGAAAGCATTTCTCTCCTAAAGTGCAGGCACAAGTCACATGACCAGGGGCAGCTGGGAAATTGACAAAATGTCTAGCCCCATGTCAGATTTCAAAATTGAATATAAAAAAATCTGTATGCTCTTTTGAGAAATGGATTTCAGTGCAGAAGTCTGCTGCAGTAGCACTATTAACTGATGCATTTTTAAAAAAAAACATGTTTTCAGATGACAGGATCTCTTTAACCATCACCCCACCACTTCCATTGACATCAGAAGTGGGCAGGTCAGGACTGGGTATATATGTAATTGCAATTGGGCTGAGCAAAAAAAGACAGGACTGCTAAAAGGAATTAGATACATACTTGAGTGCAAAAACAGGAAATTCAGTTATAACTTTTTTCAGAAGTAAATAAATATTGTTTTCCAAAAATATCATTTATTTTTAGATATGCCTATTATTTGCCAAATAGCAATCAATGAAATTATATGGCTACATTGATTATTGTAAAATACAATACAGGCATAGGACCTTTTACTCAGAATGCTCAGGACCTGGGGTTTTCGGGATAATGGATCTGTAATTTGGATCTTCATACCTTATGTCTACTAGAAAATAATATAAACATTAAATAAATCCAACAGACTGATTCTGCATCCAATAAGGATTAATTATATCTTAGCTGGGTTCAAGTACAAGGTACTGTTTTATTAATGAAGAGAAAAAAGAAAATCCTTTTTTAAAAATTCAGATTACATGGATAAAATGGAGTCTAAGAGAGATAGCGTTTTTGTTATTTGGAGCTTTCTGAATAATGAGTTTCTGGATAATGGATCACATGCATGTATTTATGAAATAAATCTGAGTTATTTGTTTGCATTTCCATAAGGTGAATAAGACTCCCATTTGTAATATGCAACAGTTTGCAGTAACGTTAAAAACACCCTTGTGAATGTACCCTTAAAAGCAATTCCATACTCTTCATATTTAATTTTTATTTAAATTATTCAGCTGCACACACATACATACACAATCACACATCTCCCTTGACAGAGTTCAAACTAATTGTCTTATAAATGACATAGTCAGATTTACAGATTTGTCAGCTAATTTAATGCCATCTACTCTACGCTACTTTGATGAAATCTCACTTCTATTCATTCATTCCTAAAGGACTCTGCAAGTTGATGTAGATAGAGAAAATAATTTAAAACATTAGACATTGTTTTCCCTTAACAATTTAAGGTCTACAGATGATAACATAATATTATTTCCCTTTAAATGTCTCATTGGGTAATTTTTCTGCTACCAATTAAAGTGAAAGTTTCATTTACAGTATTCTGCTGTTAATCGTATACTTCCATTATGTGCAGTATACTTAGTATCACCATCAGAGTGTAATTCTATTGAAGGAGAAGGAAAGCTCCAAGATGGTTTATTGCCAACAGGGAGGTGGAGAGAGAAGCAAACTAAGCATGCTCAAGCCCTGCCCTGGAGGTTTATGCTGAAAACAGGAAGTCTGATACAGAAGCCCATGTGTACACAATAAAAGGAATGAAATGCTGTGTGTTCTTTTGACAGAGGACTGAGACCAGTATTACTTTGAGGGTTTACTGGTGTATTTATATAAACCTTTCTGATAAAGCTTACTTAATTTTAGCCTTTCCTTCTCCTTTAAGGCCCCTTCTAAGAAATAAGGGACTGAGCAATGGTGGTAGAAAACAGGGTTTATGTAGTTCCTGTCTGGGAGTAGTTAGAATTCAATGTGATTAGTATTTAAACTATTGTTTACACAATTAAGAGGACTGCTTGTGGCTGCCATATTGAACTGCAGCACATCCTCTCAGAGCCTTCACTGATGTTATTTCAAAGGAGCATATTCACTGAAAGTCACAGTGGTCCTAACTTTTCAATGAGCATGCTCCTATCTGTTAATAACAGTAGTGATATAATATAATATGACGAATCATGGCAGGTGCGACCACAATGACCAACTTTTAATTTCCTGCACTGGAACAGGGGAATGGGCCCCTTTCAGAAGTCGGATGGAGTAGTTGGGGAGGATGGCCTTTGCTAGGGTTCTCTTGTTTAAGTTAGTAGCTTTACTCCTCCTTATTATGTATTACTAATAAATAATGTTGGAAACAAACCCAGTGATGGGTAAAGGCCCTGTCTGTCTGTCACAACTTCAAATATATGAAATGCACTGTGGCTGATAAACAAGTTCATCATTCAAGGTGCCACAGCGGTCTATTTATTGAAATGTGTGTAATTTTAGATGTTGTAAATACTTTAAATTAATTTACAATTAATATAATATGAATGTTGTTGAAAAATCTGAATATAAAAAACATGATTTAATAAAAAAAAATACAGATACAAATACAGGTATGGGACCTGTTATCCAGGAACCCGCTATCCAGAAAGCTCTAAATTATGGGATGACCATCTCCCATAGACTCCATTTTATCCAAAAAAAAGTTAAAAAAACATTTTAAAAATGATTTCCTTTTTCTCTGTAATAATAAAATTATACCTTGTACTTGATCCAAAGTAAAATATATGAGGCAAAACCAACCTATTAGGTTTAAATTTGATTTTGAGGATTCTGGATAACAGGTCCCATACTTGTTCCTCAAATTTGTATTTTATTCATCATTTATTAAAATTTAGGATTTTTATCATAAAAGAAATGGAATCACAGAAAAAATAAGAACATTGATAAATAAACCCCTTTGTCATCCATTCTTTACTTGTTTGGTAAACGGTTACAATAAAGCATAATAGAATAAAACATGCTCCTTAAAAATTCTCCTTTTACACATGCTTTTTCCTTTTTAAGGAGGATTTTTGGGTCTTAGGCAGTGAAGATTCCAAACTTTCCAATATTCAGCACCTTGGATAGTGAATCTGAATAGTTTCTATATGCTCCAGTACTACAAGATTATTTCCCATTGGGCAGGATTAACACACGGGGGCAAATTCCCTAAATTCGCTAGTGACCGATTCGCCCACTTCACCAGGGGTAAATTCACCAGGACAACGCTAATTCCCTAAAATGCAAAGTTGCTTCCAGGGCAGCGAACACTGGCGAAGCTCTGCTAGCGTTAATTCAACAAGCAAAGCGAAATTGCGCTAGCGTTGGCTAATTTGCATACAGCGGGAAGTGAAAGTTTAATGGACGTATATGTTGCAGCAAATACATTACAATACACAAGCCCAGGGAACTGTAATAAAAGAAAATAGAGTTGTTATAATGCCCTACACATAAGCCCAGTGTATAGTTTATGTGCTAAATATTAAGAAATGTAGGGGGGAACCCGGGTAACCAAAGGCTATCACCCTGAAAAAAGTAAAAGACGCCTTCATTTTTTGAGAGTTTGAAAAATTTTCTATGCCTGTGGAATAGCACTCGCAGCACTTCGTTTCCTCATGAGGCAACTTCGGGCCTCAGCCGAATTTTCATTCTAGCAGGTGGAAGACAGGGGGAAGCAGTTCGGGGAGATTAATCACCCCCAAAGAAGAGGTGATTAGTCACTGGGCGACTAAATATTCCTGAATCTTAAAATAGAGGGAAAAGTGGCTTTATATGCAGACGATGTGTTACTTTTCCTTGCAGATGCTGGTCCCTCGTTACAAGCTGCATTGGAAGTTCTTGAGAAGTTTGGGTCATTAAGTGGCTTATGGATAAATAAAAACAAGTCAAACTTATTTCCCCTGGGGAACCTGGTTGCCAGAGAGGAGTCTTCAGCACTCACCTTGGTAACTAGATTCCGCTACTTGGGTATCATTGTTACGGCAGACCCCTCTGTATATGTAACTGAGAATTTGGACCCCATCCTTGTAAGGTTTAAAACCGCAATTCCACAATGGATTAAACTACCGCTAACTCTGTGGGGTAGAGTTAACTTATTTTAAATGTTATATCTACCTAGATTTATATACCCATTATGGAACTCACCACTCTATATCACTAACCTTTTCTTTAAAAAAATAAATAGTGAGCTAATTTCCTTCATATGGGCCAATAAAGCCGCAAGAATGTACTGGACCACCCTAACTGCCCCTAAGGACAAAGGAGGGCTCGCCCTCCCCCACTTGCAACACTATTATTTTCCCTCCCAACTATCATATATACACAACTGGTTTAATCCAGATGAAAACAATTCCCTAACAGACTTACATGCCACAATTCTGGGATCGTTAGAGTCCATTCGCAACTCGCCCTATAGGCGGATGTGTGACCTCCCCCCATTACCAGAAGTGATTACTACCCCCATCAAAGTATGGGTAAGACTACAATCCAAAGTACGTACCCCTCTACCTTCAGTATCTGCTAAAGCTCCACTCTAGAGGAAATCTAACTTGCCCAATTTGAGAAAGCTGGCAGATTTCCAATAATCGCCACAAATGGGTATTAGACACCTAGAAGACCTGTTGGTGGAAGGTAGTTTTGTCTCCCTAGACCAATTAAAAATCAAATTGAATAGGCAAGACATACAACTGTTTAGATACTTCCAGCTGAGACATGCCTTTTATGCACAGTTCAGATCATTCCAAATTACATCCATATCACTGGCATGGGAAGTCAGACTTTGGACTCTAGACCCCGGCAAAATACTATCTCAACTGTACAACATAATTCAATCTTCTCAACCCTTCCCATTCAATAAAGCCAAACAAAAATGGCTGTCATTTATTCCTTCACTAGAGGAGGACCAGTGGGAAGAGGCTACAGATAACTTGTACCCCTGCCTAATATCACTTAGAGACCGAATGGTTCAATTTAAAATGATCCATCAAATTTACATTACCCTACTAAGGCTTCAGGCTATGGGTAGATCAGAGGGTGCCAAATGCATGAAATGCGGCAGGGGAGAGGCTGGATTCTTCCACTTGATATGGAACTGCCCTAGAGTGGCAACATACTGGTCAGAAGTAATCCAATACACTAATATATCTCTATCCTTTCCTGGAATTAAGTCCCCTGAGACTTGCTTATTGTTTATTATAGATGAAGTAGTGCCCTTACAAAAATCCAGAACACTATTAAGATCTATTTTGTTCTATGCAAAAAAGCTAGTAATAATGAAATGGATGAACCCCAACCCCCCCTACACTTCAGCAATGGATTGACCTCATAAATGGGACACTGCCTCTAATCAAATTGACTTACAATGCTAGAGGAACACCCCAGAAATTTGAGAAAATATGGGAACCTTGGTTAGAGGTGAACCCTCATGCACTCCAACCAGATGACAGGGCCGCTTCTGCCATGAGGCAAGGTGAAACCCTTGCCTCAGGCGGCAGCGAGCGGCCAATTACAAGGGGCGGCAAAAAGCCGCCTCTTGTAACTTTAAGAGCCGAACTTCCGGGTTTTAACCCAGAAATTCGGCTCCGCTAGTGCAAAGAGCGCTATTGCGCTCAATGCACTAGCGATACTGCCCCCTGAAACCCGCTCCGTCGCTAATTTTTAAGCGCGGATCGGGAGAGGAGGGGGGCGGCATCTGGGCTGCTGCCTCAGGCGGCAGCAGCCCCAGAATCGGCGCTGTGACTAGAGTGCTAGACTGGCCCAAAGTGTATGCTGATAACTGGTGAATATGTCACTTCATTTTTTCTGTATTGGAACTGTCATTAAACATAAAATAATTGAAACAGTAGTCGTGCAAGTGCCAAACATGTTGGTTTGCTTTATTTGTATATGTTGTTTGTTTTGAAAATGCAAAATAAAAACCTTTAAAAAAAAATATTCCTGAATCTCCCAGTGTGACCTTACCCTAAACAAGAGAATTTTGTACATTTATATGAAAGAGAATGAAGGGTCCTGCTAAATGAATTAGATTCAGTGATCTGTGTTTTAAATAATCAGTTATTCAATGGGGCTCCTCTTTAAAAAGGTGATTCCTTTGGGTGCTAAAAATAAAGGCCTCTGGTCTGCACACATTTAAACCCATAACAACATAACAAGAGTTGGATGAATTAGGCATGCCTTACACCTTGCCCTTTCCAGACATTTCGTTCAGAGATGATCAGTGATACAAAGCTTGCTTTTGGGGATTGAATTTAGAAATATATATATATATATATATATATATATATATATATATATATATATATATATATAGATATAGATATAGATATAGATATATTTATATATATATACACATACCTGTGTGCAGTCTATAATGTGGCATTTTAGGTTATTTTATAAATTATTTTTAAGCTGTGCATAGGACAAGCTTTTTTATTATTATTATTATTATTATTATTATTATTATTATTATTATTATTATTATTATTATTATTATTATTATTATTATTATTATGTGTGGCAATAATACTAAAAACACAGTATGGCAGATGCCCCTTATTAGTTATGAATTCTTATGAATGAGAAATGTTTTATGGAAAATAATAGACACTGTAACAGTGGTTAAACTATTTTAGACATTCTACAATTGCAATTCCCCAACATAAAATCAGAGAACGAAATGAAATATTTTATGTCTTATACAAGATAGAAGAAAGAAAAGGCATTTGATATAGTGGCGTTCTTCTGCTGAAAATCAACACACGATAACTGATTTCGGCATGTTTCATTTTCTAACAAAAATCTTTCAGATCATCCGAGAGAAAAAGTAGACAATCTCTTTGCAAGCTATTTCCCCTGATAAATCTTGAAATTTTCTCACAGGCTTCCTGTGCAGTCTGTGATATGAGTGGGCTGCAATCTGACAGTGCTGGTGAAGGAAAGAAAAGGTAGAGAGAGACTACTTTGAGGAAAAAAAGTGAGCTGAACACAAGCTCCAATCCCCTACATGGAGTTGATAATTAATAAATGAACCACCCTGGGACTTTTCTAAAGCTTCCTCAGATGACATATCTGTCGTGAGCTCGGCAAAGCATTAAATGGCCATTTTCTGACAGAATGACTTCACTGCCTTCGAGCTTCTTTGACTTTGTGTAATAATTTTTCTCTGTTTTATTTTTTATTTATTTTTTTTTTCCTTCTTCTTTCGTTTTCTCTGGTTGATAGCTCTGGCTCATTTCAGCCTGTTTAATTGGGCCCCGGATGAATTTAGTCGACAGGGCCATTCATCATGTGGCAGCCGCTGGCGGACAAGCCCAAGGGGAGCATGGTTGACAGCTCCACGAGGCTCGCATGCTGCCTGACTCTGGAAGTTCACATATTTGGGCATTAGTGCAGCTATTAGTTTAACAAGCTTCGTTTATCCTTGTCACTACCACTTCAGCTTCCCATGTAATCATTTGAAATGTAGATTACTGCTAGACAAATGGGACTAAGCAAGAGAATCCAGGAGGAAAGAAAAGTGACAAGCATTGCTTGTTAAAAGATGTTTTTTCCTCCCACCATTTTAAATTGTTTGCAACTTGAGTGCTTTGATTAACCTCACATTCATATAATTTTAACAGTAATGTTTTGTTGTCAAACATTATACAGCCTTACACTTTTGCCATATTACAAGAGAAGTTCAGTGCAGTGGGTCATGACAGTTTATCGGTTTAAACCACTGCTCTTCCCTTTTAGCAGCTCATTTAAATAAATATAAAACTGAAGCTGGATTATTAGAATCCGTTTCTGTATCCATTTACAAGAGTTGATAGATAAAAACATCAGCATAGAAATAAAATTGAGAGCAAATGGCATAATGGCTGGAGAATACAAATATGTATAAAATCATGGGTTACAATCATTTAAGGAGAATGAGAAATTTAGAAAAATATATTACAGCAATGATTTGAAAGGGAGGTCAGATTGAGCAGGCCTCTGAGTTGGGTTCAGCCTGTAGCAGGTTGGTAAGAGGTGTAGTACATGACATAAGGTGACATCACATGAGAGGTTAAAACATGATGGGACAGAATATGTGAGCGTAACATAAAACTTTTTCTACAAGATAATTTCTCTAAGGTACTGGGAGTGCAGGGCTTACAGAGATAGAAGCAAGTCAAACATATCATCCTAGAAACCCCAAGTAAGCAGACATATTTTAGCTTGGGACTCAAGCAAACAGAGATATAGAAGACACCATAAATCATTTCCACAGACAGACAGTTTGTACTAATGCAGTCGCAAGTGCAGTTAAAAATCAGTTGTGGTTCCATTCATTGTCAGTGCTAGCATCCAAACTAGCTATCTGCACTTTAATATAGTTATACAAAGAGCCATTGCATCTGTCTTGCCTCTTCTACTGAGCCATGGGCAAGTTTATCCTGGGAAACCATTAAGCTATCACAGTCCTAAGAATTAAACTAGGATTGGGTTAGGTTTTCCCTTGTTTTAAACCTCATCTTGAATTTTCACTGTGAAACTTCTGCATTTAGGGCAATGTGATATTTCACCAGTCCCATTTGTCTCCAGTCGAGATGTGGAATGAATGACAAATGATAATTAGACACAATAAGAAAAGAACTCATGGAGGAGATTCATTTTGAGGAGAACAAACTTTTCTCCAAATTCAGTTCCAGTTTATTCCCATGGACTTCAATAGAGTGACATAAATTTTGCTGAATGAATTGCATCGCAAATTGAATCTCATCCATGAGTTTTCATACGATAAACCTTTTTCTCACTGAACTGAATCTCACCCTATGTGACATAGGTAGAACTGATAAATTCAACTTTACTAAACATGGTCAAGGCAGTTTCATAAAAATAGACATGTGGATGCTTCTATGAGAAATTCCAAACTGCACAATTGGACCCAAAATATTCACCTTTAGATCCAATATTCAATACTGTATTTTAACAGTGGATTTGTTGAAGATCACTCATTAAATGGAGAGATTGAGAGCTTAATATACAAACTACTTATACCTTATCAGAGGCATAAATATCAGAGGCTAAAACCAATCACAATAAAGAACTTCAGCTTAATTCTTATGACATAATAGAGGGCTATTATGTGTGTAAATATGTTTACATAATATTTTGATGGATAATATATGCTGTTTTGTTCCTTCTGAATTGTGCTGGCTACAAGGAATAACCCACACTGGCAGCTTCCTATAAAACATAGGGGTCACTACTGCAACAATGTTCATCTGGCCATTCCCCCAGGATTAGACCACATTCACTGGACTGCTAGACCTTTTAACTACTTTCAGCAGCACTATTATATTACAAAAGGACTATTGGTCATGAGGAAGGTTTGGGCAACCAGCCTATAACATTAAAGCAAGGCTAAAAATGTAATTTAGTATTACCTTAATAGCAATGGTGGGGTGAATATATATATATATGTGTGTTTTTTTCATATATGCATAAAATGTAATACAATGGGCAAAAGGAAAGGTACAGTGGCCTTATGGCACACCCTCTACTGTGGTCTATATTCTTTCATGTAGGTGCACATTTGCACAAGTGTAACTATTCAGAAATGGCCCTTGTTTTGTCTTGCATTAGTAGAAAAAGGAAGACACCAGTCTACTTTCTTGCTGTGGCCTACTGTTAATGCCTAATTTTCACAAACAATATCTACTTAAAATTCCAGACTGAAATGACCTTGCAATATCAATGTAACTGGGAGAAATACGTAATATCCCAGCCAAGTGACCCAAATAAAGTACCTGTGCAGTCCTAGCACCAAATGACCACAAAGTTTGCTCAGCAAGTATACATCCCTCACATGCTGGCACCTTGCCCAAATATTACCTGACCTACATTCAGACTTGCCCTCTTGTTGCATGGTGTACATATGGAAGAAGGATTATGTGCTCAGAAGAAGACAGATAATACAAGGAAATGGAAGGAAATCAGAATCCTTATTCTGGACTATTTGCCTTTCTAAGATGCTTCGTTCCAGCTTCAAATTCAATATGCTATTATGTAGTTGAGCAGTGGTCATTGCCTGAGGTTAAATTATGAGTTATATGTTTGTTTGTTTGTTTGTTTATTTGTTTATCATCCTCTCCACAGACCTTCTCCAACCCCCTCTTCTAGTCTGCCATCCAAAATAGTGTCAGCTTGCTTCGGACAGTCTGAGGGCCATAACAATACAACTCATGGGACCTCAGTTAGAACTAAATCATAGAGCTCATAAGGTCCTTTACTTAAAAAAAGTTTACATTAGAGAATTATATCTAAATGTGTTTTGTTTTTAAAGGCTGTTACATAGTGGCACAAATCTAAGCAGAATAGCTACCTAAATTAAGAGGCAAATTTATTAAGGTTCAAATTGTAAATTCGAATTAGAATTTTTGAGTTGGATTTTTGGTCAAAACTCAGAAATTCAAGTTGGGAATAATCGAAACTCGAATTCAAGAGTTATCATACCTTGACCCTGGGAACTCGAACTCGAATTCGATAGTACGCCACCCAAAACCTGGCGAGTTCATGTAGAAGTCAATAGCAGCGACCAGCGACCCATTTGAAGATGTTAATAGACTTCCTGACATTTGAGTTTTTTTCAGAGTACAGTCAAATTCGATTCAAGTTTTCGAGTCGGTAATATTCGTTCGAGTTTTAGACGTTCGAGTTTTTGCTTAAATAAGATACTATTCGAGTTGCAAGGTCATTTGAATTAATTCAAGGTAAAAAAAACTCTATAACTATAACCCTAAACGTCTTAAACTACAGAAAATTATGATATATTTATAGTACACTGTTTTAAGATAATCAAGTGACAGTTTTACAAAAACTTATATCTTTTTAAAGTACAATATTTTCAAAGGGACCATTCAAATTTGCCTTTGTGACAACTTCCACAAACTTGTACATTTTTGCTTGCCTCTCAAAACATAATTATTTAGTAACATGTCTGCTAAACACTGCCATTAGTAAACCCACACATACTCCTTTCACTGCTTCATGTCAAGGTTCCCTCTTTGGCAGGCATAGAACAAAGATCTGACTTAACTCTTTTAGAATAAAGTGCAAAAAAGTATGTGAGTTGTTTTTACCAGGAAACGCCAAGGAATAAATGCTTGCTTTTAATCAACTAGTAAATGTTTTGGTTGATCTACTACAAGTGGTGCAAATTTTGTACCTGTCAGTAAATCAAACCAGTAGTGAACAGTCTGTTAGTGAATGTGCCATATATTATTTTCGCTTTGGTTTTCAAGATTTTGTCATTTGCATATTTTATTAAATGCTGAAGATTTCTCTGTTTCTTTAAAAAATGGTGTTAGCAAGAGATAATTTTAACAGGGAAAAGAAATACCATGCACTTAACATCTCACTTTTTGCAAGGTATATTAAAAATAGGTCAGAACAAGTCAACTATTTTACGTGACTCGTTGAAAGTAATGAGATTGCATACAAAGGCCTTGGAAATAGTAATATGAGCAGCTCCTATCACAAAAGAGACACTTAAGCTAAAAAAAAAAGCAGAAAGATCATTTTATCTTTACTAATAGATTAATGCACATGAGAAAGCAATTTGACATTTTTCACATAACATCAAACACCTCCAACACTTTCTTTTCATGCATAACTGAGCAGAATAGACCAGAGTTCAAATACAGAAATACATTTAATAGGAGAGTAAATTTTATATTAAGATTCATCACAGTTCCACAAGTATAGTTATAATGGTGATATTCAAGGAGGAGATTGGCAATCAACATGCTATTCAGCTACAAATATGTGAAATTCTATACAAGGCATTTTATTGTTAAAACGTATACGTTACCTGCCTCCCTCCTATTAACAAGATTAGAGGTTTTCTCTCTGTACGACTCTAGTTTCCACTGCACATCCTGAATTAGATGATGGGGAGTAAAACATGTTTCCCAAACTACAGGTAATATTTACACTTGTGTACAAAGTCAATTTGTAGTTTGTATCAATTGACATAATATTGACATTGATTATTATAATGCTTTGGGGGTTATTTATTAAAGGTCCAGAAATTTTTTTCGAGGGTTGTAAAACCTCGACATTTTCAGATGTATTATGCCCTGAAGCTGCTATAAGCCAGAGTCTGAAAAAATACTCCAGCTAAAACCTGTCAAGGTCATATAGGAGTCAATGGCAGAGGTATCTTGAATCATTTGAAGATGTTTTTTGCCTTCATGATTTTAATTTTTTACGGTGGTTTTCGTTCAAAAATTCATTAAATTTGAAGTATTTAAGGTATTTGAGCCAATAACTCAATCAATTTGAGGTATTCGTGTTTCCTCCCCCCCCCCCGATTGCATTCAATCAAACTTTTTACATTCGGGTTTTTTCATAAATAAGCAAGCGTTCGAGTTTATTCAAAGTAGAAAAAACTTCACAAAACTCACAAACTCAAACTATTTAATTTGATAAATAACCTACTTAATGTTTGTATAGGTGCTATACAAACATTTCTATTATATGTTCTTTCTTTGGGGCCTATTTACTAACATTCGGATTTAAATTTTTTTCATGAACTGTATTTTTTCTCTAAAAATTTGTGGGGTTTTTTGTAATTTTGTCTAAACTTTCAAAATTTGGGATTTATTAAGTGTAAAAATGACTAAAAACTCTTATACACAACTTTGCCAAGCGGTCTGATAGAAGTCAATGGGAGGTGTGCTGATCCTATTGGATCTTTTTTTAGCCATTCAGACTCAAAGGTTTTTAGATTTTCGTAGGTTTTTGTACTTTTAAGCTCATTGTTCAGATTTTTTTACTTTTTGTACTTTTTGTACTTTTTTTATTTGGATCATTTAATAACTTTCATGGCATTCATGGTTTTAGAGAAAGTGGGCCTCATTTATTAATACTGGGCAAATTTGCCCATGGGCAGTTACCCATAGCAACCAATCACTGATTAGCTTTTTAAAGCCAGCTGCAAGTAGAAAAATGAATGCAAGAATTTGATTGGTTGCCATGGGTTACTGCCCATGAGCAAATTTGCCCAGTGTTCATAAATGACCCCCAATGAGTTTAATCATGGTTTCAAAAAAGCTTTACTTCCAGTAAAATTTGACATTTAATACCTGGGCCTCCCAGACTTTTCATTATTCTTTTTTATCTTTTCTAAGAACTATAGTTTTGGTCCTTGGCTAAAACTAATTTTGTTAAAAATTGATTTTGTAATTTCTTTTGCCTAGGACCTTACCTAGAGTACGCTGTAGCCCTATTTGTGGCACATTTAGCTACTGCTCAATGCTTCTGTTAACTTTGAATGAAAAAATGTTAGTCATATGAAACGGATTTTTTAAAAAGTAAATACAATCTACCGACTATGATAAAATCCATATCAAGGTACTTTATAATCATTATTATAACAGAAGAATTCAGGACAGCAAATGCATTTTCTGATTCAAGTTTATATGCAAAAGAATTTCAGAACAATTTCATGAGCCATTTGCAAAGGAGATTTAAACTGAAAGATGACACAAGGGAACAGGCCTAAATGTGGAATTTTCATTAGGCTAGTTATCGTACTCAGCACAATAAAGTACTGTATGATTTTGACTTATAAAATTATGTTTGTGATTAACAATAAAAGTTGATGAGTTGGCATCTGTACACAAGCCTTAAAGAAAGCTAGTCAAGCAGAAAATCAAACTGAAAGCAACAAAATTAAAAGCTATTGTACTTGCTTTTTTGAAGCTGATTAGTTGCAGTTTGAAAACTCTATTACAAATTCTACAGTGTATAGTTATTTTTATTTAACCAATACATAAAAAATTGAAACCAGCATCAGGCTGTACTGCGAACATCACATAGTGACAAAACTGGACTTAGTGTTATATAGGCACAGAGACTTATGTAGGATAAAAGTTAACACTAGCTTTAAATTTAACCATGGAGGGGAAGTATAATTTAGTCAAGACACAAATAACAATCTAAAAATAACACACAATACTAATATTTCCAGAATAAGTGCTGGGAAAGTTGTAGAATATTATGTAGATAATATATTACAAATTGTGAATATCTATTCCAAGGGCTTAAAGTAGAAAAAAAGTATAATCACATGGGGCTGCCAAAATGTTGGGTACCTACCAGTGATTATTAATGACTTACCTGGTACCCGGGGCCAGTGCTCTGGTTAGCAGAAAACTGCACCAGCCTGGGGTATTTCTGTAGAAGATTGTTGTCTCCATCTTCTTAGCCTTCTTCCATCTTCTTTTGTTCTGGCCCCAGGCACATGGGCAGTAGAGTTTAAGTTATACTGAGTTGGAAATCTGGCTTTGTTTAGTGCTCATGCACCTGCCCAGGCCTGGAGGAAAGAAGACAGAAGAGAAAGGAAGATTACCATTGCTAAATAATCTTCTACAGAAACACCCCGGGCTGGTACAGTTTTCTGCTAACTGGAGCACCGGGCTAGGGTATCAGGTAAGACAGTGCTGTCCAACTTCTGTGGTGCCAAGGGCCGGAATTTTTCTGACCTATGTGGTAGAGGGCTGATAATGGAAGTCACTGTTGACCACTCCCCCTTTTAAACCACAGACACTGTAAACCACACCCATGTTACCACAAAAACGTTTAAGACCATATCCACATTAAAGGGGACCTGTCACCTTAAGAAATAATTTCAAATTCTTTTCTATCATGTTAGTTGAGCAAAATAAACTTTACTTACACTGTATTTATTATTTAAATTTTGTTTCCTTCTGTCTTGGAATTATACAATCACAGCAAGCAGGCAGCAGCCATTTTGTGGACACGGTTATTAAGGGAAATTGTGTATCACCCCAAAATCTTGTGTATGCACCAGAATGGGGGACCTAATGTCCATGTGCAGTGCCCTACACAATTATAGAGCCTGAGGAGGGAAGGGGGAATGTGAGGAGAGCAGTGACATGTAGGAAGTGCTGAATGGAAAGTGAAAGTAATTGACTGCCCCTCCTCTATGCCACGGGCATAGAGGCGGGACAGGTAATATTTGATTGACAGCTTAGATATTTAAACACCTTTATAACAGGTATGGATGTTTTAATGAAAATTTTTTTTGGGGTTTCATATTTAATTTGCAAATGACTTTCATTATGCAGCTTTTTATGTGTAGGTGACAGGTCCGCTTTAATGGTGGTAGCACACCAAAAAAAACAAATGGTTGGTGCTCACTGCAGCGATATGTGAAAAATTTGTCATGTTAAAATGTATTCTTAAATCCATATGCCTCCTTCCCTGTGGATAACACAGCAACTTCCTAGCACTGATTACAACAATTTACAAATGCTAACAAACCCCTAGAACAAACCCTACCAGGCAGGGTCATACTGGGCAGATGGGCTCCCAGCTCTTGTGGCCCCCCTCAGCCCAAATCTGCATCCTACACTGCTTCTCTAACTCCTGCCACAACCTCCATTATTTGGGCTAGTTGCAGCAAAACCACATTGTGCGCGGCGCAGTGGGGGTCTGGTCTGTAGAAGGGCCCTGAAACTGCCAGGACCCTGCTACCAGGCTCACATCCCACAGGTAACGTAGGGCAGGCAGAGTATGGCACACACAGGGAGCATAGGGCAGGCAGAGTATGGAACACACAGGGAGCATATGGCAAGCAGAGTAAGGCACACAAAATGAGCATAGGGGAAAAAAGATTCCCCTCTATAATGCCTAATAATTTACTTACTGATTTTTTTTAAAGTGTATGTAGGGACCCATAGGGTTAATGTGCCCCTATGGCTTTAAATCCCTACACTTCCTGATCTCCCTAGTTGCTGGGCAGATGCCCATGTTGCTGGTTATAATTTGCATAGTTGTGCTATTGGCCAAGAGGTGTTGTGACATCCTGTCACACTTTGATATAGTGAGTGAGAAGGGGTGGAGCTTCTGGTTGTTGACTCAGGTTGATGTTTCCAGGAAGCCTGTGTGCACCAAGGCCCAGTTAAGCCACATTGTCCTAGAGGGACCAGTACCTCTAGAGAGAGATTAGTCGCGGCGAAGGGACCCCATGAATGAGGCCAGCTAGAGATAGGATACTACCTGTAATAGTACTCTCTAGGAGAGTAAGATAGGTAGGTTAAGTAGCAAGAGCAGCTTGGCTCCAATTAGGAGGGATAGCAAGGAGGTAGCTCTCCCCTCAGGCAAGACTGGCCTGTAGTACAGGGACACTAATAGGGAATTAAAGCTAGTGCCTTCCCTGATCCAACATGGTAGGATCCAGGTCACGGTGCTGAGATCCTGAGGGTGTATCTATCCAGGTGTTATGCTGTTGCCTCAGGGAGTTCCACTGTGCTGTCTCTAAGGGACATGTTGTAGCAATAGCATGAAAAAAGGCAGGCACATCAAATGATCTACACATGATTTACACATTCCAAATGATCAATCTTACATGTTTCGTATCATAAGACACAAGATGATTAAGATGATTAAATGTCTTATGATACGAAACGCTTAAGGCTGTATCCTGATGTACCTCGAATAAACTATCTACTATTTTCCAAGTCTGTCTGGAAGATTGATCCTTTGAAGTGCCTGCCTTTTTTCATGATACGGTTATCCGCTCCTCCAGCAGAAGGTTCAGGGCGGTGCACAGGGACCTCTTCCCACATTTGGCGAGTGCTTTACAATTGGAGATCTAAGAAACCAGATACATTTTCCTATCAGCTCATGTGCTTTTGTATACATGTTGTAGCCATATCATGATTATCTGCTGGGGCCTCTGTGGCTTGTAAGTACAAAACCTGTGGATCATTTGTATCTGACAAATAAATGTTTGTTCTGAAGAAAGGGGCAGTAAAATAGGCAGACAACTAAAATCTGTCAACTGCCAAATTCATACGTAGATTTTGGACCCTAATCACTAAGGTGAACTATATGTTTCAAAATAAACTTCAGATTCATATATCCTCATGTGTTAGATCAAATAATCTACTCAAGATGGCTTATTCTTAAATAGTATATCTCATACAATGTGGGGCCCATTTACTTAGCTCGAGTGAAGGAATAGAGGGGAAAAAAACATAGAATTTCGAATGTTTTTTTTGGCTACTTCGACCATCGAATGGGCTACTTCGACTATTCGACCATTCGACCATTCGATATTCGAAGGATTTAACTTTGACAGTCGAATATCGAGGGTTAATTAACCCTCAATATTCGACCGTAAGTAAATTTGCCCCTAAATATACCTAATAGTGATGAGCGAAATGTCTCGAATAAAATGCCTATAGACTCCTATAAGTATGTCTGGTGGGTTCGGGCCGACCTTGCACGCTCCTTTTCTTTCTCGCACGCTCCAAATGTTGGCTTCCGACTTCCGGGTTGCGTTTTTATAGACGCACGTCTCTCGCTCTGCCCCTTTTGTGACATCATCTGCGGGGCGCCGCGGGTCTATAACAGAGACCCGGAAGTCAGGCGCAGGTGGTGGGAGGGCGGGGCGGGTGCAGGTCTTGAAAAGCCCAACCCGCACATACACTTTTAGGTACCGTTAGGTTACTCCTACCACAGACTTGTAACATGTAGGATTAGAATTGTCAAATGTATATTATTGATCATTTGCAATCAGAAAAAATAGGACACATTTAGCACTTAGATTGGGCAATCAAAACAAAATCACGTTTGAACTTAAAAAATTACTTTTATTTTCCGAACCAATAAAATTATGTAAATATTTACAAATAATTATCTCACATAAAGATTACAGAAGTTCAAATATACACAGATAACAGTCACTCCAATGGAAAGACACACAGATATTGAATCTACGCCACCCTTATTGCATGTTCTTCAACTAATCTAAAAAAGATCTGCAATCAACCATTTAACTTAAATTTACACATTACAAAAAATAAATTTAAATTAAAAAAAAAAAAATGAACAGAAGTACTGGCCATCCCAATTAAAGGAAAAAAATAGAAATGTAAAACATCTTTGGCAAACTGGCACTGCTGTAATTACATTCAAATATTACACACAAAAGCAACACACAGCACTAAGAACTTAAACACCAATATTTGTTGAATATTATCCTACAAAAAGGGTACAAAACTTACACAACTTTAGAAGCTTCTTTTCTTTGAGCCGGGACTAATTAATCTCAGTTTTCAAAGGCTTTTTTAAAATTTTCTTGTTTTTTATTACAAGTATGTTTATCTTACACAGCCATCACAGATTACACAGACATGGTACCTGTATGTTATTTTATTAGCTAACCCTTTATAAAAGCAATCCTCTTAAGATAAGTAAGATTCTGCTTTTTGGAAAGCAACTTAAAAAAAAGCTGATTTTTTTTTTTAAATACAAGGCCACTAGTATGTGAAAACCAGGCTTCATTAAATCTCAATATGAGGCTGAATATTTAAATATTTGAATAAAATATTTTAAGAAAAGAAATTTGACAATTTTCAGAAATATAATAAAGAAAAAATATGGTATCATTGCATTTAGACAGCTGAAGGTACAAAAGATTGTTACAACTCTATATATGAGCTAATATGGACCTTTTGTTAACAGTGTGCAGTTTATTTATGTATTGAAATACCATCTACAACCCAACTTTTTTTCCTTCAAACTTGGGCTTTTGTGGTTGATTTCCTAAAGTTCTTAATGTCCCAATTTTATATATTTCTCTTGAGGGCAGCTTGTGTCTGACAATACAAAACTGAAACGAATGAAAGAAGAAATAGCAAGAAACTAAACATTAACAAAATGAAAGAGTATACATACAGTATACTTAGCATTGTTAGCTTTATAGTGACACTCTAAAAAATCCTATAACCTAAAATAACAAAATGAGTTCACAATCTTTAACCTTGTTTCATTAGATAATAGTTTTGGTTCTTTTCAATAAAATCAACTGAGAAAATTGTACAATGATGCAGACCACTTTGGATAGTATTTAAATTGAGTGGATTTTGAATATATCAATGCAATGCAGAAAGATGGATAACACATCTATACCAGTAATCACAGGCAAATGATATGCAGAACATTTTCTAGAAACATATCTTATATCAAATGATTGGGTTTACGGGACATCTTGAACTATTTGTTCACTAGTATTGGTGTTGTAAAACTGTGTGGTTTCAGATGATTTTAAACATTTAGGGGCATATTTATCAAGGGTCGCATTTCGAGTTTATGGGACTTTCTGAAAAACTGCCATTAACTCCCATAAAATCGAAATTAGACAAAAAAAACAACCAATCGAAATGTATTTAATAAAAAATATTTTTTTTATATTTGGGTGAATAGGATCGACCTGTAAACTTGAATCAATTTCGAATCAAATACGATCAAATCCAATTCGAGTTTTTTTTTTTGTAATTATTTTCAAAAGCCCACAAAATTGGTTGTAGGAGGTCCCCCATAGGCTAAAACACCAATCAATTCAGCAGGTTTTAGAGGGCAAATAGTCTAATTCAAAATCTTAAAAAGACATTTACATGATAAATTTCAAATTTCACATTTTTTTTTAAACTCAAATAGAATTTGGACTATTCCCTAGTCGAATTACACTAAAATAAACTTGAAATTCTAATTTAAAAATTCACATTTTCAATTCAACCCTTGATAAATATGCTCCTTTTTTTATTTCTGTGTTTATTTAATATATAACCATCAGTAGGTGAAAAGAGATACATTATAATATATTTTTTTAACACTAAGGCCAGTGCTTAGTCTACTATTGCACTTTAGCCCTCTGAATTTGTCAGTCACCACTCTACAACCAAATGTTACAGTCTATATATCATATACATGTGGAGGCCTATTTATCAAAATTTGAATTTGTGAGGTTTTAGAGGTTTTTTCTACTTCGAATAAACTCACGACCTTAAAAAAAACTAGAATCTTTGCTCTTTTATTTAAAAATTCAAGTCTTGGAAAAAACTTGAATACCTCCAATTTGTGGAGTTTATAGGCTTAAAAAAACTCAAATTTGTGAGTTTATAAACTCAAAAAAACTCGAAAAACATAAATATTTTTAATTAAAAGATGGCTTGGATTTTGCCTAGGACAACTCACATTGACTTCTACATGACTTCTTACATTCAATTTGTGCTTCATAAATACCAACACACCTCAAATTTGTGAGTTTTTGTGCAAAAAAAATCGAATTGTGACAAAAATTCAAATTTTGAACTGTGATAAATCTCCCCCTTTACGTTGGCAAACATGAAAAAGCTATTATAATGTTTTAATTTTTTTATATTCATCTAAAATTTAAATGAAATATAAAGGGACCAATATATAACTAGTCTTTTGCTTGTTTCACCCTAGCTTCTACCAAGGTTTAACCCAATACTCGCTATCTCAATTCTGCCTGTTATCCAACTATTATGGTCACAACACTTTTTAAAACTTACATTAGTCCACTAGTAGTGTCAAAATTCCCTTAAGAGAGCTCATCAGGGTGTAGAATATAGCAACCAAGGGTGCAGTAACTAAAACAGTTAGGCATAGTTTTTCAAAGACAGCAAACTCCAAACATCCTCAGAGTCTACTGAGGATTCGGCCTGTATATGTATTCTTCTGTATGAAGCACAACACAGAACATGTTTAGAATATTGTTGTTCTTTAAAAGAAGCATCAAAGTTGAAAAGTATCTTGTTCGTGTTTTAAAATTCATGGTCATTTTAAAATACAGTATATTGGCATATACAACTCTCCATGATGGGATAATAATACTGCTTTTACTAGTTCTAAGCAATGTAATTATGAAATAAATTGTAATACTGTCTATTTATTTTTTAATTTAGAAAAAAATGTTCATTTGTAATAATTCAGCCATTTTCCACATTTTGTTAAATCTTCCCTTTGTTTGTGTTAGTACAGTAACATTGCTGGGTTAGGTTTCATTAGGTAAGTGGATTGAACATCATTGTTGAATTATCCAATGGTTTATAATTCTGGAGAGCCACATCAGTATATGTGGATCAGTAAAAGGGAAGTTTCTTTAATTAGATCCCCCCTCTGCTGCTGATCAACATGTACTGCTATAAATGTATCCAGAAGATGACAAATTCAGTTGAGGAAGGTGGCCTGAAGGCAGCCCTAAACCATGTTTCACATAATACCAACGTCTTCCAAAACAGTTTCTCATAATTTTTTTTAAATATTAAGATTGCACTGAAATTCTGGCCATCCTTCTATTTTTCCCTTAGATTCTTATTCTCTATATGATGTGCTCTGTCATCAATAGAGGTAGCTAATGGGGCCTTTGCTCTTGAAAGGTTACCTGTATATATGGCACATTAATATACATTAAGCACATATTACCATATTTAGTTCATATGATTACAAAATGACTACATATAAAATGTAAAACTGTTTTTTTTGTACCTGTTTTTTTGGATAGTATTTAAATTGAGTGGATTTTGAATATATCAATGCAATGCAGAAAGATGGATAATACATCTATACCAGTAATCACAGGCAAATGATATGCAGAACATTTTCTAGAAACATATCTTATATCAAATGAATGGGTTTAGTGGACATCTTGAACTATTTGTTCACTAGTATTGGTGTTGTAAAACTGTGGTTTCAGATGATTTTAAACATTTAGGGGCATATTTATCAAGGGTCGCATTTCAACTCCCATAAACTCGAAATTTATTTAATAAAAAATATTTTTTTATATTTGGGTGAATAGGATCGACCTGTAAACTCGAATCAATTTTGAATCAAATTAGATCAATTAGATCAATTGCAATATTTCTTTCTGAATTTAATTAATTGAACTAATATGATTGGTTTGTTTTTTATGTTGATAAATCTCAACCTCCTAGTTATATAACAGTACAGAACTGGAACCTGTGCACTAGTGCTACATCATTTTTCCTTCTTGTAAACGCTTAAACCTTTCATGATCTCCCATCAAGGTTTACTGATAACTCAAACATGAGAATTGCTTTATTTTGCCACCATACATGAAAATAGATTTTGCTTTCCACGGAAAATCATGTATTGGGATAACCATACATAAAATAACTTGTTGCCATACTTAGTAGATAAACAATGTTCATAGGATGTAAACTATCAACTAAATTTTATTTGATCAGCTTGTATTGTCAAGGTCTAGTAAATATGTTTCAGAGAATAATACAACATCTAGATTTTTTTGATATTTCTGTAAATGATACTTGAGTTTTATATAGGAAACAAAAATAAATGTTTCAAAAATCTCACTGGATACATACATATACATGCATGTTTTCTGACCTATCACATATTGCACCAGATTCAATTTGATGAGAAAAGCTTATCTCCCAATTCAATTCCAGATTTTCCCATGGAGCCAGATTCAATGCAATACAATGCAATTCAATGAGAAACATGTATCTCACTGTTGATCAGATGAGAGTTGAATTGAAGTCAAGGGGGTAAAACTGGAACTAAAATAGGAGAATTTTTTTCTCAAAATGAATCTTGCCCATAGATTTTCACGTGATAAACCATAAAATAACACTTTCTCGTGGAATTGAATCCGGTCCATTATCTGGCACCATTCATTTGTTAATTTTAATGTAAGTGTAAGGGATGGGGACCTTGTGTAGGGCATTCTTATTTCTTAATCAAGATTAATCACTTTTGTATGAATTTTATACACTGGGATTTAATACACAGAGACAATTGAGACAATTACTTAGAAATTGTTCTATCTATGTCATCACAAAGGTGGCAAATTGGACTGAACAAAAAGGTTGAATCACAAAGTAAGGTTTTTGATTTTTTACATTACACACCATAAGATTGGAGAAAACCATCACTGGGATCTGAATTTATATATGTTCTGAATACATTCTGCTATTCTGCATTTCTTAATTTGATTAGTTTGTATAGCAAAGGTTTCACATGATTATTGCAATTGAAAATTCCCAAGTGCCATCATTTTATTATGTAGAACTGGCTTAGCAAGAATTCCTGCTAAGATTTCTGCTCCCTTTTAAAAGTTGACTAAAACATGAACCTGAAAATGTATCATTTTATATTTGATTCATAATCCTTTATTTTCCAAGTTCATCAGAGACACAGTTTTAGAATATGTAATGGCTACACATTCCCACCACAGTAAACTGTCATTTAATATCATATCTGATTTTATGAGTTATAAATGTCTGAGATTTTTAAAAGCTTAAATGAACTTGCTTTGAGATAGGACAGGGAAATTCTTATGTTGGAATTTGCCTTTGCATTTGTAAGTGGATGGTCAATTTAGCTTACTTTCAAACCAGATGGAAGCTTACAGGTAGAAGAGGCAGGATATCAGTGCATCTTAAAAATATAGTTCTGAATTATAGAAATTGCAAAAAATATTATTCTGCTCCAAATGAAAACGTACCATGATTAAAAAATGTGAAACTACATTGCTGAGAAATGCTTTATAAAGAACTTTTTAACAACCATAACAACACATTGTGGTCATCTATACACATGAAGATTGAGGACAAACAAATTGTTAGTATTTAATGACCAATCAAACTATACATCATTCACCACTTTGCTTGCATGCTATAAGTTAACTTGATTTAGAGATGTTCTAAAGCATAAAATAATGATATTCTTATAGAGTCACAAGCCTCCTTCGTAAAGAGAAACTACTTTTTACAAAATATTTTTTCACATATATTTATATTTGATTTGATGTTGTAAACATGATTTTTACTCAATGATTTGTAGGGAAAAACATAATAATAAACATTATGCATCAACATATCAGTAAAGAATAAAATATATATTACAAGGTGGAACCAACAACTAATCTATATAGAAAACTTCTTATTTTAAAACTAGATAGCTTGGGGATTGTTCAAGTGAGTTTTTATATCAGAAATGATATCAGCCTCAAATTTAGCCGTAGATGTTAACCTGGTTTTATGTTGGTTAAAGCTTACTGAATCCCTTGAATCAGTGCAGCATTATATAAAAGATAATATGCTTTAAGCATTTTGAGTTACAAATCTGTACCATGTTGCTGTTTATGCAAAGCCACTCTTATAAGTTACACAAAGAAGCATGTTATGTACATTACACTTGTATATTTGGGTTTCTTGACCACAAAACTGAATTTCAACAATGCACAAATTGCATGGGGTAATTTATTTTAGTATGTCCATGTGTAGCATAGATCAAGATCCTTCCAGTTAATCAAGATGCTACACATAAAAAGATCATTATGGAAAGTCAAGGTACAAAATGCCCTTCGGAAAAATGGATCTTTGTTGAGCTCCAACGTGATAGCTGAAGAGAAATATCCTGTGGATTTTTAAGAATAAGCCTTTTTTACTTTCTTTCTGACACATTGCAGAAAATAAGTCTTTAGTACAATTTCAACAAGTTATTGTAAGTGCTTGGGTCATTGCATTCTGTCAGTGGCGATCATAGGCAGCGGCTGTGGCAGGTGGGGCTCCTCCCCTTGCTGCACTGTAATAATATGGAGAGCCTAAAAAAAAAGAAACATTTTTTCATGTACAGTAGTTATCCTTTTGCGTTTTAATATATTTAAAGTATCATTATGCATGTAAATATAAGAAATCACTCATTATTGTAAACAAATTCCCAAAACAACTCCAATAGGAACCTGTTGCTGGCTACAGAATGTTAAAAATAGTAGGAGTTATTGCTGGGAAGCAAACTATTTTAGCATCAACATAGATTTTTCATTGTCAACAACAGAACAGTATTGCCATTAATGAAAGGTGCAACTTGAAAAACATCAACTGATATTTGAAATGAAGTATCTTTTTGAATAAATAAACACTTGTGCTCAAATCATTTTCTGGGGCTGTTCTATTGTAGCTCTGGTTAAAGTAAAATTGGCATAAATGAAAACTGGTGAGAAACATAACTAAAGCTATTGATCTGTTAGCTGGTATTTGTTTTCTACAATGGCATCTCTAATAAATGATAGGCCCATTTTTAATCATTAGGAGACACTCTAAAGCACATAGTCGATATTTTTCTATACAATTTTTGTACTTTAATTTCATCAGAGGAATTTATGGCTCTCAGAGCAGCAACTACAAGTGGTATAGCACATACTAGGACTAGGGCCCACTTCATTTTAGGGGCTTAATTAAAGTTAAAAATAAAATAAGTAAGGATTTTTGACACTGGCACTAAAGACAATAATTGGATGTAGATGCTATTCTTGTACTACTGGACAAAGGAAATGTTCCTGCACTGGTTTGGTTTACCTTTACATTGATCCATTACATTGATAGTTGCTCTAATACCTTTAAGTATCTTTAATAATATTTCTTGGGTGTTAACTAATAATAATTATGTTAAAGTAGTTCATGCGTTGTGTATAAGATCAAGGTCGAGGTCCATTTCAAAATTCCATTAAAAATCTCCAGTTGAAAGGCTAAATATTCAAAGTATAACTATACTGACCACTGGAACAAAAGACCATGTTTTCCATTGCAAATATTTTAACATGGCAAAAGACAATCAGATGGAAAGAGGTTAATGCTACTTAGAGAAAATTAAATCCAGCAATGTCCAAGAGGTACTTGAATTATTTTTATTTTAGTAATTGTGAAAGGGGGGTTTGAATTCGGCACAACTTCCAGGTTGTATAAGGCTTAACGATAATACATTACAAGCAGAAGGAAAATCGAAAATTAAATATTTATCTTATCTTACTTTGTGGGTCACATTCAGTAACAATTTAAGAAAAAAACACAAGTTACAAGATGTTAATATAAGATAATACTGTATATGGTTTCAATGAACCCTTACTCTATTTGAATTCGTCCTTGAAGCCCCGATAATTTAAAGGAAAACTATACCCCCCAAACAATGTAGGTCTCTATTAAAAGATACTGAGTAAAACAGCTCATGTGTAAAACCCTGCTTCATGTAAATGAACCATTATCATAATAATATACTTTTTTAGTAGTATGTGCCATTGGGTAATCATAAATAGAAAATTACCATTTTAAAAAATAAGGGCCGCCCCCTGAGATCGTAAGATTCACTGTGCACACCTACAGACCACATGTAAGGTCACATGAGCCAATTAACAGACAGAGTTCTGCCTTTTGCTTCCTCACTTCTTCCTGTTACAGTTAGTGTTGTAGTATTTCTGGTCAGGTGATCTCTTCCTGTTACAGTTAGTGTTGTAGTATCTCTGAGGCAGCACAGATAGAGTCACGAAATGGTGGTTCAAGGCAAGACATGTAAAAGGGCAATATTTATGTAAATATATATCACAGTTTGGTAAGATTCTTTAATATGTCATTCAATTTGATATAAACTATCTGTTGCTTAAGTATTCATTTTGGGGGTATAGTTTTCCTTTAATAAACAGGGTTAACCTGGGCCTGTGGGACACTGAAAAAAAATCCGGTGGGTGCTAACCAGAACACTCCAACAATTGGAAAAAAAACATTGGAAATGTTTTTAATAAATAGAAACATTTATCAGCTGGTAAGGGAGTCAATTCATCAGAATGCATTCAACTGCTTTGAGCTATAAAAACAATTTATAACCCAGCAAGAAATTTTAAATCGTTCATGAGCTGGCATCATGCAGATCATTTCTGACCTCTGAAAGTAACCTGAAAGTAAACTCTCCCTGGGTTTTTCTCCCTCCTTCAAAAGTACCTATGTCTAATCGTCTACCCTTACAATCCTAGGATTTCTGCCAGTTGCAGTTAAATTGCACAACTCACACAGTCATGTTCAGTATAAAAAACAGAGACCGTGTATCAAATAAAATCCTTTATGATGAACATCAAGTTGGAAAGTAATGAGGGGGAATGGTAAAGAAGTTATTAGAACAAACCAGCATGAAATTGAATCATTTTTCTTCATTAGACAGCATTTGCCATTATCTAGTTTCTGCGTGTGTGTGTTAAACAGCCTTAAAAATGTCCTATAGTTCATGTCAGCACTACCGCCCAAATCACTCCCAATTTACATGGAGAGAACCAGTTTCATAAAGGAACATCACATTAAATCAAGGCTTCTTTCACACTTCAGCTATTCAAAGCCTGGTTACATCAATGGCACTTGAACAATTTCTTTCCATCGTGGAAACCAAAGATTTTTTTTTTCATTCATAGTCTATTTCTGGAAATTGTAAAATTAAATCCAGCAGTGCATAAAACACTAATTATTTTCTAATGCACATTTATTTGTTCTTTTCCCTTTATCTTAACTGAATAATATCTAATTCTTTCAGTTCCTAACTGGAGATTGACTTCAAAACTATTTTGAAAGTGTTTAAATTAATTGACTGTTAATAAAGTAATGTACACACATTTTATATTATTTCAACACCCCATGCTTAATCTTTAAGTAGAGATAAATACATTATTTTGAGATGACATTGGGTATTAGAACCTTTTTGCTTCTCACAATCTTGATGAATTGAAAAATAATTTGAAAAAATAGGGACAGAATAAAGTAAAATAGGTATTTGCCACAACACCTTTATAACTTTAAAGAGCTTTAAAGAACTCTCTCTCTGGTCTTCATTCTTAGGGGCCTATTTACTAACCTTTGAATTTCTTTTTTTTTTCACGAATCTCTAAAAATTTGTGGTTTTTCTTTTTTCTTTAAAACTCTAAAAATTTTAGATTTATTCAGTGTAAAAACCATGAAAAAACTGTGCCCATAGGAGTCAATGGGAGCTGTGTTGATCATACTGGACCTTTTTTCTAATCACTCTGACTTTAAGAGGTTTTTGGATTTTTTTCCACTGATAATTGTCTGAAAACTCAAATTTTTAGAGGTTTTAGAGATATTAGTGTTTTTTCAGATCGTTCAGTGTTTTTTTTTCATTGTTATTTTTTTATATTCGGATAGTTTATAGTCATGTAGAAGTCAATGGCAGAGGTCTCTTGAACCATTTGAAGATTTTAATTTTATGATTTAATTAAATTTTATGATGTTTGGTTTTTTTTGTGGGTTTCGCTCAAAAACTCGATGAATTCGAGCAATTTGAGTTTTATCCCGTGGAATATCGATTAATTTGAGTTTTTGGGTTGTTCACCCCTAATTCACTGATTTAAGTATTTCCAATTTAATTTTTTTTTTTGTATTATCTTTATTTAATTTTTTTAATACAAGGGGACTTGGGGGGGGAGGGTACAGAAGGAAGAAGGGGAGAGGGGAGGGGGGTAAATACCACATTAATTATCATTTCATTTTATACAAGTAGTAGTACTCAGTTAATCATAGGGTCTGTCGTATTATTTCTTATGCTGCCCTATGGGTTTAATGATTCTCCCAGTATTCTATCCAGGGGTACCAAATACTCCAGTAAATACTACTACTATTCTTTGTGATATGTGTTAGTTCTTCTAAACGCCTAATGAGTGAAGAAGGTGAAGGGTGAGAGGATCGGTTACTAAATTTTCAGAACCAGGCAGGATGTTCAGCAGAATTAATGCATGGTTATTTAATCTAAAATCACTTTTGGTGACAATTTTTATCACTTTAATAATATCTTCCCAGTATGTAGTTAAATTAGGACAGGTCAGCCATATATGGTCATGTGTTCCCTTATTTTCCTTACAACGCCACCAGTTAATGGTAAATTTCGGGGATATTTTATTTAGTTTGGCGGGGGTAAGGTGCCATCTGGTAACCAGTTTGTACGAAGCCTCCCTAGTCCTTGAGGCTCTTGACGATTTATGGATTGATTTAAATATGGATTCCCACATGTGGTCGGATGTGTTAATATTTAATTCTTTGTCCCATGTAATACAAAAAGGGTTCTTAGATGGAGGATAGGCCTGAGAACTTAGAAGGATTTTATAGGCTTTTGCAAGAACTTTATCCACCTCTAGTGGTGTCGTAAGTATTTGTTCCCAACTAGTTGCCGGTCTTTTCCAATTTAATACATTATTTGCTTGAGTAAACCCGAGAAGTTGATCTTCGGATCTTATCTTTCGGATGACAACCCCAATGCTTCTGAATATCAGTTAATGATATCAATTTATTGGTTATAAATAAGTCGCCCATTCTTGTTTTTCCATTTTACCATTCGTTTCACCTGTTAAAAGAGCCCATTTAGTTTTTTCTTAAATAGGAAAACATTCCTTATTTTGTTGGGCACCATAGTCTTTATCAAGATAAAACTATATAGTGTCTACCATCATACAGGCTGGGATTTATGGGAAGTCGTAGGGTGGTAAGATTTTAGCTTTAGTGAAGCTAAAACTATTTTCAGCCCCAAATATGCAAAATAATTCCTCAGCTCAAAATTAAGAGACTTTCTGAACCTGAACCTTGGAATCATTTTGAACATCTTTTTTTTCCATTGTCTATTTCATTTGCATATATTAGGCATCCAAAAAATGGACGCCGGCATCCATTTTTTTTTTTTACACCGCCGAATTTTCGCTGCGGTTTCGCAAATTTATTTGGTGGCGGGAATTCGCAGCTAAAAAATCCATTGGGATTTTCACTCGATTTTATCGAGTTTTTCCCAGATCCAATTAAATCCAGCTTTTTCAATAATTTATACGGTCAAATCATGGATTCCAGTTTCGGTCTGACTTTTTTAAATTAAATAATCTGAAAAATTCAGATTTTGATAAATAATCCCCTTGGTGTTTGTTTCTAATATTAAGCTATTTTAATTAACCAAATCTGTGAATTGTGTCAAACGATAAAAGGTTTCCCAAAACTGTAAAACTTAAGCAATGTGTAGTGCGAATTAAAGAACTTGCTATTTATAGAGGACTATCTATCTATGCAGTACAATATACATGTATTAAAAAATAAATGTTGCTAAAAGAATAAGCCATTATACAGTTTGGTTAAATATTTATCTTAACATTAATTACATTTATATTGGAAATTACGATGGCAGTAAGAAAACAGATTTAGGGTTGGGGTGTTATTGGACAAAAGTAAATTTCACTTTATAAAATCTATTCTAGAAAGCTTTATTATTTTATACCACAACTAACTTGAAAACATAATGACTGACCAAAATAGACATATTTACCCAAAATGAAAGAGAAAATGCAATCCAAAAAAGGCAGTTAGGCTCATAAGCCATTGTGTCATTCTTCATCAGAAAGTGTTTTGTGAAAAGCTTTCTATAGCAATCACAGGTACTGTAATGAGTGTTTAGCAGAATCAATGCAAACTGAGCAAAAGCACAATATATAACTATAAATCTGCTGTGTGTCTTGGGAGCAGAGCAAACTTTGCAATGGCTATTGAAGGAAGTAATATACTCACCTAACAAGCCAGGATTAGGGAATCTCCAGGAGTCATTGTATGATGAATACTGTGGATGGCTATATGGGCTTCCAGAGAAATCACTTCCTAAATACAAAATATGAATAGTGTATTTAATGAATCAGTTTATTTTTGTACTGTTGCGATACAAATTAAAAGTTAAATTTCAAACTGTAAATATAAATTGTAGGTGTATGGTCTACAAGCAGAAAACAAGAAGAAAATTCAGATCTTAATGTAAATGAAATAAACTCCACTTCAAGGGGTGATCCTGGCCCCTCTACCGCCTTATAGTCAGCTTGATGTAGCTGCCGCCCCCGAAGAAGGCAGAGGAGTATAGAGGTGCCAGGATGCTAGCGCAGAGAGCATAATTGCGCTCTCTGCGCTAGTAGAGCCGAATTTCCGGTTTGAAAAATGGAAATTCAGCTCTTAAAGTTACCAGGAGCGGCATTTTTGCTGCCCCTAGTAACTAGTGGGTCGCTGTCGCCTGAGGCAAGTTTCTCAACTCCACTTTAAGACTTCAGTGCCTATAGGTTCAATTATTTATGCATTATCATCTATCTGTTTATTTATATTTCCACCTAGTTGCCCAAACCTATTTTCCTTTATATTTGCAAGATTTCTAGACAAAAGATAATATCAAGTTGTTTTTTTCCCAACTGGCTTTACTTAAAAGATCATTTAAGAAGCTGGTTCATTGTTTTATCTTTTTATTCTGCTATACCAAGTTTCTCCTTACTGACTGCTTTTACAAACACATATCTCTAGGACTCTCTAGGGATACTCTAGTGCCTGACAAGCCCAGCCTTCCAATTCTCTAGTTTTTATGCCTCAGTGATCAAACTGTCAGCCTGAAGCAGCATAGACTAGCCAAAAGCATCAATACAATCAATGATTTTTTAAAAAGTGTTTTAAATCACCTATATGGCACCAACAAATTTTTCAGTGCTGGAAAAAAGATCTTGAATGTAGGCAATTTGCTAAAGAAAAACACTTTTTTCCCCTTTCATGCATGTGACTATTACATATATGTTTTAAGAACAATTTAAAAATGGCTGTTTTGAGAAGAAGAATAAAGGGACTAGTTAAGGTTCAAGGAATCACAGATAATAATGAATGTGTTATAATGAAATACGATCAAAAGAGCAGCTGCTTAGTGAGGAGAGAACATAGAGAGAAAGGAACACAGATATCTAAAGTACATACAATTAAAGCATTAAAGCATTCATAGGAATGAATAGAAATGTGAAATGTCCAGGCAAAAAAAAAGGAAAAGTCGCCAGTGTTATTTTAACTTTAATGCATTTTCGGCAGACAGGATATGATGTAAGTGACAGAAGATTGAGAAAGATCAAGCTTCATTTTATCAGTTCGCCTGGTCTGAGGTGGCAAAGTCAACCCTGGCGAAAGAGGTAACGTTCAGTAAAATCCACACTTTAATGAATTTGCGGAGCTTCGACCATTCGCCTGAGCGAAAAGTCGCCTTGCGATAGAGTGTGAATGAACGCTTGTGACGATCTCTTTCGCTAGCAAATTGTCATCTTCGCCTGTTAGTGAATTGGCGATGTCCCTGAGGATTGGATTTCTGGCGAATTTTCGCTAGTGACGGCCCCCTTCTTCCTTTAGAAAATCTGCCCCAAAGAGTTTAATCATGGTTTCAAAAAGCTCTAATACCACTAAAATGTGGCCTTTAATAAATGAGCCTCCCAAATTTTAAATGATTTTTAGCAAACGTAAGTTGTGTTCCCAATTACCCTTATCTGGAAAATGCCAGGTATCAAGCAATCCAGACATTAGATCCCATGGCCATAATATATTTGTGAAAACAGAAATATGATGGCAGCAAAATTAAAATATTATCCTTAATATTTCCATTTTTTGCTTAATGATTATCAGTGCTTTACAGAGATTATACATTAGTCACTGACTCGGTGGAAATTACAATCTAAGGTTTTTTGCAAATCAACAAAAGAGCTGAGAGAAAGCAAACGAAGAGGCAGAACTTGCTGCTAAGTGCTCTTTATTGCACACAACATGTTTCGGGCCCAGAGCCCTTTATCAAGTGATAAAGTGATAAAGGGCTCTGGGCCCGAAACATGTTGTGTGCAATAAAGAGCACTTAGCAGCAAGTTCTGCCTCTTCGTTTGCTTTCTCTCAGCTCTTTTGTTGATTTGCATATATCCTACACCTGGAGCGGGGGTGCCTTGCTGAGATTGAGAGCATAGCTGCCAGTTCCCCAGTCATCCTGTTATATTGTCCAAATCTAAGGTTTTTGTTGCTGTTTTATCAATAGGGAACTAACTTTCCTGTATGTTTTTGGGGTGCATGAGAAAGGAAATGAGAAACCAATGCAGGCACAGGGAGAACATACAAACTCCTGGCACTCCGGCCAGCAGTGATAACAACTGAGTCATTGGGCTACCGACAAATAAAGGCTGTTGGTCACTTCTGGTATCCTTCCTGATAGGAGGCTGACTTGAAGGAATTTATCAGCATGCTGTCAGTAACAATTTTAGCAGAGATAAAAGGCTGGAGAACATGTAGAAGAGTTAAGAAAACATCCATCAGTTATGGTATCATAGTTTTAATACAACAAGCTCACCACGAAAAGTGGAACTCATTGAAAACCATCCAGTAGAATCCTAATGAAATAAATTGGAGAATGTGAATTGCCTGTGGCACTAAGATCTACCGGCACCAACAAATTGGTTAATGGACTGTGACTAGCAGGCCTTGTAAAGGATTCCACAGACCACTAGCTGCCGTTTATATAATTTCTATCTTAAAAAGGCAACATAACACTTTAAAAAGCATATTTATCAAAAGTCGGTTTTCAAATTCATGTGAGTTTTTTTAAACTCCCCCAAACTCCCATAAATTCGAAATTCGACTAGTCGAAATGTATTAATAAAATCACATTTTTTAAACTCTGACTAATTTAAAGGACCCGGAAACTTTCAAGTTCTTAAAGGGCCAGAGTATGATACTGTAAATCTCAAAATTCAAATTAAAACTCGAATCAAGTTTGTATTATTCACATTTCGAATTTGAGAGCTTTGAACAAAATGTTTTTTCTAAAATTTTAATTCAATTTTTCCCTTCAACCCGTAATTAATCTGCCCCTTAAACTTGCTGGTCAGAGGTTTAGACACTTTCAATTAAACATGGCATTTGTATTTGTATTATGTGTTTTTTAAAAAATGTTACCACATTGTCAGATATTAAAGAGCTAAGTTAGAATGGCAGTTGCTGTTGTGCAAAAATGGGAACAATTGTGGGGATTGACATCATTCAATAAAGATGTCCAAAGTCGATCCTTTCATTTCTGCACAGTCATGTGGTTGTCATAGTTGCTTCTGTCCTGCCTACTGTTGCAAATTGTGCACCATTGACCAATTTATAATTTGGATCTTCAACACAATAGGTTTTGCTTCCAGTAAGGAGTAATTATATGTTCGTTTGGATCAGTACAATGTACCGTTTTATTATTACAGAGAAAAAGGAAATCATTTTTAGAAAAATTTGGATTATTTGGTTAAAATGGATTCTATGGGAGATGGCCATTGAGTATTTTAGAGCTTTCTGTGTAGTGGGTTTCCTGATAACGGATCCCATACCTGTATTCTAGTTTTAATGTTCAGTAAGTTTGCAGCTGACTGTCTCTTTAAAATGGAATTTACCACTTAACTCTCCTTAAAATCCTTTACATCATATCCCACCTTAATGTCTAACAATAATAATAATAATAATTTGGTGTGTTCACAAACCTTTCTGGAAACCTATTTCTTAGTGATAATTACCTTTATTCAACTGTATTTACATAGAGCATCTTTAACAAATTCCCAGCTTTCTGTGACTTTGTACTTGCGTTTGAACACTTTCCTTTGTAGGGGTAATCACACGGATCATAAAGTTTTTCAGCAATTTCCAATAACAATCATAATTCGGGGAGTTAAGCTATGCTTGACTGCGTGGAGAATCAGGCTAAATACTGCACTTAGCAACCTAAATTTACAGTAGCAGCTTGTGTATTACATTAAAAAGCACAGAAAGGAATAGCTGTTTAATGCACAACAAATCTATCTCTATGACATATTTGCGCTGTACAACATGGATTATACTAAAAAGATTATAAACCAATAAAATATACTGTATAGCAAACATTAAATCCTACTAGAAACGCAACTGTAACAACTGAACGAGAAAGAAAAATGGCATTTCTTTAAACTACTCTATATAAGCTGTAGACTCTCATTAGGGTATGTTACTGAATGGGAATATTTTACCAGGTTGTTTTTTTTTTGTTTTTTTTTAAAAAAAAACCTTTTCCTAAGCAGAGATGTTTCCTGACATTCTTTAAATTGTCAAATATTTTAAATGTGAACTACCATTACTCCCTGGGGTGGGAAAAGAAGTTAAATGGATATGTTCATTATTTTTATGGTGTCATTTTTATTTCTAAATTACACTGTTTACACTGCAAATAATTCACTCCACCATATAACATTTTATTGCCGAACCAACAAGTGTATTTTTTTTTGTTGTAATATTGGTGTCTAGACAGCCATCTCAGGTCATTTTGCCTGGTCATGTGCTTTTAGAAAGATCCAGCACTTCATAATGGAACTGCTTTCAGATATGCTATTGTTTCTCCAACTTAATGTAACTGAAGGAGTTGTAGTGGGACCAGGGAGCTGTCACCTGGTTACATCCTCGTTGTTCTATTTATAAGCTGTTTGGGGGGGAGGGAGGTGGGTGACTCCAACTTGCAGTGCAGCAGTAAAGAGTGACTGAATGTAATCAGAGCACAAGTGACATGACTGAGGGCACCTAGGAAACCGACATGTCTAGCCCCATGTCAGACTTTAAAATTAAATATGAATCATTACTGTTAATATCTTTTATTTATATAGTAAACATAGCACATACTCCATACATTTGTTAAATGCAACAAAGGGCAGACTTTTTGAAGATTCAAATTTGACTTTTCCCATATTTCAAGATTTTTTTGCAGCAAAAATCGCCAATTGATTGAAAACTCGATTTTCAGAATTTATTAAGCACAAAAATGTGAATATAAAAATTCCTCATCTAAAAGCTATGATTCAAAATTTAGATGAATTAAAAATGTCACTAAAAATTTAAAATTTAGTTTTTGCCATTTTCTCATGTTTTTGAAAGAGAAAAAAGTGTGAAGTTGTTGCTCATATAAATCAGTGCAAATAAGTTCAGATACTTTGTTCAAATATAAATTAGCATTATTCTGCATGTACTCCTATGCCTAGTGCTGCACCTACTTTTGGCATATGAACCCTAATATGTTTTATTGGTAAGTGATGCAAAGACTAATCTATGGTTGGTTAACCTAAATACAAAAAAAAAGGCTCAAATATATATCAAGACATTTTTGAATATATATTGCAATGTTTTAAAGCCACAATGTACAATTTTTTTCTGAAATGTCAGATTAATTGTGGGTGTAAGTAGGAAATTAGAAAAGACATCCAATCTATACAAAACAATGGACATTTTGGGACAGATATATCAAAATTGTTAATTAAAATATTATATCATATTTATCATTGTGGATTTTTTTCTATATTTCTCCACATACTATTTTCATTTTAGTTTCTAGTTGTGTGTTCCGTGAAAGGGGTTGTATTTATCCATAAATCCAGCCACTTCAAAGAATTTATGAATGTGTAATGAATACATATGGATACTCTTTGACGGACAATATTCGCCTGACAAACTCAAGATCTCAAAGTGGAGACAACAAATTTAACATTTACTATACCCACAGTTCAGTTACTTCAATGCACTGTGTCAGACTTATATAGGTTGTGGCCAGGGGCGCTCCGCCAATGAGGCTATTTGAGGTACTCGCCTCAGGCAGCAGCGCCCCCCTGGTTGCCAGGGGCCTGGTAACTAAGAGCTGAATTTCCGGTTTTCAACCCAGAAATTCGGCTCTTCTAGTGCAGAGAGCACAATTGTGGTCGTGGGCGGCAAAAACTAAGGCCGCCTCAGGCGGCAAATTGGGCAGGATCGCCCCTGGTTGTGGCAAAGTACTGCATTTCTTACTAACAGTATACTGTATGTGGATAAAATTAAATAGAAATCAGATGTCAGACCATAAGGGCACTGTAGGGCCTGAAACACGTTGTGCTGCTATGGTCTGCAATAAATATCCCTAAGCAGTATATCTGCACGTTGGCGCTCTCCTCCTTCATCACATTTTCTGTTCCAAGGCAAATGGATTGATGCATCTTACCTGCATGCCAGAAGGCTGTGAGACTGATTTCCTATCCCAACACCAATTTATGTCTTGTTTACCCAAAAGATTATTCTTTAGTTCATGATTAACCATTATATATTCTAAAGTTTCCCAAACTGCTATTATGGCCAGGAGGACTCAAAGCAGAGAAAAGATGGCCAACCTGGTGGAAAGATTTTGCCCATGTTAATTTGCTGTCCAAGATGCTTCTCAGAGATAATGTTATAATGATTTTTAATTAAGTTGTGAGGCAGCTGGGGGTTGAAAGTATTAAGCTACATATCCAGAGATGGTTACAATGACCAGTTGCATTAGGCTTTTACAAACTTGTGATATTGCTGTTATTTAATTGAGCAAATAAACCCATTTTGCATCTGTTTTGATATTTGGGACTTGTACTGTATGTGTTAATAAACTGTCCAGTTTCTAGGCATATTGCACCTTTTTATCTAATATATGTAGGATCTTCACTCCTATATAATACTGCACCTTTATTACACTGCTATAGATCAGCAATTCCTCAACTGAAAACTTCAATATGGATTTTAGTATCACAACCAACTACTGAAAACAATACCATTCTCACCCACATTGCCTAGGTAAAAAAGTGGTGCATATAACTAGCATCCACATGCATGACACATTTTGTGCAAGTTACAGAATGTGCAATGTTGTTGGTGCCACCATAGGTTTAACAAAATGGTGATTTACACTGATGTTAAGTAAACTAAATAACCCAGCATATCACCTTGCATATTGCAAACCTATGCTATTGTATTAATCAAATACTCTTTTACATTGACTTAAAGCATAGTTTTGCATGTTATGGAAAGCCCGCCCCAAGCATCCAAGATATAGATCCCATACCATCAGTGTCAACAGGTTGATAGTTTGGCCTTTATATTGGTACCAAGTTCTATTGTTCTGGCACCTCTTTTAGCTTTTCCTTTTGCCTAGAACTCCAATTTTCTAAATATGGTTCTAAATATGGTTTATATTTAATTTCATGTAGTTGGGTGTGGGCATCTTTACAAATACAAACACATTTATACTGTATTTCATTCTTGTCACCTATTGAGTAAAGCTGTAACTTTTAAAAACCTCTTCTATTTAGTACTCTATGTAAGTCCAAGTGCAGAAGCTTACATTGCACAAAATGTGTCTGGTGATAGATGAGGCAAGGGTTCAGGCAGATGCACCTTGCTGTGAAGTCACTGGGCTGTGCATGACCTGCACTGCCTGACATAAAATTTTAATACTGTTCTCAACTTATTTATGAAACAACTCAGAGGCCTTTATGGAACATGGGAGAAATAAGAAGATTTACACATGCAATTATGACTACAGAGGGAACTGTTTTATACCTAAAGATTTTTTAGCTTAATACCCTGAATTGTTCTAGTGTCGAGTAATAATTGCTAAGAGTAATTTCTGTTATATAGCACTATTGTCAAAAATAATTATTTGACTGTATATTTAAATATATATATATATATATACATGCAAAAGGTAAGGTGCACACTGGGAACTTTTGCTTAATTTAAAAAGTCAATTTTATTACATACATTTTAAAATGGGTCCCCATTTAATAAAATTGACTTTTTACCTAAGCCATGTTTAGTGAGAACTCTATGGGGTAGATTTATCAAAATGTGAGAGTGGCGGAATTTCACTCTAGTGGACTGCAGCCACTTTCTCTAACTTCACTCTTTGATAAATATATCTCTATGCATTGCACCAGATTGCAAAGTGCAGAGTGCAGGTCTAAGTAGTGCAAGTAAGCCCTGTAATTAGCAGCTAATACAAGGCGTCAGATTCATCTTTCATCTGCGAATACAGGGGTAGGCATGTGAACACCCAGGGGTCACCCCCATTCTTGCCTCTTACATTGTAGGTGCAACTCTTTACATTATTTACAGGCAGAAAGGCACACATCTTCAGGGAAATGATATTTTGTGGGCAAAAATACTGTGCCTATTTCTTGCACTTTGCACCTTACCCCCTTTTAGTAAATGAGCCAGCCCTTGGATCTTTTAAGTGGCACAAAGCTTTTTATGTTCACGAGTTATACTGCTGATACTTGCTTTACCTTTTCCATAGAGAGTAATTGGCCAGACACTAAATGACTTTCCCTGCAGCTTAATCATTACAGGTGAATCTTTCTATGTCTCCTTTGTCTTAGAACACTCTAAGGACATCATCATTAATTCTTTGGATAAAAGAAACGTAACACTTAATTTTTCAAATACACATAAAATGTTATTGTAAAATTCTAATATCAAGTTTTAAAGAATTTTCAGGATATTACAAAAAAACATGTGCGGCCTGTGTAGGGTTATGTTTAATCATAGTGATAAAATTAATTCACTTAACTGACATTTGGCCAAATTAGATTCCAATGACACCGAAAGTGTTTAAGAACAATGTTATACAGGTATGGGACCTGTTATCCAGAATGCTCAGGACCTGGGGTTTTGTGGATAATGGATCTATCCATAATTTGGATCTTCATACCTTAAGTCTACTAGAAAATCATGTATATATTAAATAAACCCAATAGGCTGGTTTTGCTTTCAATAAGGATAAATTATGTCTTAGTTTGGATCAAGTACAAGGTAATGTTTTTTTATTACAGAGAAAAAGGAAACCATTTTTTAAAATCTGAATTATATGGATAAAATAGAGTCTTTGAGATGTGGCTTTTCCGTAATTCGGAGCTTTCTGGATAACAGCTTTCTGGATAATGGATCCCATACGTTATAACAATACATTATGACCTGGGAAGCCCAAAATGAAACAATCTTGAGGATCAGCTCCAATTAACTCTTTTCAAAGTCACTTGTCGGAACTCAATAGTATGTCATTGATAATATGTCCCACGTGGCTTTTCTAGAAGAAAATACTAAAGTATGTGTTTTCTGGTCATCTTGTCAGAATCTCATGGAGAACATGATTCTGAGAGTGGGTCTGACAGCTAGCTGCTGAATTAAAGCTATATGCATGCTAATTTCAAGTGTGCTAAGCAGGTTGGCAGATCTAGAGCAAGTAAAATGCTCTGTATGTTTAGACCAATGCTGGACTGATCTAGCTGTGTTAATGAGCAAAATATGGTAATATTTGTTATCGCAAATTGTTATCAGAAATTTTTAACCCATCTCATGATATTGTTTCTTCCTTGTTCTTCCAAATACAAAATGTTTTGCTTAGACACTTTGCTTTGCATGGGCTGAACTCCTACTCTTGCATTGACTGACCAGTCCATGTACAGCCTCTCAGCATGAGTTTATATAATAATAAGTGGCATATTAAAATAACTAAATTGTAGATATCTGTAAATATTGCACTTTTACATCTCTTACCTCTCTCTTATGGACTGTGTGCTGCCTCAGAGATCACCTGGCCAGAAATAATGCAGTTCTACAGTAACTGTAACAGGAAGAAGTGTGGGAGCAAAAGACAAAACCTTGTCCATTAATTGGCTCATGTGCCCTTGGTTTGTTAGTGTGCACCATGAATAGTACACTCCCAGGGGGCGGCCCTTAATACTTAAAATGGCAGTTTTCTATTTAGGATTACCAAATGACACATAGTGCTATAAGAGTATATTATTAATGAGATTATTTATTTACATGGGCTGTTGTGCAATATATTTTTTATAAAAAATATATTGCACAACATTGCTCGGGGGGGTATTGTTTTAATTATATACAGAATGTTGTATTATTAGCCTATTTTAAGGAAACACAAACCAATACATGTCCTGAAATATATGGGTACATCAGATCACTGCCTGTATTCATTCCTGCACACAGGAACTTTTACAAAATAAAAGCAAATTACAGGGTTGTAAAAATCTCAATAGGGATCACTGGTACTTGTCAGGCACTATATTTTCCACCAGTCCCAGGAGACAGGTTTGTTCTATAAATTTGTTACTTTTGGCCAAAATGTATCAATCAGTGGGCAGGTCCAAAAAGCATGAGCTAATGTGCCCGGGCTCACTCCACATTCAAAACATAAGTTATTTTGCATAAGGCCTATGGAATGCAGCCTCACAGGTTCTGTGTATTGTATGGTATTGTATCAGATTATAATTGCTACTGATTACAAAGGGTAAACATGAGTGAGTAATGTCCTCCCAGACCTCTAAGTCTAGCTGTGGAATATCAAATGCCCATTTACTATAGCTTTGTGCAAAGGGATTACCCCTTTGCTTGTTGAGGATAGAGTAGATATGGAAGGTTAGACCTTTCATAATAGGTGCCCTGAGTGTTTCCTCGAGGGTTGAGAGGGAGACCCTGGGAGGAGTAGGAAACTAGTTATTTGCTGCATGTCTGAGCTGTAAGTATCTGAACCAAATATTCCTTGGGAGGTTAGAGTTTCAGAAGACTTAAAGTTTTGATTTTCATACAGTTGTACCAGATATTTGATTTTATACTTTGCCCACAGTGCTGGGTCCGGGATGGCTCATATGTGGATTACACTATATGGGGTTGTAGGGGGAGACAATGTTTTGTACCTCTTTGTCCTACCTGAGGGCTTTTACCCATGTCCCGGGTAACATGCTTAGGGTAGAGGGGGCAGCTCCTTTGAGTAGTCACCGTAAAGGAATGGTAGCAAGTGATTCAATCGATTCAGCTGCCTCTGCTAATATGGGAAAGGCATTATTGTTGGCTGAGGCAGAAAACCACCAGGCTACATAAACTAGCTATGTGGCTTTGCTTTTTTTGGAGCTGTTAAGGTTTTAAGGCGTATGCGCAGTTGTTTATTGGTCCATATAAAGGAAATAGTCATCGAGTCTAGCTTAGCAAACATATTGGCTGGGAGGGGAGTTGGGGAGTTATGAAATATATATAATAGTTTGGGCAGTACTACCATTTTTATAAAATTAATGATACCCAATAGATTGAGCGGGAGGCCTGCCCAGTGCAGGAAATTGTTGCTTAATTGCTGTAGTGTTGGGTCTATATCCAGTTGAATTTGTACAGATCCTGACTGACCCAGACACCCAGATAATTTAACACCTACACCTTTTGTAAGGGGTGTGTTGGGTGAAGATGGGAGGTGGGTAATGGTTTGTTTAGTGCCATATATGTGGACTTTTGCCAATTTACTCTTAACCCTGAGGTCTCCCCAAATTGGTTCACGAGTTCATGCAGTACCGTATTGGATTGCCCAGGGTCCGCCAAATTTACCAATGCATCATTAGAAACTTAACTTTATTTAACACTAGGATTCTGAAAATTGGGTATTGGAAATTCCTTAATTAGCCATGTATCAGTTCCTGCCTTGGTAGATACATTTAAATCAAACGCAATAAAAAAAATGCAAAAACACAAATATACTAGTAGACTGTTACATATACGAACATTTAAAAGATATTGCCCTGTGTGCTATAATGACATTGCATTCCGTCAAAAGTCAAGCACAGGAGCTTTTTAATGGTTCATAACCTTAAAGGGAATAGTATTCTCCTAAAAGCTGTTTAGAACAATGCATTTTCTGATTATAATTAAATGCTTACATTCTACTAAAATAATATACTGTGCCAAGGCAAGCAATGAGGCACCCCCCAATCTAACTAACATCTTAATCGAATTATCACTGCCTTCTGACTTTAGAAATCCAGGGATCAACTCATGTGTCAACTCACTGTATCCTTTGATTTAGGTAATGATATTTGCAAAGCATGTTCTACGGGGAAAAGCCTCCATTATTGAATATTCTGTGTAATGATATTTACAAAATCATTTATGAACAATTACCAACAATTCATGAACAATTGGGGAAAAATTACAATGTGCAGGGATTCATAGTTTTGTATGCACAGTAAGCTAGAAACTACAGTATACTGTGTATTTAAGGGAAATAACTAATACGTATTTAAAGGGTAAATTGTCTAACTAAGAAATTCCCTAGATTTAGATGACTTCAGTTTGTTAATTTGAGTTTGTTAATTTCAACCCCCCAGTGTGGGAGAATGAGATCAAGTCAACCCAATAGTTCCCATGGAAAGACAGGGGCCTTTCTTCTGGCAGGTTCAGAAGTTACAGGAAATCTGCATCAAGTCGGTCCTTATATGTGAGTTTTGTAACAAAGTGAATTAAACATTTGTTTATTCCTAACCAGGAGCAGTTTGGGGCATCTCCTTGAATATCACAATACCCCTTTATGTATTCAACAAAAGGATTTAACACTTTTCAGCAGCATTTATCATATTCATTCTGTAAAGAGTTAAATACATCTCTTCTATAATGTCTTGTAAGGAGAACAACTGTATTCTTTGCATTAACTTTTATTATTAACTTTTTACAAGTATGGGATCTGTTATCCAGAATGCTCGGGACTGAGGTATTCAATATAAGGGATCTTTCTGTAATTTGAATCTCCATAATTTAAGTCTACTTAAAAAGCATTTAAACACTAATTATACCCAATAGAATTGTTTTTCTGCAATAAACATTAATTATATCTTAATTTGGATCAAGTACAAGGTACTGTTAATAGTGTTATTATTACAGAGAGAAAGGTAATCATTTTTTAAAATCTGGGTTATTTGATTAAAATGCAGTCTATCGGAGATGGCCTTCCCATAATTCACATAGCTTTCCAGATAACAAGTTTCCGGATAATGGATTCCATACCTGTATTATCAAGTAATAATATTAAGGTCTACATCTGGCAGCTTTTGTCACCTCTAAGGGAGAAATGCAATTTCCATAACAAGCATTAAATACATTTGTATAAAGTTTTTCATTCAAACATTAATCCCACTCAAGAGTCTTGAGCAATAGAATTTGACAGTTCAAGATGTATAGGCTTACGTGAGTTCTTTGCTTATAATTAAAACCCAGTTTCAAAATTCTTCAGGGCACAGATTTAACTCAATTCTCAATATGAAGCAAAACAAATTTGTTTGTAGGTAACATCAATATACAGTTCAGTTTTACTGCAGTTCATTGCATTTACAACAATGAGAATACATTCTTGAATTTTTTTTTTTGTAATCATCCAGATGAAAAAAATTGACAGCGTAATTTGCCTTAAAGACGTATTATTGAAAACTCACCAGGCACCATTCCTGTCAGTGTTGGAGCAGAATAGCTGCCCTGTCCAGCAGGGGGGACATGTGGAGGGTATCCAGGGAGGGTGGTGCTCGCCAAATCCCGACCTAAGGAATAAAGCACAACAAATCACCAGGCGAGAACTCATAAATGCCAGGCTTGTTATTCTACATCTCCCCAAGTGCCAAGAATGCTGCCAATGAATTTGTCATTGTAGTGCAGTGTGAATATCAAGATATCTTGATATGCTTGGCAGGTCAAGGCATTATTTTTATCTGTGCACTGCAAAATATTTGGATCAAAAGAAGCAGAAAACATCAATAACAAATGAATGCCTCTGTTTTATCGTAGGCAAACTTTTTATTAAAACAAGGCTTTTGATTGGATGTTATAATTTGCAGCAGCAATTTAAGTATTATTTTGACCTAACACATCTGGTTTATTACTATGCTTGAAATGATGAGCTTTTGATCACTCCATACTCAATAGCTATTATATATAGATTCAGATAATATTACAATGAAGATGCATTTTATATATTCCCTATTTATTCAAATATGGGACAAAGGAATTAGATCACCTGACGACTCCCTTTTGGGTGATGTGATGCAGGTAATCCCACAGGTGTGGGCATGAAATCAACAATGAGCCATGGCATTTACAGAGGGCATTCAGGTTAGGCACAACAGGACTTTAAATTAAACACTGATAGGCAGAACACAATTATCCATCACGTTTAAGTGGCTCCATGAAATTGGCAGCCAAGAGAATGTGTCTAGTCAATGGAGAATTTGCAGTAAAAATCTGGAAATTCTGGATGACCACAGAAGGTAGCTGGAAGCCACCAGCTCTGTAATTTGTTATGCAAACCATAAAATCGAATAATTTCTACCGCAGAGAAAAATTCTCCCCAGCAAAAGATTATGCAAGGGTTTATATTTCCCCCCTTCATATTAATGCTGCCAAACGTAGACACTGCCAACCAAAAATTTAAATAGTAGAATATCTTGTTGCTGTCCTTGCATTATCATTTGCTACACACTTAGGCCTTTAGATTTTTTTTTTTTCAATTTGCTGTAAAATAAGCCATGCACATCAGATAAAATTGAAAAGCCTATGTAGCTGGATACTAATCAGCTGATGCACAGTGAGTAACAATTTGCACGTGGTGAGACCACGGCTATAAAGGATGTCTGCCATGTGGCAGTGCATAAAATGTATGGGCTATAGTTTAAGTAAATTTATTAATTTAGTAAGGCTACAACAATAACATTTGGCTGCATACACAAGATGGATTTCTCAGTGGTTAGCATTACTGCCTTGGAGAACTGAGGTCCTGATTTCAATACAAGTCAAGTCACTGTATTCAAGACTTTGTAGCTACTCCCTGTGCTTCCATGGGTTTCCTCTGGGTGCTCTGAATTCCTCCTACACTTCAAATACACACAGGCAGGTTAATTGATGCCTGATCAAATTGTGTGTTAACAGGATAGTGACATTAAAGTGTAATTGACACTGATGCAGGCACTCAGTGAATGTTAGAATAAATAATAAAATGAAGGATGATAAAGGATGGAGACAATAAACCATCTGAACCCCTACCACACGTTCTCCCTCCTACACTGGCAAAAAGAAGGTTCTTTGAGGACCTCCCCTCCCCCCAGCATATTTTATTATCGTCTCTTAACCATGGCCCAGCAAGTAATTGGAGCTGTCCTTAGCAAATTCAAATATTTAGTTACTTCGGATTTTTCAAAGCTTTTTTTTAGCTTTTAAATGCACAAAAAATGTTGAGTTTTCCATATTGCTATTCGGATTTGTTCGACATTTTTTGTTCGTTCATGCTTTTTATATTTGGATTTTTTAATAAATAAGTAGACATCCGTGCTATTTTAAAATGTGAGTTTAATTGAGGTTGAAAAAAAACTCCAAAACTACACAAATTAAAATTGTTATAAATAGGCCTTGCAATGTCCGACAGGAATGAAATAAAACTGCAATTAAATCACAAAGGTTTATACAGAAGAGGGGCAATGCATTCCTGACAACCAACCATGCAATGAATATTTTTAAGTATAAACTATAACATTTTAAGGTTGTTTCCCTATCATATTTACTGCCTATTTGGCAGAAGTTAACAGTAATATCATGTTTGACGCATGTAATATTCTTATTACTATAGAGTATACACTTGTATTTTACTATCCCTTTAACCTCTAGATTAAAAGTCCCTATGGGAGAAAATTAGACCTGTGCTATTCAGTTGCAGAAGAACAAGAATTTAAACTTTGCAGAGCAGCAGTTTCATGACGGATAAAGCTTTGGAGATTTTAGGCTCCATTTACTTCTCAATCTAATTTTGTCCTTCGATGCACATTATGCTTGAAATGAGATCTCATGTGGCTTGATCAGTGTACTTTGAGCAGGCAAAGCCAATACAGTCACCTCTGTTGTTGTTGCCTTTACATTGAACAGCAGTTTATTTAGTTATCTCAATACTTTTGGGCCTGTAATAAAATAACAGAGACAATTGTTTTTTCCATTACTAAAGTAAAAGAAAACAAAGCTAAGATTCAAAATTCAGGTTTCCCATAGACATAATGGGGCAGATTCACTAAAGGGTGAAGTGGCTGGCGCTAGCGAACATTTGCCAGAAATCTCATCCGCAGTGACATCGCCAATTCACAGGCGTAGAGGACAATTTGTTAGTGAAAAAGATAGTCGCTAGCGTTCGTTCGCACCCTATCGGCAGGCGACTTTCTATTCTGGCGAATAGTCGTTACTCTGCAAATTCACTAAGATGCGGATTTTACTGAATGTTACCTCTTTCGCCAGAGTTTACTTTGTCACCTTAGACCAGGCAAACTGATAAAATGAAGCTACATCTTCTGAAAATTTCATATAAGCTTCATTGCTAAAATAGAAACGTTCTAAATATATCAATTAAAAATGATGTACTATTTATGAAATCAAGTTACTCTTCCCTCTCCCCTCTGAGCAACCTGTCTCTCTTCATTCTGTCTTCATGCAGTATACCTGAATGGTATGGTCCCAAAAGGGTCAGTGCCCCTGTGGAGGAGTCTGTGTGCTAGTTCTTATAACTTTTACATCATCCTCTGCATTCCATTGAGATCACTGTCTGTTACAGCAGAAGCGTTTTCACTTATCACTGGGGCTGCTGGTGTAACAGGAATGGATAGGGGGCTTTGATGTTAAACAGTTCTTGGAAGCACGGGAACTCTTGCTTAGGGACACTCTATAGCAAGTATTCTAGTCTTTTAATAGTCATCCCTGCAAGAGAACTGTGTAGCAGTAGGGGTTAAGCTTCTGCAAGTAATACAAAAATGAAAAGTACTGCATCAATTTTTTTGCATTCAATCAAGATAGTTTTCCTAATTCAACAACAAATGTTGATTTCTTCATTGTAGTGGACCCTTAAGGCTAGGGGTAACTTTGTGACTAAGGCTGCTGCTGTACCAAGGAACTGGAGGAAATGCTCCTCGCAATGCACTCTTCTGGACAGAATTCATTGATGTTGCTCCTAGGATCTGTTGAAGCCATTCTCTCTAATATATATATATATATATATATATATATATATATATATATATATATATATATATATATATGTGTGTGTGTGTGTACTATACATACAGTGTATATATACAGTATATACACAAACCACAAAGATCCGCACTCCAACAAATATCTTGCTATTTCAATACCCGGGTGCTGCTCCGGGGATTACGTATGTACAAACAAATGTTGCAGCGCACTCCCAGGATTTTTAAAGCAATAACGTCTTTATCCATTGTGGCAAGAATCAACGTTTCTAGAGCTTTTGTCAAGATTAAATAGCCATCAAAACATCACACTTAAATAACATCAACCAAATAACACCTATATATAGTATATAGAGAGAGGGAGAGAGAGAGAGAGAGAGAGAGAGAGAGAGAGAGAGAGAGAGAGAGAGAGAGAGAGAGAGAGAGAGAGAGAGCAGGTGAAAAAAAAATGGTACATTTAAATACCTTTGGAATTTGCCCATTTCTGTTATGTACTACCCACAAGGATTGTTGTTCAGTTTATTTGTTTTCAACCAGTGGCTAAGTTTTATGTTTCCAATCTAGTCTATGCAAATGCATATATATTGTGTTAGTCCACAGAGTAACTGCCAGCACTTCATTTAAAAAGGAACCAGAATTGCTCATGGGGCATCAGCTTGAATTTGAAGGAGAGAAAATAAAAGTCTTCTTATACCACAGAAAAAATAAATACACTTCCCAAAGACTGCATAGAAAATAATGGATTTATCAGCCTTGCCCTGAATGTTACAAAAAAGTAATATATGGTATTAGTAAAGAGATATACGTGTTATTTTATATGCATAGTGAATTTAATATGTTAACATTCTGCATTGTTGGTACTTTGTTTATGAATTTTCTCATTGCCCTTAAATACAAATGCAATTAATATAAATGAGTATACAGGAAGTCTAGCCAATAATGCAAAAGGAGCACCATGGGATCAACATTTTAAATTAAAGCTAGGGCAAGCAGGAGATGTGCCCTATTCGCAAATTTTTCGGCTAAGTGAAACGGGAGCAATTCGCCCATCACTGCTACCTATGTTTTGCCCCAAAAAAGAAACCTTAAATTCACAAGGTTCAAAAAGAAAATCTGAGCTGGATAGGCAAATTTAGCTACCATTATTTACATCATTTAGGGCTAGTTGTGATATTTCTGCTGTAACAACTCCTTGCATCTACCAACAGAAATGTGATTCTAGTTTTAAATCACCCCTTCCCTATTATTTCAAAATGCTGAAACTTAAATACACAAACACACACATCTATATTATTATTATTATTATTATTAACATGTATTTATATAGCGCCAACATATTGCGTAGCACTGTAACAGTATATGTAACAGTACCAACATTCCCGGGTGAACATTAATTGGTCTATTCTTGGAAGTGGAAATTTTTTTAAAATATATATATACAGTATATATATATATATATATCCTATGGCCTTTGTTCTCTGCAAATAATAGCCAATATGCATGAATGTATACAGCACAGAAAAGGGCTGGTATCATTATGATATAAAAATAGTACCATCCCTAAATGAAATGCAAAATACACTGATGGCTGTAATATCTTTTCAAATTAACATGTAAAAACATTTAGAAGGCTATTTATCAAAATTCCAATTAGTGTAATTTTTTACACTGTTTGGTCATTTAAACTGTTTGGTCATTTATTAAAATATCCAATTAAAAACTTGATTAGATAAAATCGTGGGGGAAAAAACTCAAATACATTGAATTTCTAAAATATTCATAATTTTTGTGTGTTCACAAGCCCAAAAGACCTGAAAAACTTTTGAAAAACTGAAAAAACTCAAATTGAATAAATAGTTTTAATTTTGGGTAGAAGAGCTTCCATTGACTTTTAGACGCTGCACCCCCCCACAAAGTTTTTCGTGTTTCAGCACTTGATTATATAAAATCGTGGGGAAAAAACTCAAATACCTTGTATTCCTAAATTACTCATAATTTTTGTGTGTTTACAAGCTCAAAAAACCTGAAAAACTCAAATTGAAAAAATAGTTTGTGTAGGACTGCTCCCATTGACTTTTAGATGCTGAAGTTTTACATTTCAGTTTTTCAAGTTTTAGCACTATTCACTGTAAAAATGTACAAGCATTGATAAATCAGGGCATTACAGTAGGTCTATGAGATATATGAGATAGAGGAAAACAACATTAAGGGGCAGATTTATCGAAGGTCGAGGTGAAGTTTCCAATTGAAAAACTTTGAATTTCGAGCTGTTTTTTGTGTACTTGGACTAGGGAATAGTCCAACTTCCATTCGAATTTCAAAAAACTTTGAAATTCAAAGTTCAAATTTTTTTTGAAGTACTGTCTCTTTAAAACTTCGACCATTCGCCACCTAAAAGCTGCCGAAGTGCTGTTTTAGCCTATGGGGGACCTCCTAGAACCTGTATGGGGACAAGTAGTACAATTGTACTATTCGAAGTAGGCCGAATTCGGCCCACTTCGACCCCATAAAACTTCGACCACCATTTGGTTGGTCTTTTTGTTGTCTTATCGAAGTTCGAAGTTTTTTTAACTTCGACCTTTGATAAATATGCCCCTAAATGATTAATACATTGTTTATTTTCTTTTTTGTCTAATAAAAGTGTCGTCAATAATTATTTCCTCTTTGCTTTGTTTGGAATTAAATGGGGGTTGCATGCTACATTACGGAAGAATGGCCAATCTGAAACAGCTTGTAAAATTAATTATACCTATAGATAGTGATGGGCGAATTTATTCATCAGGTGCGAATTCTCTGTAAATTTCAGCGCTTCACCAGCGGCGAATAAATTTGTGAAATTGCCAGCAAATTTTCTGACTCCCGCGACAATTCAATAGGCGCCCATTGACTTTAATGCGCGTCAGAATTTTTGCCGGCATCAAAATCATTTCATTTTTTGCCGTTTTGCGAATTTCACCAGAAATCCGCCCAACACTGCATATAGATGCAGCCCCATATGGTTGCTCATAACCTGTACCATCATAAACACTCCATTGTAAGTACAATTCTGTGGAACAATGATGTCCCTTAAGACCTAGGGGCAGATTTACTAAAGAGTGAAGTGGCTAACGCTAGCGACTTTGTATTCATAGCTGTGTTATTTCTGGAATCATGAAATACAGAAAGAACAACCAGCATTGATAGTTTTTCCTCCATACAAATTATACAAATAGGTGTTAAAGGGCAAGTGGCCACCTGCGTTTCCTCGCTTTTGACCAATAGTCAGTGACGTCAGGATTTATAACTGTATTAAACTATATGACAGTCGACCATGATAAATCAGTTTCCCCTTCTTTTCAAATCACAGACAATAAAAGCTTTAGCAGTGAAAGCCATTCATCATAATAAAGAGCAGAGACTTTCTAGCCATCAATTTCACTCACATACTTAATACACTAGAGAGAGTGTTAGATTTTTAGCAAAGGAAAAAAAGCAGGAGAGGGAACGAGAGAAAGCAAGACTGGGGAAAAAAAACACAATCCTGAGCAGAGATTGAGCAGGAATAATTACAAAGGTCATACAGAGAAACCCTTTAGGAAGCAAGCTTTACTCTTGGAGCATCTACCCACGTTTGAGTGTTATCTTGAAGAATTATTTCACATTTCTGATGTCCTTTTATGTCCTACTAAATTAATCTATATTGTTTCTTCCTCAATGAGCTCCACAGCTTGAATTCTCTTTCGTCTGTCAATGGGAGTTGTGAATGTCAGTGACAGGGTCTTAAAGCTATTGAGAACTTCAACTGAGGATGATGGGAGATAAATGGCCGCACATTTGGCATCAAAAGTGTATCACTGTTCAGAAACGTATCACATAAAGGAGGGGAATGTCTTAAGGTTTACTCTTTGTTACAATTGCCTATTTCCATTATATTATGTGTATAGGTACTTGCCTATTACAAACCTTCCTGTCTTGAGTGTACAATTACAGACTTTTGTATACCTGTTTATATAAGGCAATTGTGCAGCTCATTTTAAGAGTAGCGAGAGTAGTAATACTGTTTTAGTGAAAGGGTTATATTTGCTACTGTTGAGCTGAGCACAAATCCAAATGGAAGAATATGAAAGTTATCCAGAGCTATAACAGCATTTGCTTCAGAAAAGAGACTGCAAGATTTATAAACCAGCTAAGATGACATTTTGGTTATCGCCCTTCTCTTTGCATATACAGTGCTCGTTAAAATGTTTTTTTCCCTAACTAAGCATTTGAGTATTAAAATCACAACAGAAATATACAGGAAGCAGTGGCAACTCTGCTTCTACTAGAGGATGCTGGGAATTTTCATTTTTAGGAGTAGCGTATAGGCAATCTTTGATGTTCAGCAATATCTTTAAAACAAAATGTATATGTATTAACAGTATGAAAGAGCGGAAAATAGAACAGGGATGTCCACTCTATAGCCTTCCCTATACACCAAGCACCTCTATCACTCAGCAAGCCCGGATTTGTGGCAAGGTCACAAAGGCCTGGGCTAGAGGATGCTGGGAATTTTCATTTTTAGGAGTAGCGTATAGGCAATCTTTGATGTTCAGCAATATTTTTAAAACAAAATGTATATGTATTAACAGTATGAAAGAGCGGAAAATAGAACAGGGATGTCCACTCTATAGCCTTCCCTATACACCAAGCACCTCTATCACTCAGCAGGCCCGGATTTGTGGCAAGGTCACAAAGGCCTGGGCTTAGGGTGGCAAAACAAATTAAGTTGACAAGTATTCAACTTTTTCTGAGCATGAGAAATGATATTGTACATGTTCAAAACTTAATTTTTTGGTGTTTTTGTCCCTATTTTAGTATTTCATTTTTTATTAGGATTTAAATTTTGTCATTACTTGAATAATGCAGTATCAAGTATTATTTCCCATTTTTTCCCTGTTTGTACGATTGATTTGCATTTATTTTCTATCTTCCTTTTAGTGATGGGTGAATTTCTAGAGAAACGGCGAAAAATTTGTGAAAAAAACCTGAAACTCGAAAAATTGACGCCCGTGTCCAATTTTGGACGCGCGTCCAAAAAGTCGCTTGCATCAATCTTGACGCTGGTGTTAAAGTAGTGAGCGACTATTCAGATGTGCGTCCAAAATTTTTGGACACCGGAGAATTTTCGCATGCGAATTTTCACAGGAGATTCGCAAATTTATTTGCCGGCCAAATGCGGAAATTTGCCGCAAATTTGGGGCAGCCGAATTTATTCGCCCATCACTACTTCCTATTTCTTCCACTCTGTGACGTTATTTAACAAATGCCTCACCTCAATCAACAAAAAGCCTGTGTTTGCCATACAGAAGCCTGATGCCTGGAAGGAGCAGAACTAAAGTCTCTGAGAGAGAATGGTTGCCAGAAAATTTAAGTAGACAACAGTTTTTCCTGATTAGGCGAAAGTAAGTTCACCCACAAGCACAACCTCTTGTTTAAAAATAGGAATATGTTTCAATTAAAAATATGACATTTACTTGCAGGGTTATCCATAAAACTCAAATAAATACACAATGAGTACACACCTCTCTTTGAGATCAGGATTTTTACAGTATATTGAGATCTAATCTAATTTTGATAAATCTGCCCCATAGACTTTAAGGATGGGAATGAGTGTGTGTGATTGTTGCATTTACTTTTTTTTAAATGGCAATTGTTTTTTTTCTTTTTTCATAGAATTTGTTTTGAAGTTACATCTCATTTTAACGTAAATGATGCAAGCCATCAAAACATGACATCATTGTAAATAAATATTTTGTCTGTATTTAGAAATATTTACTATAAAACAGAATTAGGAAAAATTAGTCTGTGGAATAATTTGCAGCATGAATCTCTGCACAGTTCTGTTTTGCATGTCCAAATCTCACCATATGTAGTCTATTACAAAGGCCTATTTAGCTAAACTTGTGCAATTTAATTTCAATTTATATCATTCCAGGAACAAATGAACAACAGGGCAGCAAAAAATCCAAATCTCAATTAAATACATTTAAGATGGAGAATAATTGATTTCTCAGACAATAAAAAAGCTAATTAAAAAAATTCAAGGGTAAAAGAGGAAAGGCAGAGGTAAGCGAGTATAAGTACTATGATAAGAGAATGTAATTCTTTTTGTATGTGACCTATTTAAAACAGTAAAATAATTTGATTGAAGTAAAATTCACATGAATAATATTATTTTTTTGAATTAAGCCATTATATTTTGACATGATTTACAAATATTTTTCCAATCATCATTTTGCCCAGGCCTTAATATCACCATTCTATTAAATCTTTCAATTGTTATAATGCTCAAGCCTTTCCATTGTTTTTTGGCCAAAGATTCAGTTTTGACCAGCCTTCCAGTCATAAACCATCAACGATCATCCTTCTGCTTATTTCTCTAATCTGGCCCTAAGGGCCATATAAAAAAATGTAATCTTATGGTTTATGACATGCAAACGTATTGGTGACATTCAATTTGAGGAGAAAAACTTTTTCCTTATTTAATTGTGATTTTCCCGATAGACTTCATGTGATCAACAGAGAGATATGTTTTTCTCAATGAATTGCATCTGGCTCTATGGAAAAATCAGGAACTGAATAAGGAGACCGGTCTTTCTTGTGTAATTGAATCTGGCCCTAGGAAGCCCATTTATCAACATTCTAATTATAGTTGTTTTAAAAGTTTCTGAAAACAGGATTTAACAAATTTTCCCTAAAACCATACTGTAAATACCACATCATTTATTAAAAGAAGCGAATATAAAAAGTAAGAATGACAAAAAAATGCTGAACAATGTGCTAAAAAACACAAAAACTTCAAATTATTAAAGTTTTTTTGGGTGGTTACTAGCATAAATGAAATCAGAGAACCTCTAAATGTCCAAATTGATTAAAAATAGTCAAAGAGAATAAGAGCTACTTCCACTGACTTCTACAGGACCTTGACAGCTTTTACATGGCAAAGTTTACATTATTGAATTTTCAGAGTTTTAGAGAATTATAAAAAAAAACAAACAAATGTTTAGAGAAAAATTCAATTTGTGAAAAAAATAGAAATTTGAATGATAGTAAATAGGCCCCTACAAAATAAATACCAGGATTTATTTACTTTGAATAAGTATACCTAGCTACTAATCAGTAATAGCAATATGGTCCAAACTCTAGTGCATTTGTTAAAAAACAGGTCATCTTACAAAACTGTTTGGGGCCCCATTAAGATTTTTTTCATAACCGGACAACCTTAAGCCAAATAATCACAATGAAAAGCACGGAAAAACAATTGTGAGTTACAGAAAACTTGTCATCATATAATATGGTCTTCATGTTTCGACCAACAAATGATCTTCAGCATATTTTACTGCATAATTAATTGTGATGTTTTCATTATAAATATTAGTTATTGTTGAGATTTAATCATCCTTTTGAATCGTTTTCGTTTTTTCCTATCATTTTTGAGATATAAATGGTTTATTAGTGTGCTCCCTTCACCTAACATTGTTTTGCCTAATGCACTGAAAATTGTTAGCTCATTCTAAAATCAGCCAGTTAGTGAATCACAACTTGAGAATGTTGATTTTATCTTAAAAATAGGATAGGTTAAATAACACACAAATAAATTGTTTAAATATATAATCTACTGTAAAAAAAACAACACTGAGATTAAACATCCACTATAAATTAGCAGCAATGGTTCCCCTTAAGGCAGTGATCCCCAACCAGTAGCTCGCGAGCAACATGTTGCTCTCCAACCCCTTGGATGTTGCTCTCTGTGTCCTCAGAGCAGATGCTTATTTTTGAATTCCAGGCTTGGAAGCAAGTTTTAGTTGCATAAAAACTAAGTATAGTACCAAGTAGAGCCTCTAGTCTAGTCTGCCAGTCCACATAGGGGCAACCAAATAGCCAATAACAGCCCTTATTTGGCACCCCAAGGGACTATTTTATGCTTGTGTTGCTCTCCAACTCTTTTTACATTTGAATGTGGCTCACGGGTAAAAAAAAGGTTGGGGACCCCTGCCTTAAGGTCTGGCCACACAAGCAGATTCGGGGAGATTAGTCAACCCAGCAACAAATCTCCTCTTCTTCGGGGCGACAATCTCCCCGAACTGCCTTCCCCCTGCCCACCGCCGGCTACAATGAAAATCACCTGAGGGAAGGCACACGTGGCACTTTGTTTTCCAAAGTTGCCTCACAAGAAAACTTCGGGCGACTTAAGAAAATGAAGCGACGAATCTGCTCATGTGTAGTGATGGGCGAATTTGCGCCGTTTCGCTTCGCCGGAAAATTTTTGATGCCGGCGCCCGAATTTTTACGGGTGAATTTCCGCAGGCGTTTTGCGAATTTATTCACTGGCGGTGAATCGCGCAAATTCGCCGCAAATTCGCCACGAATTTGCGCCTGGCGAATAAATTCGACCATCACTACTCATGCGGCCTGACTCTTAAAGAATATATGTTGTACATGCAAGAAAAGATTAAAAAGAAATTATTAGGTACAACATAATACACTGATCAAAGTAAGAAAGAGCTACCAACGAGAACATTACAGCTAAAGTCACCATTGACAACCAAACTCACATTTTTGTTCAGCAACGAGTACAATATAATAGGCCTTTGGTGTCATAAAAACTCTCATTCCATGGTGTGTTCCCTTTTTATTTATTTATTTATTTGCACAAAATGCATTTCAGGTTAAGTAATAGAAGCACAAGGAGATGATAGGAAATGTTTATTTAGAAAAGATACAGGTATTACACCATAAACCACAATCAGCGTTTGGCGATTATAAAAGTGAGAGGTGCAGTATTTAGCATTGTCTAATGATCATTGAAAATGGGTCATAAAAGCCACAGGTCATATGAGGGGCTGCTGTTTATGATAAATGGCTATTACAGAACTGCAGTACTGTATGTTGGCTCATTTCCAGAGGGCATATCAGGGTTAAAGACAAAAGATCTTTATCTGTTCTGCTGAACTTTTCTTATGTCTAGGTAACTAGACCATAAGAACATTTTTGATTCCAAAAAAATTTACACCTGGCAAATTGAGGTGAACTTTGGTGACGTTAGATGAAGATAAAATTCACATTTTAATAAATGTGCCAGACTGAGTTTAATCGTGATTTCAAAAAGCTCTTATTTTTACCCATTTCAAAAAAAGATTCAAAAAAGCTAAAATTTCACCCATTAATAAATACACTGATAAAATCCCTTACAAATTTATTGAAAGGGGATGAGAGGCAACATAGTAAGATGTGCAGAGTTTGTTCCATGTCTGCTTTCCATATCAGCCAACTGAACCTTTGCTTTTAAACCTAATAACTGGAGCTGCAATGGGTTGCAAGAACTGAAGCATAGTTTAAAATACGAATTCCTTCTTTTTGGACCCTTGCAGCGAAATCATGAGATTCTGATATTTCACATATTTCTTGAGGAGCAGCATCATATGTGAGACTGACATTTTAAATTCTTGTGTTTGGGTTTGAAAGGAAATGCAACTCCTGATTTTGCTTTTAAAACTGTGGACCAGTCCATGTTCAGAACACTGTTATCAAATCATAAATATGTTTATCTTGCATCGTTCAGATAAAAGACAGAGGGTAGGAAAAGATGTTAAATTCAACACACAGCCTATAGGTTGGCTAGTCTTAAAAACACCATTAATGGAGTTAATTAAATACATTTTTATACTTTTGTAACTGCATTACCCCCTTTGGGACCTTATTCTTCAATACCCACTACTGAAAAGTAGCTTAACTGTCCACCTGAGCATTGAATGTCTCATCACATTTGTTACATATATTGTTTCCTTCCATATATTGTTTGTGGCACTGATTACTAGTAATCAGGTAGACAACATTTGTTTAACTTACAATTAATACATCAATCACTATGAGCACCTGGACCCACACCCCCACTTACTCAAATGACTACACAGCACTCAAGTATATTCAAGATATGTTTAATGCTGTAGCAACTACAGCTGCGTTCATGAGAATATATTCACTCATTCAAAAAACTTTACCCACTAAATGGATGTTATTTGGTTTCATCACAGAGTGCAGCCATCTTTCAAGTCGGCATCTTGGTGGTGTGTAGATCATTAGTTAACTTTCTAATGGCTTAGTGAGTGTTGTATAAATTCAATAGGCATTGAAGAAGCCAGACTGGAGAGTGTCAAACACAGACTTAGTATTTAGGAAGATACCGACCATTCTGAACTTTTAGAGGCCAAATATAGAAGTGATGCAGGATAGTGGACGGAGAGTAAGAAATTTTGCTCTCCAACGCATATAACATGAAGAGTGAGCATTCACACAAATATTATTTTTAAGGTTATGTTGTGATTTCTACTTCAGCTCTTAACTTGCACAGAAGAAACTGCTGCAATGTTTGAGGCATGTGTGACTTAACTACAACCAAACGACTTTTGCTAGTAGCACTTACAATCTATTTTTGCTTTCTGAGTTACAGATCATTTAATCAGTTATAATTCAACACAAATGTCAATCTCAGGAACTACTGTGTTGTAGTAAATTACAACACCGTTGGCTACAGATAGCAGTTGTTGCGGTTCTTCAGCTGGAAGGCAGCAATGCCTCCTGCCATACACATACAACACCATTTATGCTTGCTAAGGTTAATTTTGCAATAAACTTGAAAGCTGTTAAAAATATTTGTCACTTGCCAGTTCAATCCATGAGACCCCTAGTAACATAATTAATTATGCCTTTATTAATGTATAACCATTCCCTTTAAAGGGTTTAAAGGAGCACTTTGGTCTCACAGCGTAAAGAAAATATGTGCTTGTTTGGGAGGAAGCTGATAACACCTCTGTGGCATGCCTCATTAGCATAATTGTAACATCATTTGCATAATTATTCTAGCATATTATGTACATGAGTATAATTAAGGTGAGCCTTTGTCTTAATTAACATATGCATGTCTATGTAAGACTACCATTGTCACAAACCTGGCAGAAAGTGATGGCAGGTTCTGGTGGAGGTCAGCAAATTCAGCAATACATTTTCCCACAGAGCAAAATGCCATGCGATTAACTAAACTGAACACTTTTATGACTCGTCCCCCCCCCCACCCACTACATTATAATTTTGTTTAAGATCTAATGTTTAACCTCAACCCCCACATCTCATAAGTGTAGTTCTGTGGACTATTGTGTCCTATGTCAGGTCCAAATAAAGAGTATTTGTAATTAAGGAATACCTGTTTTCCTACAGTTCTGCAAGCCTTTTGTTTTAACACTTGTGTTCAATTATGCCGTGTGTGTATGTGAACTGTGCCTATTCTATAAATGCCATGTTATGGTATCGGTTGCCGTGCCACTTTGCCGTCTTAATGTGATGAGAACCAAGCTGAAGTCAGCAACCTAACACTGTAAAAATGCATCTGCAGGTAATTAATAACAATCAAGGATCTTATAAAAGTGCTGACTGTAGCAGTAATGAAATAGGCTCAAGTCATTGCCTTGCAAATAGAGGAAGCGTTTATGAACCGTGGCAGCAAGCAAGATTTTTTTTTTTTCAATTTAATATTTAATGTTGCAGAAAAATATAAATAGCTTTCAAGTTTTCCCACTATGGCCCACTGCTTTGGTGGAAAACACATTTTAAATAGGAAAAAAAAAAAAAAATTTCTGTTTTTGTTTCCATGGAACTAATTCCAATACACAAAACAACCAGAATATATTTAATTGTACTAGATCCCTAACTAAACTTCAAATAAAAATCCAGATATATATTATAGTAAAGACATTGATGTATTGTTACTTCTTTTTCCATTAGCCAAACGCTGTTGGTCAATGATGTGGTAGCAAATAGGGAAATGTATTTTGTGCCCTACTGCAGTAGAAGTATCAAGGCAAGGTAATGAGTAACTAGAATATATTACATTTTGAAAAGAAGTCCAGCAAGAGCTTAGAATAGAGTTTACCAAACTATGCAGCTGCCCCAACTTGGTGAGCCTACATACTTTAAAGCAGAGTGTTCATATATTTCATAGTTTTGCTTTGCATAAACTCTAAAAAGACACAAATATGTAAGTATTCAATATACTGTAACTTTAATAACAACACTTTGTATTGCATCTCCTGTAATCAAATTTCTGTTAATCAGCTTTATATATGTGATGTATAATTATTTAATTTATAACTATTATCCTGTTGTCATTAATTGTATTTGTTTAACCTACTTTTGCTTTTTGATTCCTGTAATATTGATATTCTCAGTTATTCCTTCTCTTTTGTACCTTGCCAAATTATTCGCAAGTCATTTTATTTTTAAAATCCAGTAAATACAAGTAACTCTGGACTCTACTACTACTGACATGTATGGTGGCCCTGTAGGATATACTACTATTGACATGTATGGTGTCCTTGTAGAATCCAATACTACCTTCATGTATGGTGTCCCTGTAGGATCTACTTCTACTGACATGTATGCAGGGCCGGATTTACAAAGTGGGTGCCCCTAGGCCCACTGCCGTTCGTCACCCCTGTCCCCTCCCCTCTATTCGTGTAAATGGGGATTGGCACACAGGAAATTATAAAGATTATTGTATCTCCTGCACATTTCCATTTTTTTTAAATTAATGTGGGTATGGTTGGGCAGCATGCCGCCCCCTAAAATCCGTCCTAGGCCCGGGCCTTGGTGGCCTTTCCACAAATCCAGACCTGCATGTATGGTGGCATTGTATAATCCAATACTACTGCCATGTATGGTGTCTCTGCAGGACCTACTGCTACTGACATGTATGGTGTGCCTGTAGGATTTACTACTACTGATATGTATGGTTTTCCTGTAGGATCTACTACTAATGATATAAACAGTGGCCCTGTATAATCTACTACTACTGACATGTATGGTAGGCCTGTAGTCAGCATCCAGTTAAAAGCTTTACTTTTAATATTCACAAAGTTCTAAATTTAAAGCCATCAAATAACATTCAGTGAACATTGCTACATTACCAGGGTTTCAATTAGTTGTTTGATGAAGCATATTATAGATTAACCACACAATTGGGAAAATATCACAGCAGAACTGTCAATCAAATACATTTTTTATAGAGACAACAAAAGCAGGACAAACATAAATGTTAATTTAATATTTTGAATGGGCAGTTGTGCTATTACCCATGGTCATGAGCCCAATATTGTGTAAGACAGCACCCTGGAGCTACTCCCACTTTATTTCTGGTGTGGCCCCTGTGTATTTAGGTTGCATGTTACATTCATTGCACCTTGGAAACAAAGGAGAAGCCGTGCAGCAATGGAATCCAGAAGGCAAGTAGAAAGTTTTAGGGAGTTCTGTCTTCAATGGCTTAGGGCTGCTAGACATGAGCAGTGACCCATTAACCCTATTCCAATAGAGTTGTTGACATAACTGTTCTCATTGGATTAACTGCTCTTTTATTAATATAGAAACTGCAGAAGTACAACATTACCTGTTACAAGAGGATACGACTGAGGCCCAGGAACAGTTCCCCCTATGTCTGCGGAAGATGGACTTGTTAGACTAGATTTCATTTCATCCAAACCCCCTGTTAGCGATGCCATGGCTGAGTATTCTGTCTGGAAATGAAAAATATTAATAAATAATTTTTAATAAAAATACACTTGATAAAGTAGTCTTATCATGCTCTGCTATGGGGCATTTAAACTAAACTTAGGAACTATTTAGGATTCTATTAAGCCTGCATTAAATGGTAATGGGAATAAAATAGAAAACATGTATTTTTTTTCTTTTCCTTTGTCCTCTCTTTCATGGTGTAAACATCAATAGGGTTTATATCTGGGATAAATAATTATTAACAGCCAGGGATAATTGTACTTATTTTTAAGATATCATCAGTTTAAGATAAATATACTGTTGCTGATGGATACGTTAACATATAGGAAATTAAAGAGATAGTATCATCTTCTGATTTTAACAGGAACATGTCACTATTCCCCTAAACCAGGGATCCCCAACCTTTTGAACCTGTGAGCAACATTCAAAAGTAAAAGGAGTTGGGGAGCAACACAAGCATGAAAAATGTTCTTGGGGTGCCAAATAAGGGCTGTGATTGGCCATTTAGTAGCCCCTATGTGGATTGTCAACTTACATTGAGTCTCTGTTTGGCAGTACATCTGGTTTTTATACAACTAAAACTTGTCTCCAAGCCTGGAATTCAAAAATAAGAACCTGCTTTGAGGCCACTGGGAGCAACATCCAAGGGGTTGGAGAGCAACATGTTACTCACAAGCTACTGGTTGGGGATCACTGCCCTAAACCAAGGTACTGATAACCTTTGCTAGTGCCCCCTTGCTTTCCTAGAGTTTTTAAGTGCAGTGTAAATGTAGTCCAGCTTTTCTCATAAAGTTGATTATTCGAGACACATGACCCATATTCACAGGCTAGATTTTATCCTAATAATTTAATACTGAATAGGCTGGGCAGCACAATGGTGCAATGGATAGTGTTGCTGTCTTGCAGTGTTGGTCTTAAACTGAGTTGGATTTGTTCCCTATTTCTATTCGTTCATGCTTTTTTAATTCAGATCTTTTAATAAATAAGTAGACATTAGTGTTTTTGTTTTTTGTTTTTAAGGGCCATACTTATGAAGGATCGAATTTCTAATTGAAAAAACGTTGAAATTCCAATTCAAAATGACCAACCGAAATTAAGTCTAAGTTTTTTTGGGTCAAATAGGTCCGTTTTCGATCTAATGCGTCTGTATTTGACCAAATTCGAATCAATCAAATGGAAGGAATAGCGCATTGATCAAATTCGATTCGAAGTTTTTTCCAAAAAAATTTTTTTTTAAAGAGACAGTACATGATAAATTTCAATATTCAAATTTTTCGGAAATTTACATCGAATTTGGACTATTCACTAGTCGAAGTACACAAAAATAGCTCGAAATTCAAATTTTTTCAATTCAAAAACTCACCTCAACCTTTGTAAATCTGCCCCTGAAATTAGTTGTGGGTGAATAAACCTCTAAAACTACACAAATTTGATTTGATAGAGTGGGCTCTAAGTCTACAGTCATTTAGAAAGTTGCAGACAAATATTTGCAGCTTGAGTAGTTTTGAGATAACATACTGGAAACAGCTAATTACAGACTATCAAAGTTCCCATTATTTAAAACAATTCAGTTCATATTGATCTAATGAATAAACTTAATGAACAAATTATTATAAAATAATGTATTGAAATATGAATGTAGCAACAGATTTGACTAACTGATATAACAAGTTATCAGGTTATACAGTCTTATCCTCTATGGATAAATTAAAATGACATTTATAGTAAGGTAATCTAAAACTCAATTTCAAAGAATTCCCATAAAAATGTGCAAAATGATAAATCTTGATAAACACCAAATCCATAGTAAATCATCTTCCTCATAAGCAAATAGACCTTAAGTTAAAATGAATTAAGCACTGGTACTGGTACTGACCAGTAATTTGAGGTTGCACACAAATAATATGGAAGCGAAAGATAAAATGGTACAGATTGTTGGTCATTTAAAGATTATAGGGCAGATTTATCAAAGTGTGAAATCATAGCTCACCACAATAAAATTTTGCCACACTCTATTCATTCCTATGGGATTTGTGTGGTGAGTAGTACTGTACGGGTATAGGATACATTAGCTGGAAACCTGTTATCCAGAAAGCTCCGAATTACGGAAAGGCTGCCTTCCATAGACTCCATTATAATCAAGTAATTAAAAATATTTTAAATGATTTCATTTTTCTCTGTAGTAATAAAATATACCATTTGTACTTGATCCCGCTTATGGCATAAAAAAACCTAATTGAATGCAAAGCAATCCTATTGGGTTTAATTAATGTTTAAATGATTTTTTCTAGATTTAAAGTATGGAAATCCAAATTACAGAAAGATCCCTTATCTAGAAAAACCCCGGGTCCTAAGCATTCTGGATAACAGGTCCCATTCATGTAGTTCTGGCAAGAGTACTGTGGCAAACTCTAAATTCCCACTTTGATAAATCTTCCCTTAGGTGTTCTTTAGATAAATATGTAATTAATAGACATGAGGAAAAAGTTGCAAATACCCTCAAGTCAGGATATTGCCTTTATAAACCCCTAGAAGAATGAAGTGACATCAGTTCAGAAAAACATTTTGGCAAAAGGATTTTCTAAAACAGCTGTTTGAACCATCAAAATGCTACTACTCTGCATTCATTTGCACCTGTTTTGTTTTCTATATTTATGACCCATTAGGGCAGGACTACATGGCCGATTCCGCCGCGATCTGACGCGCTGCGGAAAATCGCAGGTGTCATGTCGGATGCGATGGAAACAAGGTAAGTAATGGCAGTGTCGGATTGTGTCGCATTGTTGATGCGACGCGACACGACTGTCGGATGCAGGCTCAGCGTGCAGCGTCTGCATCCGACAGTTGTGTCGCATCGCATCAATGCAGCGACACAATGGGACAATTGAATTACTTACCTTATTTCGTTGCATCTGACATGACGCTTGCGATTTTGCGCAGCGCATCGGATCGCGGCCGAATCGTCCGTGTAGTCCTGCCCTTAATAGATTGAGGCCAAAACTGTGATGACTGTGAACGGATCCAAACATGAATTGATGTATAATTTGCACCATTTTGTTAATGAATTACAAACTTAGCCATATTATGACTGATATTTTAAAATGGCAAGGGATAAAAAAAAAGTACAATATAATCTTAAACTTCCAGCAAAAATTTCCAATTAACATGCAAAGTGAAAGAAACCTTAGTTCCCAAAGGGAATCATAATATATTATAGAGTTAACCAGACTAAACTAAAATACTGTCTGTCAATCTCAAATTAATTTAATTCAATTAACCATTTTTAATAATATAAGAAAAAGACACCCAAGTGGCAATCCATATGCCTGAGGTTGCCAGAAGTTGCGTGAATACTTAACACAAAGTAGATTCTAATTCTACCACTACAGCTGTATGTATGTACAGTATATGCTTTATATCTATCTATCTATCTATTATTGGCTACATCAATTAATGGCTGGTTACATTAAGGATTGTTGGGGAAAATCTGATGCCGATATTTTTATTACTACTGTCGCTGATAAAAATGACTCTACAATTACTCTAATTATTATTAGTATTCATACTTTTTCAAAACTATTCTTCGTCAAGATTTTAATATCTTTCCTAAGACAGAAGCTTATAGCAAATACATTAGTACTGATTCAATATTCAGAAGAAAATTTCAAACTAGAATATTAGGATTGATGAAGAAATGCTTAGAGCCCATTGGCATAGCCACACACCATGGTTTGCATCAGTAGAGCAGAGAGGGAGTCATATCTGTCTCTGCATCAACGTTTGCATTCTCACATTATTCACACAGTCACTAACTTCTTCTGGGCCTGAAATGAACTGTAATGTAAACTCATTTAGGAACCCATTTACATACATTCAATAAATCATTAAGAACACAGTGCAACCCTAAACTATTGAAGACAGGGGCTGACAAATAACATAGCTATAGAACATTGCCTCCCTTCTCACATTTCTTTTCACTATTTACACATATAAATGTGCAATTTTCCATTTTCTCTTTGTTTCTCATTTTCATTTGTGTTTAATATCTGCATGTAAATGTCGGAAAATAGCATCTGTAATTGAGGATTATGAAGTATAGCCAGCTCCTGACAGGCTGCTAAGGAAGATGGATTATCCTCATTTTTCTGTAAATTTTGTCAATTTTGGAATTCATAAGCTATCAACACTGATCAAAATGTGACTGCACAGCTGTGTCAAAAAAAAAAAAAGGAACGAGAGATGGAGAAACCTGGTGAGGTTAGCTGCCTTGTTCACAGAGTATATTGGTTCTTCCCAGTCTTCACCTATGTGCCCCCTCGCTCTCCCCACTTTCCCCCCCTTGCTTGTCCAATAGATTATGCACTGTATAGAAACCTTTCCTGGTAACTTGCTATTTGCCTAAAAAGAAATAAAATATATAAATTGAAAACAAAGTAAATACTCTGCTGTGCCTATTCAAATCACAAAATGTAATTTATTGCATTTTCTCCCCTCTTTATTTATCCCTAAGTAGCAAATACAATTTCCATTCAAGGGGGTTTATTATGTTCAACTCCTACTAGACAATCAAAGCACACTTGAGGCAATTGTTTAGTCTCTTCCTCTCAATTTTCCCATTACTGGGAGTAAGTACTGTTGGGACTCTTTAATAGCCCGACTGCAGCCCATATCAATAACAGATGAGGTTTAATCGTCCAACACAAAAATTATTTAGGCTCAGAAAGGACATTCAATGTCATTTGCATAATGGCATTGCTATCCAGCGCACCTAACCCGTCGTGCATAAACAAGGCCCTGGGACCATAAATAATGATAAATCATGACGTCCCTACATCTCTGGCTGTAATAGGAGCCACTCTTCGTTGAAATTATTTCAGTAGAAAATGGGCAGTGTAATTTTTGAGACATGTGGCATGCCACAAGGCAGTAAATCTCTTCCAAGCACAAGCATATACAATAAAGAGACTGCCCCGTGAGCACAAAGCAGCGCAAGTGAGAGATGGAGAATATTTGCATTTGCCGTTTAAATTGGCTTTCGTAATGCTGCCGGCTGCAGTACAATAAAATAAAAGCAGAAAAAGATTGAACAGCTGTACTTCCATGGGAATGCTCTAGGAAGTGAGATTTGCTTATGTAAAATATATGTGGCATCGGAGAAAGCAAAGTGGAAAATAAGCAGGGTCCAACTACTGATAATTACAAAGCAACTATGATAATCTTAATTTCTTCCACCATAGCATTAAACCTTTATCAACAGAACATCTCTCTCTCTCTCTCTTTATGGACTCGTCTTCTGTACTTATATTTTCCAGCCACCACTCATTTGTTAAAAAGGACTATCGTGTGATGGAATATGGGGGTTTGTGTATTAGTTGACAGATACTTATTCCTCTGTTTTATTATTTCATGTGACAGAGCTTTTTTGCAAAGATTGTATATTAAAATACCAAAATCTTATGTAAATTGTTGTGTACAACCTCCCTGCTGCATCAATACAAATATACATATATGCATAATGCATCATGTTTATGTTTTTTGGAGGTATGCAACTGAATGCAGCAGTGTGGAACAAGGAAAATCAACTCTACAGAAGTTTCACAATGTTTGTGTATAAAATATAGCAGGATTCCATGCTGGGCCAGTAGACGTCATGGCCACACATAACTCGCTGTCCTTTAATATCAGAATTACAATGAATCCTAAACTAACAGATCACTGATAACGGCTACGGTGTAAAAGCATGATGCTAAGCCATTACTCCTCTTGTGTTGTGCACAACATACATTTAACACTTCAATACTTTGTTAAGCAGAGAACAGAAAATCAATATTCCTATATTTACACTAACATAGTATGGGAATTTAATATATAATAATACTTTCCTCCATTTTTTATTTAGCAAAAAGTGTTTTGCACTGAATGCAAAAGGAATATTTGAACAGGACATAAGGGTGAAAACGTTATACAGAATACTCCTACTATATGGAAATGGTGTTTAATTACAGTGAGTGCTGTGAAGTTGTGAAATTCTCTCCCTGGCACAGTTGTACTGGCAGTTACATTAAACAACTTTTAGAAGGGGTTGGATGGATTTTTAGCAAGTGAGAAAATACAGGGTTATATAGGAAAATAGCTCTTAGTCCAAAATTGATCCAGGGACTGGTCCATTCACTATGTTGGAGTCAGGGAGGAATTATTTTTTCCTTTTTGGCCAGGCTTCAGATGGGGTTTTTTTTTTGCCTTCCTCTGGATTAACAAGCAGTTAGGCAACTTTTATATAGACATAAAAGTTTTAACTCAATGGACTATAGTTACTATATTACTATCAATTTTCATATTTGCCTAATCCATACTCTACTGGTAACAACAAATCTATATGTGTTTAAATAGAATATATATATATATATATATATATATATATATATATCATCATCATCATCATAATTTATTTATATAGCGCTGTCATATATATATATATATATATTATTTTTTTTATTTTTTTGTAGAAACGAAGATGCACACCAGGATTTAGCAAAAAGGTTAAAATTCCATTTTTATCAATTTACATTAAAAAAGAGCTGGTCAACGTTTCGGTCCGGAGGGTCTTGATAAAGGTCTTAGATTTAGACCGAAACGTTGACCAGCTCTTTTTTAATGTAAATTAATAAAAATGGAATTTTAACCCTTTTGCTAAATCCTGGTGTGCATCTTCGTTTCTACAAAGTGTACAATCAGCCATTGAAGGTAGCACCCAGGTATTGCACCTTAACGGTGTGCGCTAGGAGATTTTTGGATTGTATATATATATATATATATATATATATATATATATATATATATATATATATATATATATATATATATATATATATATATATATATCTACAAAGAAGGTCCGCACTCTCAGGTCTTAAAAAATAAATAAAAATGTTTATTGACTAAAGGACTAACGTTTCGGCCTCTCCGAGGCCTTTCTCAAAGTGAGTCAATAAACATTTTTATTTATTTTTTAAGACCTGAGAGTGCGGACCTTCTTTGTAGATAGATATTCTAAAAATTTTGGACACTGCACCCAGGCATTTCTGTACTTAATGACAAGAGTGCCGACTCCTTCACAGTTTACTGTTTTATATATATATATATATATATATATATATATATATATATATATATATATATATATATATATATATATATTCATAGATTTATTTGGTCGTGCCCTCCACAGTCAAGATGATAAAAACAACAATTGTAGAAATTGTGTAACACTTTTCCCTTGATTCAGAGCAATTCAGCATAGTTTACATGAATCTCGCCAAAGAGCATTTACTTGTGTCCATAGCACACATATATATTATTACTCCGAATCATGTTCTACCAGAATGTCAGCTATATCCACCATTAGCCTGTTCTAGAACAATAAGGGAAAACAAACAATCAAGACAGAGGGAGTATTTGAAATAATTATTTAAAAATGGGAAAAAAGATGTAGAGGTTTTGTGTAATTTGAGGTTCAACATAAAAATGACAGCTAACGGCAGCAAGACTTCCTCCAATAGAAGGATAATTTGGAAAGCAAGCACCCTCCAACCTTGCTTGTAAAAAGCATGTGGACTTACCGAGGTTCGGCTGTGGGGCTCATGATGAAGAGCAAGTCGAAAATCGCGCCACTGAGCTGCTGAGCCGCCCGAAAACTCAACCTGATCCAAACGTGGTAGCCAACGAACCTGCTGAAACCACAAGGTAATATTCAGAACAAGATCACCCCCACTGTGATCGTGTTCTGATTCAGCATGCTTTGTGTATGCTGGCGCATGCAAAATAACTAGTGTGATGTATTTTTAGCTGTAGATTTCTTAGTGTGTAACTTTCTACTTTTTAGTGCACAACAATAATCTGCATCATATTCTTCATTATTAAACCCAGTAAACCTACTATGCTACATGTATTGTTTCAAAGTCTTAATTGTGTGGTTATTTTATTAGATGAAACTAAGCACTTTAACTGTATATAAGCTTGTCTGAAATGAGTTGTCTAAATTTTATACCACTCTTACTGATTCATCCTGTAACAGTGCAAACAGCAAATATGTAAAACACTAAACTCACTAAACAGAACTCTTAGCATCATTAAGTTACCTCTAAATGAATTATTGAGAATAGGAAAAAAAGAGACAGACCATATACATGGAAACACAAACAAAATATTTTAAAGACCCCTTCTTCCAGTAATCATTGGTTCATTTTGGGCCCACATACTCAGCTTTAGTAAGGAAAAGTGTTTTCTCCAGTGAATAGTTCAATGTCCTCAAAAACCAGTATACCATAATGATCACCTCAGCTGCACTGAACCAAGTAAACACAAAAACTACTACATGTAGATTGTAGGAGCACCTCGTGTATTTTCTGTTGTTCAAAGATAGCTCCATGCTGAAATGTGACTGTGTTTCCCTCTCATAGCAAACTCATAGTGTGAGTGTTTGAGCCATAAAGTGGGACATTAGCCAGTCAAACTCATCAATTCCTTATTCCTGGGCTTAAAATCTCACATATGGTTTAACATTCAGTTTAAGGTAGGAAGACTCCAACCAATACCAATGATGCAAGTGTTGTTTCAGTATGGGGCACAAAAGCATTTAGGGCCAATTACAACAGTGAGCAGTTACTTGTAAGTGATACAACTGATTTTGTTATAAATTAAGGTCTTGTTTTTTAAGATTTAGACAAAAATCTGTGGTGAAGTAGATACCTTTTAAATATCCCTTTCCATTTTTTGTTTTTGTTTTCTTTGCAATACCTGACAACGCCTAAAAATATACACTTTGCACCATTACTAAGTCAGTAACAGTTTACTAGAATTTTATAGATATTATAGACAAATCAAATAATTCCTTTGTATAAGAAATAAACATATATTATGGTGAATTTCTGTGTTTATCATTCAGTTCATATTTTATTTTATTTATTTTTAATTTAATTAGTGAGATTAGACGCAGTTCAATAATTTCAGTTCCGTCAGTTGACATTTAATAGGGTATTTCTCCAAAGGTTCAACACCCTGCCTATGTCAGTCTCAGGTTCATATGTTTTAGGTCAGGGAAAAGACAAACCTTGACACTCAATCAACTACTTCACCCACCCATATACACATATTATACATCATTCTAGCAGTGAAGCTTACAGCTTAAGGTCATGTTGAATTCACACTATGGTCAGTTTTATCCGGAGCCAATTAACCAGCCTGTATATTTTTGAAGTGTAGGAGCAAATCCATGAATGCACAAGGAGAATATATGAACTCCTTGAAGATAATGCCCTGGCCAGAATTGATCTTAGCCAGGCAGCAGTGCTGTACTTAATCTAATAATAGTTAGAGTATTTTGCAATTAAATGCAGAGAATTTTAAATGAAAGACTTTGACAACATTCACACATATATATGTTAAAAACTTTTGGTTGTGGTTCCATAGCAAAATGTGGTCAATCCGATGTGTCTTTATTGTGGCTAATCTAGTCAATAGGATAAAAATCTAGTAACCTGTTCTAAAGGAGGAAGGTCAAGGGCAGAGCTGACATGATGAATGAACGACGCAGTCAACGTTAGGAAAAATTACTAATCCCTAAAGACAAACCATTTAGACACATGCATGATGAACAAATGACGGACCATCCCTTAACAGCTGAGAATGACAGTGGGCTGGGACTACACTGCACAAATCTGTCTCTCGTTGCAGGCACATTCCTTAAAAAAATCTGTGCTGTTTAACCTCTGTTGATCTTTGAACTTAGAAGAAGGTCACTTTGACGACACAATTTTCCCAGCTGCCTTTCTGTCTTTGTCAATCCAATTGCAGACCCACAGCCCTTTCTATTTTGTAGTGGTATTGATCTGTTGGCAGCAAAGGGCTGGATAATTAGCCAGGAATTAGGGTTTCTATTACAGTGAAGAGGCTGTCCCAGCTGATTTATCACCTGAATAATTTACTGTGATTGAAAGGAAATTAAAATGAACTCCATTTGACAACTGTGCGCTTTTATGGGCTTTAGTGAAGACTCAAAAGCCAAATTAATAGCCTGTGTTGCTTAATAGTCTACTGAGAGTAAATATGGAAGGATTTGTCACTCTTTCACGAGAGCAGTAAAGAGATGTGCTGTACTTACAGAATTCAAACAAATTAACAAGCAAACAAATTGTTTCTAAGGCTAGTTGCAAATGCTGGCACCTCATTTAGAATGCAATTGCTTATTAAATTGTTAAATCCTCATATGTTGCTTAATAAGGTGTCCAATCTATTTTATGTGCACTTTCACTGTGCAGGGATGTACAAAGGCATTGGATATTGCTACAAGGGCTAAATATCACCAGTGTATTGCTCTTGGTAGCTATAGCAAATTTGTTTTTCATGACTTGTAGCTGATGTATTTTCACCATAAAACAGTTGTTTGTCAAATCATTTATTGCAGTACGGTTTATTCCATAAGGCTTGCAACTCAGCTACACTGTGTAAAGCAGGCCAATAATAATATCTGTTGACTTAGCCCCTTCAAAATGAGTGGGCAGCTTATTGGTTTGCATATGGGGCCTTTCAACTCAACCATATAGGTTAGAAAATGCCATTAACTGTAAAAATAAGACAAGTAAGATAAGTTTTATTTGTAGTGTGTAGAGGTTTACCAGTCCCAGTGTGAAGACAGATAACTACACCATCAACAAATTCTAGCAGACACTCACAGAATCCAACTAACAGGCTAAGTAAAATAAATGTAGATGTGGAAAATACAAACCAAACTATTAGCCTTCGTTGATGACCTCCTACTCTTCATAGACAAAACACAGCCCACCCTCCCCCATATATTGAGACTTTTCCTGACCTTTAGACAAGCATCAGGCTATTCAGTTAACTGGACTGAATCTATAGTCACGACCCTAACATCAGAATACATCCTAAATGGGGTACATGTTTTCAATTTAAATGGCCAAACATTCACACTTACTACATACACCACAACACAATCTGCCTGAAGAAACACACAACCCCCTCCTCTACACAGCCTGGAAGACTTGGAGGCAATCCTGAGCCAAAATGAGTCTCCAAGTCATCTGCGAAATAGACTTTGGCGAAAAATCTGCCGATTAAAAATCATTCGCCTGAGCGAAAATTCTCTATCAGTGAGCTATTTCGCTAGTGAATTGTCTTCTTCGCCTTATAGTAAAGTATAGAGAACTGCGGGATTAAAACTGAAAAGAAATATACATTTGAATGCACGCTTGGAATGTACGATTTTAACCTGTATCTAAGTGGTTTTAAAACAAGGACACAAATACCTTAGATCTGGATAGTCGACAATTAATGAAAGTACATGTCCCCTAACACTGATAAATACAAAGATAACTACAACTTTTATACATTTATCTAAAATATAAATTTAACCTGCCTTTTTGCTTTTACCTTGTCATATCCACATATGGAAAAAAATGTAGATGTCACAGTAATGTATAATAAAAACAACTCTGATTTTAATGTACTGTATAAAAATCTTACTTGTGGTCATCAAATGGGGCAATGTGTTATTGGTATTAATGAGCCCTATTTCACTTCACTGAAAAAATTCACGAAACAGCTCAAAATTCATGAAATGGTGAAAAAAATTTCACTCCAAATATACTATAAGTCACTGGCCATTTTTTCTTTTTCCAAATGCACAGAAAGGAACGGGTATTTTTGGAGAAGAATTTTTTTCGCCAATGGCAAAAAACAGAATTTTGCCACGAATCCATGCCTGGCAAAAAAATTCACTCATCCCTAAATGTTAATATTAAGTAAAATTAGAATTATAACCAGAAAGTTTAGACTTACTGTACCTCCTGCAAACTAACCCATTCCCTGTATAATTCTGTAATAAATCCACATGCTATGGGGCACATTTACTAAAGGGCGAAGTGACTAATTCTGGCAATGATTTGTCCAGCGTGATGTCATTTCGTTACTTTGCTGATTTACTAACGGGCGCAGGCGTCACTTCGCAAAGGAGATAAATGCTAGCATTGCTTCGCACTCTAACGCCAGGGGAATTTTCACTCTGGTGAATGGACGTTACTCTGCAAATTCACAAAGATGCAGATTTTACTGAACGTTACCTTCGCCAGATTTGCCTTCGCCAGCTCAGACCAGGTGAAGTGCAATGGAGTGCAAAGGACTCCTCAATTTTTAGTCGAAAAATGTTCTAAGTCCAAAAAACACTGGCGTCTTTTCCTTTTATCAGAGTGATAGCCTGCAAAAGTCCTTCAAAAAATTTTTTGGGTAACCGGGTTCCCCCATTTATTTTCTAACATTTGGAACACAAAATATACAGTGGGCTCATGTGTAAGGCATTATAACAACTCTATTTTCTTTATTTAGGTTCCCTGGACTTGTGTAATGTAATGTATTTGCTGCAACATATACGTCCATTCAACTTTATAATTTCCCGCCGTATGCAAATTAGTTGTGCTAGGCATAACTGAACGCTAGTGCATCTTCTCTTTGATTGCCGACGTAACGCTAGCAAAAATACGCCAGCGTTCAGCTCCCTGGATGCAACTTCCCATTTTTGCCTGGCGAAGTGTAGCGATGGGTTCGAAGCTGTCGCTAGACAAATTCTCGCAGGTTAGTAAATTTCCCCCTAACTCTCTAAGGAGTTGTGTTGTAACCTCAGAAAAGGTTTGTCCTGTGCCAATAATCCACAGATACCAATTAGATCAGTAATTTTACTTTCATATCTAGTGATGGGCAAATTTATTCGCCAGGCGCGAATTCGCGGCGAATTTGCGCGATTCGCCGCCAGCGAATAAATTCGCGAAACTCCCGCGAAAATTCTCGGAAAAAATTCGCCGGCGTCAAATATTTTTTTTTCGAAAAACGAGACATCGGCGCCGTTTCGCGAATTTTTCGCCGTTTCACGAATTTCGCGCGAAATTCGCACATTTTTCTGCGAAACGGCGCAAATTCGCCCATCACTATTCATATCCTTTACCCTGTGGGTGTTTAATTTTATTTTGCTGTCATGAGGCCCTCGCTGGAAAAATGGTCTTACCATGTAATTGTCCCTGCAATGATCAGACATTGCAATTTCTTGTATGTAAATAGCATCCTGTTTGAATATGGGAACTATTACATTTAGCAGCTATGTGTGGAAGGGATTTACAGTAACATGCATTAAATCAGTTACTCTAACTGAGCCTGCTGAGTGCAGTACTCTTATGTTGCTATATATACTGTATATATATATATATATATATATATATATTTTTTTTTTTTTTTTTTTTTTTTTTTCAAAAATAAATATATAAATAGTTTTTAGCTGTTGCACTAAACACTGCAAAATAGTGAATGCTTTTGTTCTTCAAAGCAAATGGATTGCAATAGAAGATAGCATTACATAATCAAATTACCATTAACTGGTATACCCCCTGTACAATTATTTTCTTATTATCATTAGATTGAGATATAACCAGCCAAAACAATGATCCATTAATAGTTAGTACACAGAGAAAGCATTGCCAATGTAAATGGGAAAATACTGTTTTTAAATATAAATTACCAGATGAAGAAATTAAAAACAATAGGAACATCCAAGATATATAATAAATGGCACTAAGTATACCCAGGCGCAGTAACCTGTGGCAACCAATAAGATGTTGACCAGTAAATGCTATAGTTAAATGGACTTGTAGCAAACTTTTATTACACAACCTCAAAAGGGAAGCCAGGCACAGCTTCATGCTGGCTGAGGGCTCATAACTGGGGGCGGACAAAGCTGCTGGCTAGGGTTTGGTAGTTGGGGTTTAGTTACTAGTGTGGGGGTGGAGTTGATTTAATTTTAACCAGTTAGGGAGGGTATTCAATTTGGATATCATAATTGGAGTCCAACCCACCTTCCCTTGGGGTTGGACTCCAATTATGATATCCAAATTGAATACCCTCCCTAACTGGTTAAAATTAAATCAACTCCACCCCCACACTAGTAACTAAACCCCAACTACCAAATCCTAGCCAGCAGCTTTTGGAGGACAAAGCTGCTGGCTAGGGTTTGGTAGTTGGGGTTTAGTTACTAGTGTGGGGGTGGAGTTGATTTAATTTTAACCAGTTAGGGAGGGTATTCAATTTGGATATCATAATTGGAGTCCAACCCACCTTCCCTTGGGGTTACCCCTTTTGTGCTAGTTGTCACAATGGTGGCCAGTGGCAGTGGGATACAGGTTAAGTTAAACAGGTGAGTATTTGGGGCTCATTTTGCAGTGCAGAGTTCACCAAGTCCTAAGTTGGCAGTGGGACTTGGTTGGCGTGGGTCTCTGGGAGTTGTTGGTTGAGGCATGAGATCCAACGTACCCATCATGCTCGAGAGCACAAGTAGATCGACATGTAGATATTGTTGGTTCATTGCCAGGGACCTTGCAGGTGTTAATTTTACTGTTGTGTTTATGTTATGTCCTTGTAAATATTTATTGTGATAATACTGTTGTTATGTATTTGGTATTTATATTTATGTTTATGTTTCTCTAATAAAGCTGTGGCCGAAACATAAAAATCCAACAGAAAAAGTAGGGTAAAATGTGTTTATTTCTAGGGGAGTGGTTGAAAGGAAAGTGAGGCAGGTATTTGGCCCTGCCCAGGCCATGTCTCCTATTTACCGGTAGAGAGAAATCTGGGGTATCTTTGCAGTTGTTGTTAAGCTGTATTTTTTATTGGATATGATTTTTTCAAAACTGGGTTCTTTGGAAAACTCTATATTGAAGTACAGATAAGTCGACAAACTCCAGGGGGATCATTATTGGATGAATGTGATCACTAATTATAATATTATGTCAACACTAAAAGCTGTATCTTTTATCAAGGTTGATAATGGTTTTATATGATTCAGAATTTCCTATGCTGAATATTTCCTGCTAGAATTCCTAGCAGTTACATTAAAATATTGTGAGGCTTATAGAATATTCTACAAGAAGGTGAAATATGATAGCTGCATCCCTAATGACTTGCCACAAAAAAAGGTTCAGCGTTAACTAGGAAAAATTAAGGTGAAATTGTATACAAATTAGCTAATTAGCTCACAAATCTAGTTAAAAGGAGCCCTTCATTGTATTGGCCTTGTAATTCATTTTACCCCTTAAGCATTAAAATGGTTTGAACAAATAAAGATAACATTTTCTTATCAACTTTGGCGAGAAAGCAATAATCGTGTAGAATTGAATGAAACCTTTATTTTACTGTTTTAATTCAGTATTATAACATTATTTCTATTAGAGGATTTTCAGTTATTGGGAAGGCAAAACTGGTATGTTAATTTTGCTTAAATAAAGGATTATTTTTAATACTACTAATGAATAAATTAGCTTTTACTCAAAATGTATGTTTAATAAGTTGTCGTTGTGTACTTCTCTTTGTTGGCAAAATACCCATGTCAACTTTTTATGCTAATTAAAAAATGTTCCATAATCTATAAGAATGAAGTTCACGGTACAATAGGTCCCAGAGAGCAGAGGATGCGTTATATGATCATAACTGGAACAGTAAACAATTTAAATAAGATAGTCTGTGGCATATTTTAAAGCGATAGTCACTTTTTTTTTACAGATGTTACTGAATATCTGTAAGAGATCCCCTGTGACCAATAATATTTTAGTATTCTTTTTTATTCCATTCAAATTGAACACAGTTTATAACATCCAATTTACCATGTTTACACACTGATTTCCCCAGAAATGTCTTTGTCATACATTAGCAACCTGCAGAATTGCACCTTAATTTATATGGACCACACAACCAATGCATTAAATACCTATAAAGTGTCCCTATAATAAAGGGCCTGATACTTGCAAGTAGCTTTTTATGTCAAAATATAGTTTCCCTCATTAATGGGAAACATTGCTTACAGCAAATCATACATGGACTGATGCAGGGTTGGACTGGCCCAGTGGGACACTGGAAAATAAATGATGGACCCCGCCATGCCAGATTCACTCTCCTTCTGTAATCGTGTGTTCTGCCCCCTGACCTCCCGCTCAGCCCGAGAAGAGGCAGGGGACCTGGTGGTTGCGGCTGGGGTGGGGGACCTGGTTTAGGGACCCCTGAAGTTGCAGCTCTGGTGGGTCCTTGACCCCCCAGTTTTTTTGGGGTACTACAGGAATTTGTTATGTAAATTATTAGGACACTTGTCTATGTCATGTTTTTAATGGGGTTGTTTGTACTGTGATGAAATGCTTGGAGGTTTTGTGGACTTTGAAATGAAAGATCAATTTCCATGTAATGCAGTATGAGGAACTCTGTTTACTCTTTACAGGACACAATACATAATATTTGGAGCAATTCTATGCAGCTGACTGGGGAAATTAGCACTGAGACACAATTTAAAGTGATACAGCATGTGAAGCATTGTCAAAAAATTCTCTACACTTTCCATTGTGGACTATGATGCACATTTGGAGCACCATGGACAACGTAATATAGGTATATTGTTTTCTTAACATTTCAGTTAAACATATTAAAAATAAGGGTTTTATTGTAAGGTTAGTTTAACTGACTATACAATACAAATTCAATATATAGAAGACAGCTGTGAAATGGAAGAGGATAAATATCCTGAACCATATCTATACAAAAAAAAACTCCTACTGCATTTAAGACATGGGGAATGTAGGATTACCTTAATGAGGACTAGATCTTTGTTATCCGGAACTCTTGGCTCAACTCAAAATAGAAATTGACTTCCAATATAAAAAAATCACTACACGGCTAATTTAAACAATTGCCCCCTTTAATGAATATTTGTAGACTAATATATAATGATATATACTTTAGGAGACCATATTGTCTAATGGGGCATATAATTCAACCCATGGCGCTATTATCCTGTGTATGAGACTCAATAATACTTTGGTGTATTCCCTGTACTCATTTGCAGATTTTTTTTTACATGAACCAACATTGCTTAACATTGATTGAGTTTTAGTTTAACTTGCTCTCTGCATTGACATTGCTTGTTCTCCCCACTGTTGTTCCACCCGAGTCCAAAAACCCACTAGAAGGTCAACCAGCTCCCTTGTTTGTGTTCTTGTGTAAATGTCATAGGGAAATTAAATGTATGATTCTTTGGAGCAGGAACTAATGGAGCATACTCCAAGTGCTGCATATTTTGTCAGTTCTGTTCAATTAAATGACAGTAACAAAAAAAAGCCAAAACACTATGGTATTTGGTGTTGCAGCACATAACCAAAGAACCTACATTGGGAGTAACAACATTTCCAGTATGCAGCAAATCCTTGCAGCAAAGAGTTTTTTTCACAATAGATTATATTAAGAATCCAATAAAACATTAACTATCAATATAAATTATTAAATTATCATGTTTACTACTAAAAAATCCAGACTGGATTTTTTTATGTAAGAGATGCCCTAGAACGTTAAATAACTGGCGTTAGGCATAACATGTTTCAGCTTTCACTACATTCCTTTTTAGACTGTATACTTTTCTTTGTCTTTTCGAAGTATATTAAAGAACAATATAAATACATTTTGCTACTTCATTAACAAGACTGGGGGGAGGTGAGGAAAGACTTGCATGAATCCTACAGTTATAGTGACAAGAGCATCTTAGAACTTGACCTGCTTCTTACTTCTGCCTCATGCAAATACAGATTCAGACAAAGGCGAGCAAGGGCAGACTCATGCGGTTTGATAGCGGCAGAAAGTATTACTGACTTGACAGCAGCAGGCTACTGGCTGAAAGAATTGGAAATACAATATTTTCCAAACTAATGTGCATTGAGAAACCACTGCATAGCAATAATGAAACGTTTACATGGATAATATCCTAAAATGATTCTTTTTTTATATTAGCTATTTTCTAATTAGTGCTGCTCAGTATTCTATTACTAAAAATACAAAAAATAGATGCACTTGCTCTAAAATACTATTTAAAACATGCTGGTGAGCAATTATTTCAAAGCTACTTCAATTTACCGAATGACACATTTTACCTTTGTATTTCTTTAAAAGAACAATATGTCAATGTGTGTGTATGTTTAATACACATGTTAATGAAATATAACCTTGTATCTGTCACTCAATAATTAATATTTCTCTGATGATACAGCCATCCTCCAAAGAGACAGCCCTGACATGTACCCAACTGACATCCATATCTTCCACGTAAAAACCCATCATAGTCTGCAATCTGTTTATATTAAAAAGCCAGCAATTCGCACTCGTGCCTTCTGCTGTTCATAGGTGAACAATACTTGAAGTCTGTGCAACCTCTGCTGTCCAGTCAGATGTGTGTTATTTATTCCCTGTCTGAGGAATATTAATTATACACCTTAGAGTTCTGTGACCTATATGTTAATATTATAACACTCTATGGGTATGGGATCCATCTGGAAACCCATTTTCCAGAAAGCTCCAAATTACGGAAAGGCCATCTCCCATAGACTCCATTTTTATCCAAGTTTTTAAAAATTATTTCCTGTTTCTCTGTAATAATAAAACATTACTTGATCCCAACTAAGATATAATTAATCCTTATTGGAAGCAAAACCAGCCTATTGGGTTTATTTAGGGGGCACATTTACTTAGCTCGAGTGAAGGATTAGAATGAAAAATACTTCGAATTTCAAAGGTTTTTTTAGCCACTTCGACCATCAAATTGGCTACTTCGACCTTCGACTACGACGTCAACTTTGAATCGAACGATTCGAACTAAAAAACGTTCGACTATTCGACCATTCAATAGTCGAAGTACTGTCTCTTTAAAAAAACCTTTGACTACCTTCTTCGTCACCTAAAACCTACTGAGCACCAATGTTAGCCTATGGGGACCTTCCCCATAGGCTTTCCTAGCAATTTCTGATCAAAGGAAAATCGTTTGATCGATGGATTAAAATCCTTCGAATCGTTCGTAATGCAGTAAATCCTTTGACTTCGATAATCGAAGTTGAAGGAATTTACTTTGATGGTCGAATATCGAGGGTTAATTAACCCTCGATATTCGACCCATAGTAAATGTGCCCCTTAATGTTTACATGTTACAAAAAGTATGAAGATTCAAATTATGGAAAGATCTGTTATCTGGAAAACCCCAGGTCCTAAGCATTTTGAATAACATATTCTATGCCTGTACAACATCAAATTCTACTGGCATCCACCAAACCCAAACTCATACATTAGACTGCCAAATGGTAAAGTGTGATCAACAACCTTTGAGTTTTCATCGCACCAAAGTAAAATTCCAATGACCTTTACATCACTCCAGTCAATGCATTGCACATGGCACCATAAGACTTTTCTGAAAGTGTTCACCCATACTCCCTGTCAATAGTTCTTGATGCCAAGAACAGCTTAGAACGCATCACTAGGGAGCAGATTTATCAAGGGTCATTTTTTTTTTTAATTTCAAGTTTATGGGAGTTTTCATAAACTCCCATAAACTCTAAATTCGACCCTTGATAAATATGCCCCTAGATGCTCCAACTGATGACTTTACTTTTGACCATATTGTGGATCTGGGTACTTTTGGTAACATACATAGAGGGGCACATTTACTAAGCTCGAGTGAAGGATTCGAAATGAAAAAAAATTCTAATTTCGAAGTATTTTTTTGGGTACTTCGTCCATCGAATAGGCTACTACGACCTTCGACTTCGATTTGAACGATTCAAAATTAAAATCGTTTGACTATTCGATAATTCGATAGTCGAAGTACTGTCTCTTTAAAAAAACACTTCTACTACATACTTCAGTAGTTTAACCCTTCCGAGGTACAATGTTAGCATATGGGGACCTACCCTAACACTTTTCTAAGCTTTTTTTGATTGAAGAAAAATCCTTTGCGCTAAATCCTTCGAATTCTAAGGATTTAAATTTGAGGGTTTATTAACCCTCGATATTTGACCCTTAGTAAATGTGCCCCATACAGTTATGTTTCTGTCTGAGTGTCTTTATAGCGCTAACAAAATGTTAGTATAATTAGAGACAATGGTCACAGAATTAAACTATAATCAGTTAAATTGTATAGAATGTACTGATAAAACTATCTTAACATAATATTCTCCCTTCTGGCTTCTAAAATGATGCTTAAACCTATTATGAAATGAAAATTAAAATAGGTACAATACCTGCTCAGGCTTGATAGGTTCAGTACTAGTAAAGATATCAGTGTAATGTTGTCTTTCAAAAACTCGATCTAATACGTCCAACTGCTGCTGAGTAAAGAGGTCACCTCTCATCTGTTTTCTTAGGAAATCTCTGCCTGGAAGCGAATGACCATTTGGGATAGGAGATTCTTGAATACCTGCAATAAAATAATAACATTAGATGAGCACAATGGCACAATGATAGCTGTCTTTCAGTGGGGGGTTGTAGGTTTGATTTCAAGCAAGACACTAGGGGGCCGATTCACTCAGCTCGAGTGAAGGATTCGAATGAAAAATACTTCGAATTTCGAAGTATTTTTTGGGTACTTCGACCATCGAATGGGCTACTTCGACCTTCGACTACGACCTTCGACTTCGATTCGTACGATTCGAAGTAAAAATCGTTCGACTATTCGACCATTCGACCGTCGAAGTACTTTCCCTTTAAAAAAAACTTCGACCCCCTACTTCGGCAGATAAAACCTACCGAAGTCAATGTTAGCCTATGGGGAAGGTCCCCATAGGCTTGGCTAACTTTTTTTGATCGAAGGATTTTCCTTCGATCGTTGGATTAAAATCCTTCGAATCGATCGTTTAATCGAACGAAAAATCCTTCGATCGATCGAACGAACGTTTAGCGCTAAATCCTTCGACTTCGATATTCGAAGTCGAAGGATTTCAATTCGAGGGTCGAATTTCGAAGTATTTTTTACTTCGAAATTCGACCCTTAGTGAATCGGCCCCCAACTGCATGAAGTTAAAATGTTCTTCCTGTGACTGTGTGGGTTTCTTGCATTTTCCAAATAAAATAGGTTTAAATCATAATAATTCCAAGTCAACAAGCATGTAAGGAATTACCATAAAATCCATGCTTCTCCATTTTATAGCTATTGTCTGAGTTGGCGCATTAATCAATTGCACCAGTCAGCTGGGACATTTGAGGTCATGTATTGACAATCCAGCAACTGATCTCCTGAATGTCAGTTAATAGGGAGTAAATGAAATGTTTTCTTGGGATTTAAAAAAAAAATCCTGGGAATAAAACAAACATACATTTGATGTGCTGTACAATAATTACAAGGAGGAAACAACCTTTTTCATCAAAATATGAAAAGTATAAAGTATGGTTCTGGGCAGTCAACAAAGTGAGATATATTGGATTAGTATTAGCAGAAATATAATATACACTTGCCTGGTCCTAGATTCAATAAAAGCTAGGGCGCTATCTGCAAAGGGTCTATATGTTTTCCCCATGTCTGTGTGAGTTTCCTCCAGCTACTCCAGTTTCCTCTGACACTCCAAAAACATACAGGTAGGTTTATTGGCTACTGATAAAATTGGTCAATGTAATACTGATACTGCAAACAGTATTAGCTCCAATAGGGTGGAGGGTGTAAAGCATTCGGAAATACATTGGTGCTATATAAACAAGGGATATTATTAATAATTAATAATAGTAATATGAAAGTATCAGATAAAACTAGTGCTTCAAAACTCTCATATGTTCTCCATAAAAACAAGAAATTTGCATGGATACAGGTTTTCAAGATTTCATACTCAAAAAGGAATACAATTGTAAATAGTTATACAATTTACTAGTAAAACAAGGACAAGGGATTTGTGAAAACGAAATTCACCTTTTTTAAATTTACTTTCATTTATTATATTAAAATGTAGTATATATTAAACAATATGTTTTTTCAATACATATGTTAAAACCAGACAACCAGAGATTATTCATGCCTTATTGCAGCAATATTCTCTTTGTAGAGCCAAGAGAACTAAAGACTGTGTAAAGTGCCACAGATAATTTGCAATTAGTAGAGTTAATTTTGCAATTAGTACTTTCCTCTGTGTATTATACTCTGCGGGTTGGTTTTACACTCATATGGAGAAAAATTTTACAGAGAGAAGTGAACATCTGTTTCCAGTGTACAATACTGTAAAAGCCTTAGATTATATCTTATATACGTCCACAAGGTCCACGTTATATATTGGGTCACTCATCTTTATGTGTTGTTTTCACTTAGAAAAGTTGTGAAACAAAATTCAATACATGGATTTCATTGTCAATAAAAATGTAAATACAAATGATTACTTATCTTGTGATATTTACAGTTTATTCTAATGAAACACATATATAAATATAAGACGATCATCTTGAGACACAGCTTTGCTTTCTTTGTTGCTCCCATTATTGAATTCCAAAATACTTTCTAACAGCTAGTGCGTTAATTTAGAAGCTTGCATGCATCTATACCTTACATGCACTTGCACTAAGGGGTAAATTTATCAAAGAGTGAAGTTCCGCCACTAGAGTGAAATTCCGCAGCTCTCCATTCATTTCTATGGGATTTTGAAAGGCGTATTTATCAATGGGTGAAAGTGAAATTTCACCCTTTGATAAATACGCCTTTAAAAAACCCCATAGAAATGAATGGGAAGTAGCGGAATTTCACTCTAGTTGCGGAACTTCACTATTAACTTCACTATTTGATAAATATACCCCTATGTATCTACTAAATTTTAAAGAATTGGATAATTAATATAATAGAAGAGAGCAGGACCTCACAACTTGGCCCTAGGACAAATACTGGAAATGAACTTATTAATATAGAACTTGCACAACACATAAACAGACTGTCTTCAGACTGTCTTCAAGTTACAAATAAGTACAGTATGACAATCAGTTCCAAAATGTATTCATTACTGGCAGCAATGAAGATGTTTTTAGATGCTAACTTCCAGGTATAATAAAAGGCACTAATTTTGCCCACGTGGCATGAGCATAGAAGCCAGACGCTTGCTTTGAAACAGGTGACCAGTAAATGCTGATGCTGATGATGCTATATGATGCTATATATGATAAGTTCTACTCAACAGAAATATCATCTTTCTCACATGCTGGCTATGGTCTTCTACAACAGACAGAGGTCTAACCACACATGGTGATCTATTTCCACAGAATTTGTACTCTAAGGGCCATATTTATTAACATTAGAGATAAACATCACCGGTGATGTTGTCTATAGCAACCACTCAGATATTTTCCGCTTTGACCTCTGCGCACACCTAGGCTTATAGTAAAATGATAAGACTTAATTTACAAAACAACAAATATAAGGAATTATTGGAGAGTTTATTTTGCGTTTTTACATCAAATCTCACAATAATTGGTGTCTGGTTTTTTTTTTTATCATTAGTAGGTGGAGATATTTTAAAGATATAAAGGCATTGACTTTCTGTGAAATGAGCCAGTCATGGGCAGAAATCAGTATTTAGCACACTGTTAACTTCCTGCAACATACATATGAACTTTAAATCTTCCTAAGGACATATCACATGTTGAAAGAATCTAATACCAGTAGTGTCCAACTATATTACATTGAGCCTCAGATAATTGCCTTACTTCACTGGAATGTTCAGACTAATTAAGATGGATGCCACCTCTGTCGTTTTACTCCTTATAAAAAGAAATGAATTACTGCTAAGAGCAAAGAGGATATTGTGGAATCAGGTCCAATTTAATAGGAGTAATTTGCTTTAACTTTGTCCTGAGATATTGTAAGAGCCAAGTTCCATCATGGTGGTAATGATAAAGCAATTTATGTGTACATTTAGGCTGACATCCCATGAATTCTCTTACTGTGTGATTATTATTAGTTATTCGACAGTCACAAATACCGGGATCTAAAATAATGTGGCTATACTGCATTGCATTTTGCAGGTCAAGAAAATTAAATGGGCTCAAATTATTTAAAAAAAAAGGAATAAAAACAAAGACAAAATTGAGTGGGTATGTAATCCAGTGAATGACTCCAGCTAATTTCTCACTAGCTGGTGCATTTCATGGAAGTCAAATGTGTCCATGCCCACCATCAGATTCAACTGCAAAGAAAAAATAAAAAAACATTGCTAGCCATTTCATATATTTTGATTTACATGGAAATACATACAACCCAGTTTTTCATCAGATGTGACAAAGGAAACAGGAAATAAAGCAAACCACTGAAAGAAATCTAGCTAGGGCTTGATTTATCTTAATGAAAATATAACTTTTGGATAAAAGAAATCTGGTATTAGGTGCATAATGCTCATTTCTCATAAGCCAATGTACCATGTATCTGACTCAAAGAAGATGAAAATTTCTGACTCAGCAGATGACATTTTCAGTCTACACTAACTACAATACATAAAGATCTCAGGATCACCTATCAACATTGCTCCTCCGATGTGACAGTACATGCCCAGATGGTTGGGCAGTATGGTCGAAATCATTCAAAGTCTCGAAGCAAATATGGATTTAAATGGCCAGTTTAAACTTTCTAACTATGTTTGCGTTGTTTAATCCAGTTTAATCTGCCATGAGATTACCATGAACTAATCCCTTTTTGTTAAACTGCTATGAGATCATTTATAATTAAATATTAGATTATGGATCAACAAAACGTATAGCCTAATGTGCATCTGCATCTGCTACTTTTGGCACCCAATACAAGTAGCTTATTAAAGGGGATGTTAAGTGAAGTGGACTATAGTTGGTTTGTTTTTCTAATTAGCATTAGTGCAACATTAATGCGTATTCTCATAGCAGTAACTATGCTGACTGTACAAATGCCAAAATCATGCTGTCCGTCAGAGCTAGAATGAGTTAAGGTGTTCTTTTAAGTTCGGTTACTGTTCTCCCAGTTGCAATGGCACAAAATATGTTCAAAATAAATGACTTTGTTTCTCTTGGAGAAGTATGATTGTGTTGCAGACAATAAAAAAAGAAACTAGAATTAAAAAAAAAAAAAAAGATATCAGAGATACCAAAAATACCTTTCATTTTGAGGAGATATCAGAGCATTTCAAAACCGCTGATAGAGTCTCGGTTCTTTCTCTATTATCCACTGAAAGCAGCAGGAGCCAGGAGCAGACTCTGCTAGATTATATTCCCCATAAGATGGTCAACGATATATATATCTGATCTTCAACCTCTATTGATTGACCAATTTCACAAGCAAAGACTGGTGAAATGAAGCTGAAATGAACATCATGCTTTAACTCATTGAACCTATCAGGCCTGAGTTAATCTCACTGCCCACTGTCTCTGATAGAATTCAATTGATCAATCATGTTTTGGTGATAGTACCATTTCACTGGTTTATTGCTTCTTCATTTCAAGGCTTGACCTGTTCAGTATACACAGACCAGCTGTCCTTTTCTGAGATGTACACAGATCACTTTCTGTGTGCCATAACAGTTCTTTTTCTGAATGTGTGAAATGAACACCATATGACTTTTTTTTTTTTTTCAAAGTTCAGTTTTTTAAAGTGCATTAGGAAAACTATTTACATAACACATGGTAAATATTATGTTTTAAGGTACTGTATATAATGTACATAATAAGGGGGTTGTTTTATTTTTATGTAACAGTTTTCTAGACATCTTTTTTCCTCTTAAGAAAACAATGTAAGAAGATTCATAGACTCAGTAACTAAGTAGTATAAAATGAATCCAGTGACTGATCTAATTCCCATTTTTAGAAACAGAAAGTTTTTAAAATATGTTTCACATTTCCAATTTGCATAGTTGCGGTTGCTCATTGATAATCAAGATACATGTCTCTAAGTTGTAAGCTTGCATTAAAATTGCATCTTCGCTTGCAAATTGGGACTGTAAATTCCCTATAACTCCATCCCCTATAAAGGAATTTAGAAAAAAAATCTAAAAATTATTATCTGTATATGACATAAACACATCCCAAACTGGTAATGAGAAGAAACAGAGAAACAAAAGATATTTCTTTGGAACTTAGTGAGCTGAAAAATACATATAAAGCATGGTCTTATAGCCTACTTTTCAAAAAAGTAAATTGCACAGACTGGCAAAGAAAAGAAAACTAGTATCCTCTGTGATTCTATTCATACTCTTTCATCAGCTCATTTAACACCCAGCTTCAAGCCTTCTCCAGCGCCTCAACCTTTCCTTGGTATTCTGTCCATCATTCCCTCAGTCTTTCTTCAAGTATTATAAAATCTTTAAAATTCTTTAAAGGTCTAAGAAAAACAATCTCTTCCAGAGCCATTATAAAAATTCCATATGGCTCAGGGCAGTCTTACACATTTACAATATCAGACCTTCCAAGGGTTTGTGCACATGCATATGCAGGACCAAGCAGACATCAATGTGAGTGGCAAATTGTGGCTTCGAAGTAGCTCTTCTTTGCCTTCCTGGAGCTCCAATATAAATATAATAAATCATAAGTAATTTGTAAGATTTGCATCTACTGTAAATAAAGAGGAGGAAGGTGCACAGTTGGTGCTCTTTGAACTACAGTAGATCCCCCATTTTAAGTTTTTCAGGGAACCAGAAAAAGATGGTGTAAAATCCAGGAAAATGTAAAATCAGGAAATGTATTATGCATAATATATAGGTGGGACCACAAAACAATAATGTAAAATGAGGGGAAACTTAAAATCAGGGGATGTAAAATAGGGGTTCTACTGTATTATACAGCATGAAAAAAGTATAGCAATATAAATAACGATCCAATGTTATAGTATAAGGGAATAGTATCAGTGGCTGTGGTAAATTGCAAGGATTTTTGCTCAGATTGTATTTTGCATACTCTGCACATGGTGCACACAAGCGGTTTTGGGTAGGGCATAGGTGTGAAGGGTTTGCTTTTGAGAATAATATGCATCTGAGAGTAGTAACATGGTTCTAACAAGTAATATGAGTACTGGGGGATTAGATATACAGAAGATGGCACTATTCATTTCAGTTAAAAGGAAAATTGGAAAACAACGCAAGTTATCTGAAACTGTAATTATTCGTTTTTAAGAATCCAAGTGGGCATCACTCCCTGTCTGCATACATATGTGGCCCAGTTACTATGACCCTGGTAACAAGGGGCCCCTAATTCATTCCCTTAGTAACCATTCACATGGTCACATTCACCTGATTGGCTGCACCACTGAATAGCATTGGCAAGATAAAATAAAATCTCAGGATTTTCATAGATTTATATATTTCTATGCAGCATAGAGTATATGGTACAGAAATGCACAGAAACGTATGGCAGGAAATAGCCAAATGGCATGTGGCAAAATTGTGGGGAAAAAGGTCCTTGCACTAAAGAGCTTACAAACAAAACTAGAAGCAAGTTCAAGAGGTGGAATTCACTGCTAGATTACATTGCATGCCGGTTGTGATATACAACATCAGTAAAGTCTTTGTTATTGTAAGTCCAGCAAGCCCTTGTAATCCTCAGTCGACAGTTATCTTCTGCAAGCATGATTTTTTTATATTTTTTTTCAGTATTGAAATGACTTGCTTCAGATAGTGTGAAAGAGTGTGAAAGAGTTAAGGAAATGATCTTCCTGCCTTCCCCCCCCCCCATTGCACGTGGATCATCTGGTACACTGCCCAGCTTATGACTGCTGGACTCCAGGCCGAAACACCTCCCCTGAGCTCCTGAGAAAGCTGGCATCAGTTGTAGCCATAACAAACTCAATTGTTCTCAGCAGTGCTCCAACAAATAGAGTCATTAATTACGGTCTCTCTCTCGCCCGCCGTTGGCTGCAGTGGCAATCAATGTGAAACCGCTCATTGCCTTCTCTCGGGGAGCAAAGACAGATGCCATAAAAACAAACTGCAGAATGAGAAGAACCCTGCCAGTTAGGCAGCAGCAAGTTGTACCCTGTAACAGCCGTCACGCTGCTTCTGTGTGTGTGGCTACATTTATTTGGGCTACATCAGCCATGGGGGAAGGTATCCCATTAAGCGATTATTTTTATCTTATAACGTCAATTTACTTATACTGATTGGCTTCCTGCAGCCAAATATCAATTAAATTGCAAATGCCTGCCGAAGCGTATTTTCTCTGTCTCTTCCATTTCCACAACCTTTTCTTTCCCCCCTTCTTCTTCTTCTTCTTCTTTTCTGCGTTCGCACATAATTTAATTTATTTCCTCTCCTGTATCTCAAAAGGAAATCTACTTCTAGAAGGCCATTTGCCCTCTGCTCTGAGTACTTGAGGGGATCTCGTATACCGTCAACATTTACAAGGGCAGTAGAAAATCTATATAGCCATATAACAAATTGTGTATTAGCTGTAATGCCGGTAATTTGGATTTTAAATACAGCACATATTGTTGTGCATCCATCTTTAGTTCATTAACACGCTATCTGCTTAATGTTCTCACGGTTACATTTTTCATTTGCAAAGGATTAGTTTATTAGCTAGAAACACTTACGACATCCCCAGAGAACAAGCTCTAATTCTCCGTATTTTTATCCTGTGTTGAAATTGATCATCAGGATGAGCCTTTAATGTGGTCTAAATGATTTAAGAGCTTGCTGTTGGTGCAAAGCTGAGTCTAAGCAGATGCAGACATTAAAATAATATTTTATTCTACAGACATCAGTCCAATGAATGGAATCATCTACAAAGGGAGGAAAAGTGATAATAGGAGGCAGGCTTATGCTTTGTAAACGAAATATATCACTTAAATGCAATTGGATATTTTTGGATCTACAATTTTATTAGTTATAAGATCACATTTTAGAAACTGTCTTGCCAAAGCCAGCAATAGCAAGCATTCATTCCATCTGGTTGTCTGTATTTTTAGAATAAATAGGCTCCTCCCACTTCTATTTACACGAACCATTAAATCAGCAAAGGTAAACACTTCTGCATAGCACACAAAATATTTTTTTCTAACCTCGGCACATAATAGTGCATAAAAACGAGCGATATATAAAAGTAACAATGACAATATAGTGACAATGACAATATGTTGCCAAAGGAATGCAAGTAGTTTTCACTGACACCCTTGAGATATGTTCTTTATCACACTATTCCTACAACTTTGTTTATAACCTTTCATAACCCCATGATCCAGTACACGGGCTTCCTGTAAAATTTCTTATCCTGTATTTATTTCTCCATGTCAGAGATTCACTTCCTGATAGGGAAGTGTGCCTAGATCTTTATTTAGTCTTTACCCATTTGGGGATGGTACTTTTTTTTTTTTTTTGGATTATATAGTTACATAGTTACATAGTTGAATTGGGTTGAAAAAAGACAAAGTCCATCAAGTTCAACCCCTCCAATGGAAAACCCAGCAAACATACACACGCCCCTCCCTACTTTTAATTAAATTCTATATACCCATACATATACTAACTATAGAGCTTAGTATCACAATAGCCTTTGATATTATGTCTGTCCAAAAAATCATCCAAGCCATTCTTAAAGGCATTAACTGAATCAGCCATCACAACATCACCAGGCAGTGCATTCCACAACTTCACTGTCCTGACTGTGAAGAACCCCCTACGTTGCTTCAAATGAAAGTTCTTTTCTTCTAGTCTAAAGGGGTGGCCTCTGGTACGGTGATCCTCTTTATGGGTAAAAAGGTCCCCTGCTATTTGTCTATAATGTCCTCTAATGTACTTGTAAAGTGTAATCATGTCCCCTCACAAGCGCCTTTTTTCCAGAGAAAACAACCCCAACCTTGAAAGTCTACCCTCATAATTTAAGTCTTCCGTCCCTCTAACCAATTTAGTTGCACTTAGTCTCTGCACTTTCTCCAGCTCATTTAGTGTATAACTTGCATTTATATTATTTTTGCCAAAGTGCATAACCTTGCATTTATCAACATTGAACCTCATTTTCCAGTTTGCTGCCCAGTTTTCCAATTTAGACAAATCACTCTGCAAAGTGGCAGCATCCTGCATGGAACCTATAGTTCTGCACAATTTAGTATCATCTGCAAACATAGAAACAGTACTTTTAATACCCATCTCCAGGTCATTAATAAACAAGTTGAAAAGCAAGGGACCTAGTACAGAGCCCTGCGTACTCCACTAACAACACTGGTCCAATTAGAAAACGTTCTATTTACCACCACTCTTTGTAGTCTATCTTTTAGCCAGTTCTCTATCCAGGTATAAATACTATGTTCCAGGCCAACATTCCTTAATTTAGCCAGTAACCTTTTGTGTGGCACTGTATCAAATGCTTTAGCAAAGTCTAAGTAAATCACATCCACTGCCATCCCAGAATCGAGGTCCCTGCTTACCTTCTCATAAAAAGAAATTAAGTTAGTCTGGCAGGATCTATTACGCATAAAACCATGCTGGCACATATAAAAACAATAAACCAGTTTCTGCCAAAAAAAATGGTAGAAATGTGGTTAGAATGAAGTAAGTTCTTGTAAAAGTATTTCTTGATTCATCTTTCTTGATTTACATGTGCAATTATATCTACATAGCTCCACCACCAGATAAGTGAATAGCAAAACTACAATTAAAAACAATAAAGCAACTTCACTACATTAGTTTATAAAAGTGGCACTATAATTGGTGACCATACATGTATCATGACACACTTTTTAAGAAACTGAAATCTATGTTAACTATATTTAAGAAGTATCAAATGCTATAAAGCAATCAACACTGTTTCTATAATTATGCTATCAATATGATCCCCTTTCTTTTATTCAAGGTGCCATATTAATATATCATTCCTTAATTATTGCCTGGAAGTTGCCCTTAAAACACAACTCTACCCTTACACAAACCCTGCACACAGCCCCTCACTAAAGCACCAATGGAGTCAACTTTGCTCTCAAATGCAAATAATACCCATCTGTTCTTTGGTAAAACATAGTTCATACTTTGTACTGTTTCATTACAAATATGGGGCCACCATGCACACAATGGAGCTATAATTGTTACACATACTGTAGACAAACTACAGGCTTACCCAATAAAGCCTCAGTTTTATTTATATATTTAGTTTAAAATGAAGGTCTGCTTATAGTGTTTGTTAGCTGCATTGTTTTGAAAATCCTTTACTAGAGTTGATTTATGGAAGGAAATTTTAGAAGTTAATTTTTTTATAAGGTTACTTCAACATGGAATTAAAAACAAAGGGATTTACAATTCAATAAAAGTATAGAAGAAGACAAACAAAATATTAGAGGGATGGAAGATAATAAAAGAAAATTGGCCACAGATCTGCTATTGACAAACATCCATTCCAGAGCTGATCCTTTTTCATGATCACTTTATCATTTAATGGCAGTTTTCTTGCCAATTCCACGGAAGGCAGTTTCACAATTGTGTGCATTAGCACTCGTATAAAACTGAGATAACGGAGGATGGTGTGAATAGAAACTAGCTGTGAATCTTCCAGGGAGATCAAGAGTTCTTTGTTTGTTTTCTATCTTTCTTTCCCTCCAACATTCGCATCAGCCTTTTCACCGTTTCCTATCCTTCTTCAATTTCCAAAGCACTTGTTTGCCTTTTGATAAATGAACATTACACTTCACATTCTAGGCTGGAATACAGACCACAAAATGAAGAAAAGGTTGTGAGCACACATCCTGCAATGCCTCTGCATTCTACACTATATTATATTTTTAACCCACTTGGCACCAGGAAGGTTTGCTTTGTATAGAGCTGCACCCAGGAGTTTATTAAGGTTCTAATAAGAAAAATTATGATCCAGACTTGTGCACGATGTATAGGGAAAACCAGCCGGGGAAAACATACAAAGTCAATTAAATACATCCAACATGCAGTTCCTGTTGTTGGACTAAGTTCCCAGTGCCCCTGACAGCTTTGCTTTACTGGGTGCTAGGAAATATATAGTCCAGTAACTCCTAGAGATTATGTTGGTGTCAGAATATGTTGTTTAAAGTTTTGACCTTTTGTAATTAATTAATACATTCATTTCAATGTATGTATGCTAAAACCACACCTTCAGACTAGAAGAAAAGAACTTTCATTTGAAGCAACGTAGGGGGTTCTTCACAGTCAGGACAGTGAGGTTGTAGAATGCACTGCCGGGTTGATGTTGTGATGGCTGATTCAGTTAATACCTTTAAGAGTTGCTTGGGTGCTTTCTTGGACAAGTATAATATCCAAGGCTATTGTAATACTAAAATCTACAATTAGTAGTTATTTGTATTTATAGTTTATGATAGTGTGTGGAGGGGTCATGTGAGTGTGTGTGTGTGGGTGCTGGTTGAGGGGTTGAACTTGATGGACGTTCGTCTTTTTTTCAACCCGACTGAATTATGCAACTTTCACTATTTATGGTTTTAGAGTTTGTGAGTTTAGTTGTGGTTTCAAAAACCTCTAAACCCGATAAAATCCAACCTTTGTTCAATAGGCCTCCAAGTGTCATGTAAGGAACATTTTGCAACAGTCATAAATACAGAAAAAAATATATGTATATATTATATATAGTATATTATGGGGCCCATTTACTTAGTTCGAGTGAAGGAATAGAGGAAATATAGTTCGAATTCCGAATGGTCGAATATATGGCTACTTTGACCATCGAATGGGCTACTTCGACCTTCGACTACGACTTCGAATCGAACTAAAAATCTTTGACTATTCGACCATTCGATAGTCGAAGTACTGTCTCTTTAAAAATTTCTTCGACCCCTAGTTCGCCACCTAAAACCTACCGAGGCCAATGTTAGCCTATGGGGAAGGTCCCCATAGGCTTCCTAACAATTTCCTAACAATTTTCTGATCGAACGATTATTCCTTCGATAATAGCGCAAATAATAATAGCGCAAATAATAATAGCTCAAAATCCTTCGTCTTCGATTATTAACCCTCGATATTCGACCCTAGGTAAATGTGCCCCTATGTGTAATATTTTAATTTTCTACAAAAGTAATATTGATATGGAAGTATATTTATTATTCAGTACAACAGGAAAATACTCATGGTCTTCTGCTGTAATAAAATTGTTAAAGACAAATAATCCCCAAAAATCTGATTTCAATTTCTGCCTTCATTTACTATAGAATGTCATGTGCTATGCTTTGGGCGAAGTAAAATATATACAGCATGGAACTGCATGGGTTGAATTGTTTGATATAAAGTGGCCACTCTGACCCCTCCCTTTAAACAGATGTAGTTATGAAACACTATCTAGGAGCATATGTTTTATTTATATAGTTTCTGTTCTAAACTATAGTCGTTTCTTTACCCATGCTCGGGACCTGGTGTTTTCCGGATAAGGGGTCTTTCTGTAATTTGGATCTCCATGCCTTAAGTCTACTAAAAAATAATTTAAGCATTGATTAAACCCAGTAGGATTATTTTGCCATCAATAAGAATTCGTTAGTTGGAATCAAGTACAATGAAATCCCTGCTAAAATATGAATTATTTTATTAAAATGGAGTTTATGGGAGATGGTCTTTATGTAATTTGGAACTTTCTGGATTACGGGTTTCCGGATAATGGATCCTACACCTGTATAGACACCTATATGTGTTTCATTCCTGAGCCTAATGCAGGGGGTAAAATGTGCACACTTGTCATACTAAATAATGTATTTCAGCTGATACAAGTGAAAATATCCCCACTATTTTACCTGCCAGACATAACGGCATCACGTTTTCAAAATCCTACTCCCTGCTCAAAAATTGAAATATGAACAGGGTTCCATAAAAGAAAATACCTTCGCTGAGAGACATTAGAACATATCACCCCCCTACTTTCATACAAACATTTTTACACATCAAAATGAAATAAGGTAGACATACAGTATTGCTCATTTAATTTCTGTCATTTTCTTTTGTAACAAAAATCCTAAATGCTCTGTAACAAATATCTCATTTATTTTTGTCCTATGGTCAAATATTGGTGATTTGACTTGGTATTTACAAAGGAATTTGTCACTTGGCTATCAGCCTAATATTAGCATGACAACTTTATCTTGTATTCGATTTTTAGATTCCATAAAACCGGCCTATATTATTTTAAATTTAAGTAGGGAAAAGGGAAGCCAAAAAGATTGCTGTTTTAATCTCAGTTTTTTCATATATGTGTACAAATCTTGAATGATACATCATCAGTTTTCTGTTTTTTCTGCCATTACATAATCGAGAAATCACATATTTATTAAAGTTAATAATACATGCATATGTGCTTTGAAACCTTTTGCTTGTATTTCATTTTCCTTTTTTTGTCATAAAAATGTATGAACATGTTAAATATGTATCACACCCTCACCATTTTCTACATCTTTTGCCTTATAGGAATATACAAGATACACAGCAAGCTAGTCTTGATATTTTTTCGGAATCCAATATTTTGAACAAAAAATCTCAAGTAATGTTATAGCTTTTGAAACCAAATTAAATAATCTTTTTTTTACTCAATTTATACTACTCTGAAATCATGTTTCCCCTTTGTGTCAGTCTTCCATTATTTGTCCTATCTCACAAAGTGAAAACAACTGAACCCCTACCAAGTCACATCTGCTCTAAGTCCACATTATTGCAGGGAAAAAAATGACACCCTGAGCCCTATAAACTAATAAAGATTGTGCGATTTGGCTTGCCCCTGTTGTTACCAAGCAGGCAACCCACTGGGTTAAAGGCTGGTGACATCTGTTTAAAAGATGTCAGGAGTTAGGAGGACAAAGAGGTAATAAATCAACTCTATACAAGTTACGCTGGAATTGTAAAAACCTTCAATTCTATGAGTCCAAGAAGCTAGCTCCAAATCTGACAATAATAGATATAGAAAGTTTAAAAATTGCCAACCTTTTTGAAGACTTATTTACTGCTATCTTATACTTCTGTCTCAAAAGATAATCTTCCTTTATTTCAGTTCTGGTCTTTTTTAAATGATTTTCTTTTGCTGGATATTAGTGATGGGCGAATAAATTCGGCAGGCATGGATTCGCAACAAATTTCCAAGTTTCGCCAACCTGCTAATGTTTTCTCAAAACTGCGTCAAAAATTCATCAGCGAAAAATCCATTGTTACAAAAAAATTGTTGCATCAAATTTGTTGCGCATAAAGAAATGAACGCATTAGAAATTATTCAGACGCCCATTGACTTTAATGCATCTGGACAAAATAGTCACTTGAATAAAAATTCATGCTAGCGTCCGAAAATTGTCGTACGTCATAATTGTTTTGATGCCCATTGACTTCTATGTGTTTCACGAAGATTCGCCCATCACTACTGGATATAAATATTTACATATTGGAACAGTGTGAAAGCCAGTTATATGGTGGTACTACACTGAAAATGGTGACAAAGCATGCTTCAGTGCTAGCTGGCCAACTGAATCATAAGATTATTGGAGTTATGTCTACGTTTGCCCAGGGGCATTAACCCATAGCAATCAATGAGCAGGTAGAATTTACTGGTCACCTGTTTAAATCCAAGTATCCTATTGGTTGTCATTGGTTAGTACAAACAGTACCTTATATTACATATGGGGGTGCATGTTATGGTAAAACTGTGAGCCAATGCTGTATGCAAGTATGTGCTATGGAATATGGATTTAAACCAAATATAGCTATTTGCATCAGATTATACATCTAAAGAAATCTTTCATATTAGTATGACTTAGAGAGAACTTCACCAAGTTTATATATAAGTTTAAAAAAAACAATGAATAAAACATCTCTTAGATTTTCTTACCAGCACAGACCTGAGACCTAGCAAGGGTGATATTATTTGTTGCTGAAATGCAACTGAAACTATCAGAACTTTTCTACTTTGGCTAAATACAAAAATGTTTTCAAGCCTTTATTAATATTAAATCCACCAATGAAGTAGGATGAAGTAATAAGCATCCTTCAGCCTTTGATAAGCAGGGTCCTGTATTTTGAATAGTAAGGGGGTTATTTATCAAGGTCTGAATTTATCTCAACATTTCCAGCCGCAAACTCCGATCTAATCCGCACAGGTTTTTTCTGCATATTTATTATTAGATTTTTCAGAAAATATGAACTTCATGATTTTTTCTGATTTTTCAACGAAAACTCTGATTTTGTATGCTTTTTTCCTGAAATCTTCAGGGTATTGTTCAAAACCCAGCGCACGTCAAAAAATCATTGGGACTTCTCCCATTGACTTATATGCAACCTCGACAGGTCTGAGATCCAGGATTTAGACTTTTCCATCCTCGGGGTATAATAAATTCCGAAAAATATTAGATTTTTTTAAAAGTCTGATTTTATACTAAAAAATCATTTTTGGGGATTTGTGCATTCTGAGTTTAGTAAATAACCCCCTAACTGTACAACATAATTTCCATGGAATTGTATGTAGTACAGGATTCACTATACAAAATTCTTAAAGGGATACTGTCATGGGAAAACATACATTTTTTTCAAAATACATTAATTAGTAGTACTGCTCCAGCACAATTCTGCACTGAAATCCATTTCTCAAAAGAGCAAACAGATTTATTTATATTTAATTTTGAAATCTGCCCCCAGTCATGTGACTTGTGCTCTGATAAAATTCAGTCACTCTTTACTTCTATACTGCTAGTTGGAGTGATATCAACCCCCCCCCCCAGCAGCCTAACAACAGAACAATGGGAAGGTAACCAGATAGCAGCTCCCTAACACAATATAACAGCTCCCTGGTAGATCTAAGAACAGCGCTCAATAGTTTAAAAAAAAAAGTTAAAATCCAGGTCCCTCTGAGACACATTCAGTTACATTGAAATCACATGAACAGGCAAAATGACCTGAGATGGCTGTCTACACACCAATATTACAACTAAAAAGATATACACTTGTTGGTTCAGGAATTACATTTTATATTGTAGAGTGAATTATATGCACTGTAAACAGTGTAATTTAGAAATAAAAACAACACCATAAAATTCATGACAGAATCCCTTTAAAGTCACCTTAGACTGGGAGGGAATTAAACAATGACCACTCCAACACTGACAATGACTTTATTCTCCATTTGCGCTGTTAAAAAATAAATTAGGGAATTTGTAGTCGTACATATAAACCATATCTCAAGAACATTCATTTACCATAGGCCTTCAATACACTCATGCAAGCAATTCACTGTGGCCCTAGTCCGTGAGATCATCAGCAAGGGCGATTCACTAAAGACACAGAGATTGCAATTGAATCTCACAAAAAAATTGGAGGTGATTAGTGATGTAGTACTGATGTAGTGCGGAAGTACCTCTGGGCTTTTATCGCTTATGACCAGGCTTTATTCTGCATAAGATAAATGCAAGATTTTTGTTCTAGCTCACAGTCAAAGTTTCTCATAATTATAGATGTGGGTATAACACATAGGGGCAGATTTACATAGGGTCGAATATCGAGGGTTAATTAAACCTCGATATTCGACTGCCGAATGTAAATCCTTCGACTTCGAATATCGAAGTCGAAGGATTTAGCGCTATTCCTACGATCAAAGGAATAATCGTTCGATCGAACGATTAAATCATTCGAATCGAAGGATATTCCTTCGATCAGAAAATTGTTAGGAAGCCTATGGGAACCTTCCCCATAGGCTAACATTGGCCTCGGTAGGTTTTAGGTGGCGAACTAGGGGGTCGAAGTATTTTTTAAAGAGACAGTACTTCGACTATCGAATGGTTGAATAGTCAAATGATTTTTAGTTCAAATCATTCGATCCGAAGTCAAAGTCATAGTCGAAGTAGCCTATTCGATGGTCGCAGTAGCCATATTTGACCATTCAAAATTCGAAGTATTTTTTCTTCTATTCCTTCACTCGAGCTAAGTAAATGGGCCCCATACTGTGTATGTAGGTATGTGTGTATGTATGTATGTATTTGAAAAGCAGGCCCTTTGTTTACTTTCATTCAAGAAAGTTTCTTATCTTTTTTCTTAAATCAGTTGGAGGCATCATAAATATAAGGTATAATGAATGTTATGGGAATTCAAAGAATAAATGACACCCTATAAACAGGTCTTAACTTTGGCTTTGGATTTGTGTCCTTTTTATGCGAAAAATCAGTTCACTTCTCATTTTTCACCCCATCTATAAATAAGTAATAATTACGATTTTGTAATATGAAGCATAATATTTTGGGTTATATTGTATACCCCTTCCTCAGGTATCTGAATTGACTCTTTGTCGCAACCAGAGCCACCACCACCGTGACCTTTCTATCTTTTGCAAATAAGCCACTTGTCTAAAAATCATTGACCAATAACATTATTTTTTAAGTGCCAAAATTATCATAGTACCCAGATTTACTAAATTCACTTATTTTGTCCTGTGATAATTTGTGTTAGTTACAAAAGCATTCCTGAGTGATTATCCTCAAAAGTTTGCTACCTGACCAACCATCTTGGAGGTATGCATAGAGTTATAAGATAATCTGGAGCAATATTGGGCTAATTTTTCCCCTTTCTAACAAAAGGGCTCCTGCAATTGCACAGCCTGTATCAAATCAATTTGTTTTAATCATTTTATGGAAAATTAGGGGCAGATTTATCAAGGGTCAAAGTGAATTCGAGGGAATTTTCAAAGAAAAAAATTCGAAATTCGAAGTAATTTTTTGGATACTTCGACCATCAAATAGGATACTACGACTTCGACTTTCGAATTCAATTTGAAGTAAAATAGTTTGAATATTCGACCATTCGATAATCGAAGTACTGTCTCTTTAAAAAAACTTTGATTTCAATACTTAAACCTGCCGAAGTGTTATGTTAGCCTATGGGGACCTTCTTGAGCATTTTTCTAAGTTTTTGGAAGTCGAAGTAAAATCATTTGATCGATTGCTGAAATCCTTCTAATCATTCCATTCGAAGGATTTAATTGTTCGATCGAACGATTTTACTTCGACCGCAGGATACCCAAATTCGATGAAAAAAACTTCGACTTTAATATTCGAAGTCAAAGTATTCCAATTCGATGGTCGAAATTCGACCCTTGATAAATCTGCCCCTATGTGTTACAATGATACATACATGTGTTGCTAGATGTTACAAATTTAAAAAAAGACTCACAGAACTAAAGTTCTTAAATGAACATGCTCCTGGCTTGCCACTATTTTGCAGAAAGAACCAATTAAACTGATATTTCAGTAAGAAATCCATTTACAGGGTCATTACTGCTACAAAATAACCTGGGCGATTAAATTTTACTACCCTCAAAAGTCTATTGTCTGATCAACAACCCCTGTCTTGCTAATAATGAAATGTATGGGTAATGGTCTAAAACTTTTTGGGACTTTTTGGAACATGAAAGTGAATTCCTATCTTGCATCAAATGAGCTGAAAGCATTCAACGGTGCTGGGAATTTCTTATACAGTCTTTTACATGTGTTAAATGATGCAGTTCATAATATTAGGCAAAATTGGCATTTAAGATTATGTTCCGTTAGATTCAGTTTATGAATGGACAGTAAACATAAAATGCTCGTTAAACCCTATGGGTGTTTCTCTACCATTACTATTTCCATTGCAGCCATTTTTTTTCTCGACACTATTGCACAATGGTGTATATTTATCAGAGAGTGAAGTTAGAGATTGCCACAGTCTTCTAGACTGAAATTCAGCTTCTCTCTCCATTTATTTCTGTGGGTTATTTATCAATGGGTGAAAGTGAAAGTTCATTCATAGAAATGAATGGAGAGTGGAGGAATTTCGCTGTAGCGGACTGCAGCAAACTACTTTAACAAGGGTTGCCACCAAAATTAGGATATCCGGACTGGTCTTAAAATGATTGATGGCGGCGATCAGCCAATTGGAGATCACTACATCATAGTCATGCCTCTTGGTGTCATTGACCAACATTTGCATCACCAACTCCGCCCCTGATGTCCCTGGCTATAGCTCCTGACATCAATTGCCCCATGCCCAGGCTTCAACTAGTGAAAAGGCGGCAACCCTAGTCAGTTTGTCGCAAGCAGTCAAATTATACTTCAGATACATAGATACACTTATCATCTTTCATCTCTAAATACTAGTATTCTAATGTGTAATACACTAAAATAGGCTGCCAGCAATAAAAACTTTTTTTTTGCATCCTTTAAAGGGATACTGTCATGGGAAAAAAAAAAATTCAAAATGAATCAGTTAATAGTGCTGCTCCAGTCACATGATCAGGGGCAGCTGGGAAATTGACAAAATGTCTAGCCCCATGTCAGATTTCAAAATTGAATAAAAAAAATCTGTTTGCTCTTTTGAGAAATGGATTTCAGATGTGTGTGTAAAATAGCGTGTGCTGCTTTTTCCCTGAAGACTGAAGAAAGTTCCAGTAAGGAACTGAAACGTCGGATTCAATAAACCTGATTTTTGTTTGACACTTAGGGGCACATTTAATTAGCTCGAGTGAAGGAATAGAATAAAAAATACTTTGAATTTCGAATGTTTTTTTTTGGCTACTTCAAATTGGCTACTTCAAATTGGTTACTTCGACCTTCGACTACGACTTTGAACCGAACGATTTGAACTAAAAATCGTTCAGCTATTCTACTATTCGATACTCGAAGTACTGTCTCTTTAAAAAAAACTTCGACCCCTTACTTAGCCACCTAAAACCTACCGAGCATCAATGCTAGCCTGTGGGGAAGGCCCCCATAAGCTTTCCTAGGTTTTTTTAATCTAAGGAAATGCGGTAAATCCTTCGACTTCGATATTCGAAGTCGAAGGATTTTACTTTGACGGTCGAATATCGAGGGTTAATATGCATATGCAAAACTTGAGACGTTTCTAGATAAAACTATCTAAGAGGACATAAATGAATATAGTTTATATACTGTGTATATATATATATATAAGATGTGCGTACCAGGCGAAGACTCCCACCTACGTTGCTATACTCATAAGTTACAACTTTTCTTTAAGTTTTTGATTTATGAACTTACTTTCAGAATACATATAAGTGTGATTTAACATATATATACCATATACTATCCCTATGTATAGGTAATCCCTGATTTAAACATAAATAATGCTTGTATTTAAAAACAGATTGCATGGGAAAAAATGGTAAGGTTTACCTTCATCTCTTTTGCGCTTGTTAGTCTCTGCATTTGATGATGTAATTCCCAGAATTCCACTGATAGAATAGGATGATCCAGCTGAATCAGTGCTTACTGAAGAGACCTGAGTCACAGATCCAGTGGATGCTAAGTGCAAAAAAACAGAAAAATATATATATATATATTTCAACAACTTGAATTTTTTTTCTACCTTGACAGGAAAATGTGATGAAGACCAAGAAGAGTGATTTAAATACAATGTACTGTACTATCGATAAGGATATGAATTGTTAGGGGCCCATTTACTAAGGGTTGAAGTGAATTTTCGAATTCAAAAACATCGAATTTCGAAGTAATTTTTGGGTACTTCGACAATCGAATAGGCCAAAATTTGATTCGAATTGAAAATACTTTTTACACAAATTCGACCATTCGAAAATCGAAGAACTGTCTCTTTAAAAAGCTTCGAATTCGACACTTCGCCACCTTAAACCAGCCGAATTGCTGTTTAGCCTATGGGGGACCTTCTACAACCTTTCTGAGTGTTTGGCTAAGTTTTGAGTAGTAACGATTTAATCGATCGATCGAATGATTTTTACTTCGATCGAAAACGGCCGTTTTCGATCAAAAAAAAACTTCGACTTTCGAAGTATCAAATTCGATTGACGAATTTTGAAGTTTTTTAACTTTAAAATTTGACCCTTAGTAAATGTGCTCCTTAATATTGTATTTTTAATTTACCGTAGTTTTGCAGACAAACCTTCTGTACTGCTTTCCAAATAACCTAGGCTAACACATACTGAAACAAACTGGGATGCTTCTGTAAAGCTATTTAAAGGGGTACAGTTATTAGGAATGCACTGAATCAATTTTTGAATGATTCGGACAGTTACCGAACCAAATCCAAACTCTAATTTGCATATGTAAATTAAGGAAATTAAGGGGCCTATTTACTAACGGTCGAAGTGAATTTTCGAATTCAAAAACATCGAATTTCGAAGTAATTTTTGGGTACTTCGACCATCGAATAGGCCAAAATTAGATTCGAATTGAAAAAACTTCCACTTAGAAAATCGAAGTACTGTCTCTTTAAAAAACTTCGACTTCGACACATCACCACCGTAAAATGTGCCGAATTGCTGTTTAGCCTATGGGGGACCTCCTATAAACTTTGGCAAAGTTTTGAGTAGTCTAAGTATTTTTTTGTAAAATCGTTCGAATCTTTTGATTCGAACGATTTAATCGATCGATCGAACAATTTTTACTTTGATTGATAAAGGCCGTTTTCGATCGGAAAAATACTTCGATCATCGAAGTATCAAATTCGATGGTGGAATTTCGAAGTTTTTTAACTTCGAAATTCGACCCTTAGTATATTATTTAATTCTCTTAGATGCTAGAAGGGGCATAGCCTAGTGAACTTAAGTGTGCTCCCTGATGTCATGGGAGAATATGGAATGAAGCTGAAACTAGGGGGGACATCATCTTTGGATGATAGTGTCTATTTAACAATGACGACATTAATGGAAAAATGTCATATTGCTTCATAGATTGTGACATTTTAATTTAATTATATAAAACATTATATTATAAATATTACCTGCAGGTGATAATAAAATATTGCCCTCACCTTCTAGTTCTATTTATGTATAAGTATTTCCCAGGTCTGAAACCAAACTGATTCTAGTAATCTACAATCAGCAAACCGTCAATGGAAGTCTAGCAGGTGGAATTTAACAAGAAGCAACAAATGTTATTTTTTTTCCTTTGGTAAAGATCTTAGAGTTGAAGGAATAACTAACTAAGGTATTGCTTCAGTGAATCCTTTGTATGAAACTCCTCATGCTGACCTGGGTAAGGCTCCAATGGGAGGAACAAATAAGTCCTTGGCACTACACAGAATGCTAAATAGGATGAAGGTATAAATCCTCCATCCTTTTGGGGAAACACTTTTAAGAAGGATTACAAAGACAAGACTGCTTTGTACTGATGTGTGATCATCAATTTGCATCTATAAAGAGATATAAAGCTAAGAGAACACAGGGACCAAGCTGCGCATTAAGCTTGCAGTCAGTAAACTGTTTTAATACCAGCTCCCATAAGCAATCAGTTTATTGGAATTCTGACTTATTTACTTAACTCACAGGAATATGTTTCCAAAAAAATACAATTCTTTTTTTTATATGGAACATTATGAAAAAAAGTACCAGACCTTTGACAAAAATCGCATGACTTGCCTGTGGACTGTTTTAGCTTGCATGGGGGGGGGGGGGGGCGTTATTGTTTCATCTTACTTATACTGCAGTGTGCAATTTGTGACCAGGGGCTTAACAAAAGATCCCAGCGATCCAGAATATGGTGGACATGGTGGACACATGACCTAATACAGCATTTTAATATCTGTTTGCAAAACAGTTGATCTACCCCAAGGTTTGGGGGTGTTTTATGCCCAGTAACACCAATATTTTAGACAAAACTAAGTATAGATAGCACAGATTCCACGTAGTTTTAACACTCACATTTACTGCAGAAATAAAAGAATAAAAATGAAATTTAATCACAAGAAAAGAGTAAAAATATAAAAATGTATTTGCAAAATCATTTTTACAAAAAAATAAAGCCATATTATGTTAATGAATTACTGTATTTAAGCTAAGAAGAGTTTCATATAAATAGAAGGATGTGTCAAAATGTTCTGAGTAATAGTTTTTATTAATTTTTTCTGCTTATTAGCACTATAAATGATTATATAAATTGGAATACGTTGGGAGTTTGGATGAATGACCTCCTTCTAGCACCTCACCAATATACGGCTAATTAATCCAGGTAACTAGGATGCCTATTACACAATTGAAAAAAAAAGATACTGTATAGACGAAAACAGAGAGTTGTAAAACGTATTCATTTTCTAGGACTTAATAAAGAGATTTGCCTTGGCAAGTATTGATTAGTACAGTATATGGCCATAGGCAAAAATAATAAATATGATATTTATTAAGTGCATTTATTTATGTAGCAATAGAAGACTGTTAATCATCTTGCTTTATAAATACAATTTTTTTTGAGTTATTGTGAATTCAAAGAATTTAAATATAGTCATCTGAGAAAGAGGCAGGGGATATTAGTTCAGATTTAGTTTCAAAATCGTGTTTAAAAACTTTTCCCACCTCTCCACAAGATTACAAATGCACAAAAATGAAAAAATAGAATCTATGGTAGCGAAGAATGCATTCAAACTACTATCTGGCTAATGGTGCATAAAATATTATGAATACGTTTCTATTTTTTGATTTATTACTTTAATTATGAAGCAGTGCCCCGTTAGCATTTTTTTTAGTGTAAATTTCAATTTTCTGTCTCAGGGTGAAATCTTTTTATCATAATAATCAGTAAAATACAAAACGTTTTAACACTATTTGTAAAATTAATTTACCATGTTCTGCCCCTGGAGAATGACAAAGGATATGTATTAGGATGTGAGTGCTGAAGTGTTTTATGCAAAATGATCTCTCCATGCCAATAATTAAAAGTTCTCAAAGATTTCACTGTGTAATCATATGATTGAGAAATGGTTCTTACCTATGCTGTGATTAGATGGAGGGATTTGCTGATTTGTAGGCTGTTGAACCTTAGTTCGAATGATTCTGTGTTCATGTAAAAGGAACAATCAAAAGGTTAAACTGAGTTACATGGATCAGACACAAATTCAATCAGTAGTTAATTCATATAGGAACCAGTCTGCTTTCCACTATGTTATATATGCTGTCACACACCAGGTTTGGCTTTGTTAAATATGCTGCTGCACTGCTGGTTCTGACTACATTTACCAATGAAAAGTAGCGATAGTCAATTCTCTTCTATTCAAAACTCCAGGTCCCACAATGCCTTGCCTTTTATTTTCTGTAATAAACAGATCTATGAAGAAGTGAAATCATACTACATGCAAGGCTGGAGAAGAGCTGACTTTTGGTCCACTGTTTCAATGGTACAGGTATGGGATATGTTATCCAGAAACCCATTATCCAAAAAGCTCCAAATTAAAAGGAAGGCCCACATCAAAATAATCCAAATTTTTAAAAATGATTTTCTTTTTCTCCGTAATAATAAAACAGTACATTGTACTTGATCCAAACTAAACATACTACATCCTTATTGGAAGCAAAACCATAAATTTAATGTTTACATGATTTTCCAGTAGACTTAAGGTATGAGAATCCAAATTATGGAAAGATTGCTTATCCGGAAAATCCCAGGTCCCGAGCATTCTGGATAACAAGTCCCATACCTGTATGTGTTATCAAGGCGAGCAGTGAAAAGACTAGCAATGGACACACAGATATTGCTTTCAATAGCAAATATGCTTCCAAATAATTTTCTATTATCAAAACATTTTCGTAAATCGAAATATTGGAAAGCTGCTTAAAAGCTAAAAAGCAAACAAGGGGAAACTACAGGGAATAGTTGAGAAAAAATATGAAATATGATGTTTAAGTCAACATGATTGGATACCATCTACAGTAACATGGTAGAAATAATTTTTGAAGATGCATCCATAACTTATTTTATCGTTAAAATATTCTGTTATTAAACTATAACACTGGGACACACAGTTTATTTATATTACTGCACTTATTCAGTTAAAGGACAAAATGAGTATGGGCATTTCTCTAAACTTGGATAACATTACATGGGGAGACACATTCATCAAAGGTCAAATTTAAATTCATGTGAATTTTTTAAACTCTAATAAATTAGAATATACTCGACATTCGATTGGGGGGATATTTAATTTTAAAAAAAGGAAAATCTAAAACTCGAACGAATATTACCGACCCTAAAACTTGAATCGAATTCGACTAAACTCAAATCAAATTTTTTCCTTGAAAATAACTCGAATGTCAGGAAGGCAAGTAACGTCTTCTAATTGGTCACTGGACTAGTGATGTGCGGGTCTAGAATTTCTCAACCCTCATCCAACCCTAACCCACCCCCTCCCAATCTGCACCCGGCCCAGACCGCTGCTGCCCCTCTATTTATAGATCTGCACCCGCCCGGCAGCGACATCACAAAAGGGGCGGGCCGCAAGTCTATACATTTTGGCACCTGAAGCCGGTAGCCGGAAGTGCTGGGTCACAAGCAGGGAGAGCTGGAGAGGAGCTTGACCCGCCCGTGATTTTGTGCAGGAGTCGGCCCGAATTTTCAATTTGACCCTTAGTAAAACTGCCCCTTAAAACTTTGTTTCCAGGAAGGTATGCGTTTCATCAACTGCAAGCATAAAGCGCCAGCCTGCCAATGGTACAGCACATACCTTTCCGGTTATAAGGTTACACAATGAAAAAAGCAAGGTTTACAATGTAATAAAACAATTGGCAGGAATGGGGTTTCATAGCAAACTTGATGGCTCACAGGTCTACATAGCATTTAACATATAAGTCGCATACTGTGTTAGAATATGTATCATGATGAACACATGAAGTTATGGCTTATCTTAAATAGTAAGTGTAATTTATAAGACTGTTAATATCAATAATTTTATTTTCTCAGCTGAAAGAATCCTTTAGGGCTAAACCATTTGTGAGGATATATAACTTTAACACAAGTTCTAGAACAGTTGATATCATGGATGAAATGAAAGTATCTTGTGCTTTTTTTAGTTGAGTTTGGATCGGCAGCCACATGAGCAGATGTATCCTTATTTTCCTGCTTTCTGCTCAGTTTTGGTAAATGCCAACTATATCTAGAAAGTCCAGGGGTGGTTTATTTTATACCTGTACGCGTAGTAATAACATTAACATTTGTCAAGCCAAATGTAGAATACCAAGCATCAACAAATTGGACAATTATATGGATACTGAATTAAGTTGTTAAATATGTTTCAGGAATACAACCCAGAACATTTTAAGACAACCCCTTAAAAGCTGCCTAATTATCACCGTAAATATATTTACAGCAATAAGTTATCAACTCGTTCAAATTCTACGAGCCATATTATTTAATTCAATTCATTTTAAACGTAATGCAAAATCATGTAATCCAATGCAACAGTTTCATGCATGACTGCACTATAGAACTGTTAAACATGGTTATAAAATAGCCAGAAATTAGAGATTAGCGGTCCAGTGTTGGGAAATTCAAAGTTGCCAATTTTATGTTATCCAATGTTATATTTCTGCACTAAGCTAACCTATACATAAGCCCTATAAACAAAGTCATTACTACTGCTTTTTGCAGTTTAATAATCTTGCCTTGAATAAATAAGCACTATTCTACTGCACCAAACTGGAAAAAATGGTGTTTTGCAAGAACTCCATCTAGTGCAAAAAAGGCAGAACTACATAAGTCAATTTAAATAAAGTTAAATAAGTTTGAGGGGCAATACATCATTTCTGCTAATTGTAACTGTAAATTTGTTTATGAACCATAAATTAACCATGCAGCAAAGTGCAATACCACTATAACATAATACAGCCTTACAACACATTTTCACACCAGATCCCAATCAAACAAGGTGTGAGGCCCATCCTACAAGACATGACAAAACAAAGCTGGAGTACTATGTTATTAGTGAAATAGCACTTAAAAATCCACATGAACAACGTGTCTTGTTTTACATGTGGACCAACAGTTAAAATGATTAAAAAACATAATGATTTATTTTTAGCCTTATGAAACTACGGTATTCTGTTATCAGCAGCAAATGGTTTTTGGCAATTTTGTATGGTAATTTCTATAGCCTGATTTGTTGTAAAGTAAAGGTTTACATGAATATGAGTCCAGTAAAACCAAGGATTTATTGTTTATTCCACAAGTTTAACACATTTTTAGTCTAATAAAATACGTGGTCCCCTGTCCAGGAGCATGTTCTATTTCTAGCCAAAGCTTCATACTGATATGTAGTGAATAACCCTGATTTAATGGGATTACAGAATGTTTGTACATAAAAAAAAGAACAAAAAAATCATCTTTCCCTATACCTGGCAAGCTTAACTCTGTCTTTTCCAAACCAGTCAATGTCTGTAACAGAAATATTTTTATTTATAGAGGTTGTTAAATACTTATTTTAAAAGGTAATTAAATACAGTATACCTTTATTTTAGAAGAACTATTTTGTAGCACCTCTAAATGTATTTGTATGCAAATTAATAGTTTTAGAGAATGTTAATTATCCTGCTGAGTTTGTTGAGACAGTGTAAAAAGAGAAAAAATACTGACATTGAAGATATTATTATAGTAAAATGTACACAAATATTATTCAATAAATAATTAGCTTACTATTCAGATTTTTTGGCCAGAGTCTACGCCATGGTGAAATAAAGGCTTTTAAAGGGGTGGTTGACCTTTAAGTTAACTAGTTTGTTATAGAATGGCCAACAGTAATGGGTGAATTTGTCCCCCGGAATTTGCAAATCGGGCGAAAAATTCGTGAAACGCGAATTGTGATGCCGGCAACAATTTACCAGCGTCTAAATTGTCGCTGGCGTCAAAAATTTCGCCAGTGCCAAAAAAAGTTTTCTCTGCAAATTCAAGAATCTATTTGCCGGCGGAAAAACACAGAAATTCGCTGCAAATTTGCTCCTGGCAAATAAATTCGCCCACTTTTCAATATGTCTTCATAATTTATTTTTTTTAGTTTTGAATTATTTGCCTTCTTCTTCTGACTCTCTCCATAGCTTTCAAATGAGGCTCACTGACCCCATCTAAAAACAAATAATCTGTAAGGCTACATATTTATTGTTATTGTTACTTTTTTACTCATCTTTCTCTTCAGGATCTCTCCTATTGATATTCCAGTTTCTTATTCAAATCAATGCATGGTTGCTAGGGTAATTTTGGACCTTAGCAACCAGATTGCTGAGATTGCAAACTGAAGAGCTGCCGAATAAAAAGAAAAATAACTCAAACCAGAAATAATAAAATTTTAAACTAATTGCATATATTCTCATAATATTTCTCCCAACATCATATTAAAAGTTTATTTTACAACCCCTTTAACATTGTTTTGCTTTCATCAAACTTCTTTATTGAAAATTAGGGTTTTCTAGTTGATCTAATGAATTTAGGCCTGATAAGTATCTATCAGTTTTTAATGGTTTATCAGTATCAGTTTTTAATGCTTTAACAAGCAAAAAACAGCATCCAGATTTTTGAGCATGAAACTCAGCAGGCCTCAGGTATCATAGACTAGAATAGGATCAGTTAAGGTAAGTTAAGTTTAAGGTAATAACTAGCAATGGGTGAATCTGTGCTGCGAAATTCGCAAAACTGCGAAAAATTTGGACACAAGCATCAATTTTTATACACGCAACTATTTGGTCCAAATGCATTAAAATCAATGCGTGAATTTTTTTTTTTTCAGATTCGTGTTTGATTAATTTATTCACCCATCACTAGTAATAACTTTTCTTATTATTTTATGTCTCTCACCAAGTAACATATGTGAGTCTTGGGTAGATTGGGAGACCTTTAGATTTATTTTAACTGATATTTTGCCCTCAGTCACCGTGAAACTCTGGAAATATGTGGGTCATAGAGCAGGCTGAGCTGGGTGCCCTAGAAAACCTGACCACATTGATCCCCCCCCTCCCCCCGCTCAAAGGAATGAACAAGAATACGTGAACAAGCACAGTGACAACATGTTGGGAGGGAGGTAACGGACAAGTGGACAAGGGCAAAGACTTGGGATAGGTAACAGAAAAGGTATGTGCCAAGCGCAGGCCCCCCTACTTTTGCACCCTAGGCATGTGCCTCTCCTTCCTACCCCTAGTTCCAGCCCTGGTCATAGATATGACTTTATAGCTCACTCTTCCTAATGACTAAAGACTAGTGGTTAATAATGACCCTCCCTCTTATTCATGTTTTATTGTCTCATTAAGGAAAGATAATTTAGTGCCACTGGGCCATGTCAGACTAGGCCTCATAGGGCCCACTTCAGAATCTGACCTCATAAAAAATTGATGTAGACAAAATGTAATGGGTGACACATAGACTTATGGTGGAAATAAATAAGTGATTATGAAAACTAGTGACGCTGGGCCCATTGGGAGATTCTCTGGTACTTTGGCAGGCTGGTCCCACACTGGTGCTGCATATTTTACAAGGGGCGTGTATACTGACATTATGGATTAATATCACCAGTGATGTTGGCTTTCAGCACTTCTTAAAACATTTTAATTTTAGAACTATTAGAGTCCTGTTCCGCATTATGACAGTAAAAGTGATTTCATGGTATGGTAAAACTAGGAATGAACTGTTCGGCCAATGATGAAATGGATTTATAGATGGTCTGCTTACCTGTTTATGGAGCTGACGCTGGGAACTGTATCATTGTCACAAACCCGTTCTGCTAATAATCTGTCCCTAATCTCCCATGCAAACATGGTGGGATTTTGACGCTTGTAGTCAGCAATTTTGTCTACAACTTTGGGTGTTGCAACCTTTGGCTTTGATCCCCCAATCACACCAGGCTTTATACTTCCAGTTTCATAGTACCTGTTAAAATACATTTTACAGCATATTTACAAGGTTACTATTGTCAAGCAAAAAAAATAAATAAATAAAGCAGTGAAAACATGCATAGCAAGAGATTTCCACAAGAATAACCAGAGTTCATAATAGAAAAATTAGTCATTTAAAAGTTAGGTAGAAATTATTTACATGATCATGTAGCTTTAGTAAAGGCTGGCACAATTATTTAAGCAAAAGGTTGAACCTGATAGGTTAATGTCTTTTTTCAACTTCAACTATTACATTTCTGTGCAAATATATAGTCAGTTAAAATACATTTAACATTCTGGTTTAATGGAATCTGAGTGTTGCACATAATGTCATCTTGATAAATTTCCTTGCATTATCAGAAATTGCTGTACGGCAGTCAATATCATTCCTTCATGGCATAAGAATAAAAACAATATATGATTAAGGGATAAGCTAGGATCTAATATCACCAGAGAATGTGCGTGATTAATCAAGAGTGCTATAGGAAAACAAATCACACTTAGAAGCGTTTTACAGCGAACTCCCTGACAGTGAATTGCCGTTACTGGCAAAATGCTCCTGCTTGAAAAGGTTTTATTATTGATGGTGCCGTTTGGCAAAATTGTCCTGTAGAATGAAATCCTGATAGAAATGTCTTTTATTTTGCACAATGGCACCAATATTTTTCATGTCATCTTTCACTCTATCCATGATACTACTTCTCTCTTGAAAAAACAGGGTAAAATGTTTTGGAAAAGGAAAATTGGTCTTGATAAGGCATTGTCATCTAAAGAACGTTTATACAGTATATGTTGCAGCAAACCTTATATGTTGTTCAGTAAAACCCTAGAGTGCTATTAAAATCTTGCAACTATATTACTAGTAAGATGAAGTTGTCATTACTTAATAAATGCTAATAAACACAGCTTCAAATAGAGAAGAAGAAATTATATGTGTAACATAAAGTAAGCTGTTATATAGTAATGAGGACACAATTTGAACACACCCAGTAACTTACAGCAACCAATCATATGTTTGCTTTCATTATTCTCAGAATACCAAACATGCTGCTATAGGTTGCCATAAAATACTATATATCGGTACTAAATTTGTTCATATTTCTACATTCATTTTGGCAACTATTTAATCTATGTCAGTGATCCCCAACCAATGACTCACAAGCAACATGTTACTGATCAACACCTTGGATGTTTCTTTCATTGGCCTCAAAGCAAGTGCTTATGTTTGTATTCCTGATTCTGCAACCTCCTTCGGGTTCCCAAATGAAAACTGTACTATTAAATGCAGATACAGGAAGAACTGATTTCAGAGCATCCGCTTATCTCCACCTCAATAATATTCATCAGGCGGAGAGAAGCCTTGCCCTAAGAAGACAGTTGACATGCATTAAAGGAAATGTATAAATATTTCAGAATGCTGTTACAAGAATAGCTGACACTGTTTATATAGTTTATCTTCAAATTCTGTAATATTGTGGAACTTCCATATCATAGGCTGCTGCTAAAGTTACATTTCTTAATAAAGGGAGCATAAGCCTTAATTATATGGAGTATCTTTCATTTATTTCCCATGAATTATATTTTTACCTTTACATAGTGTACTATGTCCATAGAATATCTCTTCATTGTATCCCTGAATTTACTACTTATACACGATAAATAAATATACTTCACTTTCACTTCTATGCTTAATTGCTTAATAGGATTATTAAAAACTAAAAACATCTGTTGCATCTGTGTGCTGGTTTGAAATCCCTGAAACCAGTTTGCGTCATAAGTGCTTCATCCATTTGGCTCATCTGCATATGTGACTCAAATAAGAGTTTCGGGGGAAGCTGTAGGAGTTTGCCATATTTATGCACTATAGTGAAATAGCCAAAAGTTCCCCCTTCAAAAGAGCCACTAAGGAGCTGTTTCATGTTTTATATTAGTTATATCTAGCGGTTGTATAAGCCACAGCATAAAAAAGTAGTTGCTGCAACATAAAATATTGTCATCACGTAATAATACTATTTTATTATAATACCATTTGTAATACCACAATAGGGATGTAGCGAACTGTTCTGCGGCGAACTTGTTCGCGCGAACATCGGCTGTTCGCGTCCGCCGCAAGTTCGCGAACGTCGCGCGACGTTCGCCAATAGGCGTTCGCGTCAAAATCGTTCGACCATTCGACCATTCGATCGCTAAAATCGAACGATTTTCGTTCGATTCGAACGAAAATCGTTTGATCGAACGATTAAAAATCCTACGATCGTTCGAATCGAACGATTTTCGGATGTTCGAAGTTCGCGAACAGTTCGCGAACTGTTCGAATTTTTTGCCGGTGTTCGCGAACGGCGTTCGCGAACACATACTCGGCGGTTCGCTACATCCCTATACCACAATGATGTTCTCATTGTGGTTGCAAAACGGGAGTGAAAGAGATGAGTAGACATGAACTTAGAATACATGAAATCTGAAACTCTAATATCTAAAATCTGAATTTTTTTATGTTTGTAGCCAAATCAGGCAAAAAGTTGCTCATATCACTAGACTTTTAGCTAAGAGTAACTGATCCTGCTTTGACCTTTGGGATATAGCCGTTAATCCTAAATACACATTTATAAAGCACAAAAGACATCTGCCACTTGTCAACAAAAACACAGAAATACAGTAGTTACATAAGAACGAGGACAATAACATCTCCAAGGAAGCATAAAAAGTTATGATAATGTTTCTAGTAATGAAGGAAACAACCTAATGTCAAAAGCTTCAGGATAAGAATATTTGTTTCCCTTTCTATATTCTAAGTGTTAAAGAACAGTTCAGTCATACGGAGTGGAAGCAGATATCTTGGAGAGCTCCAGACTTACAGGCAATACTTCCACTTAAACATGAAAATTTCCAATAGACTCTTTAAGCCAAGAACCCATTAAAACACGTGCATATTTGCAGTTCTTTTTCATTCAGGGATCAAAAGCCTGGTTAAAGCTGTAAATGTCCATACCTGCTATACTACAGCTTTGAAACGAAAACAGTAAATAAAAAGTCTAAGAGGATTACAAAACCGGAAATGGCCTTTTTATTTTAATAATTGCTGTTTTTTACTCTATAGTTTTCCCTTTAGGATCCCTTTCATTGGCTGCTGCTTTTAAAGCATAGAGACATTTTTAGCAAAATGCAAAGATGTGCTATAATGAAGAACTATTTTTATGTCTAATATGCATCCAGAGCTATAATGATCAGCTAATGAGATTCTATGATCGTTAACCTCAAAGTAGCAGTAGTTGTGAAGGCTGGTCTTATTACTGCAACAAAGGATTAGATCTGTCATAACAAATGCTTCTTCGTAGAATATTTGTTCTGCAGTAAATAGTTCTAATGTCATGGTTTTATCTTAATACCAACTTGTTTAGATTCTCTGTTGGCATGAGCTTACTGTAGAAAACACAGCCTTTAATGATGCATAATTGTAACATTATTAACTGCTAAAATTAAAAAAGAAAATCCTGGTGTGTATAAAAGGGCCTCTCTCTGTTTAAAAATTCAAACTCAGTCCTAGAATGATGTTTACTGTCCGCTGACTCAGGGCCACATTTGTGTTGTCAGGTATAAAAAGAACTCCAGGAAGCAATTTTGTCAACAGTGCAGCCACTTCTAGAACTTCTAGACCTGACTCCCTAAGGAGCTGGCTGTAGGGCATCCGCTGCCTCTACTGATATTGAAAAAGTTTGCCTCAACTTAAATCATTAATCCAGAAACGATATTGTTGTATATTAGGAGTCAATAATAATGTGTGCTATAATAAGATGAAAAGAGATTGACCTCAATCACAGTCTTGGTCTGACTGCAGGAAATATGCTTTATGGGAAATTTGCATTGGACAACTAGATTGGATAGGTACATCAAATCTCACTCATACTGAGCATTATCATCAGGGGTTGTGGGATACCTTGTCCTATGAAATAAACCTTGACACCCTTGATCTAGTTTTAATGATGAAATGGATTTAACGTATTCTGAGTGGTTAAGCACCGAAAGTTTTTTCTTCTAGGAAACATATTTCTTCTGTTTTAGCTAAGATGCACCGGAGAGTACATCTTATGATTTCCTGGTACCTGGCTTTTTAAAAGAAGATGGTCCATGCTTCGATTTTACCTTCTACTTTATAACAACTCACATGTGAGTTTGCACGTGCTTTGTATACAGTCGATTTATTGCCCTGTCATAGAGGTGTGTGAGTAAAGCACACAGTCAAATTTGTAAAAGTCATGCATGAATTCCTAAAGAAGTCAAAACACATAAACTATAATATGGCATGTTGATTATGAAATCAGTTCATTGTATAATTGCATTCATTCTTCTTCTGACAACTCTTATTACAGTGGCACTTTGTTTGGTAAACTAAGACAGGGTTGCACTGTAATTAATACTTCTAGAAATAATGAGCTATGAAATTCTAATTTATTGTAGACAGCTTGAGTGAAACAAATCAAGATCCACAATTTTAGAAAGCCGTCATATATAAATGTACTAGTAATCATGCCTTATCTTCTGGAGCACGCTGAACTCAGAGTTTATGCAGAACATGAGGGATTAAAGTAAACATGACAAGATAGAAGCCAACTCATTATATCATGCTTAGGGTGCTACTAGATGACCGCGAGACCTCTTTAATAACCTATCCCTTCTAAAAGAAGAAGGAAAATATACCCTTGGCCTCATTTTGTAAGCTGAACAATGAATAATATTCATAGTTTTTCAGGTATCTTACATTCTTACATGCTGCAAAGTCACCAAACCTCTTCACAAAATATTTCCTCAAATTCAATTATGTCACACATACACAAGACCTTGTAATATGCTAAAAAATTCTCCCTAGGCACCAAATAGTTGAATTGCTGTCCATTGCAAATGTCTTAATAGAGTCAATGAATCAATGTTCAAACTCATATATTTAAAATATAAATGCACAGAAGGAATGTAACTTTAGAACATTTTAGAACATTTAGAACATTTTAATTTGTGTCCAAATTAAACTAGACACTCTACTAACAATGGAATTTGTTAAGACACTTTACTAACAATCAAATTTGATTTTCACGAATGTCTAAAATGTGTGGTTTTCCTATTTTTTAAAAAGCTCTAAAAATTTGAGATTTAGGGGCAGATTTATCAAGGATCAAAGTGAATTAGAGGGAATTTTCCAAGTAAAAAAATTCAAATTTCAAAGTAATTTTTTGGATACTTCGACCATCGAATAGGATACTACAACTTTGAATTAACTTCGAATTCGATTCGAAGTGACATAGTTCGAATATTCGAATATTCGATAATCGAAGTACTGTTTCTTCAGTACTTCAATACTTGCCAAATTAAACCTGCCGAAGTGCTATGTTAGCCTACGGGGACCTCCTACAGCATTTTTCTAAGTTTTTTGAAATCGAAGTAAATTCGTTCGATCGTACAATAAAATCTGCCCCATAGTGTAAAAACCACAAAAACCACTAATATAAAACTTCGCCAGGTAAAAGTTGTTGAGGTCCTATAGAAGTCAATGTGAGCTGCGCTGATCCTCTTGAACTGTTTTAATCAATTCAGACTTTTAGACGTTTTCAGATTTTATTTCACTAGGAACTGTCTGAAAAACTTTAATTTTTTTAGGTTTTTGAGGCTTCACTCAGGATAATTTTCCGTACATAATTTTTTTATTTGGATCTTTTAATAAATGTCATAGTTTTAAAAAGGGGCAGATTTAGCAAAATGTGAGATAGAATTCACCAGAGAAAAACGCACTCACTTTCTATTCATTTCTATGGGATTTTTAAAAGCATATTTATCAAATGGTGAACTCCATTGATAAATATGATTCTAAAAATCCCATAGGAATGAATAGAAAGTGAGTGAGTTTTTCTCTGGTAAATTCTAATCTCACATTTTAGAGTTTAGTTCTGGTTTTAAAAACCTCTGCAACCACTAAAATCTGACCTTTGATAAATAGGCCTCTTAAAGGCTTATTTATCAAAATGTATATGTGTGGAGGTTTTTTAAATTGAAAAAATTCAAAAACTCACCAAATTTGAATGTTTATTTATTTAAAAACTTGATTGATTAAAAATGTGAAAACTTTTTTTGATTACTTTAATGCAACCAAATCACATTCTACTCATGATTTTCAATGAGCATACCAACCTTCATAAAAATCTGAAAACAATCACTTTCATTTTTCCTAGGACAATTCCCATTTACTTTTACATGAACTGACCAGTTTTTAGATACCAAATTCATGCATTCATGCTCTCTGAGCCTTTAATTTTTTTTAAAAAATTAAAAAAACACTTGGGGGCAGATTTACATAGGGTCGAATATCGAGGGTTAATTAACCCTCGATATTCGACTGCCGAATGTAAATCCTTCGACTTCGAATATTGAAGTCGAAGGATTTACCGCAAATAGTTCAATCGAACGATTGAACGAAAAATCGTTTGATCGAACGATTAAATCCTTCGAATCGTTCAATTCGAAGGATTTTAATCAATCGATCAAACGATTTTTCTTCGACCTAAAAATTGTTAGAAAGCCTATGGGGACCTTCCCCATAGGTTAACATGGCACCTCAGTAGGTTTTAGGTGGCGAAGTAGGGGGTCGAAGTTTCTATTAAAGAGACAGTACTTCGACTATCGAATGGTCGAATAGTCGAACGATTTTTAGTTGGAATCGTTCGATTCGAAGTCGTAGTCAAAAGTCGAAGTAACCAAAAAAAACATTCGAAATTCGAAGTTTTTTTTCTTCTATTCCTTCACACGAGCAAAGTAAATGTGCTCCTTGAATTGTGGTCAAATAAATCCGCCCCTTAGTGGAAACAGAAGACTCTGAATATATAGGTGGTTGCCTAGCTGACTTGTTTTTAGAATCAGCCTCAGGGATCAATAGAGACTCTTTCATCTCTTACTGTTTTCTGAACAGAAATGTCAAACACTAAGGTGACATAGTCTTATTGGGGCCCTCATAAACCCCTTGTTCAGTATTATTAAAGGGTGCTTAGAGGGAGAACTAAAGATCAATGTCACATGACTTGAACCAGTGCTCAACAAAATCAACAGTCCACAGCAATGTAAATAATTTGAATTAGATGTACCTTGTGACATCATGGAACATATTCAAATATTCAAATATTGTAATGTGTAAAAACATTTGCTCACAAGTCCACCAACAATGGTTGTCATGATACAAATAATAAGGATGATTGCCCTTGTAGATATGTTATTCGAACATAGAGAGGCTCTTGACATTCAGGGGCAGATTTATCAAGGGTCAAATTTCGAAGTGATAAATACTTCGAAATTCGACCCACGAACATCGAAGTCAAAGTATTTTTCACCGAATTTGGCCATCGAACAATCAAAGTAAAATTGTTCAAATCGAACGATTCGAACGATTTTAGCGTACCATCGAACGATTTTACTTCGATGTGTGAAGACTTAGAAAAATTCTGTAGAAGGTCCCCATAGGCTAACATAGCACTTTGGCAGGTTTAATTTGGCAAAGTATTGAAGTCGAAGTTTTTTTAAAGAGACAGTACTTCGATTATCAAATATTCGAATATTCAAACTATTTTACTTCAAATCGAATTCAAAGTAAATTCGAAGTGGTAGTATCCTATCCTATCAATTTCGAATTTTCGAATTTTTTTACTTCGAAAATTCCCTCGAATTCACTTCGACCCTTGGTAAATCTGCCCCTCAGTGTGTATCTGAAAACACTCACAAATGCAGGCACACAGATAACTGTGCTAACATCATCATCCAAGCTGCAGATTACAAAAAACAATATTTTCCATAACACTACAATTACTACAAACGTTCAAAAACAAATGGAGTGTTATGTAACTATTTATCTTATGAACACTTGCAAATGAAGGAAAAGCTTGTAAAACAAATGTATCACTGAAATTCTGTAGCATAAGAAACAGAGACCTAGGAACTACAGAATAATTAAATTAAAAAGAATCTCTGAGTTCTTTGACCTGTATAAAAAGCATTTGGCCTGTGGCCACCAACACATTTACACTGAGAACAAGTGGGGTACCATAATAACATACACAATGTTTGCCCCAGGTATATTTACCCATAGCAGCCAATAATGTGCTAGAATTATCAATTAGAAAGGAAAATCTCATGGTTTATCTCATGAAAACCTAATAGAAATAAATGGGGAATTTTGGAATTAAATTAGGAGATACAGTTGGCGTTTCTCATCAACTGAATCTGGTATAATATGTTTGCTTTCCAACAAATGCTCAAATGCTACCTACTGATGGGTTACTATGGTTTACTAAACCGGTATCCATTGTGAATCTACTATTACATTTCCTGACATATCCTCATTTGATGCTCAATTACTATACAAGACTTTGGGGCAAATTTACTGAAGGGCGAGGTGACGAACAATGGCGAAAATTTGGCAGCGTGACGTCATTTTGGTACAACTTCATACTCTAACACCAGGAGAATTTTTGCTCTGGCGAACGGAGGTAACTGCGCAAATTCACTAAGATACAGATTTTACTGAACGTTAGCTCTTCCGCCAGACTTGCCTTCGTCAGCTCAGACCAGGAGAAGTGCAATGGAGTGTATATGACTTTCTTGTTTGTTGAAAAATTTTGTAACTTTCAAAAGACGCCGACGCCTTTTCACTTTTTCGGGATGATAGGCTGCAAGAGTCTGTAAAAAATGTTTTGGGTACCCGGGTTCCCCCCCCTAACATATGGCGCATAAACTATACACTGGGCACATGTGTAGGGCATTATAACAACTCTATTTTTTTTCATTTAGGTTCCCTGGGCTTGTGTAGTGTAATGTATTTTCTGAAACATATACGTGCATTCAACTTTCACTTCCCGCCATATGCAAATTAGCCAACGCTAGCGCAATTTCGCTTTGCTTGCCGAAGTAACGCTAGCACAACTTTGCCAGCGTTCGTCGCCCTGGACGTAAATTTTCATGATAGTGAATTAGCGTTGTCTGGCTGAATTTACGCCTAGCGAAGTGTTGCGATGTGAGCGAATCGGACTCTAGCGCAAATACACAGCTTAGTGAATCTGCCCCATTGTTGAGAAAGAGACTTCCCCACTGGGCAAGATATTTACAGACCTTTTAGGTTTAAGCCAGAATTCCGTTTATTCCCTTTATTCCTTCTTAAAATAAATCTTATAATATCCTAATAAAGTTCCACCTACTGCAAATAAAGCAAATAATGATTTATCCCAGCTCTCACCATATTATGCCTATAGGCTGCGTGCATCATGCCTAAATTATTAGATACAGTATTTTGCAGCACTCCCTTTAAATAAGTACACATTTAAACATACAACAGGTTTTGGCTGCAAAAGGTATGGTTCTTATAACAAGATATGTGGAGTTATGGGCATAATTGAACCTCATCTATTTTCATAGACTGGCATTGTAGAGCTTTTAGCAGAGCCTAGTATAGAACATCTTATCAAAGTGTTCCTATACAAAGGAGAATGTTGGAATGAGTACACCTAATCAGTAAATAAAGAGATTTCATATAGTTCATACATAAAAATATTATTTTATATAACACACCTAAGGGATCGAAACATGGCTCGAAAGGCAATAATGCTTTTAGCACTCTGTAAATAGCTCCATTAAAATGTGCTGGTTGTACCCTTGTACCTTTGGACCATTGGGGAATGCTACATAACTGTACTGGCAAAATTTGTGTAGTACATGAGCTTTCCCTGGATTGACACTAACTTGCGCATCATTTGTATTAGCATTTTTATTAATGGCATTCCTTACTGCAATTTGCATTCAAATCTCTAAATAACATACATACAAACTTATGGGAGGAGTTAAGTACAACATAGACTACAGCTCTCTGATAAAATTTTCATTACCTGCCAAGAATTTTGCTGACACATCCATGACTAACCCGTAGTTGCCGAGAGATGTCACACGGCCTTACTCCTTGATGGGCCAGTTCCACAATTCTCTGCCGGACTACATCGGGAAGGGGCCGTCCATTTACAAAGACTCCACCTAGCTGATTCACTCCTCCATGTCCTACAATAGATGGAAAAACAACATCATAAGGCATCTTCACAATACTGACTTTATAAAAAATAATGCTTTGCCTCCCATAATTGCTATCAAATATATTTGTTTTCAATTTACAACCTAACATTATATGCTGTCATGGTTCTAACAATACAACACAGTATACTGAGGGGCAAATTTACTTATGGTCGAATATCGAGGGTTAATTAACCCTCGATATTCGACTGCCGAATTGAAATCCTTCGACTTCGATATTCGAAGTCGAAGGATATACCGCAATTCATTTGATCAAATGATTGAACGAAAAATCGTTTGATTCAAAGGATTTTAATCCATCGATCGAGCGATTTTTCTTCGACCTAAAAAATATAGCAAAGCTTATGGGGACCTTCTCTATAGGCTAACATTGACTTCGGTAGGTTTCAGGTGGCGAACTAGGGGGTCGAAGTTTTTTTTTAAGAGACAGTACTTCGACTATCGAATGGTCGAATAATGAAACGATTTATAAGTTCGAAACGTTTGTTTCAAAGTCAAAGTCGTAGTCGAAGGTCGAAGTAGCCCATTCGATGGTCAAAGTAGCCAAAAAAAAAAATCGAAATTCAAAGTTTCATAGACCTCACTGATTGAAGAGTATACTTGTTCTTTATTATAGCATGCCTTTTTATATTGCTTTTTAGGCTACTCTTGTATGTTTGTACCTGCTACAGAATGCATTGTCATTTTGGAAGAAAAATAGTTGTTAACATTTTTATACCACCCTATGTGAATAACAAAATCATGCATCTGAATTATATTGTAAGTTCTTCCTACTGCGTCTCTTACCATGTGGCACTTAGGGGCACATTTACAAAGCTCGAGTGAAGGATTCGAATAAAAAAAACTTTGAATTTCGAAGTGTTTTTTTGGCTACTTCGACCATCGAATGGGCTAGTTCGACCTTCGACTACGACTTCGACTTCGAATCGAACGATTCGAACTAAAAATCGTTTGACTATTCGATCGTTCGAAAATCGAAGTACTGTCTCTTTAAGAAAAACTTCGACCCCCTAGTTCGGCAGCTAAAAGCTACCGAACTCAATGTTAGCCTATGGGGAAGGTCCCCATAGGCTTGCCTATGTTTTTTGGATCGAAGGATATTCGTTCGATCGATGAATTAAAATCCTTTGAATCCTTTGATCGTTCGATCGAAGTATTAGCGCTAAATCGTTCGACTTCGATATTCGAAGTCGAACGATTTTACTTCGATGGTCGAATATCGAGGGTTAATTAACCCTCGATATTCGACCCTTAGTAAATGTGCCCCTTAATGTCTGTGTATGTAATCTTATTTATTTATTTTAACGTTTTCCCTTTATCTACTTTTTTATACTGTAAAATTACAGTGTTGTGTATCCTAGTAGTGCTTTATAAATACAGTTACACATACAGTACATACATAATTAAAAAAAACAGACAGTCCATTTGGATATTTTATGTAAAAGATACAGAAAAGCATATGGGCTATTTATCACTGCATTTCAGGGTTGTGCAGTCTAGCACCTTCTGTCTATTGTATAGTATATATGCATATACATTCACATACATCAATTATATTTATATATCAACTGTGCCCCTGAATTCTGTGCCTGTCCAAACACCTCTTTAGGGCATTAAGTGAATCTACCATTACATGTTCACCAGACAGGGGATCCCATAGTTTGACAATCACACAGTAAAAAAAAAATGTATATTGCTTTAGATAAAATATGCCTTTTCTTCACTCTAAAATGCCATCAACATATTTACAGACTGTTTCCTTTTCCCCTTTTCTTCTCCAGAGAAAACAACCCCAACTGTGATATATGAAGAAAAAAAATGATGCTTCTATCCCTCAAGTCAATGCCTTTTTTATGCAAGAGAGTACATTATTAGCTTTAGTAGACACTATCTGACACTGCTTTGAGTTGCAGGCTCTGTTATCTGCCAGATAAATCTCAATTATGGAGACCCACAACACAATGTAGCATTCATGCTATTTATGCTCAAGTGCATAACCTCTGCAGTAATCACAAGTGCACTTCATTTCATCTTTTGCAAGCACTACAAACCAACAATACAAGAAAAATGAATGGGGAAAAAAAACAAAGGGAAATAAATGTGTACAGTCTAGCAATTTAATCATTTTACATTGTAGCAGTGATGGGTCATTAATGGGTATGTTGGCAGGTATGCCCCAGGGATTTTAATGACGGCATGACATAGGAAACACCATCAGCACCATTAATCCTACTGCTCATCTGTTTTTCATTTACTGCTCAGGTATTTGGGAAGCAATTGGGTAAAAAGCAGCAACATAGCTTTTTGGGGAAATGCTGCCTGTGTGGCAAGAAAAGCCTTTCCAAATATTCATCTACATTCTTATGCTTCACCTGCGTGACCTATACCCTAGCAGGAATATGAATATTTATAATTTATGTGTTTCAGCTACTCTGTAGTATGTTAATTTTTATATGTGGTACTTACATCTTAAATGGCTTATAATAAAAGCTCTTCCACACTACGGGGCACATTTACTTAGCTCGAGTGAAGGAATAAAATAAAAAATACTTTGAATTTTGAAGTATTTTTTTGGCTACTTCGACCATCGAATTGGCTAGTTCGACCTTCGACTACGACTTCGAATCGAACGATTCGAACTAAAAATCCAATTCAATAGTCGAAGTACTGTCTCTTTAAAAAAAAAACTTTGACCACCTACTTCGCCCGCCTAAAACCTACCAAGCATCAATGTTAGCCTATGGGGAAGGTCCCCATAGGCTTTCGTAGCTTTTTTTGATCAAAGGAAAATCGTTCGATCGATGGATTAAAATCCTTCGAATCGTTCGATTCGAAGGATCTAATTGTTCGATTGAACGATTTTTCCTTCGATCGTTCGATCGTACTAAATGCGGTAAATCCTTCGACTTCAATATTCGAAGTCGAAGGATTTTACTTCGACGGTCGAATATCGAGGGTTAATTAACCCTCAATATTTGACCCTAAGTAAATGTGCCCCTAGATATTAGGGGCTTGTTTCTATACCAAACATGTTTTTTGAATTCCAGTTTCAGAAAACTTGTTTCTGTACAGTCAATTATGTTCCCAGAGTGTAAGCTCCTTTGCATAGGGCCTTCCTCACCTTTTGTACTGGTATTGATTGTGATGTATGTAACTCCATATGTTCTATGTGTATAATTCATGTGATTTTGTTGTATAATCACATTTACTTTTCAGTGCTACGCATATGTTGGCGCTATATAAATACATGTTAATAATAATAATAATAATAATAAATAATAGACATTAGTGTTGCTAAATAAGACATTAAAGGTTAATTGACGCAGTTGTAAAAATCTACCAAACTCACAAATAGTCTATTCATTTTTATTATTTTTTATTTTTCATACAGTATACTGTAAAATTATATTTTTTTTAAAAAATGGGATGAGGAATCACACCAATTTGTGAAAAAATGTTAAGCATGTGTGTTAATATACATGATAGTTCGATTTGAATTTGTTGGCATTGGAAAGAAAAATATTTGTGAATATAACAGTGAAATCTGTGACACACTTTTGCTTTCATAAAAGTAGAGGTAAACATTCTGAATTGTCTCTAAGGAATGGAAGAAGAATTTAGCTTTTTGAAAAACAGTCACTGACATCTCAAAAAAGTCTGACACACTGTGTCACAGAAGTTTTGCGCATCTTTCTACAAAATATAGTCACTGTTGGAAAAAAAAAGAACAATTTCGTTTTCACTTAAAAATGCCTTGGGGTTTACTTTTGCAAAAAGGTGAGGGGATGTAACTAACATCACAACATGAAAAAGAATAAAATGTGGAAGCAGCTTTGTAGTCCAGGATGTACAGAAGCAAGACTGAAGTCGGTTATAAATTGAGTAAGAATTTCCTCTGTAAAATGGAAAATAGGTTGTTATATAATTAAGTATAGTAATAACAATAATAATTACACATACAAATGACATTGCTGAATTGATTACAAAGGTGATCCATTGCATTAGTAAGTTTACCCATAGCAAACAATCAGATACATATCTGCTAAATTGTATAATCTAATCAAAATGAATTGCTGTTTGTTTACTATGGGTAACTACACTAGTACAATTTACTCATATGATAGTAAGTCAGTCCCTTTATTAGATTGTTTCTGCCTTCTTCTCTTACAGCTAAAACAGGCTCATTTTTATTGGTTAAATCTCATAAATACATATAAAGTATATAGCTTATAAGTAGACCTAAGTAATTAACAAAATTATTTTAGGTCTAAATAGCTCTAGTAAAAAAAAATATGCAGTATATTCAGAGCCATCATAATTTCACATTTTCCCAATGTGTATTACTTTCATAAGAGAAAAGAAAAGCCAATGCTCCTAATGTAAGCAAAAATGAACAGCAAATGCAGCTTGTGACAGTTACATTTCAGAAACAGTCTTCTTCCTTTATGGCTATGCACAACATATCGTGCTCGCATGTAGTTTTTTTGCCTGTGTGCGTTGCTTATGAAAAATATTATACTGATTTTTAATGGTGTTTACAAGTGGAAATAATTTCATGATTACATATCAATTACTAATCAGCTATTCATTATAATAAGGAAGCCTATGTTATTTACAAAGCCATTTTTACACCAAATTGGTCTAGTAAATGAGAACATTTGACATGTAGGACCTTGACAACCTGAGTATCATTTTTTTTCAATAATCACCATCTGCACTATAAATATAAATTACACTGTGGCGGTTTTCAGACACCGCTTAGAGAAACTCACTGCAAAGCAATGATGTAGGATATGGACTGGTAATGTATATTATCAAAAAGCTATTATTTACAGATTATTTTACTGTGCTGCTAAATTATTAAATACAGCTCTATTACTGCATTTATTCATTAATGGATTAAAAAATATGGTAAGCTTACCTGAATTCCTATACCCAGTAACTCTGTGAGCTCCAATAAAATACATCTTTCAAATAAACATTAGCAACAAACTTTTTCATTTTTCCCTTTGTAATATAACACTGATTGCATTTAAAATACATCTGAGCATTAATGTATAGAATAGGGTAGCATACAAAAGTAGCATTTAAACTTTCTTACCCTGCTTTCTAAACACCATATTTTTCCAAAATAATCTTTCTTGTTTCTTAAAAATAGAGCAGTCATGGCTGCCATCTTGGAGCAGGGCCTGCAAACTTTGCACATGTTTCACTCGTGCTTCTGTAAATGTAATGTGAATAGAGCATGCAAATGAACCAGACACAGAGCACTGCCTATGCTCCTGTTATAAAGGAGATGTAGGGATACTGTATAAATGAAAATGGTATAACTTCACCCAAAAACTTTACCCCATTAAAGGAACTCAGTTTGTCCAGGTGCAGTATCCTATAGCAACCAATAAGATGGTTGCTCTTAAACAGGTGCCCAGTAAATTCTACCTGCTAATTGGTTGCTGTGGGTTACTGCTCCAGGGCAAACTTAGTGCCTTTTATTTTATAACCCTTAAAATGTAACAAGATCACTGGAGAAGCTCTTGAGGCACACAGTAAACAGTATGATTGAATTTCAAGCCTATTGTTGTTACAATTCTTCCTTAATATCTGGCTCTCCTTGTGCTTTATTGGTATTTTTAATTACTCTATTTCTTGCAATTTTCAACACACTCACATAAAGTTTTGGCTAATATTGGACCAATACAGTGGACTACAGTTCTGATTTACAAACATAGATACTAAACTGCACCAGTGCAGCTGCCCAAAGCAACTAGTCATATATTTTGCATTCATTTTCTAACCTGTGGTACACACTGTAAAATAAAGGGCTAGTTGGGTGCTGAAGTGGTAGATTTTAACCCCAGTGGTAATTCTGATCATAAAGTATACTGGAGGCTAAAATACTAAATCTAAATCTTTGACCCTATCTCCAAGCTATGAGCTATAATCAGCCCTCAAAATCTTTAACATGTTAGTATTGCATGATCAGTATGAGCCATTTTGGAGTTAGACACAATTTATAGCTAGTTTAATTAAAATGTCTGTGAATTGTGATCTTTATAAGACATACCCCCCAAAACGGACTAAATTTTTTATTTAGCAGGACAGGCCGACCATGTCAGTTTTGGAGCAAATTTAGCAATTTTGGGTATGAAAATACCAGTCACCTATAGGAAGCATGTTTCTATTACAAAATACTGCTTTTCCTGCAAAAGCATAAAGCAGTAATTAGTCAACTACCATGATTACATTTCATAACACACATTTGTTGTTGAAAGTAAAGCCAGTATACTTGTGCAGGTCAAACTTGCTTAAATAGTTTAGCTTTGGGAGATGTTCAGCAATGCCAAACCATATTTGTAACTTTTAGATAACGTAAATGTATTTGTTAAACCCCAATAAAATGTGGCCTTGCATTGTGCATAATAATGGCAGGAAAGGTCTCATTGAGACTAGGGATGCACCAAATCCAGGATTCGGTTTGGGATTTGGCCAGATTCGGCCTTTTTCAGCAGGATTTGGATTCGCCCGAATCGTTTTACCTGGCCTAACCAAATCCGAATCCTAATTTGCATATGCAAATTAGGGGTGTGGAGGGAAATCACGTGACATTTTATCACAAAACAAGGAAGCAACGTTTTTTGGTGTGGAGGATTTGGTGTGGAGGGAAATCACGTGACATTTTATCACAAAACAAGGAAGTAACATTTTTCCTCCTCCCACCCCTAATTTGCATATGCAAATTAGGATTCAGATTCAGTTTGGTATTCGCCCAAATCCCTAATAGAGACACTAAAATATCGTCCAAAAATCCAATTTTCATGAATTTCTACAGTTGTGAAACTAGCAAGTGACAAACATCCATGTTGGTAAGTCAGTAATAATAATCAACTGCAAGTGTTTACCCTTAGTTGTTGTGAAATAAATCCCTACTTCATTTCAGCTTCTGTGCATATCAAGACAAACTACAAGTATCAATAACATTGTCTTATCTTTGACCAAAAAAGTCAAAGCATATTAATGAGCACAAAGATTAATAACAAAGCTTAAATTCTAAGTTTAATTTTAACAGGAAAATATTAGTAACATTCTTTTATCTCCCCCCAACAAACAATATAAATTCCCAATATCAGAATCAGACTGAGGGGGTGCGAATTACAAAATAGTGGTCCCCTGCATAGCCCCAGTTGTAGATACCCTAGGTGACAAATACTAAAAGTAACAATAATTTGCTGAGATATGCAAAGTACCATGTTGATACAGACTGAATAGGGCAAGAACAAATGACTTGGGATAGTAATGTTAAGATCATGACAGTGGAAAATACAAAAGAGCTAGGATGATTTGAAACTCATCAGCTTTAATTATTTGAGAATGAAGGCTGCACCCGGATGTTACAGCATTGTTGTGCTACAGAATTACCCAGGCTGTCTACTGTGTACCCAGTACACACTTAAAATTCAATAACAAAGATCAAAGATTAATTTCAAGGCCTAGGATCAACTAGTATGTTATAAAGAAATGACCCTTTTCCTTGGGCACAAACAATAAAGACTGCATGTTCATGTGGCAATTTTAAATCAAAAGAGGAAGTAGAATCATTTGTGTTACAATAAATATTCCCAAGTCTGTTAAGTGCACACTTTTTTTTTACTCAGGAAGGTTTTTATTGAAAACTCAGAATATCCTTACATTAATTTTACGATAACATGCAGTATATACACAGGGAACATACATGTTGCTAATGCACACTTTAGAGTAGATGGTACAGTATTACATTAAAAATGTTACTGCACAAAACCAACAAACCATATAATCCCACGGTACTACTGAAAGCCAGTAAATTCTATTATGCCCTGAAAAAGCAGAAAACTATGTGCCCCAATCTAATATATAACAACATCTAGTGATAATGGAAATATTTTGGCAGGCATAGATTCACAACCAACTTCCACATTTCACCATTTCTAAACCACAGGAAATTTTCACAAAAAAACGTGGTAACAACTCTCATTGACTTCAATGTATTTTGAACAAAAAGTGCTGCAGCAAAAAAAACACCCATTGACTTCTGAGTATTTTTTGGAGAACAAATCACTGCATTAAATGCCCATTGACTCCAATGCATTTTGTGCAAAAAAAAAAGCCACTGCAAAAGAAACAACGTTGCCTTCACTCATAGCGATATTTCATGGTTCCAGAAATAAAGGAACTCAGTTGAGCAACTGCTGTGGTAAAAGAAAAAAATTAAAAATGATGGAGGCTGACAAGATGTGACTGAGGAGACAGTGGGATGTCAGGCAGCAAAGGCCGCTGCTAGCCACACTGGCACAGACTTTTAAATTCCAGAAAAGAGTAAATTTTGTTTCACCATTTCTAATCCACTGACAATAGGCACACAAATAATTATAGAAAGCTACTGGCCATACTTATTTTTTTGCTCTCCGACTGAGGTTTTAAAAGGGCTGCTGCATTACATACCAAACTTATCTGAGACCAAAAAACTGGTTCTTCAGGCTTAGTGCTCAGGCTTTTAAGAGAGAGAGAGAATGTCCAGACCTCCAACCATAGGCATAAGACTACCATTAAAGGGAGGGATGGGTGCTACAACCACATTCTTCTAGGCAGTCTCTCTCCTTTAAAAGCTATTGGTAGGGGGTCTCTCTTCTTTAAAAGCTAATGTCAGGGGAAGGTAGGCTCTTTTGAGATCAGTCCCTTGATCAGGAGACACTTATACCAAGAAATGCTACCATGCAGGGAGGTACCAGCCTATAAAAATGACCAGAGGTAAATAGTTAGTGACCACCATAAGGTGTTTACCTTGACGTGGTATGGTGGTTTGTCCATTTTCTAATCATAATTTAACTAAAACCCTCTTTTCTTGTAAATACATGCACTTGCATTGATATTAAATGACTAGTGAAACAGGGGACCAAGGAATGTGCATTGAGCAACTCTCTCTCTTTTGTATGCTGGTAGCTAACTTGGCCAGATCAATCACACTTTAAGAGGCACATGTATCAAAGGTTGAATTTCTAATTCATGTAAGTTTTTAAAAACTCCCCTAATCTCCCATAAATTCGAAATTCGACCAACTCGAATCTAATTTGAATCAAATTTGATTTGAATTTAAAAAACTTGATTCAAGTTTTTTCTCCGGAAATTGAATGTCGGTAAGGTTGCAAACAACTCCAAATTGATCCCTGGACATCTCCCATTGACTTTAACAGCAATTTGGCAGGTTTACGGTGGTGAATAGTCAAATTCAAGTTTTTAAAGGGCTAGAATATGATAAATCTCGAAAATCAAATTAGTTTTTTTTAAAAAAAACTCGAATCAAATTTTAATAACTCCCCAGTCGAATTGGACAGTTTTGACCATATAAAAAACTAATTTAGAATTCTAATTTTCAATTCGACCCTTGAGAAATCTGCCCCTTATGGTACTTTTTGTATTTTTGCCTTGGAGTGCTCCCACACTGCCCAAAAATCCTACCCTCCAGGACTCAACACTCCAGCTAGATAAACTTGGCAGAACATGGAGACTGAAAGATGATGTAAATTTCTTTTTCTTTATGGGGTTTAACATAAACACATCATGTAATTGATCATAAAGGGATTGTTCACCTTTAAATGAACTATTTGTATGATGTAGAGAGTGATATTTTGAGACAATTTGCAATTAGTTGTCGTGTGCTATTATTTGCGGTTTTTGAGATATTTGGCTTTTTATTCAGTAGCAACCTGGTTACTAGGATCAAAATTACCCTAGCAACCATGCACTGATTTGAATAAGAGACCCGAATATGAATAGGAAAGGCCTGAATAGAAGGATGAGTAATGAAGAGTAATAATAACGATATGTAGCCTTACAGAGCATTTGTTTTTTAGATGGGGTTAGTGACCCCCATTTGAAAGCTGGAAAGAGAAAAAGAAGGCAAATAATTCAAAAATGATAAAAAAAGAAATAATAGAGACCAATTGAAAAGTTGCTTAGAATTCTATAACATACCCAAAGTTAACTTAAAGGTAAAAAGGTGCATAAAGACAAATCTGATATTTAGGCTGGCTAATCAGATGTACCCTGACACTGGAACCTTTGTAGCTTTTACATTGACTTTGGTTAGGTACGCTTATAGATCTGCCTTGTTCCTTATAAATGCGAGTATGCAGAGAAAGAAAGCTCTGAAAAAAAGTATAATACCTACTTGTGATGGACTTCTACCTTCATGGAATTATATCACTATGACTTCACTTATGGTCAGCCACAGGTTTCAGGCTGAAGTCAATACACTACTGAATTTGTATCATATGCCTTGCTTTATATAAATAACAACCATACATCCACTTGTGTTTCAAGTGCTTATACAATATTCGCATAAGCTTAAAGGGCCAGTAACACCTAGTAATGATAATGACAAAGAATCACCTATGTTGCAAAGGAAGAAGAAACTGATCGAGTTTGATTAGCAATACAGTACTGAAGCATACTTTATGCAAAACCAATGCAACTTCCTGATATCAATGCATTCAGACGTGAATTACAAAAAACATCCCAAGATATTGCAAGTTGTTTTACAAATCTAGATAATTAATGGGGAATTAAAGGGGAATTTCAGCAAAATTATTTAAAAATTACATTTTTATGAGAAAATATAATTATACAACCTAAGTAGCTTTCCTGCTTTTTCCTGTATAACCCTCTGACTTGGTGTTACTGTTGCATAAAACCAGGTACCAGTTTCCATAAGTATCATTTCTGTAACAATAACCCTCAAATATGTCTGTTATTTTAGCAGGTAGTAATTACCTCCAAAAGGGATATTAGTCATTACGCTTAAGAATGTGTTTTTTTTTTTTGTAATAACACCAAAAAGTAAGGCCAGGTCAAAAGAAACTTAGCTATGACAGCACACACACACAATCACGCACACATATATATTTATATGTGTGTGTCTGTACAGTGGTAGGCAATTATAATCAGTACTTTTATTTTTTATTAAACACATATGACATTTTGGTACCCATCAGGCAATGTTTCCTCCAGATAGCATTGCAGTTCCAGTGCTAATAATGCTTACATAATGGGTTCATAGCTCTGGAAATGCGGACTAATAAAAATTGCCCCTTTTTTAAGAAATGTAAAAAAAAATCGGCAATTTCCTCTTTAATTGATATTAATTTATTAATATTATTGCTTTGCATGTGCCTGTTATTTTCAGTTCTACAGTTAATACTATCTGCCTTATTGGCACTTGAAATGTGAAACAATAAAATTTCCCTAATTCTCTTAGCGAAATTGCCATAGCTCTGAATTCCAAAAAATAGTCAAATTAGGCCCCAAATTCATCAGGAAATATCAACCTTCAGTGAATCTTTTAGATCTCAGTCGTAATACTGTTAATAATAGGTGTTGGCTACTAATAACTGCTTATGTTTCATTAGTAGATCAATAGATATTTCTTCACACTTGAGAAATGCTAAAACAAGCATTTAAAAATATTGAAATAGGGACTTGAGTTTGCGGGACTGTGCACCCCTGCGAAAAATGTTTCATGGTCCAATCCCTCACACAATATGCAGGTCACCCACAACAAGAGCAAAATTACAGGGTGTCCTGGGGAGCTTCAATAGTTACTCCTCTGTTTTACATGTGAATTAATTTGACTCTCTTTCCTTCAATATGCCTGCTAGTCTGTACTCTCAAATAGACATAGAACCTTAATGACATGGATATAATGAAATAAAAGAAGCCCACTGAAAGAGTGTGGACTACTGTTTTTACCCAACAGATGTAGAACAGAAATCCCTCTCTCACTGATAAAATAGGCAGGCAGGAAAACCTTAGTAAATAAATCTCATTTGCAGTATTTCCGTACAGAAAAAGCCATTGTGTTTCTGCTGTGTAACCATCACCTATTATTATACTTTGATTATGCCCACTGGCTAATGCTATGGACGCAGTGGTTGCGTGAACTAGTGATGAAGGGAAAATCAGTATTCCATGACAAGTCCCTTCACTGAAGGAAGTGCTTGGCAGGATACAACATAGGGAAACTGATTTATATAGTAGGAAAAAAATCTAAAGGGAGTACATAAATATCAATGACAACTGAATGGATGTGCCTTGCTGCTGCTAAGCCAATCAGTCTACTAAGGTAAATAGTATGCCTGCTGCTGATTGGCTCCATTTTCCTGGTGGCAGTAATGGGCAAACTTGCAGCATTTCACTTTGCATAAAAGTTTGCAAAACCATGGAAAATTTCATGAACCTGCAAAATTTTGACAAAGTGCATTGGAGTCAATGGGAAGGTGCTATTACATCATAGAAAATAAACTTCCCACATTGCCAATTTCTTCCACTCATGGTTGCTTACTTTTCTATCATATATCATATCTTTCTCCCAGTTGCTCAGGCCAAAAAAATCTCCAAATCCCAATGGTTGATGTGGAAGACAAGGGGTGGATAACAATGACATCTGTGGGGGTTTTGGAGGGGTGCAGTGAAACAAACCACAAAACTGTACTGGGAAAAAAGTTTGCTCATCCCTACCCACTAGCATTAGGGCAGTATGGGCATTTAAAAGGTATTAAAAGGGCACTTATTTAAAAACATAAACTTTGCAAAAAATGTTGTAATGTTTTAATTTTTCCATGTAACTGTAGTGGAATATGATTATTATTATTATTATCGATGAGGAGGGTATGGTGATAAATCGATTGTTATTAGTTGGCTCTTTTTCATTACTTTGAAAACAATTGCCTGACATTTGATATAATTGATATATATATATATATATATATATATATATATATATATATATATATATATATATATATATATATATATATATATATATGATATATAATTTGGTATAATTACAGGCTAGTGTGCCATAACTCGTGCCATATCCAAATGCCAGCAGTGGGTTTCTGGTTGTAGGTTTGGGATATCTGCTAATATATCCAGATGCCTGTGCCTTGTTATGTGACAGAGTAATTGTTAATGAATTTTGCATCAGAACCCTATTTGTTTATTTTATGGGCTAGTTTCAATAAAGTGATTTTCAAACCTGAAACAAGTGCAAGTGATTTAATTAGATTACATGGGGTAATATATACTGCAGCTCCAGAAGCAGTATTTGTGTGCACAGGGCCAGAGACTGGAAGGCATTAGCAATCCACCGAGGCTGCTTGGGCACCTTTCCCTTTATGATCTGGCTAGTGTGCCATAACTCGTGCCATATCCAAATGCCAGCAGTGGGTTTCTGGTTGTAGGTTTGGGATATCTGCTAATATATCCAGATGCCTGTGCCTTGTTATGTGACAGAGTAATTGTTAATGAATTTTGCATCAGAACCCTATTTGTTTATTTTATGGGCTAGTTTCAATAAAGTGATTTTCAAACCTGAAACAAGTGCAAGTGATTTAATTAGATTACATGGGGTAATATATACTGCAGCTCCAGAAGCAGTATTTGTGTGCACAGGGCCAGAGACTGGAAGGCATTAGCAATCCACCGAGGCTGCTTGGGCACCTTTCCCTTTATGATCTGGCTGGTTCATGTGGCACACTTCTGTGACAGCAGAGCTTCCAGTTGAGGGCAGAAATCTAACCCCTTGAGGATGCATTTAATAATCAAAATGGTAATTAACTCGAATCCTGTAAGATAAACACTTTCAGTGGCAATCAGCCAAAGTAACGACGTGGGTTTCCTCTTATTACAAAGCCATATTTCACATTTTCAAAGGTTACAATGTATATTTTTGGGGAAGTTTCTAGTGTTATTTTTATTTATCTCTTAAATGATGATGTGGTATAGGTGGAATGCTTACAGTGAGGTTATTTCTAATGGGAAATTATACATTAACAATTTACAGACTAGAAATATATATACAGTATATATATATATATATACAGTATATATATATATATATATATATATATATATATATATATATATATATATATATTCATATACTGTGTATATATATATTTATATATATACAGTAGAACCCCTATTTTACATACCCTGATTTTAAGTTTCCCCTCATTTTACTGTATATATATAATATATATATATAATGTTTCGTTGTTTGCAGCAGTTCATTAAATTAATGACAAAATAAATGTGGCTACATAAAAGTGCATGTATTTACATATATATGTGTGTATATATATATATTTACACACATATAGATATAGATATAGATATATATATATATATATATATATATATATATATATATGCTTTAGTTTTTGGAACTAAATAAATCAGTTGCTTTTAAAAACTGTTAAACTTGTAGTTGTTGTATATATTGTAATATTGCAGTAACTGAAATCATTTATTGCCCCTCCCAGTGGTCCTACAAAGAATCAGTGAGCTCCCATCAAATGACATAATTAAAATTAGAAAGACTATTTGTGAAATATCTGTATCTCTCATTGAACTTGTTTTTTCCCTCTGATGTGCTGATTTTTAGCAAGAAAACTTTGTTGTTCAATACACACAGAAGGTCGTACCTGCTTTGTCGCTGTTGCAGCTTTGGGGATTGAAGGAAACCTAACAATGTCACTAAAATAAGCCTGAATCAGAGTCTCATTTTTATGGCATGTTTGAAGCTGAGAAATACTACAGTTAGATGCATAGACAGACCGATGAAAAATATATTAACTTATTTCCCCAAGCTCCACAACTTTTATACAAAGGCACTGGACCTTCAACAAGGATTGCTCTGATTTGTCTTTTTAGCAAACGCTTTGTTGATGGTGGCTTTTATTTTTAATTAAATTTAAAGTAACGTATATTCATTTAATACTTATTTGGTCTGTGGTGGTTTTAATTGCTCCTATTTTAGTTGTTAACACATGGTGCTTCTCTCTCTCTAGCCCAAGCACCGATCAGCAATGGCAACATAAAAAGGCAATATTTTATTATAGGAGAATAAATATAATAATAATTGATTTCTGGTGATAGCTATTGTTATCATGTTGCTGGTTTTGTTAAAGGTGGCTGTTACTGGACCAAGTAGGTCGATTGTATACATGCAGCTTTTGTAGCAGAACTGGGGATTTACATGATCAGGATGGGATCTTGTGACAAGCTGGGAAAAATCGGAGCAATCGATCCCCTTCAAGTGCAAAGCCTGACCCAGCCTCTCGCCTTTGTTCTGCGCCAAGCTGAGAGAGACAACTTGCCCATGTAAGTAAAAGGCACATCAGTTGAATGTGTTGCATGAGTGACTCTCTCTCCTGTGCTATCACATCAGGGAAGCTCACACAACTTGTGCACTTGTTTTCCTGGGGACACAGCTTTCACTCGGTATTGATGTACAGCTTGTGGGGGGTGAACTGAGGGGGGCAAAGAACATTGTTCTTAAGGAATATATATATATATATATATATATATATATATATATATATATATATATATATATATATATATATATATATATATATACATATATATATATTGATAACACCCAATAATAACACAATATACAAATATGATCTTGCTTTCTATTTTATGTATGTATATATATATATATATATATATATATATATATAATAGACAAGCAGAAAAGCAAGATCATATTTGTATATTGGGTTATTAAATAAATGTGATTATTACTTCCAGGTGTGCATCCACAGAACAGCAGCAAATGTACCATATTTAAAGGGAAGAGAACTCCCTGGTCGAAATACTGTATATCCTAAAGGCCTCTCTCTTAATAAACTACCGAGCCTGAAGTGTATATTTAATCAGTCATTTCACTTTTCCCTTAGTGAGCGTTAGCTCCTCAGCTGAGATGAAATGCACAAAAAAGAGCAGTTACTTTCAGACTCCCCCTCGCAGCTCGGTTATCGCTCCCTCTTTGTTCCTTGTTTCATTTTTACCCAAGACCTAGAACTAGCAAAGATCCACTAATATAACCATTGGCTGAATATTAAGAGAACATAGATATTTATCCTCAAGTCGCTTGACTGATTTTAACAGAGAAATCATATAGAGCATGTGAATGTAGAAAACATATACAGTGGTCCCACGTGCTGGCTTTCATTGTATACACGAGATGAGTTGTTTTGTTTGTTTGTTTTTGTTTGTATTAATTGAAAAGTCATTTTTTTTTGTAAATACCTATGATATTATCGTTTGTCTATAGCAGCCAGCATAATTGCCAAAAATAGGTTCTACGATATTGCAAGGGTAAGTTATAGAAACATTAAATAGAAAAGATCTTTTTTGTCAAACGTGTTGTATCATTTTCTAGAAAATTATTAAAAAGTACTAAATTCGTATTGCAACACTTAAGTAAACCGTACAGGCCTATTTTTAACCACAATGACTATTATATATACGATAAATGGATAGATAACATAATAACAAATGCTAGTGTTCAATATGTTATATTCAATGTCATCAGGGTTTGCGCCATGTTTAGATAACTTAACGCTAAGATACTCCCCGCGTAAGACTCAGGCAGGTGTGTAAAGCAATGGGATCCATGAGATCAGTCAGGTAAATGAACAAGCTGCCTACTTACTATGCATTGCTGCAAACGGGTCGTGCTTACAGTGTATTTCCATCGCAGCGATTCCCAGCTGGAAGCCCGTGTTGCTCTGAGACAAACGTCCTATTGCACTGCCAAGCTTCTTGGCTTTACATGAAACGGACTAAAGGATCCTTTGCACTCGGCAGCCCCCCACATCCAGTCCCACGGGCAGGGAGACTCCTAGTTCTGCTTCTGCTCAGCCCAAAATGATGCGACTGCTGAGCACGCGACCAGTTCTGTACCCTGGCGTGGGGAAGTTGCTTGCTGTGTGGCTTTAGAAAAGGGTACTGGAGATCAGGCAGGGCATCCTATTAGCGACAGGCGCGCAAACTCAACTCCTGCAGTCATTCAATGCAATACAGTGTTTAAAGCCAGGCAGTAACTCGATATATATATAGAGAGAGAAAGAGAGGGAGAGAGCTGGATGGCTTGGCACACTGGGATATATATTTTTTAATTTTCAGGCTTTGATTTTCCCAAAAAATATAAATTGATGATATAATCCATGAACACTGTTTTTTTTATAAGAAATACAAAAAATGCCCGGGGCACACTGATTCATGGCGTAGAAATAGTCCCAGATGATCCACGAAGTAGAATAAATAAATAAAAAAAGCGAGAGTTTGAGCAGTCTTACTGTTATATAGGAGTTTACACGTGGGGTAGTAGCTAGTGCCCCGGAGAAGACTAGGAGAGAGCTGGATACTCCAAGGAAAAGATGATTGTCCCGCAGCGTGTATATTATTTAACTATATATATACTCCAGGAATAATTATTACGTAGAGAAAGATTCAAAGCCGGGAGAGAGAGAGAGAGAGAAGCGTGTGCTTTAGAGATGAGAATTAGCGATTCATTGATGATACTCTCTGTTTAGACACAGTCCAGTCCCACCAGGGAGCCCGTCTGGATTCCAGTGGATGGAAACAGATAAATCGATGGGCAAGTGGGAGTAAAGGGCTCCTTCCGACGCCCCCGGTGCCGTGGAAAGTTTTCTACAGAGCAAGATAAACCCGGAGGGAATAATTAGCATAGCAGGGCTGCTGAATGTAGGAGTCTGCTTCCTGACGCATTGGCCGGTTCCTCGGATCTAAATGGAGCTACTGAACTTCCCCATGACTGTGCAACTGTACTGCTCCTAGTTCCGTCTGGCTGTGCCCCGAGGCTATAGCTGCCGCTGCTCAGCGATTCAGTGTCTGCCGCCGCGTTCAGTACCTCGCTTCATGTGGACAGCGCTCCTGGCTAAAGCTCTGCCGGGAGGAGGCGGGAACTCCAAGAGGGCGCCCTGTCAATCACACTATCTGCTGCCATTCACTAAAGAAGAGCGGAGGCTCTCTTCTCTTTCCAATTGGCTGAAAGAAGAAGGCGGGTATCCTCGCCTTCCTATTGGCGGAATGTAGAAGGCGTTGGGGAGCTTGTGAGATCTGATTGCGTCTCCTTCTTCCAATCGTAACTCGAGAGAGGAAGCGCTTAGAGGCGTCAAGTTCATTGACAAATGGGACTGTGGCTAAATGTAGCGGAACAGCTTGTCCTTTATCCGACAGGGAAATAGTAAGGGGCGTGAGGATCGGGGGCCGCTTACTGACGTTCACATGTGCTGTGTGTGCGTTTGTGTAGGTTTTCATTCGCTCTCATATATACACATTAATAAGGAATATAAATGGACAGACAGATGAAGCCGGGAAGTGAAGTTATACTCTCTTGGGCTAATTCTATATTTCTAGTTTAAAGGGTGTTCTTTAATTTTAAAACACGAGTTCGATTTTATTTGGTAACCACGCTTTTATCATAGTCTGGGTGCAATATTTGTGTGTGCACATATAATAGATATATATATATTCCCATTCAAGTTGTAGTCTATTACACCGCTACTACTGCACGTCACATCTCCTATGTGATTTCTTACAACCCCTGCATAATCCCTTCCCAAACGTAGTTTTCGCTGCCATGGTGAATTACAAATAAGTGCTTCTGCAAGTAACATCAATCTAAAATCCAAACCAAGCGTGCAACACTTCAATACATTTTATCCTTTTCCGCACAGTGCAATCAATTCCCAAGATACCAACAACTGGGACATTTTTTGCCAGCGGAAAAAAAATGTAAGTGAATAAAGTACAGATACATTCACCACAGGACATTAAAAACACTACACAGTTAATGGTTTTCTGGCCTTTCAAGGGTATATCTTATTTTAATACAGAAAAAAACACGGTTCTTGGTTTGTACTAACAGTTTTAGATGTATACAACTGTATTATTTTTAGTATCTATAGTTTATCATATCCAAAACATACAAAAGTATAAAAACAGTGAAGTTGACAAAATAGTATAGTAGCGTTTTATAAACACACACACACACACACGTATATATACAGTAGAATCCCCATTTTGCACCCCCTGATTTTAAGTTTCCCTCATTTTACATTATTTTGTGGTCCCACCTATATATTATGCATAATACATTTCCCTAATTTTACATTTTCCTTGAGTTTTTACATCATTTTTTTCTGGTCCCCTGAAAAACGTAAAATGGGGGTTCTACTGTATATACACACTACTATATTATCAGCTTCATCGGTGTTCTGCTTTTTTGCATCTCTAACAGTAGAACTGATTATGCAGGTTTACAAGTGAAATAAAAGGTTTCCTAAAATATCTGTAAAATGTAATGAGTAGCCATAACACAGCTAAATAAAAACTAATATATAAATAACTTAATTCTTAACCAAAGATTAACTAATACAAATATATACACAAACTATATTAGCAACAATAATGAAACCGTTTAAGGACACCACCTTATGCAAACAATACAGCACCATCCCAGAACAACGTGCACTTTCTACCACTTTTCCTGTATTTTTGAAAATCCCAGATCCGAAATTTAAACATTCGATCAAAAGTACGCATTTTTAACACAACTGTATGCATCCAGGAGTTAAGTAGTGTTTCATACCTGGCTATCTTGAACATGGTGAATTTTCGTTTGTAAAAACAAAGTAATAATACGGAATTTAACAACAAAAAAGAATTGGCCTGTTTAAAAAAACGTAATCCTTTCTCGATTTAATATAACAAAAGGAGACATTTTTGCATGAGATTATTTTTTATTTTAAATAACGCCTTGGAGCTTAAAAATTTTATCTTACAGGTATTTTCTTGCTGTTTATAAAAACTTTTTCTTATGCAATAAATTGTTTTCCGATTTTAGTGAGATGTGTTGGAAAAAACAATACGTCAAAAAAAAAAAGAATACAGCACCGTTGGAAATTTTAAAGTAGGAAAAAAGCTAGTCCCAAACCTAGAATTTGAATTTAACAAACGGGATTTCTAAATCAGTACTGTATATAAATATATATATATATATATGTATATATATATATATATATATATATATATATATATATATATATATATATATATATATATATATATATAATAAACCTTACAGTTCAGAAGTGATCTTCATTGCAGTTCCCAAGCCACCCTACATACTGATTACAATCTTTTAAAGTTAAATTCTAATCTATTTCAATTTTTGTTCTTGTTGGGGCTAATTTATAATCTCTAATAGGTTTCCTATGATTATTCAAATTTTATTTCTAGAGTAACAGATCAAAAAAATATATAAAAAAATCTGTCCCACAAATACATTCATTTTTTAAAAAAAATATTTCGTATTTGTTTGTTTTCTCAGCGCAAATAAACTGTTATTATTATTATTAGTGCTGTCCAAATACTGCAGTCTAATACACTTTGCAATAATATAAACACAATTTTCTTTCACCTCCCACAGCTTCTATACAATGGCGTTGGAATCCCGTTTACAAGAACGCTTGAATAGTGTGTTTTACAGGAAACAGATCTAATAGAACAACACACACACACCAGGCACTTGTGACTAAAATAGTAACATACAAGGACTTACACTTCCCCTTTGCTGCCCTTGGGGACACTTCCCACTGTTAAATCAACGTACAATAACAATAATGATAAATCTGTATTCTTATATCGGCAGACATGAGGTTCATGTGTTACATATTGTATTTATTTATATATATCAACCCGTTATCCGGCCGAATATCTGTAAAAAAATGCATATCACTGATATTTCTAACAAAATTAATGTGTGGTTTACATTCCTTTTAATAAACAAACAGGCAACAAATGCGAAATCATATACAATCAACAGTCGTACTGTGAGCGCTTCAGACGCAGGTTTGGGGCTGTTATGTTGCTATCAATTATGGTGCAAATTATTGTCGCACTGCTTTCCCAGTTTCCAGAAAAATCACAGGTTTGCAGCTGGGAATGGAGAGGTCAATGGGCTTATTTATTTTTCAATTCTAAACTGAGGATACTGTATATCAATGCAATGGAAAGGTGAAGTTCTACTCTGTATTTCCCCTCTCTATATGTGGTAAGAATAGATTTTGCATAATGTGTAATTCGGGGCATCTGACATTAGGGGGAGTACAGAACAAACTATTCGTTTAGGGTCAAGGCATAAAGGCCTTTGCCCCAAGCACATGATTTTTTTCTATTGTATATGGAGGACACACAGGCTTCATGTATAAAAAAAGAAAAAAAAAGCTAGCTAATGAAATATTGCACCCAACTGATTTTAGCTGCTGCACAAAAATACTTATTTAACATTCCATTACAGCTATAAACAGAAGTGAAATAAAATGTTTTGAAGGCAAAGCCTGAGGATGGTGTGCTTCATATCCTGTTATTCAAGCTATAAACAGAAACCATTTTGGAAACTTTTAATTTGGCCTACAAGCACCTTGGTAAACAATGATCTCAAGGATGTGTGTAGTAAAAATCTGGAGACAGATACAAAGGCAGGTGTTTGTATAAATGTTTATTTTGTACCATGCTACCAGAGAGTAGGATTTTGACCACACTAGATAATGATAATTGATTCAGTCTATAAGGAAAACAAAAGAGACATCTGACTGTACTAAAATATGGTCCACAGAACAAGGCTTAATTAGACTCAGTCCTAAGGTGTTAATGTCTGCTTGCCATATTAAGAAACTGTATCAGACAGGCTTTCCCCCTATTTTTTGGTACAGTGTTAGTATTGCTTTACATTTACTTTAAATTTACTCCACAAACAGATTGGTTACTTGGTCTGAACCAAAACAATGTGATATGGTGGAGATTAACATATAGAGTTTATATAATTCGATTTTTACGTATTCTGGGATGTAAAATATCTTTTTAAAATACATTTAATAAATTAAAATATCTCAAAATCCCTATATAAAAATCAGGCACTGTTACTGTATGAGTAGTAGCTTGTTGATGAGTTGCAAATAGGAAAGTATGAGACAGCTTTTGAGAATAGGAAAAGTAGGCAAGTGCCTACACCGTAATCAGACTGGCACCACCAAGTAACAACATGTGCATTTTTCATGCTTACCATTACACATAAGTACAGTTTAACAGATCTATCTGCAAAAGCTAACCATGCAGAAAAATACCAAAGAAGAAAGAAAACTAATGAGCAAGCACAGAGAATCAGAATTCTATAAGCAAGCTGATCCTTGCACATAGATTAAAACTCGGAAGCAACATAGTACACAATTGTTTTTTGAATATAATACTGATCCATTTTTACAGTGAAGGCAACAAACAAATTATTTATATATGGCATTAAATTAAGCCACATGCAACCTGTATGGTAGCACAAATCAAACTAATTCAATTTTGCACTCACTAAATTGGCTTTCATGCAGGGGACAGTTGGAATTGCCATTTGCTTGTCAGTTGAATGCTTGTTCGAAAATGCTTCCTTCTTTATTTGTCACTTCGATTCTAAGTGCTACATATCCATGATAATAAATAATATAGTTATAATAAATAATATATAACAAAGTTATACATACATAAATGAGATTCCACTGGCAAACTTACAGCTTATTGTCTTTAATGCAAAGGTATTTTCCGCCCATATACCATTACCCTTTTCCAGATGCTATAAATGTAGTGGCTCAGTAGCACTTGTATTCAAACATATTATTACTTAGCCTCGGAATGTTCCCACCACCCCCTTTTTTTAAACCTAGTGCTGTCAAGTATATTGATGGAGGGCCTACCTTCTGCTAGCCTTCAAAGGAAGGTATTCTTTTTTTTTTTCTTTTTTTTTTTTTTTTTTTAAAGGTAACTTTTTTTTATTGATAAAGGAAGTATTCTTAAAGCAATATTTCTCAGTGAAACTTTTTCCCAGCTCTCCAGGGCCACATCATCATGAGCTAAAGTGAAGGCTCCAATGATTTACCTTCCAGCTCTGTATACATACAATGGGCTCCATGTTTTACATGCTAGAGACATACCTGTTTTAAGTTAGAGATTACTGTACAGGTATGGGATTCATTATCTGGAAAGCAGTTATCCAGAAAGTTCACATCTTTAAAAATGATTTCCTTTTCCTCTGTAATAATAAAACAGTAACTTGTACTTGATCCAAACTAAGATATAATGAATCCTTGTTGGAAGCAAAACCAGTATATTGGGTTTATTTCATGTTTAAAGGAGAAGGAAAGCTACCAAAGTGGTTTATTGCCAATGGTGCAAGCTATAACACTATATTTATTCTGCAGAATGCTTTGCCATACCTGAGTAAACAGCTCTAAAAGCTCTCTCTGTTTGTTTAGGATAGCAGCTGCCATATTAGCTTGGTGTGACATCACTTATTTCCTGAATCTCTCCCTGCACACCCATAGATCTGGGCTCAGATTACAGCAGGGAGAGGAGGAGGGAAGGGGAAAAGGGAAAGGGAGAGGGAGAATGTAGCTAACTGAGCATGCTCATGCCCTAGCCCTGGAAGTTTAAGCTGAAAACAGGAAGTCTGATGCAGAAGACCATGTGTACAATAGAAGGAAAGAAATGAGGTGTTTCTTTGGACTCAGAGCAGCATTACTTTGCGGATTTACTGGTATATTTATATAGACCTTTCTGATACAGCTCACTTCATTTTAGCCTTTCCTTCTACTTTAAATGGTTTTCTAGTAAACTTAAGGTACAAAGATCCACAGGGTCGGACTGGGGGGCCCAGGGCCCACCGGGGGTGCAGTCCAGGGCCCCCCTGGACTCCTCTGGTGCGCTGCTGATCGTTTGCACGCTAATGTGTGCGCACCGGCCCCCGCCGTGCCGAGTGTGTACGCGTATGCGCTGGTGCACATGCGCACTTCGTTTTACAGGCAGCGCAGCAGGAAGCAGCGTGAAAATCGTGGATCTGGGTTGGCGGGGGCCCACCGGGTTTTTTTTCAGTTTCCTTCCGGCCCAGTCCGACACTGAAGATCAAAATAACAGAAAGACCTGTTATCCGAAAAATTCCATGTCCCGAGCATTCTGGATAACAGATCCCATACCTGTAATTATTTGTTTGCCAGTATTATAGCGTAAACAAGCAAGAGTTGACCTGCAGCGAAAATGATATAAAACCATAGTCAAGTCAAGTGTAAAAAAAAAAATAGCTTGTTCATTGTTGCTTTCAGAATCCATCTCTACTGTTGCTGGGCTACAGTTCCCATCATGGTTTAACCCTTAAAGGGATTGTAAACCAAAATATAAAACATTGCCTAATGAGAGCAAATATCTATTAATATTAATATTCTAAGCAACGTTTCCCAATATAAATCCATTACAGATTTCCAGTGGTTCTAACGATTTTACAAATAAAATTGCGTCAAAGGCAGACCAAATACAGTGCCCTGATTGGTGCATCTGTATTTGATACTCAATGTAGAGACAGTTTGTATCATCTGGTAAATAAGTGACAGATTTATAATACACCTTGTGTATTGCTCCACATACCCCTGTGCCATCTTTCATTTACACAAACGGGAGCTATTTATCATGATAGGTGACAGGTGCTTTTTGGAGCTAAAACACATAAATGTTTAATTCTGTCTATAAGTGGGGGGGCATAGCGAGGCACTGGCCTTAACTTGTTAGCACACTACTATCAGCCAAATACAAAGTCCAAATGCAGTAGGAGTCCAGTAGTACATATAGACTGCCTGATTACAGCAGAAAGCACCCCATTACCATTATCCTCGAGGATATGTCTTTAACTATGGTTGTGATTTTTGGGTTTTACATTTTACTGCCCCTGCTGTTCACAAAGAAGGGGTAAACGTACAAAAGCAAACAATTTCAGATAGAGTAGATACACATATGTCATGAGGTAGTGTTCACAGATCTCTTGTCTTCCTATTTCTAAAGGAAATAGGAAGACAATGTCATGTCATCATCTTTAAGGTGGCGAGGTCAACAAGCAAGACAACTTTTCCCCATAGGCCAACCAAAGGCAGGGCGATATTGGACTAATCCGATTGTTCGGCCCTAGTACCAAACAATCGGATTACAATGATGGGAACAGGCGTCAACAGGATGATGACTGCATCAACTAGCTCATGCGGCCCTCAATCGCATGGGGGAAATTAAACCTGCCCAATCGATATCTGGTCATTTTTGGCCAGATATTAGTAGTAGTATAGAATGCCCTATACACGGGCAGGTAAACTGCCAAATTGGTCTGAAGGACCCAAACTGGCAGTTTACATCTGCCCGTGTAAGGCCACCTTTACACATTCTCCGGTATATTATCAAGGGTTAAACAACAAAAATTGCAACACAATACTATCAAATTTAATTCAAGATGCAAGAGTTTCTTCTAATAAGAATTTAATATTAAATACAGTTGGCCCATTCCTTAAGTGAATATAATGCAGTTAAATACTGCTGTGACTTTTCATCACTAGAGACTGGGTACAGGATATTGGCACAACAAAATGAGATTTGTGAAAACAACAACATGTGAAAAGTATTGATTATACAAAATACAGGTAAATACAACAAGAGAACTTCAGTTTAATAAAAATCTTTTAGCAAACAACAATTACATACACAGGGCCAAAGGCATACTGGGGTGACCAAACATTAACCAAAATGTTAATGTTCTGTATGGGTGTAACCTAAACAACCTGGAGCAAATCTGCCTGAATGGATTATGGATCAATATCACTCCAAATATTCAGCAAAGTTGGGGCATACTTTAAAGATTTAAAGCAAAAGTTGACTCTACAAATAATAAGTGTGGAAAATGAATATTTAAACAAACATTCAAAACGGATGTTATGCAGCATAAGGAAATTTGTAGTTGGGAATATGAAGCTGAGAGTGTTTTGTCTGTGATTAAATCCTTTCACAATTTAAGAATAACTGGACTACATAATACAATAATTTGGGGTACTAGCCTTTAACCATTACTACACCTTGGCCCTGATAAGGCAGCATTGCAACTCCACAGGAGCAGAAGAGACATCAATGCACTGGAGGCTGCCATGGCAGTGAAGGAGTTCACAATGGTCATTCTAGAAATGTTTCCTCTCCATCACTGTTACACAAGACTGAATACAATGTATATCAAAGGATCACTTGCTGGTAAAAACTGCTGTGAAGCAAAACCCCTATTTGTCTGCCAGGGAATGTCCTGATCCGAGCTCCCTTGAAAATGATAACCCAAGAGTTTTCAAGTCTAATGATCTGTAGAAACCGTTTGTCAGACACCACCACTTTGAGGTTAGTTTTTAAAGTTAAATCACTAGCCTGAAAACAAGAAATAGCTCTGGTAGCAGAGGTTTATGTATTTGTGTAAACAGCCGTCTTGCCTTCCATTGATTTTGAACTACAGAGCTGCATTTATAATATCATTCACACATATCTATGCACTGCCAGGCAAGACAATACTACTATTTAAAGAGAGCACGTCACATTTTGTAAATGGGCTATATGGAATTTCAGGGAGTTTCACAAAGAAATTATATTAGAATTAGATGTTGTACTGGTATGGTTACAAGATGCATGGATATAACAACTAAATAAGCTATGGTGCAGGAATAGTTAAAAGATCATTTAATTCATGGGCATAATGGAAGACCCATGTATATAAGATGTATTCTGTTTTTGCTGTGGAAATGTAGAGCTGTGAGTAAGTGCAGGCAAGTTGCTTGGACACTTCAGGAAACACTCGCTCAATAAAATCTTTCTCTATCACTCCAGAGCCAATGAACCAGTGGGTGCAAAATGATGCTCTGTGTACACCTCCTTCTTTTTCCATATTAACCTGGCAAGGGGCAATAAACATATTTACTTATACAAGCTGGAAGCAGAAGAAGAAGGCAAATAATTGAAAAACTATAAAATAAATAAGGAAGACCAACTGAAAAGTTGCTTATAATTGTCCATTCTATAACATACTAAAAGTTAACTTAAAGGTGAACCATTCCTTTAACTAGCACAATGTCTACCTTCCTAATGTTTGATTCCAGTTTATTATGTATTATATTAGACTATATTAGATAATATACTAAGGTGTATAGGCCAGTATTTGAAAGCTGATATGTCTTTGTTTTGCTCTTATGAATGCTGATTTGCTTGGGGGGAAGCCTGTTTTTTATGTACAAAAAGGCACAGACATTTGAGTGTTTATATTGGGTAAAGCAAAAACCTATAATAAATTTACCTCTGAACTGTTGATGCACTGTTGATAGATAGATGATAGATAGATAGATAGATAGATAGATAGATAGATAGATAGATAGATAGATAATAGAAAGATAGATAGATAGATAGATAGATAGATAGATAGATAGATAGATAGATAGATAGATAGATAGATAGATAGATAGATAGATGATAGATAGATTATGATAGAGAGATAGAGAGATAGAGAGATAGAGAGATAGATAGATAGATAGATAGATAGATAGATAGATAGATAGATAGATAGATAGATAATAGAAAGATAGATAGATAGATAGATAGATAATAGATAGATAGATGATAGATAGATTATGATAGAGAGATAGAGAGATAGAGAGATAGAGAGATAGATAGATAGATAGATAGATAGATAGATAGATAGATAGATAGATAGATAGATAGATAGATAGATAGATAGATAGATAGATAGATAGATAGACAGATAGATAGATAATAGATGATGATAGATAGATAGATAGATAGATAGATAGATAGATAGATAGATAGATAGATAGATAGATAGATAGATAGATAGATAGATAGATAGATAGATAGATAGATAGATAATAGAGAGAGAGAGATAGATAGATAGATAGATAGATAGATAGATAGATAGATAGATAGATAGATAGATAGATAGATAGATAGATAGATAGATGATAGAAGTGCTCGGAACAAAACAAGCAAAATGCTGGGATTCCAGCAGCCATGACTGGTGTTGAAGTGAAAATGACATTATACAGTAACTATGGTGTGACCTGACCCCATTAGTAAGAGTGTGTGCTGGCAAGCTGAAATCAAATGAGTGCCAATCTATCGTGACAAGGCTTAGAAGTGTGGATCCCACGTGTGTTGTACAATAGAGTGTGTGACAGTGAGATCAGGGCTAAAAGTAAACAATTCTATGGATTATTTCACGGGTCACAGAGAGGCAGAGCTGCTCCTCCAAAACACTCTCTATACACAGTGTCGTTCCAAGCATCTACAGCCCAGTGTCATTATATCCCATTACAGAATCAACTGAGGGGAGGTCATTCCTTAATCTCGTGCTCAGAAATCAATCTCAGCCCTTTTCCATGCAATTAAATCAGAAGCAGCCAGGGCGGCTGCCAAGGATGTAATCGTGTTATATACATTAGGAAGGTGTTCCATTGCTGTGTACATTCCCTGCCCTTTGTAACCTAAATAGCTGCTCATTATATTGAGCTAATGCTGCAGAACTGCCTACTAAAACGTTCTTCTGCGCACCTTTAGCGCAGTATAATTTGTACTTGTACTGATCTTATCCAACCTTGCCCTTTACAGACTCCATCTACAGACATATATTACATAGCAGAACAGATTCACGTGGATTTTGCAGAAAAAGTGGCATTGTATAGAGGAGGATTAACATTTGTTTTATATAAAGTTACCTGTCCGACATAGATTATAAGATTTTGTAAGTAATCGTCTATTCCCTTATTTTTATATAGAAAAAACTGTCATCGTATATATGTATATATAGGGAGAGAATTCTGGGGATATCATCAGTAAGGAAAAAATTGACAACGGGACATCAATCACAGTTAGTTGCAAATGTTTTTTTTTTTACTCGAATCCATTACCTGCTACTAACTGTCAACATCTTTAACTTTCGCAAAAACAACACTGGTCCTATATCTGCCTGAAAGCAGGTTCGAGTATTTAGGAAGGGATTGTGTCTAACTGATCCAATAAAATATATCATATTTGTTTCAATAATGACTGGTATGCTTGTACACAGCTTCAGTACACAGTAACTGAAGTTATTAGGTAAAATGGACAAAGAATAATTTCTGCAGAACTGATAAAGTAAGTAAGAATACTTTGATTATTCCCCAACTATTCAAATACTGGGAAATTATACTCTGCACAACGGTCACCCTGCGGAACAACTGACAGTTATTTCCTTTGTTCTGTTTAAATTCTTTTCCTTTCGGTCGGCAGACAAACTTTAAATAAAAAGCAGCGCCACGTGTAATTGAAAAAAAAACAATGGCTGGTAATGTACAAACATCAGGGAATTTTTAGCGCAACTGTTTACGATAATCTAGCGTTTCTATTAGCAGTCATATTTTGACGTGCTATATATTAAGGCTTTTGCACAGATCCCTACAAATAAATCGTGCACTGCGCCGCGCAGTTGGCACCTAAAGATAACGTAACGCCGGGAACGCTAACTTGGATCAAGCATGCACCAAACAGAAACACAGATGCGCTGGCTGAGGACCATATTTTGGTTCGGCTTTTGCCTTAGGTGTGATAGGTGCGGTAGGTGTGATAATTGTAAGCTCTGAAGTCTTACAAATATAAAACATTTCCCTAGTTCTGGGGGAGGGAACCGCCTGATAAATGCAAATACAATGGCAGGGTGACAAAGATAGAAGATAAATGTCATATTTAGCGAGGTGTGTAAAATATTTAGCCAAGACTATAGCATATAAAACCCATAGGTGTAGGCCATGTAACTTGCAGCATTGTATAGCAGACCATATCATTTCATTGAAATCTAGTACGGAATATTTCAATTTGTACATAGCTATATATATATATATATATATATAGTATAGTATATATATATATATATATATATATATACACACACACACACACACACACACACAGGGCTTGTATCATAATTATTTTCCCTCTTTTTGGGCTCTTATCAGTGTGGCATTTGCATGACCTTAAAAATAAAGGGCTATTTAATGCCCCCATGGCTGTCCTGCTCAGTATAGTGTGTTTAACTACAGAGGAAGCAGACCCTGCGGCTGCAGCCTGCAGGAGGTATAGGAGCCCAATAAGGGGCCTAATTCATATACAATTGCAATAAGTATTGTTAAAACAGGTCAATCTCTAGACATTTTATGGGCATGAAAAATAATTTGCTATGGGGTCCAGTAATTTCTTATTCCCTATTTTAACCCTATTGCACAAATCCAGTGTGACAGTGAATGAACACCTTGTGTATCATGAGTGAGTGACTGTCCAGTGTACACTAATGAGGCAATAACGTGCTGAAGAGGAGGGTTAAACGGAAATACAGTATATAATAATGATTTAGTGTGTGTATGTGTGGGGGGGGGGCAGATTCTTGTTATTCTGCACCGCGTTCTTCTGAATTCTAGAAATAAATCGCAGCAAATCCTCCACTGTTCTTATAATCAGATTATGGCACTGTGTTGGTATGAGTCTAGGAGTAGATGTCTGGGCCTTGATAGAGTATTCAGGGGATTGTATCTTTACAACTAATTAATCCCTATGAAAACTGCCTTAATGCCAATTGATTTTGCTGCTAAAGCCTGTTAGCTCTGCTAGATGTATTTATATAAAATGAAGTGAGAATTTGCCCCACAGGGGAATAGAAAGTGAAGCCATACATGCAGTTTATTGGAAATGTAGCTTCGCAGTCAATTCTTTTAATCCACTTTCCAAAAGTGTTCTAAACACTGCTAGTTGAACTTGGCTAAGCCATTTAGTGCATCCTCATCCAATTCCCAAAATCTTGCAGCAGTCATCACCAGCTGTGGCCTGCTATCTGCCTATAGTAACCAACGCTCAGTTTTTATTGTCTGGCACTGGGGAGAATTTAGTAACTAGCTAGTTAGCGCGAGATCAGGCAGCCAGAAACCTAACTAGATGGACTGATGTTTGAGTGACAGATGCAGATGACAGAGAGATAGAGAGACAGGCGCACACATTAGAAGGGAGGTAGACATGCGACAAGAAGTCAAGTATAATCAGGGGGAGACAAAGGAATTTACATCCCAAGGCTTGAGTCCACCCTCCTGTTTGTTATTGCATAGCAGTAGCATGCATTAAGTTGGCACACAGATAACTGATGATAGGTACTGCCAATATAGCTCCACTTTGTTTGGCATGCTATGGTGATACTATGGGCAACACATAGTCACAACACACAATGTATGAAGCAAGAATCCAGTGGCAATGGGACTACTGGGTCGATTCAGTTCTTCCAGGTCGCAACCTATGGGCTATGAGCCTTTCTGCATTTTGTGCTGTTAGAGAGATGTGGGCCTGCCCCTAAAGCATTATATTTGTATAGAGACAGATGCAGGCAAGGCAGTGACTCAGTATTTCAGATAAATTCACACCCACTGATATATTTTTTCTCAAAAATATATATATTAATGCATTTCGTTAGAAAATAGAATTCTAAACTACTTTCCAAAATACCTTATTTAGAATTAAGTTCTTTGTAAATGTCATTGCTACTGAAAGCAAGCATTAAGTTACCCCCTTCTGTCCCATTTGGGCTGGCTCTTGAGACAATATAACAGAAGTCAGCTCATTCCCAGGCTACATTGTTTCATGAATCAGAAGCAAAAGTGTCCTACAGAAAACCGAAATAGCCAGAGTGATACTTTATTTCAATAGCAATTGCATTTACAGATAATTTTAAAACCACCGAACACTTGTAAATGCTGTATAATAGAAGATTGCTTAGAATTACATTTTCTTTTATTTTCAATTTCTCTCTTGAACTGTAACAAACCCCCGGTTGCTCTTATAGCTCTTTTCATGTTACAGGGCTGTCACAGTAATTCCAGTATAAATTATAGTCTTTTAGAAGGCAACACTGTAACAATGATAATTGAGTTATAGTGAAAAATCTTTGCTGATCAGCCACAACACAGTTTCTAATAGAACCATAAGGAGCTCCCAATTTGAAAAAAATCTTCATGCACATGTGTATCCATTCATTACCCTGCTTTTTTAGAGTTGTTGGGGTCCCTAACACTATAAGAATATTTATAGCCCTAGAGACTGCAGGTCTCATTTTGCATGGCAGGTACCAGATACGCTTTTTTTTATTACAAAGGGTTAAACCAGAGCAACATATGATTTATGCCATGAAATCTTTTTTAAGCAGTTGTTACCAAAACATATTTCATTGCCAGATGTTGATCAGACGTAAATGACATATTCATAAACATAGACCATATTTTGTTTTGTGTTTTTCTCTAGCCATTTGATGATGATCTAAGGATTGTTGTGCAGCCCATAATGGGAGAGACTGCCATGCCTACTCCAGCTGGTCAGAGTCTGTCTCTGTCTCCCCTGTGCCCTAAATGGGGAAAGCCCAGAAACACAGGCGCCCATTGGAATGCAGGCTGCGCTGTATGTAAGTGGGAAGAGATACATGTAACCTGCTCCTCTCATCCTCTCGCTAAAGTGATCAATAGTAGCCAGGAGAGGAAAGATCAGATCTCATTTTCCTAATCTAGTGGGGCCACTTTCTCTATTCTCCTCCGCAATCTTCGCCCTTGAAACATGGATGAAATTGTTTATCGATTAAGCGATTATTCAGGCGATTAGGGAGGTCATCGATCGCCAAGAATCGCATTAAACCAAGAGCCTGAGACTGAGAGACAAGATTATGAGGGAAGAAACTCTGCTCAGTGACTAGTGCCTCAACCATCAATTCACAGCGTCACCCTTTCCAGTGCTCAGGGGCCACACGAGTAGGACTGGATAACGCTGTATGTGATTACACAAATGCGTAAACGTTTACGCAAACTTTGTATCCAATTTACAGTTAACCAAACGAATACATCTGTTATTAACGCCAGACTATGTACATTGCATGGTCTGGTTAAATGTAACCACAATGACTATTTTAAAAGAAACGACACTTTTATTCTCCTTTCCATGTAAAAAGTATCAAAGAGAAATATCTCCTCAACATTTCCCGCTGCCGGGCGCAAACTTCTCTCGTTCACCAACTGTGTATTTGTAATGTGGAGTCAGAAAAGCGCTCCTATGCGCAAAGCGAAACGTAAGGGCGTGTACAGCGCTACTGAAGCCAACGTGTACATATACCGATTTAAACACAGACGCCCCAAGTATAAATATATAATTTTGCATTGAAAAACACATAGAAGGCGCATACAGGGTTCCATAAGATGTCAGCTAACATATATTTATTATATATATATTTATATAAATTAATAAAGGTGTGTGTGTGTGTATATATATATATATATATATATATATATATATATATATATATATATATATATATATATATATATATATATATATATATATCCCCATCCCTATGGCTATAAATATTTATCCTAATTATGTATTTTCCAATATTTTTCTACACTGAAACCCCACGTTTAAAGAGGCATCTCCCTTCCATAGCAGTCACTGTCAGGTACCATAAAACCTTGTAGAGAACAATAAGAGGAATCCCCTCGGTAGGTGTTTGCCAGTCTAACAGTAGGCACTGAATTAGCGCTGCTCCTTCCTTACCTGCTCTGCCAGTCCTGGGAAGCGTGTAGTTTTTGTCTAGTTCCATTCTGAATTTTCACGACTTGTTGATGCAGACAGAGTCGGGGGGGATAAAGTTTCTACTTTTTTTTTTTTGGTTGTAGTTTTTTCCCTTTCTTTTCTTCTCGCCTGAGGGGGCTGCTTGCAGGTTGGAATAATTCAAGCCTTCCGCTCCCTGTCGTGCTTTTTGCAGCTGATCAGTGAACTGAAACTAAACGTTTTAGGAGAGGGAGAGAAAAAAAAAGCATCCGAAGCAACCGTGAAATGATTAAGGGACTAAAGGACTCTTCTCGCCATGTGAGATCATGTCCTGTTCTGTGAAACATCACAAGGTGTCCCCAGATGCAGCCCAAAACCCCAGGCTCCTCACATCTGCACAGGAACACAACTTCTCTCTTTTATTTCCAAAATAACTTTAATTTCCCTTAACCACTACTAGCATCTCTTCTTTTGTTTCCTTTTGTCTGCCGTCACTCTTTATTCTATTGTTCTCAAAATGCATATTACATTGCGATCATCTTCATATTAAAAAATCATTGGCACTTTCACCAGATAAATCCAGTGATTCAAAGTTAATTTCAAAGCAGTTGATTATTACACAGATGGTGTGGTTACTTTTTACTCTTGCCTGATATATTAGCACCAGCTTTAATCATTAATATACACAATAACACTCGTATTCTTTAAGTTATCATATTAAAAAACAAATCCCAGAAATATATCCTAATGTCAGTTTATGGTTTGATTTTTTTTTTATTCCATTATGTCTTAGTGTCTGGTAATGTGGGGCACAACAAATACCACCAATCAGGGTTTAGGTACATTTCAAGGTCACATTTAAGAACACTATAATCAATGCAATCCAAACTGTGAGGGTGACCCCCAACCTATGGAGGGCCTAACTTTAAAGGCATTTACAGTGAGATTTAGGGGGTTATTTACTAAATTTCGAATGCAAAAATCACAAATAATGTGTGATTTCTTTTTTTATAAAATCTGTCTTTTAAAAAATTTAAAAAAATTCTGATTTTATTAAACCCAGAGGATGGAAAGGTCCGAATCTGAAAATCCGGCATCTCAGACCTGTCGAGGTTGCATAAAAGTCAATGGGAGAAGTCCCAATGATTTTTTGATGTGCGCTGGGTTTCGTGCAAGTTTTTGGAGTTTTCCGGCAAAAAACATAAAAATCTGAGTTTTCAGGTGAAAAATACGAAAAAATTGGAGTTTTCAGGTGAAAAGTCTGAAAAACCATGTAAAAATCAGATTTTTTCCTGCAAAACAAATTTTCGGAAAAATGTAATAATAAATAAGCGTAAAAAAAAATAGATCGGAGTTTGCAGCAGAAAATGAGATAAAATCGGACTTTGATAAAAAAACTCCCTTAAAGTGAATGCTTATTGCTTTGCTATTATCAGTTAGGATCAGTTACAATGACATTTTAGGTATTCACATATTTACTGTTAGATATTTTTTGGACATGTATCTGTACTTTATTATAAGCTAAAATGACCTGGGGAAGATTTTTCAAAGTGTGAATTTAGAACTCACCACAGAAAAACTCACTCACTTTCAATTCATTTCCATGGGATTTTTAAAAGCATAATTATCAAATGGTGAACTTCATTGATAAATACGATTCTAAAAATCCCATAGGAATGAATTGAACATGGGTGAATTTTTCTGTGGTAAATTCTTACCTCAAATTTTGATGGTAAAGCTGCCCAAAATGTTCAATTACAAGGTGGGGGGTGGTGAAACGAAAAAGTCCCAAAACCACCACCATAGTGGGAGTTATCTATTATATAGTTTCATTTGGCAATTAATATATAGTAGATATTACTTCTAATTAGTACTATTAAAACCATACCCGCAGAGGCAATTTTATTGGCCAGTGTTTGGGGCCCTCCGATGGGCTTCCCCAATCGATATCTGGCTGAAATGTGAGCATATCAGGGGAGAGATCCGCTCATTCGGCAAAATCGTCAAACGAGCAGATCTCTAAGGGGCACATTTGCATAGCGTCGAATATCGAGGGTTAATTAAAATCGAAGTAAAATCGACTTCAAATATCGAAGTCAAAGGATTTACCGCTATTCGTTCGTTCGAACGATCGTAGGAAAAATCGATCGATTCGAAGGATTTTAATCCATCGATCGAACTATTTTCCTTCGATCGAAAAAAGCTAGGAAAGCCTATGGGGACCTTCCCCATAGGCTAACATTGATGCTCGGTAGGTTTTAGGTGGCAAAGTAGGTGGTCAAAGTTTTTTTTAAAGAGACAGTACTTCAACTATCGAATGGTCGAATAGTCGAACGATTCGAAGTCGAAGTCAAAGGACGAAGTAGCCAATTCGATGGTCGAAGTAGCCAAAAAAAAGTTCGAAATTCAAAGTATTTTTTATTCTATTCCTTCACTCGAGCTAAGTAAATGTGCACCTAAGTGTATGGCCAGTCTGTAAGTTAGTTTGTTCTTCTGCTTCCCATCTCAGCACCAGTAAGTTGGCCCATGGTCACATAACAGACATCCATAACCCCAATATACGTATTTGCTTACAGTTAAAAGTACAATAAAACTTTTTTTTTAAGGTTAAAGAAATTATAATTGTGTAATGTAATTGTGTCACAAGCAGAATAAAATGCTAACAGAAGATGGTTATTTCTCAAATAATACATCAAAATGTTTATCCTCAGTATTTTCTTGTGAATTTTCTTCAAAAATCATTGAATATAATATTGTCAGGAAATACTGGAAGCTATAAGAAAAACTCTAAATATTTGCAATAAACAATCCCCACTACACACACACTTTCATTTGCTTTTCCTTATGCTCCAGTTCATTAGCCAAAATTTGTCAGACCCCATTTTATAACAAGATTGTCTATCTATCTGTCTGTCTGTCTATCTATATCTATATATATATTGCAGTAAAAGTAATCAGTTACTGTAGGTTTAGGACCAGCAATGTAAATAGAGGGGGGCAGGCCCTTTCGCGGGACGCGCAGCCAGGGCCCCCCGCCCCCCCTCTGTACGCCTGGAACCACCTGGAATTAGTCCGGAACCGCCCGGAATTCGTGGCGCGCGAGCTGCCGGGGGCCCTGAGGGGATGTGGGCCCTGGCCCAATCGCACCCCCTGCTTCCCCAGTAGTTATGCCACTGTTTAGTACAATCCAGGACAGAGAATACCAGTTCACCCAAAATGTGCCTAGATTAGCCGTAGGCCATTTCAGGACGTTCCGATTCTATGATTTAAATGCCCATGAAATAAAGTGAAAAGGTTTACAATACAAACCCAGTAAATGGGCATTTACAAAGCTAAAGGAAATGCTGTGTTTATTTATTCCAACCTGGTCACTATCAGGGCCGGATTTACATAAAGGGCACCCCTAGGCCCACTGCCGTTTGTCGCCCCTCTCCCCTCCCCTTTATTCGTGCAAATTTTCATCATCAATGGGAAAATTTAAAAAATGATCGTATCTCCAGCGCATCTCCAGTGTTTTTGAACCAATGTGGGTGTGGTTGGGCAACATGCCGCCCCCCTAAAATCCTGCCGCCCTAGGCCCGGGCCTAGGTGGCCTTTCCACAAATCTGGGCCTGGTCATTATCCACAAGAAGTTTCACTAAAAGGAAATTAGAATGCTAAAAGGAAATAAATGCAATTAAGGCAACATTAATACAAAATACCAAGTGCTGGAATTGGGAAGGGATGTGGAAGGATGCCATCCAGGGGCGTAACTACAGAGGAAGCAGACCCTGCGGTTGCAGGGGGGCTCAGGAGGTATAGGGGGACCCACGAGGCCCTACTGAATGAGCCATTTTAATATTTATTGGTACAAGTGGAGATTTTGGGCGCCCTAAAATAAATTTGCTGTGGGGACCAGTAACATGTAGTTACGCCACTGATGCCATCCATCTACTTCTTTCTGTGAACATTTTTTTGTAATACCAGAGCCTTCCATGCTAAGAAATGGTGACAGAATGATATATATCAAATAATGTGGCAGAATACAAAAAATAGTCTGTTGTTGTACTGTGCTTCCACAGACATATAATACATAGGCAGGGTGCTGTGTTTGCAGAAGCTGAGTTGCCAGTCAAGAAAAGTTATTTTCAATTCAGGATGCTTTCAGATGACAGAGTCTGATAAATATAATATTGGGCATCAAACTGTTCAGTTGATGGAAACGGCAAAAATGGAATTAGCAAAATGACTTTCCATTAAAGTGGGCAAGGCTTATTATAAATATGGGTGGGGCTTGTATTTGTGTGTGTGGCTTATTTTTTTTGCACCACTCTACATATGGCAAACATAGCATCCCTCCACTTTTTGCACCCCAATTGAAGCACTGAAAAAAATACCCAATGGATCTTGACTCCCTGTTGGATGGGGTTTTTTGAAAGACGTTTGTAAATAAATCAGCCAGCCTTATTGAGTCAGTATGGCCAGTGGCAAAACTAGATGTTACAGGGCCCCACAGCAAATTATTTTTCAGGCCCCAAAATTTTTATAGGTTGACTTGTTTTACCAATATTTATTGAAATTGTATATGAATTAGGGCCTCATGGGTCCCCATGCAGCTGCAGGGTCTGCTTCCTCTATAGTTACGCCCCTGAGTATGACATCTCTGTCTGCATACTGGATGTCAAAGGCTGGTGTGGATTGTAAAGGCTTTTTATATTTCTATGTACTACTGCAGAAAAGGCACAACAAATTATTAAGGGTGTGATTATACTTCAGGGGTGACTTTAAAGTGTATCTAGAGAGTTTATTTATTCAACAGACTGAATATGCACAAGGCAGATAGAGATGGCAATTGCATGTGCCATAAGTACAACTAAACAAACCCCTTGCTTGCAGTGGCCATAGTAGGCAAACAACAGCACAATACTCTATTGGTTATTAAAAAAAGTAAACACAAATTCAATACCTAGTGATTTCTGAGCATGAAAAAAACGTTAGACTGGACATGTTAATGCCTGTAGTACAAGAGTTAAAGATTGGCCCAAGTGCTCTTTTGGAGATCACTTGTGTACTGGATGGGTACAGAAGCAACTGGGCAGAGATAATTAAAAACAATGATAGAAATACCAAAAAATAACATTAATTTTAGGGGTAGGCATAACATTTGTTATCCTTGTGAACTGGTGAGCCCAAATACTAATCCAGCACAGGGGCCCTAAACTGGATATGAGTGCAACTGATAATCATAATCTACTGAATCATAAACTACTGAACATTATTGGAAGCAAAATAAAACATATAGATACTTTTATGTTTCTGCTGGTGTGTGAGTGCTGTTTGTAATAAGTGTTACTGCCACATTCTAGGTTGTTCCAGGAACTTTTTAGTATCACTGTAAAAAAAATGACGAATTTTCAGTAGCGTTAGCTACTTAGCCCTTTAATAAATTTGCAAAAATAAATCTGCACGCACTCCTGCAACCATGGCCGTGGAGGTTAAAAATGTAACTTTATTCCATGTAGTTAAAAGATATGCGTCCTAGGACGCATATCTTTTAACTACATGGAATAAAGTTACATTTTTAACCTCCACGGCCATGGTTGCAGGAGTGCGTGCAGATTTATTTTTGAAGACAGAGTTTGCCTAAGCTACGGGTTCGGGGCACGGCACCCGGACCATTCGGCTAACTTGGTGAGTGTAAAGCTCTTTGGCTGTTTTCTATCATTTAACGATTGGAGTGAAGGGCCTGGGGTCTGGACACCCAGGCCAGATTTTTCTGCTTGGTAAGGATTGCCTAGCGGTCTACATCAACGTAGAAATTTGAGCAACTTGAGCATTACATGCATATATATATATATACACAAAAATAAGGGATTTGACCCGCAAAGTTTATAAGTGATTTATAAGTGATTTGCTCTATTGATATATTATAATTAGTCCAAAGGAGATTGGAGCCGGCATCTTCTCTTTTTTCTTTAATAAATTTGCCCCAAAATGTTTTCGTCTTACATAGCCAAAGTTTATGTTTCCTGTATTATTCTTTTCTCTCTCAGACCTCTTGGCACTGCTTTTTCATATTCTAAGTTATTAGTTACTTCTTTTTGTACTTGACAGATATTTGGAACATCCTTTTTTTTCCAGTTCCTAGCTGAGCGCCCAAATAATTTTAAAGCACGACAATTTTTTTCATCCGGCGAATTGTAATCCCAGTTTCGCAATTTAATTCGCTTGCCCCAAGCTGCTAAAAGTCTGAATCTGAAAATCCGCCATCTTAAACCTGCCAAGGTCATATGTAAGTCAATGGCATATGTCCCTTTTACAATTTGAAGATATTGTGATCTGCGCTGGGTACCTTCCCAAAAAATTTAGTGATTTGGTCACCAAATCCAGAAAATTTGCACGATTCAAGTTTTCCCTCAATTTTGACGAGTCTTTTCCTGACTTTTCCTGACCTGACTTTTTCAAATTATTGTATTGATAAATAAGATAAAATCCTGAAGTTTGGTCAAGCTTGGTTTAATAAAAGATGAGATAAATTTGAGTTTTAATAAATAACCCCCTCAGTGTTATGCAAGCTATTAACACTCAGATGTAGGCAGGTCTGGACTGAGAACTAAAATAGGCCCTGGCATTTCAGGTACACAGAGGCCCAAACAGCCCACACAGAGGCCCAAACAGCCCCCACCAGCCCACTAAATGGTGACTTTCTATGAGACCTTATAGCAGCCCCTCTGGCATTTGACAGAACCGACAGATTGTCAGTCCGGACCTGGATGTAGGTTCCAAAAGACCTGAGGGTGATCCTGAAGTAAATCTTTTTAAATGAAAAGTACATGGCACTTGTGTACATGGCACATGAGCAAATGAAAAAATGTTCCTTTTCACTTCCTGCATAGTTAAATCAATGTGTATTGCCAGGTTTCGACAGCTAATATAATTAAGCAGGTACTGTACAACATGCTATTACTCCAGGTTCTTTGGTTTCCTCCCACTTCTACAACATACAAATAGGCTAACTGGCTCCTGCTATTAAATTGTATGCTTCACTGAGACAGGGACTGACGTGAATGATGTTGCATCTCTGTAAAGCACTGTGTAAATGTGTGGGTGCTATATACATTTTCACCATAAAACCTAGATTATGTGACTAAAGTTGGCCACATCTGCTCAGCATATTACTTACTGTGTAAAGTATTGCATATGGTTTTATTACAATATTCCCCAAACTTATAAGTGACTGTTGTCCAGAGCCATACTTATATATAGGCACTCGAGGGCCTGTGCCTAGGGCAGCAGGTTTAGGGGGGCAACTCTCAGATGCCTTGGCTATTTCTTTATGCTAGATATTCTCGCACAGATTATGCTAGGCTGTAGTTGACAACATGTTACATAGTTAAATTGGGTTGAAAAAAGACAAAGTCCATCAAGTTCAACCCCTCCAAAGGAAAACCCAGCATCCATACACACACCCCTCTCTACTTTTAATTAAATTCTATATACCTATACCTATACTAACTATAGAACTTAGTATCACAATAGCCTTTGATATTATGTCTGTCCAAAAAAATCATCCAAGCCATTCTTAAAGGCATTAATTGAATCAGCCATCACAACATCACCCGGCAGTGCATTCCACAACCTCCCTGTCCTGACTGTGAAGAACCCCCTACGTTGCTTCAAATGAAAGTTCTTTTCTTCTAGTCTAAAGGGGTGGCCTCTGGTACAGTGATCTACTACATGGGTATGGGTTTTTACATGGGTAAAAAGGTCCCCTGCTATTTGTCTATAATGTCCTCTAATGTACTTCTAAAAAAGAGTAATCATGTCCCCTCGCAAGCGCCTTTTTTCCAGAGAAAACAACCCCAACCTTGACAGTCTACCCTCATAATTTAAGTCTTCCATCCCTCTAACCAGTTTAGTTAAACGTCTCTGCACTCTCTCCAGCTCATTTATATCCCTCTTAAGGACTGGAGTCCAAAACTGCACTGCATACTCCAGATGAGGCCTCACCAGGGACTTATAAAGAGGCATAATTATGTTTTCATCCCTTGAGCTAATGCCCTTTTTTTATGCAAGACAGAACTTTATTTGCTTTAGTAGCCACAGAATGACTTTGCCCAGAATTAGACAACTTGTTACATAGTTACATAGTTACATAGTTAAATTGGGTTGAAAAAAGACAAAGTCCATCAAGTTCAACCCCTCCAAATGAAAACCCAGCATCCATACACATACCCCTCCCTACTTTTAATTAAATTCTATATACCCATATCTATACTAACTATAGAGCTTAGTATCACAATAGCCTTTGATATTATGTCTGTCCAAAAAATCCTCCATTCTTAAAGGCATTAACTGAATCAGCCATCACAACATCACCCGGCAGTGCATTCCACAACCTCACTGCCCTGACTGTGAAGAACCCCCTACGTTGCTTCAAATGAAAGTTCTTTTCTTCAGTCTAAAGGGGTGGCCTCTGGTACGGTGATCCACTTTATGGGTAAAAAGGTCCCCTGCTATTTGTCTATAATGTCCTCTAATGTACTTGTAAAGTGTAATCATGTCCCCTCGCAAGCGCCTTTTTTCCAGAGAAAACAACCCCAACCTTGACAGTCTACCCACATAATTTAAGTCTTCCATCCCTCTATGTGCAGCGCAAATAGTTTAACACTCTTACTAGATGTAGGTAAAGGAAGAGCTGTAGAACAGGAAATGTGACATCAGATGACAGTTTACTCCATCTGTTCTGTGCTCTTCCTGAGTGCCTGATAAAACACAAAATTTTGATGCACAGGTTTACTCCCTGCACATAATATTCTTTTGACATTATGTGAAGATTTATTAAAATGTGCTGTTAATATTACATTAAATAAGCTTTGAAAAAATAAATGCTTAGAAAACTTGTGGAGAAAGTGGCATAAATAGTAAAAGTGCATTAGCTTTGTAAGTTTCTTATGCAATATTACTAACACTACCAGTTTCTGTGTGAGCATTAACTCCAGCTCTACAGCCAGGATTTACACAGTGATCCAGTAAAGCCTATGTGCACAAGAAACAAAATTCCAAAGGAGCAAAGTGCAAAATGCAAAAAACATGGCATGTTGCACAGGGTGCTTAGGCACATAGACATGGAATTCTTATTCTTCTCCACTTCTGTGCATTTTATTAACTCTTATTAATTTGTTTATTTGAAGAGCGTCTAACTATTACAGTATATAATCCAGGTGCTGAGGAGCTTGCCTTTCCACTGACCGCCGTGTATTCTTCATTTTACACTTTAAAACACTTCATATATCTGAAACTCTGTGGTGGTATGCCGGTATGTACCAGAATTTATGTATAAAAGCCAAGAAGGTAGGAAGGCCAGTTTACTTAATGCATTTGGAATTTCAGAAATAGAGTAAGCAGAGGAGCCCTAGATAATCCATAACTAGGGAATACTATTTGACTTGCAGTAGGAACTATTAATCCAAGGAAGCTTAGTTATAGGATTGAATACGCAGAGAAAATGTAAAATTATAAACAAGCCAGGGTCAAACATACAAATAAAATAACAGGAATGAGGCGAGATCCCAACAGAAACCATATAATTGGACACAAGAAATAAACCTTTATAGCTATACAACAAGACTGGGGTTTGAATTGTGATTTGATGATATACTCTCCAATGTCACAAAAGTCCAGGGATGCAGTATATTCTCTATATCACCTAGAGAGAATTTATGCATGTTGTTAGATGCCATCGACAGATTCACAAATGAGACAATAGCTATTGCACTGCAGCTTACAACAGTGAGCCATTGTGAATATCTTGACAGGTATTTATATGCCTAGCCTCTTGTAAAAACCATCTGCAACCACATTATGTTATGCATAGATATTATTTATTAAATGAAAAGATTGGTTTTCCAACATGTCATGCCAGATAAAAACATGTTGGGCAAGAGTGAAATCAAACAAGATGCTTTTAATTAATGGCAGGCCACAGACAGTTTGTACTGCTTATTGGTATAATAAACTGAAGACATAAATTTGTTTTGTCCAAGTGCAGATTTTTCGTGCATTTATGAACACAAGGACTGACTGATGACAAACAAGTCCCCCAAGGGTTAGGAATGTGTTTGACTGAGTATCAAAGATGTAACTGAATCAGAATCTTGCAAAAATTGCTTGGATTCATTCAAATTTTCTTACATCAAGCAACTGTCTGCAAAAACGTAGAATTCAGAATTTGACAGCTGCTATTGATCTTAATATCCCAGCTTCAATAAAAAAAGCTTTTTGTGATAACATTACCTTCACATTACAGGTACAATTATGGATATATCTTATCATTGCAGCAGAAATAGCAAAGGAGGTCCACATGCAATCCATATAGTATGCAGCACTGGCAGGGGCTCCTGTCAATGAGTAAGTGAGCATAGAGTTCAGATCCTTTGCACCTGCTTTTTGCTCTTTGCACCTTGCCCCCCTGTTGTAGATGAGTTATAAAATCTTTCACACACATACCTTATATCTAGTATATGCTATTGAGATCTCACTATAATACAACATTCAAAGTTGTTTTTATTTCTGCATAAGCAGTTGTGTGGAGTGTGCCTTTGCCCCTATCATGGATTGCCTTGTATCATATTTTTATGATTTTGAAAACAAAAATGTACTTGTCACATAAGATGAATTCCGCAGGCCATATTTTTGATCAGTGATCATTGAGCAGATTTATACATTGACATACAATTAAGGAAGAAAAAGGATTAAAACAGCAGAAGGAAGAATGGTTTATCATGCAATATTGCATGTCAATTTGGTCTCTGGGGTGTGTGTAATTTGGAAATACATACAAAGCAGCTTTATCCCTATAACAAATGTTAGCTTGTAAGTTCCTGTACAATCATTATATTCAGTTCTTGCCTTCAGAACAAATATCAGTGCAGTGAACACAGCCTAGATGAGAATTTCCGAACTTTTCGTGGCCCCATCAAGTCAAAGAACCTTTCAATTCCAATTAACATATATTAAAAAGCACAGTCACTTATTTTATATACCACACAGGCACCATGGGGCATATTAGTAAAAGAGTAAAAACATAGATCACCACATTTCACCATTTTCATTGCTCTCTATTCACTTGTATACCATTTTTAGGAGCATATAAACGGGTAAAAAAATTAAGATTTTTTTTAAGTAAAATCTTAATTTAGAAAGCAAAGGTTTCATGTATGAAAGTACATCAAATCTTCTGCAACCCCACTAGCCAACTTCTACTTACTACATCATAAAAAGCAATTAAATTTGTTTGGCATTGTCTGTCCTTTATTAAGTCATGCTGATTCCTTCTTATAATGCAGTTGTCCATTGTGATATATTACTTACTTAAATAGTTAAACTGAAAGGCATATAACTACCATGTACAGACAGTAAACCCTTTTAAAAGAGTAGGCCACGTTAGGGGAAGAGACAGACGCAAAGATCTAAATCTCCGGCGGGATGGCACTCGGAGCAGAAATAGCAAAGGAGGTCCACATGAAATCCATATAGTATGCAGCACTGGCAGGGAGGCAACTTCGGGCAACTTCAGAAAACAAAGCACTCTGAGTGCCATCCCGCCAGAGATTTAGATTCTAGCCGGCGGGAAGGCTTTTCAGGGAGATTAGTCAGGGAGATTAGTCAATAGGCAACTAAATCTCCTCGAATCTTCACGTCTGTCTCTGCCCTAAAAGTAACTTTTAGCATGACATAGACAGTGGTATTCTGCAATCAGTATGCAATCATTTTTCATTTTTGTGTCTTTTTGTTAATCATTTACATTTTAATTTCTGCAGCGATGAGAATTTAATAACTATGTGGTTGCATGGGCTTAACACTAAGTCAGAACAGAAGATGATTATTAGAGGACCTAACTACATTTATAAGTAATAGAAAATTAGAACATGGACTCTGAAAGGCAAATACCAAAAAAAAAAAGAAGCACAAAAGGAAAGCTAATAAAAAATAAAGATCAAATAAAAAATTGCTTAGGAGAGGTGCTTGAATAACATATACACAAAGGTCAAGTTACCATTTATATACTGGTATATTTCAATATTTCCTCCAATCCATTATATACAACCTACTAAATCTTATAAGGAAAGTAGAAGAATCAAAAAAATTGTAAGGTTTTGCATAAATTGTAAATTGTAAGGATTTGCATAAAATCGGAATCCAGATTTTTTTTTGTGTTAGAAGTTGGAGATAAACAGAAGATGCATTACAGATAGATTAAACCATTTATGTTCAATATATTTGTTTCAAGCTAGTGTTGTACTTTAACTCCATTTATTGATTTAATGAGAATGTTAGGAATTGTAGATCCACTTGTTGTGAAGTATCAATTATTTATTAAATTCCATGTATTTTTCCCTACTGCTGAAATCTGTTTGGTTAAAACATCCTTTTACTGTAAGAGCTTAACCCTGTTTAGTATACAACTGAAGATCTCGCCTTCCGAAAGTAAAATGTTTCTTTTTTAACACCAAGTGGACGAAACCTTTCTTACTAAAAGAAAGCACAAAATTCCAAAACCATTTTATATTACATGCCAGACATGCAAAAATTCATTAGGCAGACAAAGATATTTTAAAGGCAGCAAGCAAAAAAGAAAAAAACATTACATTATTTTCAAAAAGTGCATAGTATGTAGTGTTACTGTTCTTTATAACATTATGTGGCTAAAGATGTTTGGATCAGAGAGTATTATACACCTTAAACTGATATGCCTTTTAGAGTTGTAATATTAATTGGGCTGGACTAGCCTTTAAAAATGGTGGAACCAATGGTCTTTGCTGTTGATGTGATGCTGTCTTGGATTGAACCCTCAATGCTTAACCACACCTTGATTACAGGAGATATATCACTGAATATAAGAACACTGTTAGGGTTAGTTCACACGAGGAGAATCGGGGAGATTTTGTCGCCTGGCGACTAATCGACTCTTCTTCTGGGCGACAATCTCCCCGAACTGCCTCCGCGTGTCTTCCCATCCTCTATAATGAAAAGTCGCCTGCGCTAAAGCACACGCGGCGCAACTTCGGGTGACTTCTGAAAACGCAGCGTGTGCTTTAGCGCAGGCGACTTTTCATGTGAACAATCGCATATCAGTTTAAGGTGTATAATACTCTCTGATCCAAACATCTTTAGCCACATAATGTTATAAAGAACAGTAACACTATATACTATGCACTTTTTGAAAATAATGTAATGTTTTTTTCTTTTTTGCTTGCTGCCTTTAAAATATCTTTGTCTGCCTAATGAATTTTTCGTGTGAACTAACCCTAAGGAGATCAGCTGAGATTCTGGCAATTAACAGTAAAGGCACTAAAGATATATTGGTAGTTAAAAATAAGTGAATTTTTCTCTTTCAATTTGATTTTTTGCATTCTCTTTTCCAATTCAAGCAGATTTATTATGATTGCTGGGCATGTCACACATAGCTGCCTGTTTTCTCTTTATATACATGTTTTACCCCATTATATGCACCATTTTTACTGTTTTTATTATCATTTTCATTCAATGCCATTTCACCACATTTTCCTTATTGTTAAGCTGGCCACATAGGAGCCATTATCTGACTGGTTGCCATGAGACAACTGGCCATATTTTAGCACCCATGTTACCCACATGGGTGGCTCAAATGTGACCACCTGTAAAATTGATGATATATTACTTATAATGAATCGGATCACTGTTCTGTTCGTATTTTGGTCAACAATTGGCTGATTGTTTAACTGCTCCATGGTGGGTCTGCATTACTGATGTCATTATAATATGACATTCACATACCTTTCTGTTCATTTTCTTTCTGGTACCTGTAAATCTTTCCCCAGCATAAGGAAAGAATACCTTGGATCTGGAGCAATGCCTACACTGGAAGTTATCTCATATTGACTATTATTGGTAATTGCTTGGTTATTATACCCAAAATATGGAACTGGATAATAATGCAGCAGTGGTTATTATTATGCTGTTCCTTTATTTAATGCAATCTATAGTTGTCTTATTTGTCATCAATATATTGGTTTGCTCACTAAATTTACTTTTTCTCCAATGGCATTATACATTGTCGGGCGGATTTATCAAAATGTAAGCTTAGAGCTCACCCCAGAAAAATGCACCCACTTTCTATTCATTCCTATGGGATTTTTAGAAGTGTATTTATCAAATAGTGAACTCTAAGGGGGTTATTTATCAAGCTCCTAATGTATCTCAGTGTTTCTAAGATAAAAAACCGAGCAACTCCAAATTCCCGAATGGACCTTATTTATCATTCAAAAAAATAGGTTCAGGGAAAATTTGGACCTTTGCTCGACTTTTTGGCCCAAAATCCCCGAATCGGATATCGGTACTGACAGCAGTGCAAACACTGGGACCTTCCCCGTTGACTTATACTGGACCATTGGACTTTAATAAATCCCGAAAAATTTAAATTTTTTTTTAGGTCCGAAAACTCCGAATTTTTCACCCATTGATAAATACACTTCTTCACTTCAACTCCCATAGGAATGAATAGAAAGTGGGTGATTTTTTCTGTGGTGAGCTCTAATCTTAAATTTTGATAATTCTGGCCCTTAATCAATGTCTTTAATTCAGTTAATGCTTTTTAAACCATCTTTTAATATTTTTTTTTATTGTGATAAAATACAATCCAGCGAATCAAAATTGTAATGTCCACTTTTCCAGAGCAGAATGTAAGATTTTTCCAGTAATACAAAGTTTAAAAAAAAATAATTTGCAAACTGTGGTGTATCCTGTCATATTTTTAATAAAAGCAATTTTAAGAATACATATTATTTTCTGCTAACCTATAACAGTAACGACCCTGTTAATAAATGACCATACTTATGTCAGCTGAAAATTGTTTTATATTGATAAAGGGGAGCCCTAAAATTTCACACATAGTTAGCTTTTCAATTTATGTTAAAGTGTTACTTGACAAAATTAAACTGCATTGTATTATATAGCAAGCAATAGAACAATATAGTACAATTCTGTTCTTTTTGGTGTTTAGAGAAACACTAATAAGACATGTTTTTGTAATCCAAAATACAATTTTCTACAAAGGCTTTGTATATTTAAGTGTAGCTTTTATTTAGAAGTAAATTGTTTTAGATTTTTATATGTCATGTAAATGACAAAGTAAAATGTTGTTGATGTTTTAAACAGGTAACAATATAAACACCATCTAGGCAGATTACAAGGCAGTAGGATTTCACCATTAGCAATTCTTTTTTACAAGCCACAGTCTTGGTTATATTCTATGTTGCATACGTGTATACTAATACTGATAGTAATTATTGTGGCCTCTGAACTCATTTATTATACATGGGGCAGTCATAAATACAAACCTTGTTTTTTAAGTTTATTTTATTAAAATCTAGTTACTATTTTCTCATATAGACTTTTAACCCTATTTTTTTATAGGTCATGTTTATAAATTGTATTTCATTATTTTTCTATATTTATTAAGAATAACCCAAATATTTTTCGATTTCAATTGCATTGTTAATGTGTTATACTCGTCAGTCCATGTTGAAAAAAAAATGTTTTAAAAACAAAATTACGTATCCAGTTTAGAAAGATTTTCATGGGAAAGTGTGTTCGGTTTAATCTGTTTCCTAGGAAGATCTGATTAATTTTAAAATATTCATGCCTGTCTAAAATCTTACTTGTTCCACAGGGCAGCTAAGCCACCCACGTTTTCCTATCTGCTATTACAGCTGAACTGGATATCAAAATAGTTTCTTAATCTATGACCTTATTTTTCAGAGTGCAAAACAGAGGGATGCTCCAGTGGTTACACTTTCAGAAATCGAAAAGGCCTTGGTAGCGAAATTAGCAAGAAGGAACCCTATAAGAAATCAGTTATTTGTACACTCATGCAAACTATTCTCTTTTCATGAGGAATGGATAAGAGCTGTTGTGTGACCAGTGAAGTGAGGAGCACATATAAAAAACAAAGAGTTATTAAGGTCTTGGAAATATCGCTACACTAAACCCCTATCAATATATGCATTCAACAATAGTTCAATATCTCCAAAATAGTGGATTCGGTGCATATATATATATATATATATATATATATATATATATATATATATATATATATATATATTTATACATTAGGGATGCACCGAATATTCTATTTTGGATCTGCCCAATTTCTTGAATCCTTCTCGAAATGTTCGGCCGAATACCAAACCAAATCCTGGATTCGTTGCATCCCTAATATACATATGCATCATGCTTTTATGTTTATGTATAGTTTAGCTACATCATATTTCCACAATTATTTCTCACCATTCTCATATTCTCAGTAAAAGTCACCAGTAAGGTGTGTATGGGGGGGGGGAATAACTGAATCTGTATCTATCTGCTTTTTTTTTTATTAACAAAAAGTTAATTTGTTTTTTTACACAAGTAACACATCAGCTTTCACTATAAAAATAAAGGTTGACTGTGCATCTAACAGCCAGGTATAGAAAAGATTCATTTAAATGCATCTTACCCAAATAGTCTAAAAATAATAATAATAAAATCTGTAGAAGAAGTGTGCCTAAATCTGGGTGAGTTGGGCATGAGGCTAAAGACTAGCACACAGGAAGGGCAATTAGAGGATTTGTATGCATTAAATTATCACAGATTGGACAATTTGGGGGGTGCAGTATGCAAACCCTGACCAGGGTTCAAAAACCTTTTGTTACATCTCTGATCTTTGGCATCTGTTTTTTTCGATTTTTTTCATGTATTTAAGGATAATATTTTAACAAATCCCCAAGTGATACATACATTTACAAATATTTTCTAATACACTCATACACACACGTGTGTGGATGTACCTAAGTTGCAGTCTGTTTTAGGTGCATTTGTATAGTGAAAAAAATTATAATTTGTAACATATCTGTGATGTCAGGCCAGGTGATACAGCAGATATTTTGCTATCACAAGTTAATTCTAAATGTGTCATACACTTATAATCTGGAAAATATATGTTTTACCATATGATTGTGTACTTAAAATTATATAGTATGTGTAGTTACATGTTAGTATGTTTACAGTCTACATCGACTGATAATCAATTAAAACATAAAAAACTGTTTTTGGCATATTGTATGTTGTAATTTATATTGCTTATCATAGTTTATATTAAAATGTATCTAGTTTCCTAGTTTTTTGATGCTAAAATATACTGGTGTACTATTTTAACATAATTAATTCCATAATACATTTCTGGGCATATTTAAAAAACGCTATTAAATATTTTACGCCACAGAAGAGTGAAACAGTTGAGGCAAAATAAAAGGTGCATTATAAAGCTCTGTTGTAGTGCCTACATCTGAATCAACACTAGAAATAAACTGTCTCACAATGCTGCTTTCTGTAAATCTTTTTTTTAATGTCAAACTTTTACACACACTACTGGATATTTACATAAAATTCTTAAAAAGCTTTATAAAACTGTGTGATTTTATATGCCAAACCATGGAATTATGTTTGTTTGGCTTTAACAAAATGTTTTAAACTCTTTTATAAATATGCCCCTCCAAATGAACAAAACAAATACATGCTTCTTTATTATCATCATACCAATTTTTTTTAATACCAAATACTTGTTTTGTTTGTTTAAAAGCAAAAGCGTGCTTTTGCTTTCTATAAACTAATTTTAACAAATTTATCCCTTTTCATTCATTTATCTTTAACCACAACAGTTCCCTGAGGCATATAATGCAATTATTCTAATCCTCTTTGTTCTATTATATTTTAACACTTTTCCATCCACCTGTGGCATGTTCAAATCAAATATGTGTATTTATGTCCTTCTTCTTTAGAATGGCTAAATGGTGGTGTAAACAAAACTGCACTCTTAAAATAAATGTAAATGAAGGTTATTCAGCAAGTTCTTTTGTCCTCTCCCTTCTCTACTCTTGTCTTAGATATTTGAGAACACGCCTGAGTAGTTCCACTTAAAGCTGAGAAATTCGCCTTCCTATAACAAATTTGGCTTTTGTTATTTCCTTTGCATTGTGACTCAGTGTCAGTGTTAAACCATTTGTTCTCTGATCTAACTCCCTGATCTTCTATACTTCAAGGCAAAGGCAGTCCCATGAAAAGATTTATAAAAAGTTGAAAACTGAAAAAGATCAAACAATTTGCTTAACTTGCCTGTTTTTCTTAAGTCTGGCTCTCCTTGAAATTGAAAACAGCTTTATCAGATCACATAGCGTTAAAATAATATATCTTTAAAAACTGATATTCATACATGTAATTACAATTTAGAAAATCTGAACTAAATCAATTCTTTATCTTTACATAGTGATTGAGCTAACTTTGCTGTCTTGTTACACTTATGCATATTCTTTACCCACTTCGTCATATTTTACAAAAAATGTGTTTTGTTTGCTCTGTTTTAGAGTAAAGGTCTGGCACCTGTTATCCTGAAATCTGCTATCACAAAAGATCCAAAATATGGCAATGACATTTTCCGTAATATCGAGTTTAAGGAAAAAAACTCTTTCAGCTTTTAGCTGATTTACATTTTCTTTTAAAAAATAAAACAGTGCCTTGCACTTGGTGGTAACAAAGTTTCATAATCAATATTGGTGGCTAAATAATCCTATTTTATGTTTAATTTTTTAAGGTATAGTGCTCCACTATATAGAATGACCTGTTATTTGGAAAAGCCAGGTCTCATATTTAGTCCCTGATGATATGATCAACCCCAAAAGAGGAAAAGTTACAGCTCCAATACATTTAAATAAATACATTTAAACGCATTTTTTTATCTTGATTTTAAATATAATTCAAAAGAGATAGATATATATATATATATATATATATATATATATATATATATATATATATATATATATGTGTGTGTGTGTGTGTGTGTGTGTGTGTGAGTGTGAGTGTGTGTGTGTATACAACATACTACACAAAATACTAACTTGTCTAAATATTTTCTGGTTGTCCCATTAATATAGAAAAGGTGCACCAGTTCCGATGCAAAGCAAACATCACAACTGTAGTGCAAACATGTGTGTAAGCTTTAAGCTCTTAAGAAAAGCCTCCAGTTTAAAGCAATAGATTTTCACTTGAGCTAAGTAGAGCAATTTCCCCAGAGGATTTGCCTTGATACAGAGAGATATATACATATACATGAAGAGCCACATTTTACAGCTGACACATTTGTGTTGGAATAATTGGCGACTGTTTCCATGCCTCTAGTCATTAGATTTTATGACGTTTTTGTCTTCACTTGTGCAGTTTTGTGTATTCCCCTAATTGTGCACAAAAGTGCTTCTTGTATAATTTCTAGGACCATTAGGGAACTAGCAAAGAAAGCAATGAGTAAAAAGTTACCAAAGCAGCCTATTTCCTTACTAATATCCTTACTAATAATATAGGATCCACTGGCCCTTTAATGTTATATGCTTAACTAGACACCCAAGATGCACTTTGGCATTACTAGAGTGAGGGGTATTATGATGCAAATAATATAATCCCACCACATATCCCCCATCTTCCTTATACTCTGGACAGCAATTATATTATTTGGTTGGTAGTGCATGCATCTGTTTGCGTAGCACATGACACCGATCACATGCCAGTCCAGCAACGGATGGGCAGCTAAAGAGATAATACAGCAAAGGGTACTGTTTGCATTACCAATGGACTTGGCTCTTTTAAAGCAAGTAAACACTGCAAGCTGTAAAATTGTACATTTTAGCAAACCTGCATAGCAATCAAATGTTTTTTTGCAATGCACATTGATGACAGCAGATCTCTGCGTTTCAGATATATATCAGCTGAATAAGGTTAAATTCAAAAGAGAAGGAGACTGTACAGGAAAGATATTTTTTATTAACCATTCTCAGTCATTTTACAAAAGAAAACCTCAACATAATAGTAATGTAATAGAAAAATGTTACCGTTCCTAATTTCCTTTAGTGACAGGGCAGTCATTTGGAGTCACCTATTAGCTGTCAGTCAGATAGTTATGCATTTACAGGATATAGACACATCTTAAGGGATATACTTTATTCTGATTTCTGTTATTTATATACATTATACATCAAACATAAGAATTGTTTGTCTCTATGCAAATCTGAGCATGAAGCTTGGAATTAAAAGAGTCTCCCATTTATATAATACCACTAGCATGCCTAAATGGTTCACAGGCCATCTTATGATGAGCATAGGTTCTAATTTATCTAACAAATGCTAACTTTAACTTCTGTACTGGTACTCTAATGAAATCTCACTGCTTTCCATGTGTACCATTATGTGATCCTTTTGAAACCTCTCTGGAGTGCTTTCACAGAGTAGAGCAGAGATCTAAAGCACTCTTTGTAAGTAATATTAACTTAAAGTTGCCTTTTTGACCACTGACTAAAATTTGCCATAAACTTGCAGACTGAACAGATGAATACACAGTAATAGCAAAACGCTGCTGTTATGTCCTTTTGGGTTGATGTCTCAAACAATCTTATAGGAAGGGAAGAGGAACTTCAGCTTCCCTTGTTTCGTCATTTACAGCAGTGCTGTCCAATTTTTTTACATGCAGTGGGCCAATTACAGTATATCTCACACAGCAAGTTGGAGGGCCAGATTAAATTAAAATAATGATGTAATATAGTGAAGTCTTAGGGACCCGCTGAGCAGGCTGGGGGCCATAAAATCCCTTTGGAAGGCCATATTCCACTGGCCTCCAGTTGGACAGCCCTGATCTACAGATTCACCCCAAAAACATACATTGCTAGATGAAATTTGGAGTTTATTATAATTACGCTTTTGCAGATCAGCTGTTAAACAGATCCAGGATTGCAGGATGGTCTGTCGAAACTGAACTTTGAGCTGACACACCAAGACAGTCAGGTAGCAGGGTCAAAATCAGCCAAACTGCCTGATCAAATCTGACCACGTGAGCTTTAGTTTCCAGAGATCCTAGGTGAAACCAACTGTATACATCACTAGAGGATGCTGAGCTCTTGACACAGGTTTTCTTAACCATTTTCTCAGGGGACCCAAATTACGTTTTGTCTCGGTTTCACAACTCAAAAGAATTCTTAAGAACTACTTATAAACCATTGTAACAGTACATTTGACTTCTATGTTGGATACCCACCAAAAATAAGGGTCTTATTTGTGTCTGGACCCAGTGATACAAGAATCATGTCCTTTAACAAAATCAATTAGCACAAAGCATGCATTTTTTTGTGTTTAGCAAAGAGCAGAAGTAGTAGTGGTAATAAAAGCATTATGCACAGTGCATTACTAACTTCATTACTCTCACTTCCTGTATTATAAACAAGAACATTGTTTATGTTCTACTAAAAAACTGCTGTGGGTGTACATTTATTCTAATTTTAAGTTGTTGTGTAATTATCAAGGGTATAAATATCTTTTTGACCGTTTATGTTTCTCTTCAGTCCTCAACAGGTGTCCGGGTTGCATTCACTTTCCCCCAACTAACAGGAAAGCTCAGTAAAGCACATTAAGAGCATGTCCCAAAATAGCACACCAATCAACAGATTTAGTCTGCACTGGCAAGTCTATCTGCTACAAAATGAAAGAAAAAGCATAATGTCCAACCTCCCCCAATGCAAAAATAATTTAAAACTTCCTAACCCATTAACATCACTGTGAGCAGCTGAAATGTTCTTATTTTTGTACTCTAATACATTGTATGGTACAAGTTAGATAAGCAAAAATAAAAACCTTTTCCACTGCTTAAATGTGGTTTACTAAAAAAGAGATAAATAAATGCCAATTGAAATGACATGGGAAAAATGTTGATGATTTATCATTAAGGGGGTTATTTATCATGCTCCAACTATCCGAACCTCCGTAGTTTTCGGACGAAAAAAAAACGATGAATTTTTTGATGGACTGATGGTCTAAAAACTCAGAATCCAAAACCCCGGCATCTAAAAGCTCTTGAGGTCCTGTGTAAGTCAATGGGGAAGGTCCCAGTGTCTGCAATGATGTCCATATCAATATACAATGATTTCGGAAAACAGATTTTACATAATTTACTCCCCCGTAGAGCCCCACTGCCCCCTCCCACAATGCATCAGTGTTTGCACTATATATATAGTCCAAGGGATACTATGACTGGCCCTGTAACTGCAAAGTTGTGCAGTTGGTTGGCCATCTTTAGCATCCTCACATTCAGTTTCTGGTATTTGAACAGAGATGACCAGTCAGGAGCATGTGCAGTAGAAGCCTATGGACTTTTCAAGGCAGGGACCAATGCAGTTCAGGTGGTGGCATGCAGGCATCCGCTGGGGGGTCATAAGGTAAAAGCTTGGGGTGGGGGGTTTTGTTCTCCTCTAATTATTACTACCGCCACAGGTACTTATGGAATTTTGATTCAAAATAGATGTGGAACAAAAGTGTACTACAATAAAATGCATGATAAACATACAATCAATTGTGTATTGAAACCTCCAGTATATATATATATATATATATATATATATATATATATATATATATAGTCTACTTTCTAATAATTCTGTGTCTTTTTGTGTTTTGCCTTGTATAGAACTCCATCCATTTTTGGTGTTACATAAAAACAAATAAATGCAATACAAAATGTGAATTTTAGGATTACAGATAAGCAACTTTTTTTGAGAGAGCACAACGCTGTTTTGTTTGTGGAAGAACCAGACTATATTGCCCATGTAATAAAAGTAGTAATGGGCAATGGGCTCTAAATCACATATTACTGAGAATTAGAGTGCTATGGGATAGGGTGATCCCAGCTGACCTAGCGGAATCCAAAGTAACAAATGTATTCTTATCAGTATAAAAATAAGAAAAAGAAATACAGGTCAATAAGATGGACAGAAAGACAGACACAAAAAAAGATTTAGAGTCAGAGATATTTAGTTAGTTAGATGTGCCTAGTTGCCATCCAGAATGAGTCCCAATGAGTATTACTATATTATTTTTTAAAATGTCTTTTAAAATGTCATACAGTTAATAACATTTCATAAATACATCGTTCCAACATATTAGATAACAATGTAGTTTAAACATTTATATCTTAGAACAAAGCAATAGCTGTTTTTTTTTATTGGTCGGATCCAAATAATGGGATATGTATTTTCATATAATTGCTTGAGGGTACATTAATATGGATCTTTTCTGTGTAATGTAGCTTGTGGCCTAAATGTGTGCACTTTGCAACAATTTGGCACTGAAAATCAGCAAAACTAGGTTGCACTGAATAATAGGTATGCAGGCAAATTCAATATAGTATAACAGAAGGAAATACAAATGCCAATGAACATAAAGGATCTCCTAGCACTTCAGTCTGAACTGTGTAAGAATATTTTCCTATTTGTTAGCATCAGAGGCTTGGATCATGCTTGAAAGAAAGGTCACTGTCAGCTTTACCAGTAAATGTAATCTGTATCAATGGTGTTTTTATGGCAATCTAACCAAGCAGAGAAGTTGTAGCACCACTTGATATTTATAGCATAAAACAGTGTGTTAATTAGTGAAATTCACAAATAAAATACCAGGGAAGAGCAGTGTATTTGGAAAGGGATTGTAAGCAATAAAATGCTTTTGAATGGAACATTTAATTGGACAATTTTGCTCCTTAACTGCTGATTTTGGGATTGAATCACAGCAGGACTTGTAGTTGTTCCAGAGTTCATGTGGTGTAGATCAGCCAAATGTCAAATGAATGCCAGTGCCCAGGTTTTGTTATAAGAATGAATCACATAGAGAGATTTAGTCCTGTAATGTATTTAAAGGTGAACTTTGTGGAATCAAATAATAAGATACTTTGACCTTCTGCATTTCTTAAGAATTAAAGTCTGAATGCAGCTGTCATGCCACCCCGCCGCCACTTCCCTTTATAATTTGTAAGTCAAAAAGCTAGACTTCCTAATGCATTCTTCGGCACTGCAGAATTACATTCTGAAGACTCTTAAAAGGACACAAATAATAATCAATACAGCCTGTTTGAAGCAACAAAAACAAATATGGTTCTGTGTTGTCTTATCAAAACTGCTCAAAGAAAGAACAGAACAACAAAATCGGCAGCAGTTGACTTTAGAACTTGGAAATGTGTTTTGTGGGTGAAGTAGACAGGCAAGGAATTAGGACTATGTCTCAGCGTGTGATTTTTCCCATGGTGATTAAAGATGAAGGGAAGTGCATGCAAAATGTGAACAAAGGAGACAGGCACGCAAGCTCTTGACCCTAGCTAGCAAAGTCTTCTGAAGAGAAAAAGTCAATGGTCGATTTTGTAGATTGCACTCAGCAGCACCAATGCATTAGTCCCATGTACAACTATAAAATCATTAACAGTGATTAACATTCAGCAACAAATTGAAATGTTACATGCCTAGTGCATTTTGGATTTGCATAGTGGTTGGCTACTAAAAGAATGAAATATACAGTACCAAAGGATAAGTATTCCTGGCTTGCAATAAAGTGGGTTCCAAGAAAAAAAATCTGTTCCCAGTTTGAATGACCCACATAAAACACACAGAAAAAAAAATCCATTGAGAGAATAGGTACACTGATCTGATCTGGAAACAGGATATTAATGATTCTGTTGGTTACTTCTATGATTATTTTAATACATTATTTTACATTATTTACTGTATATAGTGGTGATATGTTTACACAGTGCTTTACAGAGATTATACATCATACTAATCAGTCCTTGCCCAAGAAAAAATCATAAAACTCGTGATGATCATAATCATCAGAAGACAATTAACCTGCCTGTAGGTTTTTGCAGTGTGGATGGAAACCAGAGGAAAACCAGGCAAACAGGCTCAGGATCCCAGTGGTGCAATGTAGATGTGCTAACCACTGAGCGTATAGATTAGAATTATGGTGCTTAAATATAGCCAAGAGTTTTGCTATTCTGTCAAGAAAAAAGTTATCAGAAGAGTTGACAACCCATTTAGAATCCAGTTATAATTAGGGATGTAGCGAACCGTCGATAATGTGTTCGCGAACACCGGCAAAAAATGCGAACAGTTCGCGAACAGTTCGCGAACTTCGAACATCCGAAAATCGTTCGGTTCGACCGATCGAAGGATTTTAATCGTTCGATCGAACGATTTTCGTTCGAATCGAACGAAAATCGTTCGATTTTAGCGATCGAATGGTCGAACGATTTTGACGCGAACGCCTATTGGCGAACGTCGCGCGACGTTCGCGAACTTGCGGCGGACGCGAACAGCTGATGTTCGCGCGAACAAGTTCGCCGCCGAACAGTCCGCGACATCCCTAGTTATAATGCAGATTAACTAGGGTAAATATGTATATAAATTATACATTGCAAGGAAAAGTTTCTATGCAATAAAAACAAACTGAACTGAAACCAGCTGAGATGAATAAAAGAAGTTGGATGCAATCTACAGAAAAAAACATACTATAAGTTAAAGAGAGAGTTGAATTCACTGGGGGATGGCCAATATATTAGGTATCACCAAGTAAATTCAATTGCCAAGTTATTTCCCTGTGCCAGTACTCTTTTAGTAAAAAATGCATTAGCCCAGGAAAAGCACCTGTGCTACACCACTATCTAACTTCTTCACAGAAACCCCTCAATATACTTACTTGTATATACGCAGTAGAGTAGAAATGCAATTTTATAATACTCTATATGACTCAGTCCCAATCTGGGAAAGGTAAGTAAGAAGGTGACTCTATGCTATACTCGTTTTATCTACCTGCAGAGATGGGAGAAAAACATGAGGTTTAGTTCACACGGGGTGCTAACATATTGGACCTGTCAGTGAATTCGGTTTTGCATTAACAATGAATTTGTATCTCCTTGTTCTTTAAGTCTTAAAATGAAGAGGTATATCTAAACAGATATAATGCAACAGAGACAAATAGAATGCAAAATGTTTTGCAGAGTAAAGCTAGCATTGAAAACTTCTTTAATTATCCAGATATTCAAAACAAAAAGAAAAACAAAGCACAAAAGCATAGATGAAAGGTCTGTTAGGCAGAATGTTAAATTGGGTTTTCGTGCGCACTTTTAACAAGCTGCATGTGCACAGTTGTGGATATAAAACTGAGCATGCACTGACACTATTTAGAAATGTACTTGTATCTATACACGCTCCTTGTGGCAAAGGTCAACATGCCCCTTCAACTTTAACTGATGAATTATGCACAACTGCATGCACTGGAAAAAAACTTTTGCATAAAATACAATGCTAAAAAACTTTTGCATATAAACTTAATTAGTAGAACACATTATAGACATGAAGAGTAATTAAAGAATGTGTACAGTGTGAGAAGTGCTATTCAGATGCATCTATAGTAATAATTCAAATCAATTGGACTTGCTGTTTTTTTTTTCTTGAAGATGTTTCACTAGTCATCCGACTGGCTTTCTCAATTGAGAATAACATTCTCGACTGGCTTTCTTAATTGAGAATAACATTCTCATTCTGATTTAAGAAAGCCAGTTGGATGACTAGTGAAACATCTGCAAGAGAAAAAATAGTCTAGTTGATTTGACTTATTACTATAGATATATCATGGCCTGAATGAGAACCTTCACAGACAATTCAGATAAAAATTATGGGGTTTTTTTATCCACAATTTAGCATTTTTTTTTATAGAATTCCAGTCTAACTGCCTCATGTGCAGTTGCACCAATTGCATCCATCACATCAAAACAAATTAAATCTCAATGACCCTTAAAATATGAACATGTATATTTAACCCCTTAAGTGCCGCGGATCGTAGAATCTACATTCTCTGGATGAAAGTACCTAAGTGCCACAGAAGGTAGATTCTATGATCTTCAGCACTTCTGGGTTGGGGAGCGGAAGAGTGGCTTTTCAAGCTGCAGGCAATGAGCAGAACAGGTGAAGGAGTGGCACATAGAAGCTACATGTCCTGGTGCTGCACAATCTTCCTGGACCCCCAGCACTGGTGATTGCTGATTTTGGTGCATTTTTAGCCATTTTATTACATGTTTTGCTATTTTATTGCTTTTTCAGCTCTGAGTAGGTGCTGTTCGCTTGTTTCTGTCCATAAACCAATTTGGCTTAGCTAAAATTGGATTCAATAGAATATGTACTTTCTGGAAACATATGGTTTTATAGGGTCTCTGTACTGTTAAGGTGTATTATGGCACATAATACACACACCGAATGCTCACATTGCAGCAACCAGAGTGTCAGCCGTGAAAATTCATATACACTATTGTTATTTGGGTGCCTCTGTACCCCACATAGTTTGGTAAATCTATGCATATTGGGCATCAAATTGTTCAGTATAACCCTGGTATTCATATTTAAGATATTTTATGGCAATACGTTATGAAATGTGGGGCATACAATGGGTATGCCCCACATACCCAATGGGTATGCCCACATACCCAATGGGTATGCCCACATTCTATAAATTCTATAAATTCTTTTTTTAAATATTTTTATTTATGTAGTCTCTAACAGAAATATAAAACCAAATTACATTCTGTTAACAGCAATATAAATAATCCAGTTACAGTTACAGAATGCGAAGTAACGGCCATGTTACAGAACTACATTTTATGTACAAATGCGTACCAATTTTTTTCAACAATAGTTACGACAATATAACATCAGAGCACAAAGCAAGCAGAAATTCTATAAATTCTTATAGAAACCAGCAAGTTCAGATGTTTGGGAATTAGGAGCAGAAAGACATGATTACCCATTTTGGATTTGACAGAATGTATATGTTTCAAAAATATATGGTTTCCTGGGGTACATCTACTGATTTATTGGCTTTGGAATCTAAAGTATGCCATATTCTACTGTAGTGCTTGGAAATTTGGTAATATCCTGCTGCTTTTAATCTGTAAAAGTCAGAAATCTTCATAAAACTATACAGATCTGGTGTTGGCACGTTTAAGACACTTGAGGCTTTCCAAATCAGTTACATTTTTGTGCATAAAATAAAATATTTTTTGGGTATAAATTTTTTTGTATTTAGAGCCCTAAATCTTTTTTTAGAAGTGGGAATACCCCCCCAAAAAAAAACCTCAGGTTCTCCCAAACTAAACAATGTATAGTTTTCCTAGATAAACGAAAAATCCCCCCAGGAAATGCCCCTAAAACGAGAGAGCACTAAATGTATGCAAATGAAATGCAAAATTCTGCTGGCATTTAAAGCATTGAAGGATTGCACCTGACACATGTAATAAGTGGTAAAGTTGTAAACTATTTCAAAGAAAGACCGAACGGGTCATTTACTTACTGCAAGTGCATTGTGTAATTTCAGATGCAAATGCAATGTTTTTAAAACACGATGCAGTAGTTTTACCCAGCATTTCAGCATAATTATGTGAGTTATTACATAATTGGCACACACAGGGAGCATATGTCAGGCAGAGGGCCATACTCTTCCTGCCCTATGCTCCCTGTGTATGCCATACTCTGCCTGTCCTATACTACCTGTGGGACATGAGTCTAGAAGGGTTTGTTCTGGGGGTTTGTTAGCATTTGAAAATTGTTATTAGGGGCCCCTAACACAATGAGCCTAGGGCAGGCAGAGTATGGCACACACAATGAGCATAGGGCAGGCAGAGTATGACACACACAGGGAGCATAGAGCAGGCAGAGTATGGCACAAACAATAAGCATTGGGCAGGCAGAGTATGGCACACACAATGAGCAAAGGGCAAACAGAGTATGGCACATACAGGGACCATGGGGCAGGCAGAGTATGGCACACACAATGGGCATAGGGCAGGCAGAGTATGGCACACACAAGGAGCATAGGGCAGGCAGAGTATGACACACACAGTGAGCATAGGACAGGCAGTGTATGGCACACACAGGGAGCATAGGACAGGCAGAGTATGGCACACACAATGAGCATAGGGCAGACAGTGTATGGCACACACAGGGATCTTAGGGTAGGCAGAGTATGGCACACACAAGGAGCACAGGGAAGGTAAAATAGAGCAGAAGACAGGGAAACTTATCAGGGCCACTCTAAGATGAACAGTGTATACTGTGCTACATACAGCTGATGTCATTCCAATACTTAAAAAGGGATTACGATCTCAGCCTGGCAATTATAGGCCAGTTTGGCATCTGTGATGGACAAATTATTTAAAGGCTTGTTAATGGATCACATTCAAAATGTTGTCCTACTGAATGGCATTATGAGCAGCAATCAGCATGGCTTTATGAAGGATAGGTTATTTCAGATTTGATTGCTTTTTATGATGAGGTAAGTAAGATGCTGGACAGTGGGGGGGCAGTAGTTGTGATATATTTGGATTTTGCCAAAGTGTTTGATACCGTGCCCCACAAATTCACTTAATGAAGTCGTTTGCACATGGATAGGAAACTGGCTACAGAATCGGTTACAGTGGGTGGTTGTAAATGGTACCAAATGGAACCATACTTGGAGTAAGGTTCTTAGTGGGGTCCCTCAGGACTCAGTATTGGGTCCACTTTTATTTAACTTGTTTAGTAATGACTTAGGAGAGGGTAATGTAAGTAATGTATCCGTGTTTGCAGATGACACAAAACTATCCAGCCCAATAAATGTCATCCAGGATGTGTCATCCTTGCAAAAGAATCTTGACAAACTGGCAATCTGGGCAGCTAAGTGGCAAATGAGATTCAATGTTGGTAACTTTAAAGCCATGCACCTGGGTTGTAAAAATATCCAAGCCACTTATACTCTTAATGGGACTGCACTAGGCAGATCCATTATGGAAAAGTACCTTGGAGTCAGCAACGTAACTAGAGGGGGCGGGCCCTGGCGCAGGAGGCGCAGCCGCCCCCCCCGCCGCCCTCCGTACGGCCAGACCCAGCAGAATTCGTGGTGCGCGAGCTGCCAGGGGGCCCTGAGGGGGTGCGGGCCCTGACCCAATCGCACCCCCTTCTCCCCCGGTAGTTCCGCCACTGCTTGGAGTCCTTGTAGATGATAAAATTGACTGTAGCAAGCAATGCCAGTCAGCAGCATCAAGGGCAAATAAGGTCTTGAGCTGTATTAAAAGGGGCATAGATTCACGGCAGGAAGCGGTCACTTCCACTTTATAGAGCAGTGGTAAGACTCATCTAGAATATGCAGTACAGTTTTGGTCTCCATCACTCAAACAGGACATTATTGTACAGAGAAGGGCAACAAAGCTGGTAAAAGGTATGGGAAATCTTAGCTATGAAGAAATACTGGCCAAATTGGGGATGTTCACGCTGGAGAAGAGGCGTTTAAGTGGTGATATGATAACTATGTATAAATATATAAGGGGATCATATAATAATCTCTCTAATGCTTTATTTACCAGTAGGTCTTTCCAGTTGACACGAGGTCACCCATTCCGTTTAGAAGAAAGGGTTTTTTTACCTTGAGAACTGTGAAGATGTGGAATTCTCTCCCTGAATCAGTTGTACTGGCTGATACATTAGATAACTTTAAGAAGGGGTTGGATGGCTTTTTAGCAAGTGAGGGAAAACAGGGTTATGCAATATAGCTCATAGTACAAGTTGATCCAGGGACTAGTCCGATTCCATTTTGGAGTCAGGAAGGAATTTTTTCCCCCTCCGACGCAAATTGGAGAGGCTTCAGATGTTTTTTTTTGCCTTCCTCTGGATCAACTGGCAGTTAGGCAAGTTAAAAAAAGTTAAAAGGTTGAACTTGATGGACGTGTATCTTTTTCAACCTAATTTACTATGTTACTATGTTACAGTGACACAATGCTGGTGCCTCTTTGTCTGAGGTGTAACTGTAAACAGGTGGGTACTTTCTGTCTGGGTCTGAGGTATAAACAGTACAGTGCTTTAGGTGTGTGAACAATAGGGCAGACAATGGCATATACAATGATCATAGGGCAGGCAGATTATGGCACATACAGGGAGTGTAGCACAGGCAGATTATGGCACATACATGGAGCGTAGGACAGGCAAAGTATGGAACACACAGGGAGTATAGAGCAGGCAGAGTATGGCATACACAGGGAGCATAGGACAGGCAGAGTATGGCACACACAAGGAGTATAGGGAAGAAAAAACACAGCAGATGAGAGGGAAACGTATCAGGGCCACTCTAAGATTAACAGTTAATTCTGTGCTACATACAGTGACACAATGCTGGTGTCTTTGTCTGAGGTGTGAACATGTGAACAACGTGGGAACATTTTGGTCCGGTTCTGACATGTAAACAGTACAGTGCTTTAGGGGTGTGATCAATAGAGGTGTTACAAGTGTGAACAATGCAGGGGGATTAAATATGTGACAATACAGGGGATAACAGTCTGAATTTGAGGTTTAAACAATGCAGGGGCAAATTGATCTCTTTACTAATACCTTTTAAAGTTTACACAAGGTAAGCAGCCATAGCAGGCACACTTTCATGTGGGGAGCAACACAAGGGGAGGAGGGGGGGGGCTGCGGCCCGCCATATGGAAGGCACTGAAATACAGAATGTCCTGCCACAATCCTACTTAGGCTTTAGTTCTCCTTTAGGGCAATGATACACAGGACGTTTTGTTGGCTACAGTGGGCAATAAAATGTCCCTGGTTTGTACATCCTGTATGTTTCTCCAGTGGCAATTTGCATGTTAGCTGGCAGGGGGTAAAGCAGGGATGTTTTGTCACCACCTGTACAAAACATCCATGTGTCCAGAGGAAAAGGTGCTTGCCAAGAGAGTAGTTGGAGCAAAGGCAAGTAGGGTTGCCACCTCATACCTCCCAACACGTTTGAAACAGAAAGAGGGACAAAAAGATTTGTCGCACGTAGCGTGGTGAAACGTTTTTGACCACGCCCATTTTGTGACCACACCCCCTAATTACCCTGTTCATTTTACAAAATTTGGCATTGGTTTTTATGTGTTATTACAGTTTTGCTAATGAAGGTGAATTGCCCTTTAAGTTGTGTAAATACTTATCTTATCTTAAACCATTACAAAAGTATGTATTCTGGGCTCTCTACCAATAGCCAGTTAAGTTAGAAACTTTGTATCTTTTTCTGGCAGTTCAGTACAGTAGAGCAAAGAGAAACTTGGGACATAACAGTACATATCCGAGACTGCGGGTTGAGCTGTCAAAAGAGGGACTGTCCCGCTCAAAATGGGACAGTTGGGAGGTATGCCACCTTTGGGTCTGGTTGAACCCAGGCAGGGGGCGGGCCGTGACATAATCGGGGCTGGGATGTGGCGCTGGGGGCGGGCGGATTGAGACGTGGTGATGATGTGGCGATCAGCATCAATCATAGGCAATCCTGCCTGATTTTCCTAGTTTGGTTTTGACCCGGGCAGCCTTTCAAAAATCCGGGCTGTCCGGGTCAAAACCGGACAGGTGGCCACCTTTTTACTTTCCTGTTACCGGCCTTTGGGTCAGGGGCAGACCTTGATGTCACTTATGGGCAGGGTTGTGACATAATTTGGGACTTGATGGGTCTATGACATATGGGGGGAACAGGTGGGTTGGGGCTGGAAAAACGTGAGGGGAAATGGGGAACTAGGCGGTCGTGTGGTTAGAAGAGGTGTTCCGCAGCGGAGAGGGGTAGAGCAAGCTGGCATTATGGAGCATGTCAAATTTACCAGTGCCGGTCCTAGCTAGTGATTTTCCGGCTAGGCCAGTCAAATACCGGCCAGGTGGCAACCCTAGGGCCAAGTGCAAACCCCCTTAAACTGTTGTTTTTTTTCAATTATGCAACATTGTCCCTGGGTTGCTGCATGATTGTGCCTACTACAAAATTGTTCACTTGCACCTCCATGTTACTATGGGTAAAGAGGGCATTCACATTCTCCTTCCTACTGAATAAGTTTGCAGATGCAAAAAAAGAGTATAAAAAAAGTATGGTTGGATGCACTACAAAAAGGTCCTCCTGGTCAATGGCAGGGTTTCCTTGCACCACTGTTACAGTAATAGAGGCAGGTGATTCAGTGCCGCAGCCACAATAAGTTTTATCCCTGGTGGCAGGGCACTGCCACTCACATTTGGAGAGGGGGGGTCTGGTGTGGGGGGCTGGTAGGGTTGCCACCTTTTCCAGAAAAAAATACTGGCCTTCCTATATGTTTATCTTTTTTCCGTATTGATAAAATTGGGATCAACCATCATTTTTACCGGTAAAAGTGGCAACCCTAGGGGCTGGGTGCACATCCTGCACCCGGGCCCACAGGTGCTTAGGTATGTAGGGTTGCCACCTGGCCGGTAAAAATGATGGTTAATCCCAATGTCATTCATAGGGAAATAAGATAAATATATAGGAAGGCCGGTATTTTTTTCACAGAAAAGGTGGCAGCCCTATAGGTACACCACTGAATAAAACATGTATATAGCCTTTTCAGTGTGCAAGTTAACATGTTTTGCTTTTGCACCTATTGCCGTGCTTACTAATAGTAAACGAGGTGGTATATATCTATATCTAAGATCATAATAATTTCCATATACATATATTGATACAGTCAGGGTAGCCTCTCTACAATACTTTGTATCTTGCCACCTCACCTGGTCTTTATTTTTATTTGCTAAGGATGTGCGGGTCAGGAAAAACCCAACCAACACCTGACCCTAGTATCGCGCTCGCAAAAAGCTGCTATGTAGTTGTAGGACCAGTCCAGCACCCAACCGTACCCACCCCACAACTTCCCACTCCATATCTGCATGCACCACAGTCCACAGGGCACTGTATTTCCCCAGTATGACCTGCACCTCTACCCAAACCCACAACAATGGGTAACCCCATGGGTAACCCCTTTTTCGGAGGGACAGTCCCTCTTTTGACAGCTCAACCCGCAGTCCCTCATTTGTACTGGAAAGTCCCTCTTTAGTCTGCACTGAACAGCCAGAAAAAGAAACAAAGTTTCTCACTTAATTGGCTTTTAGCAGAGAGCCCAGAACAGGTAACAGGTGCAAATAAGATACTTTGTAACAATTTTGAGACCAAAAAACACAGTTTAGATAAGGAGAAATATTTTCAAACTTTCATAACCTGCCAAATTTTGTAAAACAAACATGATAATTAGGGGGTGTGGCCACAGAAAGGGATGTGGTCAAAAAATGCTGCGCTACGTGCGGAAAAAAAATATTTGTCTCTCTTTTTACTTCCAAAATGTTAGGAGGTATGCCACTGGTATTGTTATAAAGACGTTTTTTTTTTTGGAAACTTTTATTTTTATTAAATTTGCCCTTATGTGGTGCCAACGTGCCCCTGTAAATTGTATTCTTATTGATTTTTGTTTGTAATTTTAACACGTCTTTTATCTTGAATCCGTACACAGGAAATCAAATGCAGCTAGAATGAAATGCTGGCTTTTTGGCCACGACGGTGTTAAAGAGCCTATACGTCATCACTAGCAGCCCGTCTGGCTCCTACTACCGTTACGTCATCGAGTGGCGCTCAGGAAGCGACACGAGTAGTTCCATGCTTGTGTTGTGTGTGGCATTGGCCTGGAACGCAGTGAGTAGTGGAAGGAGGGTTAAGTGATGGTTTATTGCCTTTAATATATGTACTTTGTGCCTTTCTTTTCTTTGGTTATTTGCAAATTATTCCACTGAGGAGTCAGAAACGGGCTTCATGTGTTAGAACAACATTTCTAACCCTGGTGAGGCTGTCTCTCCATCTGTAGCAGGGGTCACGGCATCTCATAGGACGAATAACAGTAGCATGCAGATGTCATATATTTAAAAGGATTCATCTCCCCTATAACGTTTTTACATAATGGAAGAAAATGTAATTCTAATTAACTTTCATATATGCATTCATTAAAAAGTTTCACAGATTTTAAAGTTATTTATATATGTAATTGCCATTGAACATAGTATCTGTCAGGTTGTCCGCATTGCTAGGGTTCCTAGCCCTGACACCTGAGACAATGTAGAAGAAACCAGCTGAACAGACTTGGAGGAGAAGTGACATGCTATGTTGTTTCAAGAGAACCAGAGAACCGAAAATAATGAATAGTGTTTTCAATAGCAGTTTAAATTTTTAGTCTCTGTAATTATTAATAGTGTTGAATGTATATTGTAATGTGGCTCAGAATTAAAGTTGATATCCACAAGGAGTCTGAATGGGCGTCTGTATGTTAGAGCAACATTTGTAATCCTGGTGAGGCTGAGTCTCTCCATCTGTAGATTAGCAGGGATTGAAAGAGAACGGTAAAAAAAATCATATATATGTTTTATATTATATATGTATGTGTGTGTGTGTGTATATATATATATATATATATATATATATATATATATATATATATATATATATATATATATATATATATATATATATATATATATTCCGCAATCTTGTTTTCTTTTCCCAGGGAATACCTTTTACTGCCCGGGACTAACACATATGTAGCATAGTAAAGTCACAAAATTTGCTATAATGCATAGCGATGCACCGAATCCACTATTTTGGATTTGGCCGAACCCCCAAATCCTTCACAAGAGATTCGGCCGAATACCGAACCAAATCCGATTTTGCATATGCAAATTAGTGATGGGAAGGGGAAAACACTTTTAACTTCCTAGTTTTGTGACAAAAAGTCATGTGATTTCCCTCCCGCCCCTAATTTGCAAATGCAAATTAGAATTTGGATTCCGTTCGGATTTGGCCGAATCAGAATGCTGCTGAAAGGCCGAATCCTGGCTGAATCCCGAACCCAATCCTGGATTTGGTGCATTCCTAACAATGCACGTGTGGCTGCAGTTTTATTTAGTGGCAGGTACATAACATTTTCAATGTCTTCCCACCCAGTAAATTTTACTTTACTTGTTCTTTAAGATGTATATTACCCAAACTTCTTAAAACTGCATTTATGTCTAGGACAAAATGTTTTACTTACTATTGAAATACATATATATATATATATATATATATATATATCTATCTGCACTCCTTGGTATACTAATTACAGTGAAACCTCAATTTTACATCCCCTGATTTTAAGGTTTCCCTGATTTTACATTGTTCATTTGTGGTCCCACCTATATATTATGCATAATACATTTCCCTGATTTTACATTTTCCTGGATTTTACACCATTTTTTTCTGGTCCCCTGAAAAACGTTAAATGGATTTTTACATTGTTGATTTGTGGTCCCACCTATATATTATGCATAATACATTTCCCTGATTTTACATTTTCCTGGATTTTACACCATTTTTTTCTGGTCCCCTGAAAAACGTTAAATGGGTGTTCTACTGTACATAGATCAACGAAGCAGTTATCTTAATATAATTAGCTATCAGCTTATTACAATTAGGTAGCTTTTCAGTTGTCTTTAAAACCTCTTATCCACAACCAATGTCTTCTTTTATAGTAGTATAGCATCCATTAAAGGAGAAGGAAACCCTAAATATGAATAGGGCTAAAATGCCATGTTTTATATACTAAACTTATTGCACCAGCCTGAAGTTTCAGCTTCTCAATAGAAGCAATGATGCAGGACTTCAAACTTGTCACAGGGGGTCACCATATTGGAAAGTGTCTGTGATACTCACATGCTCAGTGGGCTCTGAGCAGCTGTTGAGGAGCTAAGCTTAGGGGTTGCCACAAATTATCCAGCAGAAAATGAGGTTTGTCTGTAATATAAGCTGATGCTACAGGGCTGATTATTAAATTCTGATGCTAATTGCACTGGTTTCTGTCTGCTATGTAGTAATTATCTGTATTAATTACTAATCAGCCATATATTGCGACATTTCTATTCTACGTGTACTGTATATTTTGAGTGGGTCCCTAAGCTCAGTAAGTGACAGCAGCACAGAGCATGTGCAGTGAATCAGCAGAAAAGAAGATGGGGAGCTACTGGGGCATTTTTGGAGACACACATCTTTACTGCTAAAGTACTGTGGTTGTCTGGGGTTGGTACAGAAGCCTAAAACATAATGTACAACATTTCTAGCTTACTTCTTTAGTTTAACTTTCCTTGTCCTTTAATTCTAAATTAGAAAGGCTAAGGCTGTAGCACTTTTAATGATTTGTTTTGCTTCTCCACTTTTCTAATTGTGGTTTTTATCTAAACAGAGCCTTCATCAAAATGTTTAATTGTGATGAAGACCTTAAAGCTTATGAGGATGAACTGTACCATGAGGAGACATCCAGTGATGAGAGCATTGACAGTGAATTGGAATTTCATCTCTACAGTCAAGTACATTATTCTCAAAATCTCAGTGAATCCAAACCTGAAGAGGATACAGGTGGGGATAGTGTAACATATGTGCCAGGTGCCAAGCAACAGAATAATGCTTGTACAGAAAAAGATGATAAACCAGTAGACATTATTATTTTGTCTGATAGTGATGCAAAGGTTTCAGACACCTGTCCTGTCATAATCCTGTCCGACACCACAGAAGAAGACAGTGTATATAGCAGCAAGATAAAAAAGAAATATTCCAGTACTTATGTACAAGGAGAGTCACTTTGTGGTCCATGCTCCCATTCTACTCCAAAAGTTTCTGCACCTCAAAGTAATAATTTTAAAAGCCAGAAGTCCTGCCAAAATAGTTCCAGTAAAAACTACAGTGGTGGATATGTTCAAGAAGTCCTAGTGATAAGGGGAAGTTCAGAGGATGAAGAAGCCAACAAATCAGAGAATGATATCATTATTTCGGAAAGTGACATGAGTGATGTGGAAAACTGGATGCTGCTTGGCAGGGCAAAAGAGGATGGAGATGCAAGTATTCAGCTGAACCTTGAAGGTTATAAAATCTTATCCGATGATGAAGGTCAGTGCTTTTTTGTTAACGGAATGCTCAGTTTAGGCACAAGATAAAACTTTTACATAAGGTTGAAGCTTACATTTTCACTTTAATCATAACTTTTAGGATGCTGTACTTGGTGATATTATAAGAAAATTTTTAATTGGTTTTTCTTATTCTTTGTGCTTTTTGGATTAACATTTGATTATGCATCTGGTTCTGAAACTGTTAGAGTTACAGTTACACAAGCAAAAGAGCAGGGACTCGAGTGGTTGGAAGGGAAAAATGAAGTGAGTTAAACGGAGCATTTATTTATGGAAAATAATATTACAATTTAGCATTAGATTGTTTACCCCCTGCAACCAGAATGCAAAGTTGAGTAATTCAAAACAACACAAACAATTAAAAACATAAGATCAAATGAAAGCTGGCTGAGAATAACAATGTTCACATTATACTAAAAGTTGCCTTCAAAAGAAAACTTTCGCTTTAAAGGCAAACTGTTCTCATGAAAATTCAGGTTATGACTTTCACTTGTTGATCATTTACTCAATTGTATCTTCCATTCTTTAATTTTCTCTTTAGAACCATTTTTATGAATCTAACAGCAAGACCTTACGCATACAATCTAACCTCAATTGTACATTTTTGTGTGTGGTCCTGCAAATTACAAAGCATGTCACCAAAATGTTGTCCCATTTTTACCCAAAATTGTCTTGTTTTCCTATTCACCGGCTGCCTGCAATTGAAGTGAGTGGGAGCGACTTGCCAGTAGCAGCTTGGCTAGCCAAATCTAAACTAAATGCTTTTTCACTAAAGCAAATCCCTATCCTCCTTTTATGAAAAACCCAATAAGGCCCCACTCTGTAAATGCAGATCTGCTCAGTGGAGTTGGGGGTCACTGTGTTTGGCTTCGCATATGGTGTCTTACTGTTAGGGATCTCCTGGCGAGGACCATGCCCAATTAAAGCCGTGGCCAGTGAACATTCTTCTGGTCAGCGACGACTGCTAGGGAGCCAGATACTGGCTGTTATGTGGCCAACAAAGCAAGTGTCTGTATATGAACAGACCCTGCATGTGCAACTTCCATGGCGTGATTCCGCCAGTCAAATTGATGGCATGCATGTGGAGGTGGAAAGGAAGTATATGCTTAGTGGAACTTCATATCTGAATGTCATACTTCAGCTTCTTATATATATTGACACAGGCAGAGAGATCACTTGTTTGACGGCTATGGTTCTCCAGAGTGATTTATCCTAAATTGTACATATTTTGGTCCCCACCATGCTCACCATGTACATTCTTTGGACCCCGTCCTAGTCTCTATGTAAGTTTTATGCTCACTGTGCAGGTTTTTTTTGCCCTCTGTATCCTTTGTTCAACCACCCCTGTCCTGTGCGAACCACTTCTCACAAGACTCCTAAGACTCTATGCTTTTTAACCATCACCTTTCTTATATTGTACACCCTTTGTAAAGTGTGGCTTTAGAGCTTTATTGGAAGAGATGTCTGCAGATTTACGTTCTGTAGATGTATGTATATGTCTCTGTTTCTGCATGGTTCTGTGACTTTTTGAGTATATATGTAAGATTATATTAATATGTAGCAGTGTGCTTCCAAGGATGTCTGTGCTTATGTATCAGTCTGTGGCTTTATGTTTGCTTGTCTATATGAGTACATGTAGCTGTATGTCTCTCTCTCTGGCTGCAACTTTTATGACAGTAATAGTACATGTATATGCGCTATATGAGCATATGCTGTAGTATGAGTATAATTGAGGCTGTAAGCTTCAGTTGCTGTATAAGTATTTGTATGCATTATTTTACAAAAAGTATACAGCATCCTTTCCAATTAGTGGAATCAACCTAATGCTGACAGGAGGTTAATCAATCATTTAGCCATGTAACTAGTATTGGCTGTACTTCAAAACTCTAACTTTTAAATAGTACGCAACCTGCTCATCAAAAGTCTCCCTTGCTACAACTGCTATAGTCTACTTGTAAGTGAAAGGCCACAAAATAGATTTATAGAAAACATTGACGTAACAGTCTCCCTGCTATAATTATGTGGGTACTGAGGGAAGCAAATAGGGACTTGCCCCAAACCTCACCCTGTATGGCCTTCAGTCTGGTCCTTCTATAGAGTACCCTATATTTGCCATTGCTTTTAAACATTCTGACCTTGGTGCACCCAGATATGTTTTGACTGTGATAGTTGGTAAAAATATTGTTTGGTAATAGATTTACTTTTTCAGGCTCCTGAATTGCAATTTAAAGATTGTATTATAACATTTCTGAAATGCATAATTTTCCACTTCTCACTAAACATCTTAGGTGTAAGGTTCCTTTATTTATAGAACAAAACTGTGGTTTGCTTATCAGTGTATATTCTAGAATGATGCTAAAGCAAGCTGCTATCAGTCTGTGTTTTTCATTCATTCTCTATCACATTAGGAGGCATGCTTGAATACACGTTTAAAAGAAAGCAATATACCCGAAGGGATGCAGCGTAAGGGAGAGGACATTTACAGGTGGATCTAGTCCCTGTGAATCTTCGACAATTTGCAAACCTTTGTTCTTTGTAAACAAAATAATGAAGGCAGTTGCTGCTTATCTAAAGGAGAAAAATACAGACCATGCATCTGCAAATATGGCCATGGGCCAACTGGGTATTTCAAGAATGTCAAAACATTTGAATTCAGAGAGCATTCGAATGGGATAGCACAAATAAACTAATTTAAAATGGTCTAAAATAATGTACTCAAGTTATGTTCATGCTTACAAACAACTGTTTTCTGCAGCATAAAATGAAGACGTCTGTGCTACATAGTTAGGGCTAATCTATTTACCCAACTTTTGCAAAAAGCATCTAGTTGAGAACTACTGTATGCAGCTTGTATTCATGTACATAACGAAGCTGCAGAAATGTATTTATTGGTCCTAGGAAAGTTATTCACAGCCATTTAACAGGCATGTAAGCTAATATAACTTTGGCATTCCACAACTTGCTTCTTCTGTATTCTAATTTTGTGCAACATTCATTCAGAGCCAGTCAAATGTCCTGTTCCTCTGTTTCGGTTGTCACTGATAATTGTATGCTGTCCATTAAATTTATTTAGGATTCTAAATTTGGATATTTGGATATGAAGACATATATAATGGCTTCCTGTTGTATATGTTTCTAATTATTAAATCTTACATTTATGGTCTTTTTATCTATCTATTAACTTGTTTTCCCTAATGAAATGTCCATTCTCCATTTTAAATTTACTATTGGTCCAACATCACTAAATATTCTAAATATTGGTAGTTGTTTGTCATTGTTCTTTTGCTAGTCTTTGAGATTCAAGTGCAGTTTTAATGAGAACCAAATGGACTTTAAGTCTTATTGTTCTTCCTCATAGAAACTATTTAATCTCTGCATGTGACCCAGATATTTTATACTAGAGAATGAGGGGTGCAGCAATATTTTCTTTTGTATTGTAACATAAAACATTACATTGCAATTATTATTGTTACATTATTTTTTGTGAAGGGTACGTATAAATAAGGGCTGTGGTGTCCGTATATAAATCCTTCGATTTGGAATGAAAATATAATGTAATGTTGCTCTGCACTGGTAAAACTGTCCGCATAGCTACACAGCATTTTATTTATATAAAATATAGTAGTCTTTCTGAAACAAACACACAGCTTTTACCAGTGCATGCTAACAGTATATTATATGTTAATTACTTTAAAACACTTTAATTTTTTTTTGTTCCTGATCCTTTAATATATTCGTGTAATTTCCATGTTAATTGAACGAAGTTAAGTACAGAACATACAAGGCATTTTATTACTGCCAAAGCTCAAAAAATATAAACCACCTCCTTTCGAAATTCTAAGCCAAAATTAATGTTAAACTACACAAACCAAAAACAATTGGAAAACCTAAAAAACTTGTACTGTACATTAATTTAACCTTTCATATAGCTGTAGAATAGCTGTTAAATACAATCCAATATTAACTAAAGTATTGTTCTTAGAAATAGAGTTGCTTCTGCCATATCCGCCTTCATAGAGACTCTTAAATGTGATTTGATTATTTTCAGTGCTTGTATTTTGTTATAAATTCCTGGCCGAGCAGAGGACTAGCAATAGAAGTATAACTTAACATAGAAGTGATGTTGTGCATCTAAACCAACAAAATACATTATATGTACTGAAAACTAGCTCCTTTCTTCTTTTTTTGTTTTAAATTTATTGATGGACAATTTATTTTCATATTTGCATAACAATAACCATACAGCATGTGTGAGATTAAGCTAGTTTACAAGAGTTAACCTAGTTGTACCTATTACAGTAGAATAAAGTAAAAAAAATACAATGTTAAATCAGAGAACTGCAAAAGGAAAAGATAGACAAAAGACTGTAATTTCTATAAACTGTAGCAGTAAATATATAAGTGCATAGTTTTAAAAATGGCATAGGACTTCATATATAGTAGTCCAATAGTTGCTGTTTATTCCCACTATAATTAGCATCCATCTACCCCAAACCCTATTGATTTTCTCATTGTATTATAGGACCAAGTCCACTTTTGTTCGATAATGAGTTTTTTTATTTTATTTATACATTAACAAGAACTGGTTGGCAGAGAAAATCTGTGTATAAACAAAATAAACCAACATCTTTATACTCTCCGGTTCAGGACAAGAGGCATATTTGTTAGAATAAAGTTTTAAAAAAAGACCTGTTGTGTGAGGATCCTTTGTGCTACATGTAGAAAAATGTATAATAACATACTCTTAATACAGTAATTATGGGTAGCATGTAGACACTGTAGTTAGCACTGTTGCCTTGCAGAGCTTGGGTCCTAGGTTAATACTGGCCGATTAATTAGGTCTCAATTTAGTGGACCATAGTTGTGTGTATGTGTCGAGCCTTAGATTGTAAACATTACTGAGGTAGGGACTGAATTAAATGATGTATAATCTCTGTAAAAATTTGTTGAAAATCTTGGTGCTATATAAATTAGGAATGGTAATAAACAGGACATTGCCAGTATTATCATATATACATAAATATACATTTCTGTTGATCATGATGTATTAAAATGTTGATGTAATACAAAGAAGTCTGTGAAGACTATGGGCAGAATTTTGGCTGTAATAATTCTTTGGTTGTCCACAACTGGCCTACTGATGTGCAGTTGCTCAGCCCTGAGCTAGAAGCTATTCAATGTCTCCTACTGAAAATACATTCTTGCCTCTGACAAGTAAAACATTAGAGCCCTCATTTTGGGGTCCAGTGTGTGGGCTGCCAAGTATTATAAGTGAGACGTATCGGAACCACTCCAGTTGACATGGTGCATCGGCAGATAAAAGTTTCAAAAAGGAGAAATCATCAGTGGTCTGAAACAGGCACAGGATGATGTCAAAACTCACCACCAACTTGGCATACTGTGGCACCCCCTGCCACTGAGCATAAGGGGAGAATTTCAGCCCAAATGCGCTTGTCTTTTTCTTGTGACAAAACCCACCATGTGTAAAAAAAAAATAAGAAATAAAAAAAAAGATGCTATTTAGGGTTGGTTTGTATTGGCACAACATGTAGAATTAAGGTATGGCCTGTGTAGCAGTGGAGGCCCTGTAAGATCTAGGCTTATAGGACACACTTCGCACAGCACACAACACATAAGCTATTTAGGATACAGTGAGGCTCATTTATAAACACTGGTCAAATTTCCCAGTATCTTTAATAATCAAATGTTGCTAACAAGCAGGGCTCAGATTTTATTGATGGCTCTCTACAAACCTATAGAATAGAATCGTCTGCAAACAGGTCAGATAGCAGCATAAAAATGTATATAAAGTGCTTCTCTTTTTAATGTTACTATCCCTTTATTGAATGAAACCTGAAGATTTTTTGTCCTCCTGTTTAGTTGGTAGCAGAGGGGAAAATATCTTCTGAACATATATCTATCTAAGTAAAACAAAATTAGACTGATTCCATTCAGCGTGTTCAGTATGATTTAAAATTGATCTAGTTTACATGACTTCACTGACTATAACAATTTTGGAAATATTTTTTTTTGTATTGTTACCAACACATATTTATATGGTTCAAATCAGTTTTACTGTTTTAAGCAAAAATGTAAATATTGCAAAACACCATTGATACATATTTTCACGCTCAAGGGTGGTCTGAGTATTACAAATTAGTTTTGGGATAAACTCAAGTTGAAGTGTCTAATCTTTAAACTGCCTCCTAAGACAGAGACAAAAAAGGAAGACAGTAGGATGATTACCAGATGCCTTTTTCGTTCTTTGCATGAAACCCTGGTTACGTCTGGTAGCACTAATTCCTAACCACCCCCTCCAACACACAGAGGCACTCTTACTTTCAGTCCCGTGTCCAAGATGCTCCAGTGGTCAGTAGAAGTCAGGACATTTTGAGTTATTAATGCCCAGCCTAGAGATTCCAAAACGGTTCAGGTAAAGTTCTGAGTCTGTTGATTATAAGATTTCCAGTGTCAGTTTCCTAATGATTGTGCATTTACTACTGGTATTTATAAGTGCAGTTTAGAAATGCTTCTGCTACTAACGTGTCACCATTAAATCAAATCCTGTCAGTTTTTCTTCCTTTTGGGTTAATAAGTAGAAAATGCTAATTTATTGAAGTAATGTATTTATTTTTTTCTTATCATTTGTTTTTAGGATCTTATGAATCAGTAGATATTCACATGATTAACCCATTCACATACTTGACAGTAGCAATAACACTAAAACAAGCATTCCAGAACTCGGCATATGCTTAACACATAAAAACCTACCTACTTCTGATTCACTTTTATTTGACTGTCGTTCTCTGTCTCTCTCTCTCCCCCTCTAATAATAAAACTGTAAGCTCCTTGGCAGTAGGAATGTCTTCCAATTACAGTTTCCAGTAATCATAAATTTCCAGTTCATGATTTTTTAAGTCCATTTTTTTTAAAATTCCTTTTATAAATCTTTAAACATAAAGTATGTTAGAAACATGATTGGAAACTGCAGTAAAGAGAGTGGTTGTTACTGGGGTGTTTTGAAACAGCACGTGGGGGGGGAAATATGCTCTTTATCACTGCAGTGGTCTTTAGCCTGTGGCTCTCCGTTTGTAGCTGAACTGCAACTTCTAGCATCACCATGACTAGCATACATAAGGGTGCAGTTCAGCAGCAACTTGGGCGTCACCTGTTGAAGATCCCGTCTTTACAGTTTATGTAACAGTATTGGGGTTGTCACATGTTAATTTAATTATGACACATACATTTATGAATACTGTCTGCAAGTTAAATGCTTCCTGATCACAATTGCAGTAGTAGTAGCAGAAGCAAATATACTGTACATTGTGAGTGCTGCACTTTTTGCTGTTATTGTCATAGCTGTCCAACCACAATCATGTTAAAACAAAGGCTGTTTGGGTATGACTACTAATAAGTAAGAGCAGGTACTTTATGACCATCCTGAGGCCCTCTAGCTGCCTTTAATTCAAAAACAGTTTAAAGGCTTTATACATCCATGATACAAATATGCCAATTAAGTGCACCAAAATCTACACAAACACATAACACCCTCCCCCCCTCTGTCCCAGTATTCACACTTTTTATTCAAACTGCATGTATTAAATACATCTTACTTTGAGGGGATTTGAAGCAGTTTCTATTTTCATATAAAAAAGATAGACATGACATATATGCATTGTTATATTATACATCAAAGGTTAAAAATCATTCTAGATTAATGAAAATTTCCAGCAAATTATTTATATTTTGGGTGCATCTATTGGTAGCCATGTATTTCAATATTACTTCCATTTCTATTAATATAAGTATTGCAATGAATAATAAATGCTGCCTTGTATTAATCAGCTTGCAAATACCCTTTGAACTGTACTTTAATACATCTCTCTGCATGCTTTAGAAGTCCTTACACTGTTATAACCAGACGTTCTTTCACTTTCCTGGCTTAAGATGCCAGTAACACAAAGATGCCCTGATGTTGCGAGTCTTTTATATTGTTGTTTTAATTCCAGTGAACTCAATGTATTCTTTAAACTATTTATGTTTTTGTATCATCTCGTAAATTGTCTAGCAACCTACTCGTAGGCGGTTATTTATTAAAGTCCGAATGCCAAAAACCCCGAAAAATTGTGTTTTTTTACTAGAAAATCAGAGGATGGGAAAAGTCAGAATCTGCATCTCAGACCTGCATATAAGTCACTGGGAGAAGTCCCGAAGATATCTTGCTGTGCAATAATCTGAAGACTTTGTGGTTTTCAGGCAAAATTCCCAAAAAAATTGAGTTTTCAGGTGGAAAGTCTGAACAATTCATACAATTTGATTTTTTTCAGGGTTTTTTCTCGCACAGAAAATTTTTAGGAAAGTATATTAATAAATAAGGGTAAAAACAGGGAAAAGGTGGATTTGGCTAGAGTAGTTTTCAGAAAATATTGAGATAAATTCCAATAATATGGTTTGTCTATACATAGAAAACGCTCTTGCACAGGGACAGTCATTTTTATTAAGCTTGCTATTTTAAAGATTGCATTATTCATTCTTTTTATCAAATACATAAAATGTGGAATCTTTGAATACCAGACTGGGGACACACAGTATTGATTTCCATCCTGGCATTTATAGTTTGATCTGCCTCATGAAATCGCCAGGCACATAAAATCATGGAGTAGTCGGGGCCACAAATTTAATTATTTATGTATCTATTTATACATCTTCTAAAACTGATGAGTTGAAATAGAAGTATAGCTTCTATTTCTAGACATTTTATGATCCAGGAAAGAAAGATGTAATCTTGATTCATAAACCTGCAGTGTTTGTTTATTTTTAAAACCAATGTTTGTAAATACTGAAATATACATAAAAATGTAATGAAAATGACACTAATTGTGCCATTTAGTTCATGTGTATCCTTATTTGTTTAGATCATACTGCTGATTTGGTTCAATTGCAGCTGTTAAGGTATTTTATTTGAATTGAGAAATGACTCATCGGTGACCCAATAATACATTTTAATGAAGTATATTTAATATACGTATTGGATCTGTTCTCTGGAAACCCATTATCCCAATTTTGGCAAGGCCATCTTCCATAGACATCATTTTAATAAAATAATTAAAAATTGTATTAATTATTTCCTTTTCTCTGTGTTAAAAATAAGTGTCTTGTACATGTATAGGATTCATTATCCAGAAAACCATTATCCAACAAGCTCCAAATTACGGAAAGGTCGTCTTCCATAGACTCCATTATAATCAAATAATGCAAATTTTTTAAAATGATTTTCTTCTTCTATGTAATAATAAAACAGTAGCTTGTACTTGATCCAAACTAAGATATAAGTAATCCTTACTATAAGCAAAACAAGGTTATTGGGTTTATTTAATGTTTACATGATTTTCTAGTAGACTTAAGATATGAAAATCCAAATTACAGAAAGATACGTTATCCAGGAAACCACAAGTCCCGAGAATTCTGGATAACCGGTCCCATACCTGTATTTGATTCTAAGATGTAATTAATCCTTATTGGAGCAGAACAATCTTACTGGGTTTAATTCATGTTTAAATTTCTTTTTTAGTAAATGTAGTTATGGAGATCCATATTGTGGAAATATCTCTCATCTAGAAAACCCCAGATCCCTAGCATTCTGGATTACCGGGCTGATACCTGTATATAACATGGAGTGAAGTGTTCAGAAAAATGGGTAGGGAAAGGTGACAATGTGAGAGATCTCGTTTTACAGTTTTAAAGGGGTGGTTCACCTTTAAGGTAACTTTTATTATGTTATAGAACGGTCAATTCTAAGCAACTTTCTTTTCAATTGGTTTTCATTATTTATTTTTTTATAGTTATTTGCCTTTTTCTTCTGAATCTTTGCAGCTTTCAAATGGGCGTTGTTGACTCCCTTCTAAAAACCAAAAGCTCTGTAAGGCTCCAAATATATTCTTATTGTTATATATTGTTATTGAGTGCTTTTATACAGGTTTATACAGGTCATGGAATTCATAATATCCTCATATTTTCCAATAAGGGGAACTTTATTATAATACACAAGTTTTAGTGAGTCATGTGGCAAAAATGACATCACTACTCACCGTTTATAAATGATGACATCACTAGTCACAGTTTATAATGATATTATTTACAGACTATTCATGGATTATTTATACCTAAATAATTTAGCAACTGTTGTAATCACTCGTTGAATACCTTTGTACCCAGTGCCTTCGCCTATTTCCCCAAATGCTATCTTTTATCTTGTGTGGAGTAAATTTAAATAAACACTGTTATAAATAGACCTTTTATTTGTTTGTATTACTTTTAAAGCAAATATAACCTTTTGATTGACTGGTAGAGTTTGTCATATATTTGAATTCACTGCTAAATTAGAAGTTTTAGAAGCTTTCCCATCTCTGGGCTTTATTAAAATTTGGAATTATAAGTATGAGATATGGAGTAGCACAGAATTTAGTTTTTTTTTCAGTATTTCATCTTACATTTTTTTTATGTAAGCACATTTTCAAAAGGTTATTTAATAAACTGGTTGCAGACAGATAGATATTTCAGAATCTGGTAATTTTAATAATTTTATCACGGATGCAAGAGAAGATTCTTGTCTTTGTTTTACATGAAGATTTAGACTGACTATGTCTGTTTTTATTAATAAAACGAGTGTTGGCTGAGATATGGCTTCTTATACAAGGCCTTATAAATTTTGCCCAGTGGTGCATGGATTGATATTGTGCCATTGTCACTTCAAGTGATCACCTGCAACAGTCTCAGCGTTTTCATGCACGACCCTCGTTGTCTATCAGGAAAAGCACAAGTGTCTATGTTTTCTCTTTTATCCGTCTTTCTTCAAAATGCCTTGCCTAGGATCAGCTGAAGTATTCTGCTTGAAACTGAATAGCCTATTTCATTCTGCCTATAGTCACCCACCCAGTTAATTTAATATTCACATTTGTCCTGGCAAAGCAGTGTTAATCATGCATCTGTTTGGTTTTCTTAACTGCATTGCTAAATACATATTTATTACAGTTGCAAATATTGCATAATGAGGTTGTTTCTGCTTGTATGTGTTTTTTGGTGTGTGTTTTTGTGGAGTTTTTATTGGTTACCATTCTAGTTGTTAGAACTAAATTTAATTAATGCTTAATTGCTACTTTCCGTGCCTTCATGAAGATTATTAAAGAATTAAAATTAGGCATTTTTGATTGTGCCTAATAAGCAAAAAGGTCAAAAGCCAAGGTCCTATTAAACATAACTCCTTTTCTCTACTATCTCTTTGTATATTGTGAATATGATTCTGAAAGTCCAGCACCATTTAATGCCTAGATATAAGATATGAAATTACATTTTTATTTTAGCATAGGAGTACACGATAAAAAGAGTATTCTCTTCTGGAAACATATTTATGTCATATGCTTCAGTTGTATATATTATAACAAGTATGGGATCCGTTATCCAGAAACCCGTTATCAGGTTATGGGAAGGCTTTCTTCTATAGACTCAATTTTAAGCAAACAATTAAAGTTTAAGTTATTTCCTTTTTTCCTGTAATAATAATACAGTACTTGATGGTAACTAAGCTGCATGAAGCCATATTGGCAGGAAAAACAATCATATTGAGTTTAATTAGGCGTGTTTTAGGGCAGAGACACACATGGTGATTCGGGTAGATCAGTGGCCCGGTGACAATCGCCTCTTCTTTGGGCGACTAATCTCCCCGAACTGCCTTCCCGCCGGCCAGAATCAGAGTGATTAATTTTCAGAAGTCGTCCGTAGTTTCCTCTTGAGGCAACTTTGGGCAACCTTGGAAAATGAAGCACTCCGTGTGCCATTTCGCTGGCGATTTAGATTCTAGCTGGGCAGGAAGGCAGTTCTGGGTGATTAGTCGCCCAAAGAAGAGGCGATTTGTCGCCGGGCGACTAATCTCCCCGAATCTGCATGTGTGTGTCTGTCCATAGAGTTTTTTTTCTTACCTCAAATGAACTAGAATGGTTTCTTATTTAAGAAAGAACTTGAATATGAAAAACCTGATTCTCATGTTTCAGTCACGCAACACGAAAACTCTAATAGTTCGAGTTTTGGGTGAAAAGAAACCTCAAATTGCTCGAATCAAGGGCCAAACCCTCAGAAAAAAATTCGAACATCA